>NC_083348.1:86625630-87825630 GCF_019175385.1 Lycium barbarum
ATGGATATCGTCGGAAGACTTGCAACAATTCAAGAATCAATTCAAGCCGTCGAAAATAAACACTACAAAAGTACTTAAACACTATTTTGGCTTAAAAGCACCTAAAATACTCTTAGTATTGGAATGGAATGAGTCCAAGTAGAGGGGAATCGTTACAAAGGATTCATTCAGTTGACTTCAACTAGGTTGGTAGTAAGGCCAAGCTGTTTGATTGATTATGTTACTTAATTATCTTGAGGTGCATTTGGTTAATTGCTGTTAGTCAATTTTGTGTGCTTTCAGCAAAAAACTATTTTTTCCTTCAATAGACGGAATATCAAGCTAATGTTGTTGTATTTGCATAGAAAACGTATGTGGAAAGACTGGTTGATGCTTATTACTTTTTCTAATTAGGAACTTCCTCTCTGCTATTGTTAAATTTGTTAATTTGGATTTAGTACTTGCAATTTATGTGAAGTGTTCTACAGTGTACTCAATGTTTAAGATTATTATAACGAGATGACATTAATCATTTAATTCTGGTGAAATTTGATGTATGCTTTTGAAATCCAAATACAGCTTCAATAAGAAATAAAGTACAAGTGTGCCTCAAACAAGCGTTTTTCTTCGGGTAGGGGGATCAGTAGCTTGTCAAGTTTTGTTACCATTTTATCAATTGAAGTACTGGTTCTTTTTTTCTTTTTGTGTTATTTCTAGGTGAAGAGTTTGCTGTTCTCCAATGATGATAGGATTATTGAGAAAAATGACCAAACCCCAGTCACTATTGCAGATTTCGGTGTGCAGGCTTTGGTCAGCCTGGGTAATTCAACTTGCGTTTCTTGAATTCTTTATCATCTTTTCCTTGTTTAATTGAGTTAAATGTGACTTCAGTTCTCAACAACACTTCATAAAATTGGGAAGGGGAAAAGACAACAAGCATGTTGAAGGTCTAATTTGTCTCACCTCATGCTTTTTCCTCTACTAAGAATGTTATTTCAACCTATTTACATGTTCTTGAGTTGCTTTCTGCTTCATAGGGTAGTATGCATTGATACTGTCAGATGAAGGTGGAAGAGGGAGTATAATTTCGAAAATCAGCTTCCTTACATTGCTGCAATTAATTTCTCTTCATGACATGCATTTTTCTTGTTACATGAAAACGTACCTAATCAACTATCAAATAATCTAAGAATGATCAATCATGACTTACATTGTTTTGTTTCCCTTTTGACTCTCTTTCTTTATCCTCTTGGACAGAGCTAAATTGTTTCTTTTACTCGATCACTTCATTATTCTGATAGAGATGAACAGACTCTTCCCATCCATTCCCTTGGTGGCTGAAGAGGACTCATCATTCTTGCGGTCAACTAATCTAGTTGGATCAGTGGTTGATGTGGTCGCGAATAAAGCAACTTTTAGAGACGAAGTAACAGAAGACAATGTCTTGAAAGCAATTGACAGAGGGGGGAAGGATGCTTGTAAGTTTGGGCCTAACCCAGCTACATACTGGGTAAGTTGAGATTGACTGCGGAGCAGTATTCACTAATTCTCGTGGATAAACTCTATGCGCCCTTTAAAACCTTTACATTAAGAGGAAATTCCTGGGAAAAGGAAAAATAAATTTTCCAATTCCACTTTATGGGATACAACTTTCATTTTTTTTGCCATGCATGTTTAGTTGGTGGCGTCTTTGAAACATTTAAGAAGTTATTGAAAGGAAAATAGATGTATTTTTTCTTCCATCACTAGGGAAGACAAGCATCATACTATCCCGACAAAGGGAACAAAAGACTTATGTGGCCTTTGATAATCTCTATTTCGTGATATACACTGCCGCCTTCATTAACATTCATGCACAAATAACAATTAATATTTGTACACTAAGGTATAAGGGCCTATAATTCAAATAATTTGATGCTGGGAAGTGCTTTTCTAGTCTGATGGTGTCTATACTCTGGATGATTGTTTTATGCTTAAAAAGAAACATGACATTTAGCTTCCGTACCAATGAAACGTACAACAGAACCTGAATTTGTGTTTGCATCTTACTATCACGGGGTTGTGGACTATTTTATAAATTTTCATGGACCTGGTACAGGTACTAGATCCCATTGATGGGACACGGGGGTTTGTTAGAGGCGTTGAAGCTCTTTATGTGGTATGTCCTTAATCTATATTTTTCTCTTCTTATTCTTTTTCTGTGTCGTCTTTTATTTGCTCTTTGTTTCCCACCATGTCCAGAAAGACTTGCCATAGTTTATTGGTAATAGAGAAATTCAAAAACAGATGCCTTATACACTCTCTGGCTTCTCACCACATAAGTAACCCTGAAGCACAAATGAAATCCTCTTTTGTGAAGGTTTTCATGTGTCAAACAGGCCTTCTTGGCGACCATGAGAAGCATGCTTCCTTATTGGGAGCCTTCATTTTCTAAATTTGCCTCCATGGCCAGTTGACCAGCAACAGTTAGAGATGAGTAGTTGGATTTAACTGTGAAGCATCCCTTACTAGGAGCTTTGTAATAAAGCTTATCCTGACTACGAGCTACGCTTTGAAAGGATTCCGAGGGTTTTGTAATAAAGCTATCCTGACTATGAGCTGCGATTTGAAAGGATTCCGAGGGTTTCAAAAATTCAGCAAGTCTGCCCATCTCCCAATCATTCAAATGTCTTGTGAAATTGAAGTTCCATCTGTCTTGCCATGTATTACTGAACAAAGTGGAGTTAGACAACAAAGTTAGTCTGAATAAATTAGGGAACTATTCTTTTAATGGATCATGGCCAATCCATTTATTACTCTGAAAAGCAATCTTTTTATTTTGATGGAATGAAAAGCAATCTTCCTGCCATCACCCACGCCGAAACCAATATTACTCAAAAAAGTAGACTATAAAGCTCTAATATATTTCTAAATTCCTACCCAGGCGCCACCTTTGAACGCCAATGTCCTTCAGAGGCACATTTTTCATTAGTTACCTATCTGCATAATACCTGCTGTTCTGAACTAAATCTCCACAGCCGTATCATCATTAAACTGTTGTTATGTTGGCCCAGGTTTCTACTGCCCAGACCGCTCTCTTTCTTGCTAGCAGTCTGTCACGCCTCAATATTGCGGCAGACATGATTGGCACCCGATCCTAACTCCCTGTTGGGTGAACCCTGTAGCTAACTGTCTGGTCATAGCACTTATTGAACTAATAGGAAATAACTACCCAACACGGTATTAACGGAGCATATCTGAATTAGGTACTGTCCTGGTTCGTTACCCACAAAAGGCTACTTTTCACTTAAGAGGGAACTATCCTGAAATATGCAGATGCTCTCTTTGGAAAGAATCCTATTCACCTCAACGTTTTGACATGTTTTGCTATAGTTCAACTACGCGACTTAAGTGACACAAAAAAAAAAAAAAATTGGAACCAAAATAAAACAGACAAAAAAAAAAAGTTACAAAAGTAGGTTTCTGTGAGTGAAAGAGGCTCCCCCTTTTTTTTTTTTTTTAAAGCTATCAAAATCACATTTTTTCCATACTTTGGGCAGAGATTAGTCATGTTTCAAAATCTCAAAATATCAATATTTTATATAGAACTTAATGTCTTTTTTTGCGTATAATAATGTCGGCTAATTACATCAAGTATAACTAAACGTTTGGATCATCGTTTTAGGGGTTGGAAAGTGCCTCGAAGTAAATTTTGTTTGTTTGGAAACTTGTCATCTTTAAGTTTAAGTGTCATATTTTATAGGGTTTTGATCTAAGTGTTTTATTATTTAGTCAAATCGAATGTACAAATAAAAATATTTTGATTTACCTTTAATTTTTTATGTTATGTTGTTATTTTTCTTTTTTGTTTCTGCTATGTCTTTTGTGTAATCCGCATTTTTTTTAATGTAATGTGTATTTTGTAATGTTTGGAAACTTGTTATCTTTATGTTTAAATATTATATTTGAATGTACAAATAGAAATATTTTATTTAACAATAATTCATCCAATACGAGAGGTTTATACTAATTCAAAAATAATTCATTTCATTAAATTGCAATACTAATTCAAAGCAATACAATACTAAATTACAATAACAATACAATCTTCAAGTTCTAGAGGCTTTATTACTTCGAGACGTGCTTGAACCACCACGGCCTTGTTGCCCACACGAACACTTGTCATGGCCATATTATTTACATGTAGAGCACTTGCGAGAGTAAGTTCTTTTACTAACATCCATTTGATTGGGTCTACAACTCCGTGAGTTAATGACCAATTTGTTGATGTAATCCTTGTTAGCAACCATCGAAAACGACTCGTTTGGCCAATAAGCTTCATTACCATGTGGGTGGAATTGGCTGGAGTATGCTTTAAGGTAACTGTGGACCTTGTATTCCCCCGCCACATAACTTGTTACCGTTTTTGTCATTCTGTCGACGCACTTTACAGCATGAGAACACGACATGTGGTACGTTTGCCACTTACCACAAGTGCATGTTCTTGTTGCCTCATAAACGGTATGCACATTTCCCCTCTTACCGTTGTAATTACCCGTCCTAACTTCATACACACGTTGAATGGGGTCATACTCGGTCATTTGGTGAAGCTTACATTTTTTTCTATAATGCTCAATCTTTTTGAAGGGCTTTGGCATCCATGTCCCGCCTTCGGCTAATATCGCTCTGGCCTGCCTTGTCCTAACACAAATCGCTCCACAACCTGCTTGAAAGTCATTCTCACCATTGCGGTGACAGGTAGTCCCGAGCAGATTTCAGCAAGCTATTGAAAAACTCTGAGCTGTTTGTTGTGAGCATGCCCCATCTTTTGCCTCCATCAGCATGAAACGTCCATTTTTCAATTTCGAGCTTTATTAACCAAGCGCATGTGGGTTCACTAACTGACCTGATCAGATCCATTTTTGCAGCCCATTTTCTTTGTTGAGGCTCCATCGCAGCCCCCTACATCAATTTATTTAGAGTGCCATTGTGAAACTTTGATTGTAAATTTTCCTTCAAGTGCCTTAAGCAATAGCGATGGTAAACAAGGGGAGGCTGCCACCCCGACAAATTATCCATATTGTGCAATATGCCTTTATGACGATCAGACAGTACCAAATGACCGAGTATGATCCCATTCAACGTGTATATGAAGTTAGGACGGGTTATTACAACGGTAAGAGTGGAAACGTGCATACAGTTTATGAGGCAACAAGAACATGCAATTGTGGTAAGTGGCAAACGTACACATGCCGTGTTCTCATGCTGTAAAGTGCTTTGAGAGAATGGTAACAATTTATGTGGCGGGGGAATACAAGATCCACAGTTACCTTAAAGCATATTCTGGCCAATTTCACCCACTTGATAATGAAGCTTATTGGCCAAACGAGCTGTTTTCGATGGTTGCTAATGAGGATTACATCAAGAAATTGGGCATTAACTTACGGAGTTGTAGACCCAATCAAATGGATGTTAGTGAAAGAACTTACTCTCGTAAGTGCACTACATGTAAGCAATATGGCCATGACAAGCGTTCGTGTGGGCAACAAGGCCGTGGTGGTACAAGCACGTCTCGAAGTAATAAAGCCTCTAAAACTTGAAGATTGTATTGTTATTGTAATTTAGTATTGTATTGCTTTGAATTAGTACTGTAATTTAATGGAGTGAATTATTTTTGAATTAGTATAAACCTCTCGTATTGGATGAATTATTGTTAAATAAAATATTTATATTTGTACATTCAAATATACTATTTAAAGATAATAAGTTTCCAAACAATACAAAATACACATTACATTAAAAAAAATGCGGATTACACAAAAGACATAACAGAAACAAAAAAGAAAAATAACAACATAATATAAAAAATTAAAGGTAGATCAAAATATTTTTATTTGTACATTCGATTTGACTAAGTAATAAAACACTTAGATCAAAACCCTATAAAATATGACACTTAAACTTAAAGATGACAAGTTTCCAAACAAATAAAATTTACTTCGGGGCACTTTCCAACCCCTAAAACGACGATCCAAACGTTTAGTTATACTTGATGTAATTAGCCGACATTATTATACGCAAAAAAAGACATTAAGTTCTATATAAAATATTGAGATTTTGAAACATGACTAATCTTTGCCCAAAGTATGGAAAAAATGTGATTTTGATAGCTTAAAAAAAAAAGTAGCGTCTTCTGTGCGTGAAACCTACTTTTGTAACTTTTTTTTTTGTTTGTGTCACTTAAGTCGCGGACTCTTACTCCTTCCAAAAGAACCAAATAGTAGTGATGATAGTTCAAATCATAGCAGTTTTTTGAGTGATTTCAAACTAGACGAGCTAAATCCCCACCTTCTTATAGAGCGTAATGATGATTTCTGCAGTGTGAAATATTCAGATCGGTGAGAATATTATTGCGGTTTACGCCGAGACTGGTCACATCGGCTTGCCGAATCAGAACGTCTTGTTCGTGACTTGGAAAATCTCAACGCTCCAATCCCAACAAGGTACTCAATAACCATGCCTCGAGTAGGTCCAGAAACTTGCGAGCCTGCCGTACAAAGCATTAGAAAAGAAAATAACAGAATGCTGGCAAGACGTAGATTTTATATGCTAAAGTTGGCCGAAGAACAAGCATCATCAACCGGTAGAGAACTAACATCTGCTGAAAAAAGATGTGTCTTAAGAAACTGTCAATATTTTTCTCAGGACGATATTGAGGACTTCTATTCTGATGAAGATTAGGGGTTATTTAAGTTCTTTTAAATTTCTGACTCATGCGGTTAATTTGTATTGTTAGTTTATGATGAAGTCATCAATAAGAAAAAAATTAGTAAGTTTTAAATTTGCTTTGATTGTTTAAGTCTATTATTAATTTATAGAGTTAATAATACATAAAAAGTTCAACAATTGATAATTTAAAGAAAAAACTAAAATAAATTAGTACATAAAGGGTGCAGATTACATTATAGATGAAAGGGTGCAACTAGTAAAAACAAAATACATAGGAATATTAAACTTAATAAACAAAATGCATAGAAATAATAAACAACAACTAGATAGCACAAATAATCTTCAGGCACTTTATGACGCCAAAAACGACGACCCGGATTATCTGGGGTCTTTGATAATTTTAGCTTACAATAATAACTGCATTCACAAACATCGGGTTGTATAGCAAGTTTTTGAGGTTTGGGAGCTTTGAGACATGTTTTTGGGGGTGCAAAAGTGTGTTGAAGGGGTGAAAATGGAGGAAATGAAGGAGAAGAGTTTGTTGAAAATTGGCTAAGTGTTTTAGGATTTTTATGGAGGCCTATTACGCACAGATTCTGTGCGCGAAACCTACTTATGTATTTTTTTTTTTTTTTTTTGTTAAGACTAAAATAGTCGCGGATTCCCAGTAGCTTACTAATTTTCAATCAAATTACTCTATAGTACTGGTGGTATTAGTTCCATTGCTTTCAATAGTTTCTCTCTACTCATCAAACTGACAAGAATTCACATCAATTGGTGAAGGATGGGAGGAATGATGTTACAGGGGCGTGGTGGGGGGTGGGGGGTGGGGGGGCGTGGTGCTGTTAGTCTTAAGCCTCACTTGTATCAAACTTCTCTTTTTTGTATCCCCTCATCTTCTTTGGTTACATTTTTTTTTTTTTTCCTGACAAACACGTTTCAGGTTAATGTAATTAGTGTTTCTCCAAGCTAGAAGTCTTGATAACTAAACAGTCTCCGACATTATATACATTACTATGTAGCTTTCCATTATAGCATGTTTTTTTAAGATTGTGAACTGCCTGAGTTGAGATTACCCCTTGGCATTTCTTCAATTTATTTGGTTAGGCTTTGTTGTTAGGTGGCTTTGGCTCTTGTGGTTGATGGACAGATTGCCTTGGGAGTTATGGGGTGCCCTAACTGGGATGAAGACTATTTTGTTAATTGTGTCACTGGGGTCCAAGAAACTGGAAACAATTTTTTTAGATCAGGGATGATCATGGTTTCTCATGTGGGTTGTGGAACGTGGAAACAAAGGTTGTCGGACATGTTAACCATCGAGTTGCCTCAAAGTTGGACAAGATGCTCCGTTGATGGATGCCAAGTACTTAAGGAGGCACGTTTTTGTACTCCAGAAAGTCAAAAGTGGGAATCATTTCCTCTATCATCCTCATTTAATGCAAAAACAAACTCTGAAAAAATAGGGAAAAGAGACATCCTTCTTGTGCCTGCATGCTGTGGAAGGTGATGTCTTCTTGTCAAAGATAAATCTCAAGCATTATTTTAGCAAGAATTTCTGCTTAGATGTATGATGAGCAATTCTGTTTTGCCTACAGTTGACATTTATGTAATATTTTCAAACTAGGTAGGTCTCCGATTTCGTGGATGCAGTTTGAAATAGAAGTTGGCATTTAAAAAAAAATTGTGATACTAAACCTTATTAGAAAATAAGGATTAGATAAATGTGGATCTGAGGAAGAAAATTAATATAGCAGAATGAATCTATTAGAGCATTTTTTATTTGAATGCTGGTCACAAGCACACTTAAGTAGGTAAAATAGGATAAAACTGCTTTTACATGCGGCTGGCATAAGCACTTTTGTGGTTTCTGATACGATTTAAGCTGATATATTCTGAGCATAATTGCAACAACTCTATTATCACGGATCTTATACGTTACAAATACAAGGAATATCTTAATAGTTGTACCTTTGTAAAAGAAATTGTGTTTGTTCACCAAATTGTCAGAACCACGGATGGGAAGGAAAACATCTGGATGAATATTTTCCACCACCATTGAGCCTGATTTATTCCTTTGATCTTTGTTTTTCTTGGTTTCAGGAACTTACTGAAAAAGAAAAAAAAAAATCCTTGGTCTCAGGATTTCTTAAATTGTGCCTGTAACTGTTGAGCTTTCTTTCTCCCCCAAAATTGCTGCTACTTTAGGTTTTAGTGCTGGCAGAGTGGCAGGCATCTTTCAGACACTCATTTCATTGTGTACAATGGTCTCTTCTCATGTCAAAAGCTCATGTCTACTTAAAATACTATTCTGGGGACAACTTATGTAAACAATATGCTGGGGGGCAGTCTATTGCCTTTTGACAATTTCTGACTGAATAATGCGATATTTTGGTGTCTGCTATTCTTTAATGTCAGTCCATCATATCTGAAACTATTTGAGCAAAGTCCACCATACCAGAAACTATTTGACCAGCATATTGTTTACATAAGTTGTCTTCAAGTTAGTTATATAGCATCTGATTCTTGTTAATACTTACAAAAGCTTATAATCCCCAGTTCGTTACTTGACCTCTGTGGCCACACATTATTTCTTTTATTGAAATCCATCTATGATGAGTATATTTGTCCTTTATCTGTTTGATTAGTCTTGTCAAAGCACCACCACCCTCTTTCTCTGATTTGTTTCTTAGCAATATTTTGCTATTAGCTGAATGTGGCATTACCACCGTCTAATTCATTTTCGACAGAGGCTCTGAATGACTTCCATTAGAGATCTAGGGACCCTATTTTACATTACCTCAGGACAGACGTGATACTCTAAATTAGACTTCCTTATTGGATGAATTGTTGAATTGTGAATTTACCACATTGTCTTCTGACTCTCCTTTTACGGCTACAAACTAGTTATGTTCTCACATCTCTTTGATGGTTTTTGCACATTTCTTTAATGCAATTTTTTACTGCTCTGCAGTTTGTGCAAATATATGATGGTGGCGTCTGGTAGAGCATCTGTGTTTCTTCTTCGTGCAACAACCAGAAAAGTTATGAAGGTGATATTTAATTTCATACATAACCTGCAAGGGTGGCTCAGTTGGTTGAGCATGGGGCTTTCATAATGGAGCTCTCAGGTTCGAAACCCCATGCCTACGGCAACAGGAGATTTGCCTTCTGGGTCGAGCTCTTCGCACGGGATTTGCCTAGTGCGGGTTATCTCTACACAGGAGCGGGGTTTACCTTGTGCACATCCAAAGGGTAGCGGCTGCGGGTTCCTTTGTCATAAAAAATAAATAAATCACACATTATAGATAACTGCAGTCAAGTGAGCTTGTGCCTCGTGTCATTAAAAATGTAGGCTTCACAAATTTCACCTGGGTTAATTTTCTACCAACAAATAGGGAAGCTAAATTGTATGTTTACTTTAGGTCCAATGATAGCTAGGAGTCTTTTTAGTCTTGTTAGACAATTATATTAGAGTAAAAATAAAAGCTTCAGGTAATAGAGAAACTGATGTTATAAATATTGGCTCGAGATTGGTCATACGGAACGCCATGGAAAGTAACGATTTATATAGCCAACCCCAACTAGCTTGAGATTGAGCCATAGTTGTTGTAATAAGAGAGTAACTAGTGCAGACTTTCTTGAGATTGGTAGTGGAGTTACATTGGTAATGCTACACATTTTCATGAACACAAGGAAAATAGGATACTGCACAAACTTTCTTGAGATTATGAGGAAGACATACTAATTTGGGTTATAGTCTCTAAAGTTATTTGGAGGAACGAGCCTCTTGAGGTTCTCATTGCAACTTATAACAAGCAATTTATATAATACTTTGTTTTAGTTTGAATTAGAGATTGATAAAAATCTTAATGCTGTCACATTTGAAGTTTGAACAATAATATACTGCTATCATTGGTGCCAGAGAGCAAAGTTAAACAAGAAAATTTTATTTGACATTTGATAATTTTGTCTTAAAGTTGTTTCTAACTTCCTTCGTTGGTACTTCAAGTTGACTGGATTTAATCAACCAGCATCTATTGATGCCACTAGATCTATGAGTTAGCATATTCTTTCTTTTGGGTATTCAGCATTCTGATATGAACATGACTCCACTGAAGAAAATCTCTGGCTATGCCCCTGCTTGGGACCATGCTGCTGGAATCATATGTGTTCATGAAGCTGGGGGAAAGGTATGCGTCTCTCTGTTAGTAGCCCTTTCTGTTTTCTATGCATCTCTCTGATGATATTCTTTTCTGCATACGCATTAATCTTAAGCTGTCTGCTAATAATTTCCATTTATAACCAGTTCCTGAGAGAAAACAGAACAACTGGTATAATATTTAGTAAACCTACATAAAACTTAAATCCTATCGACTATCTTTTTATTGTATATCTCAAGATGTAGGTGTTATCTTCTTTCATTTTGGCTACTTCTAATTCAGGTTCGTGATCAAGGTTTAATGAACATATTTGAGACCTTGAGAAATGGTTGGTGGCGAAATCTTTCATACCACAGAACATAATTCCTGCGGTTTGCCTTAAAAAGAAAACAGAGTTCGCCTAATTATTAAAGTTTATCTTATCAAAAAGAAAAAAATTGCATAATTATTGAGGCCCATGTACCTTAATCCGTTGGAGTTAATTATTTCCATCTTTCACACACAAAAAATATGTTTATTAAGATAGAAGTATTGAGTAACAAGACAGGTTACTTTAGCTTTCTCATGGTGATGTAATCATGTCTCACAAATAAAAGAATAGATGTGGGAGATTCCACATCATCACCAACTGATGTGGGAGATTCAACAGGGGCACGCTCAAAGCTAGACATTTGGAGCGTAGACAATATAAATGGGGGCCCAACATCGGGTAAACAAAGAACTGAGATGGCTCTGGCTTGGCTACTATGATAAGAAAATGGACCTTGGTCTAACTCAACCCCAAAAGCTAGCTCAAGCGTTGAAGATTGCCCAAGACCCTGTTATAAAGAGACAATTAATCCATCACTAACCGATTTGGGAGATTCAACACTTTGGTATCTCCTTTGATATGATAATGAATATGTGCTACCTCATAAAAAATCTCTTCTGTTAATCCTCTAAGTTCGATTATAGCCCCAGAGAAGCAACAGCTACATAAAATACCATGCGATCTATTATTTTTTCATTCTTTAGATGACTCTATATACTAGTATCAAGCTTTTCCGTGGGCGTGTTACTATAAGATGTATCCTGTTTGCGACGTTGTTCATTTGGCACAGTAGGATGTAAAGTGAGGGAAATTTTCTGAGCGCTTTGATTTCTTCCTTGATTCTTCTTGTTGTAAAGGTTTTATTAATTAATCCTTTTCCTTTCTACTTGAGGGAAAATGTGTAGACTATCAATTAGCGTGTATCTTTTACTTGCTATTATCATAGTTATTCAGGACGCGGGAAATTTTTTCAGGTGACTGACTGGGAAGGAAGTTCAATTGATTTTGCAGTAGATCAAGTTGCACGGAGAACTATATTTCCTTCGGTTGGTTTTCTTGTGACGAATCATAGCTTACATAATGAGATACTTGGACTGATATCTTCAAATTCATCAATTAATTGATGGCATGGGGTTTCTGGTGACAAATCATACCGAGTTCTTTTTATCAACCTGTACTTTCTTCATCATTAGAATATTGACATTATATTGTTTCTTAGCAAATTTGTATTCTTTGGGCCTCAAGTGGCTAATTCCACATAAAAATCCTTCAAGTTGGAGATCTTCATAGGGAATGATTCATTTATTATCTAGGAATAGATATCACTTCTGGAGCGGACTGCATTTCATTCTTTGCTGAGAAGCTGTTGTAACACAAGGATTGTTACTCATTTTTATCCACACAATGATTTTGCGTCAGGACAGCAGTATTCAAACGTTTTCATGCATATTGAAACAGACAACATTGTCAATTGTCATTTTAAAAATCCATGCAATCGTATGGTGTCACGGTTTGTGTGCAGGATCTTTATAAACAGTAAGCCATATGCTTCCCGGTTTCCTCACATGTTTGTATCTCTTCTAAATCTGCCATACGCCTGGCATAGCAAATGGTTCTCCACAAATTTTTTTGGTTGTAAAAGGAAAAATGGAAGATACAATGGTAAATTAATAGTATTGTGATAAGAACACAACGTTGCGTTTCATTTACCCCCTGTTTGGATGGTGGTTTCCCGTGGTTCATTAATGTATGGTTTTTTAGGAAACCATGTTTGTTTCCATTGTTTTAAAATTATGTGATATGGTGTTGTAAACTCGTGGTTCATTCCATGGTTATATAACCATGAAAAGTCTCAATTTTTGAAACCACGAAGTTGGTGGTTTTTCCGTGGTTACGTATTTCATTTCTGCATTATACCCTCCACCATCCACCCCACCCCACTCCCACCCTACCACTCATCCCTACCCTCACCCCTGCCTCACGCTACCACTCACCCCCACCCATCCCCCGCCACTCACCCCAACCCCACCCTACCACCCACCCCATCACCCCAACCACCACGCACTACCCCTCACCACCGCCCAACCCCACCCCACAACAACTCACCCCCACCCTCATCCCACACTACCCACCCCTCCACCACCCCTACCCACTACCCCTCACCACCACCCAACCCCACCCCCACCCTACTACCTACTCTCATCTCACAATCACTCACCTCACACCACCCACCCCTCCCCCATCCACTACCTACTTATTTTTTAAAGTTCCTATTTTATTCTTTACCTGAGTTTTATTAATATATATAAATTATTTCTAATTAAGAGTTAAGGGTATTTTAGTAAATTTACAAGTTATTATACAATACCATACAGTCAAACCAAATAATACAAATGTTATTAAGCCACAACAAACGATACAGTCTATCCAAATATTGTATTCATTAATACAGTACAATACAATACAACACCATACTGTACCATACCATACTGTACATTAATGAACCACGGGAAACAACCATCCAAATAGAGGGTTAGGCCTCGTTTGGACATGGTTTGAAACCATGGTTTCGAACCATGTTTGGACATGCAATTTGGATATTTTAAGTTGCATTTTCTCTTATAGATATAAAAACCCCACAAATTGTGAAAACTATCAATACATTCTTAATTGTTAGACAATCTTACTAAATAAGCAAGTCATAGTTCATAACAAAATTAGTACACTACTAGAAGGCCTTTCTAAAAAATACAATATCAATTAATCAAACTTTAGTTCAATAAAAATGAAAATTTAACATGAATAGTAATGTAACTACTCTTTAATATAGTCCTCCCACATAAATTAAGGGTTGGTAGACATAAATAAAGGTTGGTGGAAGTTAATAAGATTAGTAAATGATCGATGGAGGTAATTGTTACAAATATCTACCAACTTATGGTTTTTTTTTTTTTTTACAAAATTTAAACTTATGAGTTAAATTTAATATTTAAAAAGGTTGAAACCATGGTTTCAAACCCCAAATCATGTCTTTTTGGATGATTTGGGGTTTGAAACTATTGTTTGAAACCATGAGTGAAAACGCATGTAACACCCCGTACGTTTAACCTAAGCTTTGACCATGATCCTAGGCTTAGAAAATCAGATAAAGAATGTGGGAATTGGAATTTTCCTATTCAGCTGTAAGATGGGGGTTTACACCCATGAACAGTGATCGTATTTCAGTATACGGGCCGTATTTCAAGTCGTAAACTGGTACCAAGGATTTCTGAGCATTCTGGAATTTGGCATTTGGATATTACATTGTTAAATACGGCCCGTATTTTAAAATACGGCCCGTAATTCAAAACCTACTTGGATTTTGGGAACACTTCCTTGATGAAAGTTGTAGAGCTTTGAAATACCTTTCCAATGGTATATTATCGGGGTCAAACGGACAAATGTACAAAGATTTATGGCCATTTTACTAAAGAGACGCAGTGCAGTCCACACGGAATACGGACTGTATTTCAAAATACGGCCCGTATTTCAAAATAAGGCCAGTATTTTACTGGGCGTAAAATTCAGTTTTTCCAGAGCAGTATATATTCGTCCATATCAGTTCAAATCATTATTAAGCCCTATCTTGAGAATCCGTCCGTAATCCATGAAAACCCATATCTTGTATTCCATGGGTTCTTGCATGCATGTTTTTAAATAAAAATGCTTATTTCATGAATATCCTACATGTCTACAAGTTTTCATGCAATTGTATTATATAACTATGTTCATGCCATGACTCAAGATACATACATGCTAAATACAAGTTATTTCATGAAACCATGTTTACAAGTTATTTTGTGAAATCATGATTACAAGACAAGTACAAGTTAATTCACGAAAATCATGGGCTTCCTAGCCAATTATATCATGTTCATGTTTTTGGGAGTTGCACGAATTACCGAGAAGGCTCAGATAGCCTGAAACTACGTAGCCACCGTAGGACAAGGATCGCTCCGCCCAGTTAGGACGATTCCTTAATTTCACACTGAATGGATCCATCAGGCACGTTACCACCTTATGCCCTGGCAAGGTATGGGGGCTCTGCTGGTCCGGTGAGGTACCAGACTCGACGTACCCACGTGGTGATATCACATGGTCGGTTTACGTATTTACAGGACGCCGCATCTGCTCAGTAGGATTTGCTCGTATCAGCTCATTGGTGAGCCCCATCTCATTCGGGGTTTAGTCAGTTATCTTTATTTTACTAGTCATGCATTTAAAGGTATGTTGGGGGGCCTTGTCCCAGCAAGTACGTTTTTCAGTCAAGATTCACGATTAGAGGTTTCATAGACTAGCCAATTTAGTTATGTTAGACATGCAAGGTGTTTAGCCATCTTTGGCTCAACTCATGTTATTTCCGCATTTATGATTTAAACAAGTATTTCATTAACTTATTATGACATCTCATGTTTTATAAAAGGTCATCACGTTCATGCTATATTTCCGCTCATGTATGCCTCATGATGATTCAGCAAGCCATGTGGTTCGCTCGGTCACATGCAGTATGGCACCGAGTGCCGTGTTTCGCCCAGGCCATGGTTCGGAGCGTGACAACACATGTCCAAACGCTGGTTGGGGGCCATGGTTTCAAACCATGGTTTGAAAACGCATGACCAAACACCTACTTAGCATCTTGACCTCTCTGCTTACGGCAAATTAAAGATACTTAAAAGTTGAAACCAAATCAGAATTTCTTGATTTTCTAAGGTGCAATGTCTATTTCTTTGCTTTGCATCTTATTTTTTATTAAGAAAATAATAATGTATACAAGTTCTTTTACTCAAAGTTAACTTTCTGCCTTCTTGGGCATTAATGCATGAGCGTGTTCTTCTAGGCGAGAGTTTTCTCCAAATTCATCCGATCGACTCCAGATGTTAAAGATCTATTAATAATTAGAGTCAAATTAAATCCCTTTAATATTGGCATTTATTATGATAAAATAATTTGCACTTTCGCCGTGACCAATTAGACCCTATGCTTGTGACAATATTAAATGACCCCATTTTTTTGGTCCTTGATGCACACACTGTTTGTGGTTCACGTTTCTTGCATTGAAAGCGCCCTGAATATTATTATAGTTATGGGCTACCAATCATTGCATGTCATCAAACTATTGGCTCTTTAGGTGAAAATTCTACTTATCATTCATTTTATATTATTTATCTCAGGGAGTCAGGGTCTCTTGAAATGTAATTCGTGGGATCTTTCCACAAATGTCAACTATTCTCTGAAGAACTCCACGTATACCCAATTAAAACGGTAAATTAAGCACTTAGACGGGCCCTACTGCTTGGAAAGATCTCGACTCTTCATGAATGCCAGTTGTCGTCCTTTAACAAATCTTTCATTAATTAATTCAAAGTTCCCAATATAGTATTATTCGCCAATTATGTGCCCGGATCTGCATGGATTATGTGGTTATTGAGTAAAATATTATATGCGGCTCTGCTTAAAATAATTCTGGCACTCTATTGGTACAACATATACATATCTGGCTTAAATAATACGCTAATTAATTAGATATCTAGAATAGAGACAAAAAGTGCCACCCGCAGGAGTCTTTTTTTTTTTTTTTTGAGTCTCGTATCTAAAATTATATGTAGCTGGATAAACTACCAAGTTCCATAATACACACAGAAGTTTGAGAATAGAGTATTTGTTGGAGAATAGATAGTTCTCCACAGAAAGAAAGAAAAACAGCAAATTTCCATTTGATGGTAAAATCTGCGCAAAATGCATACGTTTCCTGGTCAATTTAGAGAGTAGATAAGTACATGTATTTTTGGCAACCATGAACACGCAAACACTAGCTTTTGGACAAGTAGTTATTAATCCAAGTATTAATTATTTATGTGAGCCTCCGTTAAATGAATTAATTACTATACAACTACTCTTTAATGTGCGTGGACAAGTAGCTACACATCTGAGTGTGTGAGATATTAAGCGTTCGTCAATTAAGTATATTACTAATTGTACTTATTTGCACAATCAGCATTCTAGACTTAATATTATAGTTGAAAAATGGCTTCATGGCACCAAAATCTGCGACATTAGCCTAAGATTGTGCCTGTTCTAATGTGATTAATAAAATATTTGTAGGTTATTAGGAGCCTGTTTGGATGGGCTTATGCCTATAAGCTGCAAACAGCTTATAAGCTAAAAAAAAATAAGTTGGGGTAGTCTAACTTATTTTTTTTTGACTTATAAGTTGTTTTCAGCTTATAAGCTGCTTTAGATAAGCTAAGTCAAATAGACCCAATTATTTTTTTGAGCTTATTTTAAGCACAAAATGACTTTAAGCTGGCCAGCCAAACACTCAAAAAAGCTGAAAATAACTTATAAGCAACTTATAATCAACTCATAAGTCAATCCAAACGGGCTCTAGGTTAAGATTTCGTCAGTATAAAGAATAAACGCCATTCTTCCATATCTACTTGGTTAATTTTATACATGATCGATCTATGTATTTCCTACATATTTTTCAATCTAAGGAAATTACTTAGAGCTATCCATTAAATTATTCAAATTCTTTCGGAATGTTACTCTTAGACAGTGAAAGTTCTATATCTGAGAAACAGTTGCAATTATAGATGCGTCGCACTAATGTACGAATGACTTGACAATTACTTCGAAGTTCTTCTTTTTCTTTCCACCACTTCGAAGTTCTTGTTTACATATATTACTAGTTAATTGAATCTCAGAGGCGGAGCCACGATTTGAATTTTATATATAGGTTCAGGCAGAGGTGGAGCCATGATTTGAATTTTATATATAGGTTCAGGCAGAGGCGGATTCAGGAATTTGAGATTCCGGGTGCCACATTATTTTGGGCTTCGATTCTGGTTATTCAGCCTTCTAGTTTATATAGACCGATCAATTATCACACTATTTTGGCCTTTGACTTGATTTATTTTGAGCTTCGGTTCGGGTTATTCATCTTAGCTACAAGTATTTCTATTGTTACAATTTTTAACTCATGGAAAGGCAGAAGCATCGGCTTTCTCGACGCGTTCCATAGCCCAGTTCTGTAAACAAGGGAATGACCCAATGCATCAGTTGACTTAAACGAGTTGGGGAGTGCAGCAACTTCCGTCCGTTTATATAGACAAACCGATTGTCACACTATTTTGGATTTCAACTTGATTTATTTTTTCTACTGCCGCAATTTGGGTTATTCATCTTTTCGATTTATATAGACATCGATTAAACGAAATAATTTAATAATTATGATAATTTTAAACAAAGCATAAAAATTCAATAGTATTACTAATATCAACAAAAATATATTATTCATTTATAATTGAGAGTTATGTTTTGAAGCTATCAGCTAACTCAAGACTAATCAACTAGAACTAGAACTCAACATAGATGCACATTTAGATATCAAAATAAAAAATTAATGAACACTATTAACTATAAAGAGAAGCAAGGATATATAAAATTTTAAAAAGTCAATGTGACTCAGTAGGGAAAAAAAATCAGCAGCAAGTAAATAAAAAGAAAAGAAGAAACAAGGAAAATAAAGTAAAGAAGAAGCAAAATAGAAAAAGAAAATAAGAAAAAAGGAGAACGAATCTTCCGTAAGCTTCTTAGAAAAGAGAAGTCTTTAAAAGAATTGGTGCAAGTTGAACTCGATCCAAGGTGCTGTGGGCACAACTTTCAGCCCTTCACCAGTGGCACCAAACAATCATTTGTTAGTCGGGGTGCCATTTTACATATTTATACTATTTCCCATATATACTCACATATATATATACAAAGTTTTGCTCGAGGTGTGCGGGTGGCGTGGCATCCCCACCCGCCTTACTAGATCCGCCCCTGGGTTCAGGGGTCTAATCTGTTTAAGTTATTAGTTCTAAATTAATAATTTGTATATATAAATGGATTTCTTAAGACATACAGGATTTGGATCCAAACTACTGGATTCGGCCAAACCCGTAACTGAAAGCATAGCGCCCCCCCCCCCCCCCCCCCCCCCGTTTGATCCACTCTAATAGTAACGGACGATTATTTTGAAGATGGGGGGGGGGGGGGGGGGGTGAGCAACAATTTTGCTTGCCGATTCAGCAAAACTTAGTAACTTTAATCTAGACCCTGTATTTGTGATTAAAAATCCACATAATCTATATATATGTAATTTATCCAACACTCAATATGCTGTATTTTCTGAAATTCAGAATTCGTAAACTCAAAAATCTAGCTTCGTTATTATTATTGAAGGTAGGGAATAGGAGTTAAAATAAACTTCTCGCACGGGAAAGGAAAAGAGAGCAAATTTCAGCGGAACCATATAAATAATGTTTGGTCTAAATTAACGTAGGGGGGTGTAATGTGAGGCAGATAAAGGTAGAAGAAAGGGGAGATATGTGCATGCTCTACATATATAGATTGCATATAGTTATCGAGTAAAATATTATATATTATGTGCATGGCTCTGCTTGAAATGGTACTGTCACTCTCTTGGGACACCATACACATAAAATGTTTATTTAATAAGCTGTGATTTCTTAAAATAGTAACAAAAAAGTGCCATCCACAAGCGCTTTAATTTGGTCTTGTATCCAGAAATAGCCAACAAAACCTATCAATAACTTTAAAAAATGATCAAATTTCATAATGAAGAAGAAGAAGATTATCCAGGGTTAGTTGAAGGGTTGGTTGGAGAAATTGAACAGCTCGCCACACTGTAGTGGCGGATCTAGAGTACAACAGATAATGGTTCACGAATATATATATATCTATTTTTTTTTTAAAATTCTACTAAATATTTACTATGTTATTTAATTGTATACCTAGTTATTGTTATATATATGTTAACTTTGGGTTTTTGTAGAAACCTATAAGTTTCAAATTTTGTATCCGCCTGTGAACCACAGGGAAGAGAACGCATTTCCATTTATTGATAGAATCCGACCAAAATAATTGCATACGTTTAATTTGTTGGTCAATATTAGAACGTCGACGACAATTTCTTTGGCAACGATGAACAAGCAAACTCTAAGGTTTGGATAGGTAGTAACTGATTCGAGTATGTTTATGTAAGCATTTGTTAAATTAACTACCAAACCTACTCTATAATCTGACAAGTAAATTCCTCTTTCAGTATGTCGATTTCAATCCATATTTTTAATCTTCTTTCAATTGGATCCTTTCTTGAGAAAATCTTGAATTAGTTGAAAGTTAAAACCTGAAATTGGAGGTTCTGTTACAATTTGCAAATTGCAAGACCGAGGTCGTAAATAAATAGTAACTTAATGAGAAGTAATTAGGATGTAACCATCTGTTATATTAAATATTAAACTTACTCCATAATCTGGGCAAGTGGTTATCAATTTGAGGATTTGAGAGATTATGTGTTCCTTAATTAAGTAATACTAATTGTACTATTCTGCACAATTCATCATTGTTAACTCAATTTTATAATTTGCAAATGCCTCCACGTACGACACCAAAATCTGAAGAAAGTAGCCTAAGTTTATATGGATCACTTTCAATAAGATTAATACGGTGTACAGTGTCTCTGCTTAAGATATAATAGTACTACATATTCTTATTAGAAAATATTAATGCAAAGTACAGTGATCATGTATATATCAAGATGATGAAATAGCAGGTGGATTAAATTATATACTAAGGGTCATTTGGTTGCTGGTTAGGAAGGAAGTTATTCATGTATAAATTGTATCATTTTTGGTATGCGTAACTTTTATAACTGGTGTAATGTAGGAAGGAAGTTATTCATGTGTAAATTTAACGCATAGCTGGTGCTGTTAGGATTTGAATCCCAAATCCGACCTTTGTAAGCAGGTTCCCAGGAAAGATTGGAGGGTCACAGCTGGACCACTTAAATACCAACCTCCTTAGACAGAACCTACTTACGCCGTGATGTAAGCGAAGAATAAATAGCACACACAGATTTATAGTGGTTCACCCTCAATGTGAGAGCTACGTCCACGTTGCTGCTGCAGATCTTATTAAAGAAGAAATATTACAAGTGTTTACAACACTCAACCTCACAACCCCAATCCCAATTACACTCAAGAATTTTACCACAGAAAATTCTCTCAAAGACCTTCTCTTACTTAGGCCTTTCACTAAGAGTATTTCTCTTAGATTTTTCTCTCTCTTTGGGATGTGTTGTCTTCTTCAATTTGGTGTGTTTACAAATGAACCATAAGCTACCTATTTATAGGAATGAATTTCCTATGATGAGGTAAGCGCTTACATCACGACTATCATGAAGTAAGCGCTTACATCACGACTATGTGAACAAAAGAATTGACTTGTTTGGCCAATTCCACACCTAACAAATCTCCCACTTGAAGACTAATTTTAATTTGTCTTCACACTTTGATCGATGCAACAGCTCTTTCCTACTTTCATACTTCGTGCAAGCCAACTGAAGTTGAGCATAGCTTCAGTTTGTCTATCGTCACTGCCTTTGTCAGCATGTCTGCTGGATTCTGACTCCCTGCGATCTTCTCAAGCACCAGCGCTCCATCTTCCAAAGTTGATCTAATGAAATGGTACCGGAGTTGTATGTGCTTCGTTCGAGCATGGTAAACCGGGTTCTTTGCCAAATGAATGGCGCTTTGGCTATCACAATATAGCACACTTCCCTCATGGTCCTGATCCAATTCCCGCAGAAAAGATTGTAGCCACATCATTTCCTTTGTGGCCTCCGTCACAGCAACGTACTCAGCCTCACAACTAGAGAGAGCTACTATCTTTTGCAACTTGGAAACCCAAGAGATTGCAGTACCTCCGAAGGTGTAAACATACCCGGATGTGCTCTTTCTGCTATCAATATCACCACCGTTGTCAGCATCAACATACCCTTGCAATCCTGTTTTTGATTTTCGGAAATACAGAGCTGAACTCGAGCTGCCTTTCAGATATCTGAATATCCACTTCACAGCCTCCCAGTGTTGCTTTCCCGGATTGCTCATAAATCGGCTGACAACTCCCACTGCATGTGCAATGTCTGGCCTTGTACATATCATTGCATACATAAGACTACCGATTGCAGATGCATAAGGTATCTTGTCCATCTGCTTCTTCTCATCCTCGGTTGTTGGCGACTGATCCTTTGACAACCGAAAGTGTCCAGCCAAGGGAGTGCTGACTGGCTTGGTATCATGCATGTTAAACCTTTTGATAAATTTCCTCACATATTCTTCTTGTGAGAGTTTGATGCCCTCCTTGCTTCGGTCGATTCTCATCCCAAGGATTTGCTTTGCAGCTCCCAAATCCTTCATTGCAAACTCTTCCGATAACCCTTTTTTCAACCGATCAATCTCCTGTAGGTTTGCTCCTACGATTAGCATGTCGTCGACATAGAGTAGCAGTATCATGTACGAGTCTTCAAATTTTTTGAAGTAACAGCAGTGATCTGCCTCGCACCTTGAAAAATCAGCTTTCTTCATAAAGCTGTCAAACTTTAAATACCACTGTCTTGGAGCCTGTTTTAGTCCGTACAGACTCTTTTGAAGTTTGCACACCAGATTCTCCTTTCCTTTGATTTTGAATCCCTCCGGCTGTCGCATGTATATTTCCTCGTCTAGATCACCGTGAAGAAATGCAGTTTTCACGTCCATCTGTTGCAGATGTAGATTTTCCTTTGCTACCAGCCCAAGAACAGTTCTGATAGTCACCATCTTGACTACGGGAGAGAAGATCTCCGTATAGTCAATGCCTTCTTTCTGTTGAAATCCCTTTGCAACCAGCCTTGCTTTATAACGCTTGCTTCCATTGGGTTCTTCCTTTATCCGATAAACCCATTTGTTTTGCAATGCCTTTTTATCCTTTGGCAACTCGGATAATTCCCATGTATGATTTGCCGATAGTGAATCCATTTCATCCTTCATTGCCAGCTCCCACTTAGTCGATTCATCGACTTGCATTGCTTCTTCATAACATTCCGGCTCCCCTCTATCAGTGAGTAGAATGTAGTTGAGGGATGGAGAGTACCTGTGAAGCGGCTTCCTGATCCTGGATGATCTACGCAGCTCTGTGATTGGCGTCTGTTCATTTGTTTCAGAATCAGCACTTTCATCAGCACCTTCTCGGATTGTTTGTTCCTCTGCCTCGGTTGTACCTGGCTGCGACTCAGGTGCCGGAAAGTCCTTCAAATTGACTATTTCCGATTCCTTGTCCTGACATTCTGAATTCTTTTGCAGCTTGTCTTTGTACAGTACCTCTTCGTTAAAGACAACATTCCTGCTTCGGATGATCTTCCGATTTTGTTCATCCCAAAATCGGTACCCAAGCTCGGTGTCACCATAGCCAATAAAGTAACACTTCTTTGATTTTGGATCAAGCTTGCTTCTAGCCGTATCATCATTATGAACATATGATAAGCAACCGAACACTTTCAGAAATGAAAGATTTACCTTCTTGCCACTCCAGACTTCTTCTGGAATTCTGAAATCCAAGGGAACTGACGGTTCTCGGTTAATTAAGAAGGCTGCGGTATTAACTGCATCTGTCCAGAATGTCTTGGGCAGTCCAGAGTGTATTCTCATACTCCGAGCACGCTCGTTCAACGTTCGGTTCATTCTTTCGGCTACTCCATTCTGTTGCGGCGTTCCGGGAATAGTCTTCATCATCTTAATCCCATTATCGGCACAGTACCGTTTGAAATCACCATCAGTGTATTCTCCGCCGTTGTCGGACCTCAAACACTTCAACTTGAGGTTTGTTTCATTCTCAACCATGGCTTTCCATCTTTTGAATACACTAAACACATCAGATTTATTTTTCATAAAATAAACCCATACCTTCCTGGTTGAATCATCAATGAAGGTCACGTAGTAGTGTGATCCTCCAAGAGAGGGGACAGTGGTAGGTCCCCACACGTCTGTGTGCACCAATTCCAGCTTCTCGACCTTCAACTCCCTGCCTGCATTTGAGAAGCTTACTCGCTTTTGTTTTCCGAGAATGCAGCTCTCACACGTATGAAGGTCCACCGTCTTCAGCTCCGGAATTAAGCCATTTGTCACCAACAGCTTCATCCCCTTCTGGCTGATATGCCCCAGCCGACAATGCCACAAATCTGTCTTCTTTGTGTTGTCAACCACAGCAACAGTATCACGACAGCTAGTCGTCATGTAGAGAGTGCCAATCTTCTTTCCTCGGCCAACTACCATAGCACCTTTCGCCACCTTCCAAGACCCATTACCAAAATTGAGATCATATCCCTCATCATCAAGCTGACCTACTGAGATCAGGTTTCGCATCAGCTTTGGAACATGTCTAACTTTTGTAATCTTCCACGAGGATCCATTTGACATCTTCAAATTAATGTCTCCCGTGCCAACAACATCTAGCGGCTCTCCATCGGCTAAATAAACTTTGCCGAGATTCCCAGCCACGTAGTTTGTCATTATATCATGATGTGGGGTGGTATGAAAGGACGCTCCTGAGTCAAGCACCCAAGAGTCTATCGGGCTGTCAACCGATAGCAACAACGCATCGCCAATGTCTTCCGTAGCAGCGTTGATTCCAGCCCCCTTGTTGTCCTCCTTCTTTGGCGCCCTGCAGTTCTTCTTGAAGTGACCTGGTTTTCCACAGTTCCAACAATCAAATGTTCGTCCTAGTCTGGATTGACCCCTGCCATTCCTTGACTTCGATCTGCCCCTATTTCGGTTGTAGTTTCTGTCATAATTTCTACTTCTGTTTTCAACATTAAAAGCAGAACTCGTCGATGCCTCTCCCGAATCTGTCCTGCGCACCTCCTCAGCAAGGATACGATCCCTAACATCGTTGAACTTTAGTTTGTCACTGCCGACAGAATTACTAACCGCTGCTCTCATTGGCTCCCAACTATTTGGTAGGGATGCCAACAAAATTAGAGCTTGTACTTCATCATCGAAATCAATTTTTACCGATGACAATTGATTTACAATGGTATTGAATTCATTTATGTGTGCAGCAACATGAGCATTTTCCATCATCTTTAGATGAAATAGTTTCTTCATGAGAAATACCTTATTATTTGCCGAAGGTTTCTCATACATGTCAGACAATACCTTCATCATATCTGCGGTGGTCTTCTCCTTTGCCACGTTGTGAGCAACGTTCTTCGACAGCGTCAGTCGAATGACTCCCAGAACTTGTCTGTCGAGGAGATCCCAATCTGCTTGCTTCATCTCCTCTGGTTTCGGACTCAGAGGTTCATGAAGCTTTCTGCCATATAAATAATCTTCAATTTGCATTCTCCAGAACGCAAAATCTGTACCATCGAATTTACCGATGCCGTGCGTCGTACCATCTTTGCCTCCCATCGTTTCTAAATCACAACACAACCTGTTGCTCTGATACCAGTTGTTAGGATTTGAATCCCAAATCCGACCTTTGTAAGCAGGTTCCCAGGAAAGATTGGAGGGTCACAGCTGGACCACTTAAATACCAACCTCCTTAGACAGAACCTACTTACGCCGTGATGTAAGCGAAGAATAAATAGCACACACAGATTTATAGTGGTTCACCCTCAATGTGAGAGCTACGTCCACGTTGCTGCTGCAGATCTTATTAAAGAAGAAATATTACAAGTGTTTACAACACTCAACCTCACAACCCCAATCCCAATTACACTCAAGAATTTTACCACAAAAAATTCTCTCAAAGACCTTCTCTTACTTAGGCCTTTCACTAAGAGTATTTCTCTTAGATTTTTCTCTCTCTTTGGGATGTGTTGTCTTCTTCAATTTGGTGTGTTTACAAATGAACCATAAGCTACCTATTTATAGGAATGAATTTCCTATGATGAGGTAAGCGCTTACATCACGACTATCATGAGGTAAGCGCTTACATCACGACTATGTGAACAAAAGAATTGACTTGTTTGGCCAATTCCACACCTAACAGGTGCAACGTTAAGTCGGCGACGGTGTTACATTAAGCCTATATTAATAAGTTATTTTATGCGTGATAAAATGTGGAATAACAATACTTATATTAGCACTATTGAGGATTAAACTATCTAAATATACAGATGCCCTTTTAAACTAAGTAATTTAGATATACCAATTATTCTTCATTATTAATCATCACTATATAAATAATTTCTGCATTATAATTTTTGCGTAACCAATATAACTAGGAGCATATATGTGTAACCCAAACAAACCCTAAGGAGTGAGAAGGGGACACACGCAAGGAGTAGCTAGGGAAGGATGGGATGTTGAGTCAAAATGAACAGCTTGCATGGGAAATGAACAGAAACAAATCATACTGTATACTTAAAATAATATTTGACCGAAACCTTACTCCGTAATAGAGATACAGCAGGGGCTATGTCAGGCAGATAAAAGAGAAGACACTATATACTTTTGCACATGATTCTATATTTATTAGGGGTTTCCCATTTCACATGAATATATATTACCTTTCCACGTCTAAAATATATACCATCATCATAGAGGCGCCCGACTTCTTGTGATTCAAATCAAAATACTACAATCCTTTATGCACACCACGCGTCTCAATTTTACAACCTTGCATACTCTCTTCCATCCTTTTTCTTCCCCTTAATAGATTTTTCATCTTTTTATATCTCTCGTGGTTTAAATATTTTGTATTATAAATATCGTTTATATGAAGTTAATTACAGTACACTTTTTATAATAAATGGATCTTACAGAATACACTTCAAAACAGTTTACACCTAATGGTAATTTCAAAACCAATTTTAAGATTTTCTCTTGCAATCAGTAATTAGGTGATTTTCTTTAACTTAAGAGAAAGGAAGAGATACATTTGCTGATATATGATCATATCGATAATGAAGACTATGAAATGCCAAAATTTCATCACAGCCTTATTAATTATATAGAATACTTTAACAGAGCAAGATATGATCTACACAAATTAAATTGGATGATAATTCTAGGCGCTTTTTATGTTTAATTAACAACGAGAAAAGGTCGAGATTTTAAATCTAAGAACTCTCACATCAGAAAACGTATGAGATTGATTTCTCGTCTTGTGGTCCTAACTACGAAGAGGCTAAGGGTATAAAATGAGGACACGTATCAGGTCTTTAGGTTTTATTTATTTATTTATTATTAAAAAGATAATAATAGCATCGCGTACTCATTTATGAATAATTTTATAACAAAGACTTGATGCTAATTAATCGGATGGCTCAGTGGTTAAGCACACCCACGACCGGTAGGTCCTGGGTTCGAGTCACACTGAAGGGAAAGTGTGAAAACACTATAAATCCTCCTAAAAAAACACTATAAATCCTCCTAAATGGGGTGGAAAAAAAAATCGGATTGGATCATACGTCCACTAGCCTAGACAGCCATGATTTCTTTTATTTATTTTTTCATTTTTTTGTACTTTATCACAAACGATTACTAAAGTGGTATATTTATTTCCATATTGATTTAGTTTGACTAATAGGAGTATATCTTGAGCCACTTTTGAGCCGCTATTATTAGCTTAAATGGCTTGTAATAGTAGTCTTAATAGCTTGAATTCTTGAAATAATAAAGTTTAGATAAAGTACCCTGTTGTCTTATGCACTATCTCAACAGCGTGAACGTAAACTTCCCTTTAATGCACAGTACGATTATATGATATGGTTTTAAAAGGGGACGCATTTCGTACTAAGATTTATATATTTTCAAAATTCGAATCCGAGAATTAAATAGCAAAAGGAAAAAATACATATGTACAGTGAAAGATGTTCCTTTTTTTCATTGTTTTGCTTAAAGCCAGAATGTGGTCTACATAAGAATACAGTGATATAACTAATTATTGGTATTTGGTAGTGTACTCATACAACTCATGCGACCTTGGATTCTTCAGTCTCTTTTCAAGCATACTAAGTCAACAAACTTCAATCCAATAGCCTCCGTTTCATTTCAAATCGACTTGATTGCCATGTGAAAGGGAAAGGGAATTTGACTTCTTTTAATCATAAAGTAATAATGATTAATTAGGGTGCTTCATCGATGAACATTAACACAAACAATATATCTACTACTATCACTTCTGCTCTATTTATATTTTCTCCATTTTGAAAATAACGGATCAAGATGAATCCTATTTATTCTAGAAAACTTTCAAATTAGTTTTTGATAATAGACGAAATATAACTACTAGTATTAATTTGAGTTAATACGTTTAGACCTGTAAAGGAGAAGAAGGAAAAACAAAAGATCTAGTATATGATTCTATTGAAGTGAGAGATTAGAATAATTGATGAAAACGTGATTAACTAAATAAAAGTATGTTATCTCTAACGACTTAAATTTTTAAATAAAATGATTACACATTTCAATTTTCAATAAAGCAGAGATTCTGATTTCGAGGCGTGTTCAAAGACAAAAGCACTTTATATCTTAAACTTTCTACTAATAAATATTCACTTTAATTTCCAATAGATAATTAAACTTTCAGTGAATAAGTTCTCCATCTTAGCGAATTTATGATGCTATACGTAACGTCAAATCAAGTTCTAGTCTATTTTTGTGTGGGAAAAAAAGGCACTTCATGGAATAAATTAAATTTTAGAGGTACGGACAGCTATATATGACATAAAGTAAGGTTCCAATTAAAGACTAATTTGTAAGGCTTGGTTACATGTTCTTGCTTCACATCATTTATATCTTTTCGAAGGCCACGTCATTTCATTTTCTGTACTTAATTTTGTTTCCAAGTTTGACCATAATAATTATGCTACACTATAGTCTTGTTTTTAATGCTAGTTCAGTGGTAGTTCTCATGATGGGAGTCTTGAAAACAGCCATGATTTCTGACTAATCAGGCCATTATTTCAATGAAATTTTAGACAAAGTCAAATACTCCCCGTTTAGACAAAGAATTTTAAAAATGTAGGGCAAAACATAACATAAATATCTAATTTGTAAGGCTTGGTTACATGTTCTTGCTTCACATCATTTATATCTTTTCGAAAGCCACGTCATTTCGTTTTCTGTACTTAATTTTGTTTCCAAGTTTGACCATAAAAATTATGCTACACTATAGTCTTGTTTTTAATGCTAGTTCATTGGTAGTTCTCATGATGGGAGTCTTGAAAACAGCCATGATTGATTCACTTCTGACTAATCAGGCCATTATTTCAATGAAATTTTAGACAAAGTCAAATACTCCCCGTTTAGACAACGAATTTTAAAAATGTAGGGCAAAACATAACATAAATATTTATGCGATTATAAATTATATTTTTAAAGATAAAAAGAGAGTTCTAAAGTTAATTTTTTTTTCTAAATATTATTTTGACCCGTTTGGCCATGCAAGTTTTTTACTTTTTTTCGAAAAATTATTTCACTTTATTTGAAAATCACTGTCTGGCCATGAAAATTAAGTTGTATTTGGAATTTGAAAAACACCTAAAACCTTATTAATTTTTATTTTTTTCCCACCTTTTTCACTTTCAATACATTCAAGCAACCAATTATTATTTGCAAAAACTATAACCACATACAACTCCATCTTCAACTTCATGTCACGTCCCAAAATACCCGCTTGACGTGATTGGCACCCAGCAAACACCACCCGCCAGGCGAACCATATATCATACTCTTAATCATTTACAAAAGCACTAAAAGAAAATAAGTGCAGGTCCAACAACGTTATTAATGATAAAAATGTGAAATAGTCGCCAACCAAATCCATAATCGATTTATGAAAATCAACCAACACTAAGATAAAAAGAATCTCTAGCCCACATCCCACGCTAAGACCATGGAGCATCTAACAGAGTTACATGAGTTTGAGTGTCGGGCATGTAAACCCAAAATAAAATAAATAACTAGAAAAAAACTAGATAAAGCTGAAATGGCTGCCTCCACGAATAATGCGGTGGCTCACCTCAGCAACATAATCCACTCACGAAGTCTTCCATTACCAACCTCGTTCTCAACGACAGTATCTGCATGGACATGCAGGTAAGGAGTGAGTTATACATAAATATAACCCAGTAAGATCCTCGACCCGCCACTTCAAATACCCCTGGAACAAGTGTTAGAAAATACAAACACACAACAAGCACAAAAATATTATGCACATGAATATATCATTATATAATAGCAACCAAGGTCCAAACCACTGTTTATCAAATATATTATATATCTCAACACAATTTACACTACGAACTGTCATAAGTGGCAATTAAAGAATTAGTCAACACTATGAATCCACGGCAACATACACAATGTTCCAAATATGTCAGGAAGCATACACAATGCTAAGGGAAGCATACACAATGCCCCAATATCATCAAGAAGCATACACAATGTTAAGGGAAGCATACACAATGCCCCAATATAATCAAGAAGCATACACAATGCTAAGGGAAGCATACACAATGCCCCAACATCATGGCTCACAGCTATATCACATCACAAAATAATTTATAAAGAGAGTTTTGGATTATTTGAAAATAAAGTATATGTGATTGGCCTTAAGGACCACCGATTCTGCCAAGCACACGCTCGCCCCAACACATGGACCAGGCAGACAAAACATATTTTTAAAACGGGTTTTGAAAAGCAAGTACCCAAAGCTTAAAGTCTCACTTATCTTTTTTTTTTCCAAAGTCACTTAGCATTTTATTCATCTTCAAAACACCATTACATCTGATTTGAGGTAGAAATAGAGCCATCATTCCCTAGTTAACTGAAAAAAGACTAATTCTACCTAGTTACATTTGAGATGTGGTAAATGCCTAAAATTTGAGGATCTATTTTGGCCAGTACCTTCTTTACACAATTTATGCACTTCTCGTGGAGGATCAAAAAGCCTTTCAAGGCTCTAGCAACTTTTCTAGGCTCTAGCAACTTTTCTAGCACAACCTTCACAGTGTATATCAATCTTTAGCACTATATCTTGAGCCTCTTCTTCCTTTTTCTCTTCTTTCTTCTCTCATCTAACTCGGACAACCTCCGTCGATCAGTGGGAACTTGGGGTATCTAAGGTGGTTCATAAAACCATTCTGTATGTTTAGCAGGCTTAATCCTGAAAGAAGGAAATCCCATATAATCCATTCTGAAAGCTCCCAATGCTGCTGCTGGCAGCTCCCTTTCCTGATGTATATGTATTTCCTGGTCCAAGGTATTGGCATATTTCGACATTGCATCAACGACCATGTTTGCTTCTCTCAAGCAGTGAACCACTTTGACATTTCCTTGATTGACCAAAGACTTGATCTCCTCAATTAGCCTCTGATAATTCCATGGGATTTTGCAGTTATCCTTGATCATCTGTACAACAAAAAGAGAGTCAATCTGTATTATAAGGTTAGTAATATTAAACAATTTACAAAGTTTTAGCCCGTAGAGAGCAGCTTGTATTTCACTGCAATTGTTAGTTAAGAATTGGAGAGGCTTGGCAAAAGCCATGACCATGTCTCCATTTCTTTTCCTCACTATTCCTCCTGCTCTCGCCTTTGCTAAGGAAGGGGAGCAACTTCCATCTGTGTTTAGGACATATGCAAAGTTTTCTGGGCATTTCCATTGCACCAACTTGCTGGTAATTCTAGGTCTGTAGTTCATAGCCATATCACACACAAATTCCCAAGACCAATCATGATCCATTCTGCTGAAGACTTTGCCTAGAGTGGTCTTGACTTGGAATAGTATGTTTTGCTTGATTCTAGCATTGGTGGTGTTCTTCGAGTCATATTTTTTGGTGCATCTAGCTCTCCATATTTCCCAACATACGATGCTGGGAGTGGTTTGTAATATGACTTTGTGCACCGCATTGTTGGGGTTTCTGGTCCACCAGTGATGTAAGATGCTAGAAACATTATGTTGGTTGCATCTAATTCCCATTGGATTTCCAGCTATCTTCCATGTCCTTTCGGCTAGGTCACTCTTAGCAAACACATAGTTCAGTGTTTCTTGTTTGTCCACTCTGCAGCATATGCATCTTGTGTCAAGCTGTATTCTGAACCTGGTAAGAATGTCATCAAAAGGAAGCTTCTTTTTTATTAGTCTCCACAAAAAAAAGGAAATTTTAAATGGCAAACCTTTGTTCCAAATTTCTTTGGATTGTGGCATTAATTCATTTCTCTGTCTCAGATTTTTGAAAGCTGAGGCGGTAGAGAAGTAGCCGTCCTTTGTCAGTGTCCAAATTGCTTTGTCTCTGTTGTTGTGGTTGATGCTTTGTCGTAGGATTTCATCCACTACTTGTTGTGGCAGCACTTCTAACATTTTGGTTTGGTCCCATTCCCCTTCTCTGATGTATTCATTAACCTTATTGTTGCCTGGTTTCATGGTGTGATTTACCAACTGGTGAAGAGGGCCAAGAACTGACCAAGTGTCCCACCAAAACAACACATTCCCGTCACCAATTCTACATAGATTATTCTCCTCTGCCTCTGTTCTAATGTTCAGCAGAGTTCTCCAAGCATTGGAGTCTTTGGAATTTATCTTTTTAGAAATAGGATTAGCTCTGGGGTAGTACTTAGCATTGAGGAACCTAGCCCAAAGGCTGTTGCTGGTTCTAAACCTCCACCATCTTTTGGTGGCAAATGCCTTACAAATATCCTTAAGTCTTTTGAAATCAACTCCACCTTCTTCATAAGGGTAAGCCAATGGTATTTGTTCTTCTCCTCCTTCTTTCCCCAGAGGAAGTTGGAGAAGTACATTTCAATTTGTTTCATAACCGTGACATGTGGATCTAAGGCAGCCATGAGGTATAGAGTTTGAGATTGTAGGATGTGCTTAAGGATAACAGCCTTACCTCCAACTGAGATCATGTTACCTTGCCAACCACTCACTTTGTTTAAGACCTTTGTAGCTGTGTCAGAGAAAAGACTGCAAGTTTTTCTTCCTGTGTAAATGGGGCACCCCAAGTACGTGAAAGGAAGCCTGGCATGTTGGTACCCAGTCCATCTGTGAAGTTTCCTTATTTTTCTTCTGCTCTGAATCCCATATATGTGTAGAAGTTGGTCTTCTCCTTGTTAATCTCTTGGCCCGAGGCATCCTGGTATTTTGTTAGAACTTTCATTAAGAGTTTCACTGATTTCCTCTCTCCAGAGCTGAAAAGTATGAGGTCGTCAGCATAGCATAAGTGATTGACTCGTATTCCATTTCTGCTCATGGAAAAACCATTAAACTTGGGATTGCTGTTGAGATTGTTAAGTCCCTTGGACAGTACTTCAGCCGCGATAATAAAGAGGGATGGTGAAAGGGGGTCTCCCTGTTTCAAACCCCTAGATGAATTGAAGAAACCAAACCTAGTACCATTGATGATGATTGAGTACCAATTGTTGGAGATCAGCCTGTGTATTCCTCCAATTACCCATTCAGAGAACCCCATTTACCTCAAAACATTCATCAAGAAATCCCAAGACAGTCTATCGTAGGCCTTAGACATGTCTAGTTTGATTACTAAGTTACCTCCCCTGTTACTTTTCTTCATACCATGAATGATTTCTTGAGCCAAAAGTACATTTTCGGTAATGAGTCTACCTTTGACGAACCCAGCTTGGTTATCAGAAATCAGCTTGGGGAGTATGTGGGCCATTCTCATAGTCCAGATCTTAGAAATAATCTTGTTAGAAACATTACATAAACTAATAGGCCTCAGCTGAGAAAAATTAGTAGGTGTTTGTATCTTCGGGATGAGAGCAAGACACGTATGGGTATAGAATTTTGTCAAATTGGCCCCATTGAAATAGGCCTGTACGAAGTTGCACAAATCCTCTTTGATCATGTCCCAGGTACATTGATAGAAGTGTGCATTAAAACCATCAGGTCCTGCAGCACTATTAGGATCCATCGAAAAAACAACCTGTCTGATTTCTTCTTCATCCGGAGTAACCTCAAGAATGTTGTTATCCTCTTTAGTTATGGCAGGATCAATCCATCTCAAAATGTTGCCCAGATCATCCTCATTTTGACTGGTGAGTATATCTTTGAAGTGCTCTATAGCAGCTTCTGAATATCTTGATTTCCTTCCACCCAGTGACCTTGCTTATTCCTAATTCTGTGAATCATATTCCTTTTCCTTTTTTGCTTGATAACACTGTGGAAATATTTCGAATTAGTGTCGCCCTCCTCCGCCCATTTGATCCTGGCTTTTTACTTGAGGATTGATTCCTCTTTGTTAAGCCACAGCATATATTCAGCCCGAGCTTTGTGTAAGTTTTCTCTGTTCCCATCAGAATCATCTTGTTCATAAGCTTCTTCTAGCAATCTGGTGTGGTCTTCCATCTTTTTAACTGTATCAAATACATTGCCAATGGAATCTCTAGACCATGAGCTAAGCTTATGAGCTAGGGACTTGAGTTTTTGTTGCAGTATCCACATAGCATTTCCTGCATACACATGTTCCCAGGATTCCTGTACAATCGATTGGAAGTCTGGTTGTTGGGACCAAAAATTCAGAAATTTAAAGTACTTGATAGGGTTATCATAGTTGTTGGATCACCTCATGAGTAGAAGGTTATGATCAGACCCATTCTTAGCTTTGTGGTCCACTCTTGTGCTTTGGAATAGATCAGACCATTTGTCATTAATAAGAACCCTATCTAGCCTCTTACTGACCCTGAACCTCCTTCTCCTGCCATTACACCAAGTGAAGGAATTGCCTGTGTAACCAGCATCTACCAGTTCACAGTCTTCCAGACAATTAATGAAATCAATACTTTTACTTAAACTATGAAGGGTCCCTCCTTTTTTCTCCTCAGGAGCTGTAATGGAGTTAAAGTCTCCTAAAACAGTCCAAGGTCCATCCATGGTATTGTGAATTAGCCTCAGGTCATCCCATACCGAACTGATCAGAAGAATTTATGTTGTTGCACTTGAAGGTCAATTGTTGCTTTTTGTTGGAGATCACATTACAAATTATATCACTATTCCAGAAACACCAAATCTTGCTGTTGACATTGGCAGTAGCATGATCGAAACCAAAGTATAGTCTGTACCATTCTATTTGAGTGACAGCCAAAAATGGTTCTTGCAATGCCACAAAAACTATTTTGTGCAACCTGATTAACTTTAGAAGTCTCTCAGATGCTTTTTTTGAGATCATTCCCCTAATATTCCATATTATGATGTTAATCATAAGGAATTTTTGGGATGTGAAGGAACCTTAAAATTGGATGCTAGAGGAGGTCTGATCAGACCCCCACTTTTGCTTTTTCTTGATGTTCCTTTGTCCTCTTGGAGACAAACCTTGTGCCAAGACAACTTTGCTGATTTCTTTAGATACCGGTTCTTCCTCTTGTTGACTGATAGGAGTAAAGGCTTTGGTGAGGTATTCTACCACTTCCTCATCTGATGATTCGTATTCCGTCTCATCGTCTGATGAATCTGAGACTCTGTCCTCCAGTTCCTCTTCGGATGAGTTTCTTTCCCCTCCTTCCCTAATACTGTTGCTGTTCTGTTGTAAGTCTGGACCATGTCTGTGGCTGGTGTCATGGTCTACTAACACTTCCACAGGCCTTGAGTCCACAACCATCTGACCACTTATTTCAGGTACGCTTTCCTAATTTTTAGTAGGAAGAGGACCTGAATTACTGTGTTGGTCCTCTTGTTGTCTTGTGTTGTCCTTGTCAGTGCTATATTTGGCCTTTGTATTTCCCTTTTGTTTTTTTCTTGTGCTTGATAACCTTGCCCTTAATAGTAGTGTTGGCATTTTCCTCTTTGTTGCCGTCTTTTTTGTTGCCCTTTTTGCTTCTTCCTTCAGGGGTCTGTTTCAGCCTTTGTTTCGCCCATACCAATTCTTTCAAGAAATTACTGGCCTTTGCTTGTTTTATGTTGGTCTTGGGATTCTTATTAATCCTCCTGGTCTCGTTATCCTCTTGTTCTTCTTGATCATCATCTGAATTTTTTTATGTCTAGACTTGTTCTAATGTTGGTTTGATCTGGGTTTGTTCTGCTGCTAATCTGGTCTGATTTGCTTGGTTCACACTTGTTGAAGTGCCTCCCTGTTCTTTGTTGTGCTCTTTACCTTCGTTCCCCCGATTGCTCTTATCCTGGACTTTATTTTGTTGTTGTTTGTTTGTGTTGTTCTTTTTCTTTTTGTTCTTGACTTCTGTGAAACCATCACCATCCTCCTGTTTTTTGTTTTCCTCTTGGTCACAATTTTGCTTGGCCTTGTTTATGTCGATTTGCTTGCTGGTCTGCTGTTCGTTTTTTTTTTTCCTTTATTTTCATGGTCATTTTCAAAATCCTTTTGTTCTTTCCTCCTGGCCTCTACTTTGCATTTAGAAATATCATGTCCCTGCATTTTGCATGTTCTGCAGAATGCTGGGACTCCTTCATATTCCAGTTTTTGCTCATAGCCTTTTCTTCTAATACCATCACCTTCTAAACCCACCCAAATAGAGTCCAGTAGAGGTTTCATCAAGTCGACCTCCACTCTTACTTTGGCCAAATGTGGTCTCGTTTTCCCTAATGTGGCAGCATCTTCCTTCAAAGGTGTTCCAACTGGAGCAAGAATTTGACTGAGGTATTCCCATTTGAATAGATGGTATTTCATCCCTGGCAGCAGTACCCATACAGGAGCCAAAGACGTCTCCTCCGTCGGGTCAAAATCCGGAGTCCATTTGAAAATTCTCATAAGCGAACCCCCAACTTCCATGATTTTTTTGAAATAAGCTCTGTTGAAGTCAGCTTCATTGAAAAGATCTATGAAAACATGTCTATAATCGTAAGCCCCTAATCTTAATTTCCCTTTGAGAGGTATTTGCTCAAGAAATTTTGACCTAACAATTTCGATTTGGGGCCTTCCCGTTGTAAATTTTCCAACCAGAGTGTATTTGCATTCTTTTGTCATTGTACCGTAATAATCATTGGCATTAAAAAGTAACGCAGTCTTACCATTGTGGGCGGTGTAGTTTGCTGTCACTGGCGCCGGAATTTCGTTAGTATCGGAGCTCGATGCGCCAGTGAAGGCGTCTATGTAGGAGGTTTTTTGGATCATAGTTGCCTCCGGTTCCCACGCCGCCTTAATAGGATCCTTAGGCTGAGATATACGCGCTATTTCAGCAGCTATTGGAGGTTCCATGTGGTGGCGCGTTAGATGGACGCGCTTCTCTTCGACCCAGATGGGTCAAATAGTGGCCGTTAGAGGTTAACGGGCAATTTTGTACGGAGAGCTTTTTATGTGCTTGATTAGTCTCACTTACCTCAAATTCACAATTCAAGCACACTTCCCAATAAATCAAAACTGCGTTCTCGAGTCTACGGATTGCCTCAAACTACACAAAAACGGATTTAGAATGGTCAAAACCCTTAGGGTAAACCACTTCTATCTTTTTAGAGGCTTAAACGGTTAAAGTCAAATTTTAAAGGACGAAAACGCCCTCTGGTCAATGTGTTCAAAACCTGACAAGACTTATGTTTTCGGAAAGGCCTTAACGAGAGGATTCCAGCGATATATAGAAGTCTAGAATCCGACGCTATTTGCCCTTTCAAATCAATGATTTTGATTGAATAACCTTAGAGCTAAATTTTCTCAATTCTTCAAAATATCCCTATGTTTTCACCATAAAGATTGACCCATAATTATGTAATAAACTTAAGTAAAAGATTAGAGTCATTACCTTGATGATTTGGTTGAAAAATTCCTATTTTTCTCTTCTCTTTTCCTTTTTTTTTCTCCCCTTCTTTTCTTTTTCTCTTCTGTGTTTATTTCTTTTTTTTTTTCATGTGTTCTGGTCTTCTACTTGCTTCATGAAATTTCACGTCTGATGGCTTCCCATCTTACTTAATCTCTTCTTTTATTTTATTTTTTTATATTCCTTTTTGGGCTGGGCCCACCTTTCTTTTAAAACCTTCACATTCTTTTTTTTTTGGGTCAAATTACTTAATAACCCCTCATTACATTTTGGGTTATAACATTCTCTCCCACTTAAAATAACGTTCGTCCTCGAACGTGGCCAGTTTTGTTTTTCGAAGTTTCAGGAGATGAACACTTCTTACTATGCATGTCTCGCTTATTCTCTCAAGTAGCCTTTCATAGCAGATACTGCTACTGTAATATCTTGACCGTAGAACGCTTTTTTGTCCTTAGCTAACAAAGTCATATATTCAAATATGCAATAACGATTTACTCAAAATCGCGATTCTCATTTACCTACGCTATCTCAGTCTCAATAACATTGGTCGGATCATAAATGTATTCTCGGAACGTATTCGCATAATGTAACATGTAGCTCTGGTACCATAACAAGTCTCTTGAATCATAATCGAACTACTGAACAGTTATACAAACTCCCCATAAATATATCCACAACGATCTCATGTCAACTCTATACACATAATTACCTCTGAAACACTTTAACCGCAGACAACTCACTCAACCTTAGCTTGCAAGCTTGAATTCCCATCATTGATCCCCAGAATTCTCTCAAGGATCTTATTCTCGTTCATATGCACTGTCCCAGTATGTATAATATTCATCAAGTCATAAGCATTATTTTGAACGTAATCACTAGATAAATCATATACCTTCATAACCATAACAACCTCTTAACCGCAACAACAAAATGTTGTCAAACATGTACAGGCAAAGACGCCTCATTCTTAACTAATCTTTCTACTAAGTACTAAGTCTTTATGATATTCCTAATGGTAAGAGAAGCCTCTAGAAGTACATAACTACCTGCCATAATTCTATGTTATGGACTTCTCTAGTATGAAAAGAGCCTTTACTTGCCTCGAGTTGTTTTTTATGTTTTTTTTTTTTGGGTCCAACTCTTATCCAAGGTCAATTGTGCCAACTCCATATCCGTTAACTTCGTTTTATCGAGCACAAGCTAATCAATTAGGGAACAACAATGATATCCACATAGAGTCTAAAACGACATCGTTTGAGCACCATACTTCCACTTAACAACCTTCTAGGAACTCAATTGTTGCACTTGTCTGTTAACAATAGATATTGTACCTTCCTCGTATATTTAATTTTCATCCAGTTCAATTTTCTCGGGCTGAATTATATGAATCTCACCACGAACGTATTGTTTAATCATGAACACATAAAATCGTACAACCGAATATCTTGAAGATATGCCACTAATCTGATCTGATCTCAATCTCATACGGACCAACATATTTTGGACTTAGCTTAATTTGTTTTTCTTACTGAATCTCACGGACCCCTTCATGGGGTAAAAAAGTCTATTTCTCCCTCTATAATCTCCATACCACTACTTTTCTAACTTTATAGAACTTTTGTTTACTTTAAGCAGTCCGAAGTCGTCGTCGTATTGATGCGGTTTTTTTTTTCTTTCAAAACTTGTTGGACCAGCTAGCAAATGATATAAGTGTCCATGTAAAGAATCAATTAACAAGATTTGCAAACCCAATTAGTAACTATTATGAGGTACAACCTTAGTTGAAAGATAAAAAAATAAAAAAAATAAAAAAGACAACTAATCATAAACCAATTGATGTGTCATATCCATTCAGCTAGTGTTGAGACTGAATACATATACTATATTATGCCTACATTTAGCAAGAGCATATTAAAGCGCCACGACCAGGGTCCTATGGTGGAACACATCCACCATTTTTACATACGGTAGTACTGGAACACAATCAAATATTTCTACATAATACTCTCATGTACGATAGGCTGGAACACATCCTTACGCCTCCACATATCGTTCAGATGTATGGTGGTGCTAGAACACATCCATACACCCCCATGTAACACTCTCACGCACAACAACATTGAAAAAAAATCCATACACCTCCATATAAACGTTCTAATGCATTGATACTCTTTCCACACATGACAATACAGGCATCTCGTGTCATTACACTATATCTTAAACTTGTCGCCACATAGGCTAAGCCGAACAGTTTGAATCAGGTCAATCTCGCTAAGCCGAACACATCACCCAAGCTATGATCACAACTTCCTGGATGAATGTGTATACCGACTACCACTCTATACTGATGTATCTCTACTTACTCTCAGAGAGAACCATGTCTTTGATTTTTTTTTTTTGTTGATTCTCGAACACTCAGGTTTAATCATATGAATAGTTCAAACACTGAAGAACAACATTTGAAATATTTCATATCACTATTTGCCAACGTTAGCTCTCTTTCGCCGTTCGCAATGCATATTTATGAATCTCGAAAGTATTGAATATCATAAACGTTACATCTCTTCAAGTGCAAATCTCCTTAATTCAACCATAGCAGGTGTACACATATTCAATTATTTAGCTATAATGTTCCCTTTTGGCTCACTATCACATAGGCTCTCCTCTAAAAACTGTCATAACCCCCAGTAATGCCAGGACTCTCGTATTGATCAACTTCGCTTATTTAAACTATCACAATTGTAATGTCACACATGCTAGTGCGTTAGCGTGCATAATACCATCAATTTATCACCCTTTTACTAGTCAACACAAGGCTTAATGCAGCATGGTATAAAAATCAAAACTCACACTTGTGGCCTTCGGTATTTAATCAGCATTATCTCAACGGTCATAAGACCCTCTCTATCGTTAGATATTCTTCTTTCTGCTATAAGAGTATTTCCATATGTCATTAATAAACATATTAGCAAAAGTCTAAGGGATGTTTTGAATATTCGAATCACTAATGCATGGAAATTACTAATGCCTTAGGTTATCAAAAAGGTATCACGTAAAATTCATACTAACCATTATAAGTCTTGGTACATGTCAGATTAACCAACCCTTTCTCCTTCTACTCATGGTGTCTCGATCACAAGTCTGTCTTAGAATAACAGGTAACACACTGAAGGCACAAATCGTGTAATTTTGGAAAAGAAGATAAAAAAATATTTGCCTTCCTGGCGCCCTAAGCCTTTGTCTATCATCAATAAACATTTGCATAGATTTACCATTCTTCTCAACAAATAGAAATTAAGCACCTCAAGGCGTTTTACTTTGTATGTTTATTTCTTAGTCACGATAGTCTTGTAACTTGATCTTTTAGTTTCTTTGACTCCACAAAACTATTTTATAATATCAAATAATAATAGACTAAGTTTCTAGCAGTATATCGGTATCCAAGTCTATCCCCCTATCAAGTGGTACACTTGGTAAGTTCTCTGAAGTTACATTCGAAAAACCATTAACCACTAAGATTAGGTCAATAGTCAGTTACTCAACTTTGGTGCCCCTATATATAGTAAGATACGACATATACGCTTCAATTATTGTATATAAAACTTTTACTGACAAGGTAGATTGCCTGTACACATACCAAGTGAATACTAAATTTCCAGTACTAGGCTCAACCAAAATAGAAAATCTGACAGTCTTTTCATGGAAAACAAACATAAGGCGACACAAAATCATCCCATTTAAGCCCAAGATAATGTCAAGAAAAACTGTGTCAAGTTATAATGGTCTGTAGGTATATCATGACATTGAACTATGTTTACACATGTTCAATAGACCAGTCAATAGTCATAGACTCTTCCACTTAAGTCGAAACCACAAATGGAACATTCAAGTACTCAAGTTCTCTCTTTATCTTCATCTAATGATCTCATTAATGTGCTGATCATCTTCCTCAAGCTTGTGCTTTACCGAACACAACATATGCTAACAAAATTGTGTGAACTCATTATTTTCTCTATGGCAAGTCGTGCCATTTTTCATTTATTCAAAATTCTTTCTGATCCCCTTTTTTTTTTGGTGCGCGATAGTCTTAATATTCCACATCTTTCCCTTCAACAAAAAATCGGGTCCATGTATGCTGAGTTTCATACTCAACCTCTTACCATGTTCGTTCATAATTTCTTATACTTAAGTCTATTCTTGCTCACAACCTAGAATTCACCCGCATACCTACTCCACAAATATGTTGTAATCTCGTAGCGCCACTATCATGCTCATACTCAATACGCTCAAGTTATGTATTTCCATGCCACAGTCACATTGATGACATCACCATCACGACATTACTAATGTTACACCCCAGAAAATTTCGTGTTACTAAGGCTACAGACGGCTTAATGTGAGCTCGAGGAGGAGCAAATATTACAAGTATAAAGAATGAAATTCTACTGTAGTAGCATGAGGATAGCATGAGTATAATATTTGAAATTCGTACAATATGATTGGAATGATACGTTAAAAGATATATAGCCCTTGTAACCGTAAGCTGAGGTGGGGCCCACATGACGGGATTTTTATAAAGGACATATGATAAATTATATGGACAATATATGTGAAGTTAAACATAACTCAAGAAGGACCCTTGAGCCAAATCCAAGTGTAAGCCCTCCAAAAAGATGTTTTTAAGTTACGTTTTCGGGTGATCTGACTTCGGGAGACCATAACCCTATCATTATTTGGGAATTTGGGAAAACTCCTAAAATTAAAGTTGTATATAATTGAATTAGATTTCCAACCATAGGTCGTGAGAATTTATTCGATATCGAAATCAAGAGATATGACTGTTTTACTGAACAAAGGCGCTGGCCGCAAGTAGAGAGCCTGACACGTGGTGGACACGTGGCAGGACTACTCCACCGCCTTTTGTCACTATAAATAGACTCCAAACAAGTCATAAACAGCATGATAATGTGATATAAAGTTCAGCAAGCTCATGGAAGGTTAGAGAGAGAGAGAGAGGAGAGGTTAGAGAGAGAAAGCGAGAGTTTGATCAAGTTCGAGGCCCCAAATCCCGAGGCCCGTGAAGAGTGGAGTGAAGAACAAGTTATTGTCGTCATTTTGAACCAAAAATTAGCTTTGGATGGTGTTGATTTCGTGGTTGTGGACTACATAAGTTATGTTTAAGTTGTCTGTGATGTTATTTACATGTTTATTGATAGATTTGGCGGATTAGAATGTTGGAAATGTTGATGTAATTGTCGTATATGTTGTATTAAGTAGTTGGGGATTAGGTGTTGATTTGGATGGATTCTTTGGTGGATTTAGTTAGATTATTGTGGATAAATGTCGGGTTTTTTGTTAATGTTGATATTAATGGTTTGTTAGCTGAATTGAGGTATTGGGATTGTTCAGAATAGAAAAGAAATGCTGTCGAAATTTCGTTAGAAATAAATATAATTTTAAGGATATATATTGGATGGATTGTTGCAGTAAATTAAGTATATTGTTGTGTTTTGAGATTTATTTGTTGTTGGGCTGTTGTGGTGATATACCGAATTGGGAGATGCTGCCCGTTTCGTTTTAGAATTAAGTTATCTATTAATATATATGATATACGAAAGCCTTCTTAAGTCACATGCATATTCTTACGATTACAGGTTTGGCATACTAATTGTGAAAAGTTTGTGATTAGGTTGAGTTCCTTGGACGACGTAAGGTATGTAAAGCTAACCCTTCAATCTTTTTGGCATGATCTTTATGAAACAAACAGACGACATGTATATGACTCCAAAGAAGCTCCTATTATTAGAGACACTAGGATGGTTAATGTTCTTGATTCCCAGAACTTATTTTATTATGTCTTGATACGTATCTATGATTTCAGGCGTCCTATTTTGATATAATCCATTGTGGCATTCGAAGGGTACTTGATATGATTATTGTCTTGATTTTCAAATGATAGTTCATTTTGATTATTCTATCGAGTCTCAGTTATGACTTAGTTAGCATATGGTTGCTCACTACTCTGCTCGTGCATGCCTCAACATATCTTTCACCGAGTCCCGGGCCGGGGTACGTTTTCGTGCACAGTTTCACTGCATTGTTCACCGAGTCCCTCACTAGAGGGCCGGGATACGGTATATATATATATATATATATATATATATATATATATATATATATATATATATATATATATATATATATATATATATATATATATATATATGATGATGATAATGATGATGATGATGATGATGATGTGATTATGGCGCAGAGGATGGTATACGATGACTTATTCACCGAGTCCCATAATGGGCCGGATATGGTATATGATATAGACATGCATGATTTTCATATCGTAAGGCACAGGTGCATTGGCATCTTTGATTATCATACTTGCCTCCTGTAATCGTTTATGCAGTTGTGATTTTCCTTATTGCATTACATGCTTTATATACTCAGTACATATTCCGTACTGACCCCCTTTCTTCGGGGGCTGCGTTTCATGCCCGTAGGTACAAATACTCGATTTGGTGGTCCTCCAGCTTAGGACTTCTGCTCAGCTGTTTGGAGAGATCCATTGTTCTGGAGTCTAGACTATTTTGGTACAGATCTTTTGATATAGACTTATATATATGTCCAGGGGTACGGCGGGGCCTTGTCCCATCATATTTCACTTTCATACTCTTAGAGGTCTGTAGACATGTGTGGGTTGTATATGGGCTATGGTCAGCTGTGTCTATATGTTTTGCTTTGGACATCCTCGTGTATAATGGCAGCCTTGTCGGCTTGCGTATTGTGTTATTGTTATACTGTGGTTAGCCGTGACTCCTCGGGGGACAGGTTTATGATATGTGGTGTTGTGAACCCTTCGTTTGTTTCTTTTACAAGTTTCCATATTGTCCTTAGTTTCAGTTTGACTATATTGAATAGGTCCGTATACGAGTGTCCAGTTCGGGCACTAGTCATGGCCATGGGGTTGGGTCGTGACAACTAATAATAGTGAATCGCTTCTAAGAGGCACTAAGCTTAGAACCATATAAGCATTATCCTCAAAATGTCTGTCACCACAAAGCCCAACAACTTAGACATGTGTAACCTATTACACTTCTTACATTCATGCTACACTTCTTTCCTTTACTGATTAGATTCATTATAGAGAGTTATACACAACCTCGAATTTCAATAAGTCACTCTTACACAAAACCATATCTTTTGGATGCTTTTCCATTCACATGAATTCTTCACATTAAAATATTTCTCTAACCCCAGAACTTCTTACATCTATATTTTCTTTATTTTTTGCCAGAGGTTTCTATGTAAATAGAGCTATCCAAAAATTTACAACATGTTCAATCTCAACTACAACCACTGCATACAATATTTCGTGTATTAAATGTCACTCTCAACTGTATATATATTATTGAAAAGCTCCAAGTCAACTGTCTAATCTAGCCGAGGAGGATATTTGTGTCCTAGCCGTCTGCGAAAGGGACATTCCAAGTTTAAACTCGGTTCGGCTTAACGCATGAATAATGAGTGAAAGAAGGGACAACATCCTAGATGTTCAATAGTCTCAAGTTCATAAGTATGGGTGCCTACATACCGATGAACAAGACTCTACTAAACACCACTCCATGACCCCGGACTTAAAGCCTAAGCTCTGATACCAACTTTGTCACGTCCCAAAATACCCGCTAGACGTGATTGGCACCCAGCAAACACCACCCGCCAGGTGAACCATATATCATACTCTTAATCATTTACAAAAGCACTAAAAGAAAATAAGTGCATGTCCAACAACGTTATTAATGATAAAAATGCGAAATAGTCGCCAACCAAATCCATAATCGATTTATGAAAACCAACCAACGCTAAGATAAAAAGAATCTCTAGCCCACATCCCACGCTAAGACCATGGAGCATCTAACAGAGTTACATGAGTTTGAGTGTCGGGCATGTAAACCCAAAATAAAAGAAATAACTAGAAATAAACTAGATAAAGCTGAAATGACTGCCTCCACGAACAATACAGTGGCTCACCTCAGCAACAAAATCCACTCACGAAGTCTTCAATTACCAGCCTCGTTCTCAACGACAGTATTTGCATGGACATGCAGGTAATGAGTGAGTTCTACATAAATATAACCCTGTAAGATCCTCGACCCGCCACTTCAAATACCCCTTGAACAAGTGTTAGAAAATACAAACACATAACAAGCACAAAAATATTATGCACATGAATATATCATTATATAATAGCAACCAAGGTCCAAACCACTGTTTATCAAATATATTATATATCTCAACACAATTTACACTACGAACCGTCATAAGTGGCAATTAAAGAATTAGTAAACACTATGAATCCACGGCAACATACACAATGTGCCAAATATGTCAGGAAGCATACACAATGTTAAAGGAAGCATACACAATGCCCCAATATCATCAAGAAGCATACACAATGCTAAGGGAAGCATACACAATGCCCCAATATAATTAAGAACCATACACAATGCCCCAATATCATGGCTCACAGCTATATCACATCGTAAAATAATTTATAAAGAGAGTTTTGGATTATTTGAAAATAAAGTATATGCGGTTGGCCTTAAGGACCACCGATTCTGCCAAGCACACGCTCGCCCCAACACATGGACAAGGCAGACAAAACATATTTTTAAAATGGGTTTTGAAAAGCAAGTACCCAAAGATTAAAGTCTCACTTACCTCAAATTCACAATTCAAGCACACTTCCCAATAAATCAAAACTGCGTTCTCGAGTCTCCGGATTGCCTTAAACTACACAAAAATGGATTTAGAATGGTCAAAACCCTTAGGGTAAATTACTTCTATATTTTTAGAGGCTTAAACGGTTAAAGTCAAATTTTAAAGGACGAAAACGCCCTCTGGTCAATGTGTTCAAAACCTGACAAGACTTATGTTTTCGGAAAGGTCTTAACGAGAGGATTCCAGCGATATATAGAAGTCTAAAATCCGACGCTATTTGCCCTTTCAAATCAATGATTTTGATTGAATAACCCTAGAGCTAAACTTTCTCAATTCCTCAAAATATCCCCATGTTTTCACCATAAAGATTGATCCATAATTATGTAATAAACTTAAATAAAAGATTAGAGTCATTACCTTGATGATTTGGTTGAAACATTTCCTATTTTTCTCTTCTCTTTTCCTCTCTTTTTCTCCCCTTCTTTTCTTTTTCTCTTCTGTGTTTATTTCTTTTCTTTTTTTTCATGTGTTCTGGTCTTCTACTTGCTTCATGAAATTTTACGTTTGATGGTTTCCCATCTTACTTAATCTCTTCTTTTATTTTATATTTTTATATTCCTTTTTGGGCTAAGCCCACCTTTCTTTTAAAACTTTTACATTCTTTTTTTTTGGGTCAAATTAATTAATAACCCCTCATTACATTTTGGGTTATAACACTTCAACTTCAAAATTTCATATAAAGTGAAAAACATTTAATTTTCATGGCCAAACGCTACCTAAAATCCTACAAGCTTCAAAAATCTTTCGCGTGTTCTTAAACTTATTATTCAATCAAGCTATGCCACAAAAAATTGATCATATTTTGGCAATCACCAATCTTATTTTCTCCCCTCCCTTTTACCCCCCAAGACTACCAATACATACTACTGTAAAATTTTAACTGAAAGAGAAGAGAAAAGTTGATAGAAATAGAAAAGAAAAGAATGATTTACACCCAAGTCAACGTGCAAATAGAGCACAAACATGGCTTGACAGAGCCGGGTTTGAAATGAAGTCATGCAGAAAAATGTGCGAAGCCAGCTGTTAATTAAGTCACAGTAAGTATATTAAGTTATTACTTTCTCTATTTCAATTTATTTGTCGTTGTTTGATTGAGTATGAAATTTAAGAAAATAAAGATTTTTGAATATTCTTGTCTTTACCAAAGATATATACGGAGTATATATAAAGTACTAAAATATACTTTTATCTTGAGATCTTAAATATGTCATGTGAAATATTAAAATTAAAGAATTGTCAAATTAGAAGAAAAAACATTCCTTATTTGAAAGACTTTAAAAAAAAAAATTGAAACGGATATAATACTAAAAACATGTACTTGCACAAAAGCTTAGGGATCGAGAAGTCGGATGGGCGCTGCAGCAGAACCAACAAATTATATAAAGAGATTAAAAATATATATTAGGCTGTGATAATTGAGATTTAACCATGAATTCAATTATATAAGGGGTTTGAAAATAAATATTAGAATGTGACAAACTCTTTTTTTTGCTAGACTATAATTTTTCTTTATATTAAGAAAATTCAACAGTAGATATACAGTTAAAAGAATTTACTTTTACTTTACTTAACGATATAAATCTCAAACTTTTCTTTACCTAGCTAGCTCTGCCACTGGGCAATGCTAAAAGTCTCCAAATATACAAATATATGTATGTTATGCATCTATTGACTTGATGTAAATTGATTCTGATAATGCGTGGTTTCTTCAAAAATGATGACATCTAACAGTAATCCTGTAAACAAGATATCCCGCAGGAAAATGATGTATTTGATGGAGAAATTGAGAAATCAAAAAAAATGAAAAGAGTAACCTTCAAAATCAAGAGCTTAATAAGGGTGCGTTGAAGCATATTTCTCGCGCGGTCCTTTTGCTCTTATACATCATATGCTTGATATATTGGATGGAAATTGTTTAATTTACTACCATTCTAGAATAATGAACTACTCCGGATGGGGATATTTTTATGTCAACTATAAAAAAATGCATTTGCTATATATCTTGGCCTTAGTACAAATATCACTATTACAAATATGGCTTTTTGTGATGGAAAATTCAGCCGTTAAAAGTTTAAATGTAGCCGCTATAAATTAATACGAGGGGGGGGGGGGGGGGGGGAGAAAATTGGTTGTTACCGAGCGTTAAAAGTTCCGTCGTTAATAGTTGATGACCTGATTTCAATCCAATCGTTTTAAAGACTCTTTAGCAGCAATATTTTTTACACTATCAGTAGAACTTTAATACACGTGTCCTCACACACACATATATAATTATACTATGGAGTTTTTTTTTTTGCAATATCTAGGACTAGTTTTTATTAATAAATAAAAGTGAACCTCAAAAAGAAGAATAAAAAAAAGGGGGCTAAGCCTTACCTTACTAATCCTAATAAGGTGACAAACCTCTACCAACTAACAAAGCACAAAGAAAATAAGAGCTAGACAAAACTAGGCATTCTATGATAATCACATAGTTTATAATACACTCTATGATGATATTATAAATGAGGATACTTAATTAATGAAAAAATATAAAAGACAAGAATAAAGTTGAGTTATCAACCACAAACTTCATTTTATATATGTATAAATTAAAAAAGATAGTTTGTTCATCTAAAGTAACTTGAAGTATTTTCTTCTTGTCTTCTTCTTCAAATCTGTCCAACAACACTTGATACTCCATCACTTCTTCTTGGATTTATTGGATCTTGTTAAAGTTGTTGACACTATCATCTGATTTTGCTTTGTCGCATTGCTAGGTGTCTTGGAACAAATTCCTTAATCACCTTACCATCCCAACTATGATGCCTTTCATGTCTTCTTTTGTCTTTGTTGCCTAGGTGAGCGATCCCTATCCTTGGCCACCTTATCAAAGCATATCATCCTATCATTCCCATGAACATGTCATCGCCTGAGTCATACTATAGAGTTTAAGTAATATAGTGTAAATAGTTTTTGCACAATCAGATTATTTTTACATACTATAGTAACATATTTTGTTTTTAAGATTTCAAATTTCACATTTTAAGGAGACTTACCTATAAATATTATTTGAATGACTTGATGGTATAAGAAAATATTTACATTGATGGTGTAAAAAACTTAAACTCAAAATTATATATACACAGAAAATAAAGGAAAAAATGTACGCCCCGTGCTCATTTTTACCGTCCATAATAGACTTTGCATTCTCCTTAACAAATAATAAACAAAGTGCATATTTTAACATAATATTCATATTAATTGATATATAGTCTCTGTGAACTTGGAAATGATTTGAGGATTGACTAATTACTGTTAAGAGTAAAACATGAAAAAAAAATTGTCCTTTTGTTGATAAGTTAAAGTGAACCAGTAAAAGTGAAGTTATTTTTAGTATAGAGGGTAATTAAAAGAAAGGAGCAATTTATTTTATGCTACCATACTATTTTGGATGTTTTGGGGCTTGGGCAGGCTATACAGAGATTGTTGAATTCACACTTTTTTCTTAAAAGAAAAGGGACACGTTGCCGTAGTGATAAACAGAGGACGGCCACCGAATCCCTTTGACTTCCCCCCTTTCTAATTCTACCGCTCACTATATATACCCCTTCATACTTTCATCAATAGGGAACTGCAGCTAATTCTGTCTTAATTATTTCTTCTCCTCCACAAACACTTATCAACTACTACTCTCTTAATTTCTCTCTGTGTATTCTTTTGCGAACAATAACTTTAAAAAAATCCCAAGTGAAACTACTATACTCACCATGGGCAGAGCTCCTTGTTGTGACAAAAATGGACTTAAGAAAGGTCCATGGACCCCTGAAGAAGATCAAAAGCTCATTGATTACATTCAAAAACATGGCTATGGTAATTGGAGGACTCTTCCAAAGAATGCTGGTATTTTTCTTCTCTTATTCTTTTCTACTCAAATTAATCATTCTTCTACTTTTTCATTCATCAAGCTACTAATAACTGAATTTAACAATTCTTTTGGTAATTGTGTAGGGCTGCAAAGGTGTGGAAAGAGTTGCAGGCTACGTTGGACCAACTATCTAAGGCCAGATATTAAAAGGGGAAGGTTCTCTTTTGAAGAAGAAGAGACAATCATTCAACTCCATAGTATTTTAGGCAACAAGTAAGTTTCTTCATTTAATTAATCAGAACTTTGAGAAAGATGTATGTACTTTTTTGGGGCCACAACATAGTACTTATTTTCTTCATACTGTTGGACTTTTTTGCATTTATAGATTTTTACATATCCAAGTCTTTTGTCATGTTCCTAGAGTTTGATTCTAACTTGTCATGTGTTTTTTTTTTTTTTTTGTACCTTAGGTGGTCTGCTATTGCTGCACGTTTGCCCGGTAGAACTGATAACGAAATCAAGAATTATTGGAATACTCACATCAGAAAAAGGCTTTTGAGAATGGGAATTGACCCAGTGACTCACAGTCCACGACTTGATCTTCTTGATCTTTCTTCAATTTTACACCCTTCACTCTACAATAATTCATCTCATCAAATGAATCTTTCAAGATTGTCAGGCCCTGGGCAACCTTTGGTAAATCCTGAAGTCTTGAGATTAGCTACTTCTCTTATATCATCCCAACGCCAAAACTCAAACTTCTTGCTCCCAAATAATCTTCAAGAAAATCAAATTTGCCAAAACCAGTTGCCACAAATGGCCCAAAATAACCAAATTCAAGCCCCTATTCAAGATTTTCCAAGTTGCTCAACTTTAAGTACAACCCCATGTGTACCATTTTCTAGTGAAGCTCAACTCATGCAGCCACCAACAAATATGGAACAATTCTCATCAAATCTTGAAAACTTTAGCTCACAAAATTGCCAAGTTAATGGATGGCAATTAAGCAATGAAGTGCTTAATTCAAATTTAACGAATGATTATTTTGCTTTACAAAATTATGGGTACTATGATCCACTACCCTCCGACGGTTCGACACTTCAATCTAATGACAGCAACAACAACAACTTCAGCTTCCAATCAGCTGCTATGTCGAATTTATCGACGCCTTCATCAAGTCCTACGCCATTGAATTCAAACTCGACTTACTTCAACAACAGCAGCAGCAACACAACTACTGAAGATGACAGAGATAGCTACTGCAGCAGCATGTTGAACTTTGATATTCAGAGTATCTGGGATTCTACTAATGAATTTGTGTAATTTTTTTTTTTTTTACCTCTGAGCTTTTGGACATGTTGTTTCCCGGACAAAAAAATAAAAAAAGAATTACCTCTTTAATTAGGTGCTTATTAGTTTCTATTCTGTTAACCTCATTTTATCACGGGAAACACTTATTCTTTGTTTCCCTATCCAAATTAGTTCTCTGTACAATAATGCAGCTTATACACAATTTCATTGTCCTCTTTATTATTTTGTCACTGACCATGTGAATTTTTTTTTATTGAATCACAAGAAACAAGAGAAACAAAATTAAAAACATTTAAAAGAGAAAAAAAATGGAGTAATAGACAGATGATGCTTGTCTCATTTCTTGTATCAAAGACTTTCCATAACCATCAATTCATCCTTCAATTACTATATTTTCAACATATATAAAATAAAGATATTATAATATCTATACACTACGTAGTGTCATGAGACAAGAGTCTTCTAAAAATAAAAATATTAGAGAAATCAAGTTATGATTTAGTTTTAAATATTTTAATAATTGCATGGATAGACAGCTCATAACCAAAGTCACAATCATATCAAAGACTTTCCTTATTTACTCTTTAATTTTTTAAGAAATCAATAAAATAATACATTGTTTTTTAATATTGTCAAATAAATAATGTCATCTCAGTGGAAAAGTGACTCTATTACTCCAAATGGTCGATAATCTTCTAATAATGGAAATACAAGATCTAGTTAATCTTTTTATATTTTAGACGGCAAATATGGTTTCATAGATCCCAACAGTCAAACACCGGCGAAAACGCCGCTGACTACGGTGGCCGGAGATTAAAATAGGGGACACGTGTTCTCTCTAGTTGTCTTTTCACGTACAACTAAAGTAATCTATAATTGCATGGGTTGTCTATTACTATAAAGGGATAGCTTAAATGCTTAGAAGCTTTGACCAAGGGAGTTGTACGTGGCAAAGTACCAAAGGTTTCATTAAATGGGACCATACCAAAAAGAAAAAGAAAAAATTATGAAATTAAATATGGAAAAAGAAACCTCGACCAAAAAGAAAAAGAAAAAATTATGAAATTAAATATGGAAAAAGAAACCTCCAAATAATTACTAACTTTATTGAAAATCTAGGCGTGGCTCTTGTGCTATTTTGTTGTCATTATAAATAAACCTCGCCGTGAAATTAATGAGACCGTGGGTCACGTCAGCAGCTAGTACACGTGGACTCAATGATACAACATGGGACCCACATAAAAGGTTGCGTGGGTAACTGGTTGACCCGATGATAGAAATGGAATCTCTCTTGTCCATATAAGAATTTTTAAAATATGAGTTCCTCGCTAAAAAATAGAAGAAAAAAATGTATTAAGTGGCCTTGATTCTTAGATCTCTGGATAAATAATTCAATTTTCAGTCAAATATATCATTTAATCATTTTGGCAGATAGTATTATATTAATTTTAAAAAATATATATATAAAATATCTAATTTTACAGAGAGACCATGTATTTATGTGTCTCATTTTTTGCACCTAAAAACGCCCCGCATATAGGTGATAATTTGTTGACCTTTTTACCTCTAATAATTTTCCTATGGTAAAGTAATTAATAGTTGCACGTCTGTTTTAAGTGCTATTAGTAAGCGTTATAGTGTGTTATTTACAGAAACTGGTGGTGCTATATATTTTTCTTAGCACAGTCGTTGAAAAAAACTCGCACGTTACCTTGATCTTAATTAACACCTCAATACCGTACTTGTTAATAGGGGTGTACATGGATCGAGTTGGTTCGAATTTTTCAAATATCAAATCAAACCAATTGCATCGGGTTTTTAAATTTATAAACCAAACCAAACAAATAAAATTCGGGTTTTTCAACGTCGGATTTTCTCGGGTTATTCGGTTTTTTGGGTTGTTCGGGTTTTTTTTTCCGAAAAAGTCTTCATACAAAATATATGACTTTTACTTCAAATATTTCTTTAGTTTTAGTAAGATACAACTATATAACTATGGAGTTTCTTAAGAAAATAACACAAAATGTGAGATGAGTGATGACATCGTATTAAAATATTCAACAAAAAAGATTATAAAATCGGTTAAAATAAGTATTGCTAATTAATAATTCATAAAGAAAATGACTTTAATCTAAATACTAATATGCTAAAATAAGTACGGCTAATAAGTATTAATTACATGACAAAGAAAAAAATTACGCTATGTACGTATTTTTACACTCTAAACCAAATATGCAAAACTAAAGAATAAATATCCAACATTACTGTCATTCCTAGTGTTAGAATTGAATTTCTTTTGTTAGCATTAGTGTTGAGTTGGTTTTAATTTGGACTTTATTTGAGTATCCATGGGATATAAAACTTATTGACATTCAAAATTCTAAGTTCAAGCTTAAAATAATATGATAAAAGACAAAAAAACTATGAAAAAATTAAAGAAATATTTACAAATTACATTACGAATAAATATTTTAAAAATCGAATACACGTAATGTCGGGTCGATTTGGTTTGATTTGACTTTTTTTTAGCTAAAATCAAACCAAAACAATTATGATCGGATTTTTTTTTTCAACACCAAACGACTAGTCGGGATTTTTTCTTGATTTAACGCGATTTGGTGCGGTTTGCTTTGTACACCCCTACTTGTTAATAAGTAAAGTCAAGGTTTCGTCCCCAAAATGCAAAGACATAAAACTTTAGCACTTTAGCACTTTAGCATTGTGAAATGAACATTTAAATCCAAAACTTTAAGATAATAGATCGATTGATCTATGATATTATAGACTCAATTGGAGTCCTTTCATGACGAGAAGACAAAAGTATTTTCTAATAAATGTTTTTTTTTTTTTTTTTTTAACCTATCCCATACGTCTCTCACAAAAATAAAAGTCGGCCGCGACTTTCGTTGTGAATCCAAAGCAATGTGAAATACTCACTTTTGGAAAGGAAGTTCACTAGATGTTTTCTTCTTTTCATCATTGCACATAAAGGATGGCTTCGTCCTTTATGCTTTCGGAATCTAGCTAGCTAGAGCAAAAAGCTTTTCTTTGGTTGTAAATATGTGTGGACGACAGGGAGATCTTGTTTCCCTTTTTTTGTCTAATGGTCATAATTTTGTATCCTATTTGACTTGGTTGGATAATTCATTTATGAAGAAATATACATAAGGAAGAGCGAATAAAAATATTCAGTAATTTATATGTAAGATAATGAAGTTAGCTTGATTAATTATTACGTTGCACCCATATATAGTGCACGCTGTTTCAGTAATTTGCATGTAAGATAATGAAACCGAAAAAAGACCGTAATTAATTCGTAAAATGGCATTACCAACTCATAGAAGATTAAAAAAGGGCAATATATGGTCACAGTAATAATCTAAATTAAGCCATGTTTAGTTTCGTTGCTGTATAGACGAAAAGTCACTTCCGACAACACAACAATTCACAAGTCGACAAAAACAATGATGGCTCTTTAACATAGATTAAATTCATTAGTCATTATTGGACTCCAATCAATTATTGATTTAAGTCGACATAGACAGTCTTGACATATTATATTCAATGCCACTTACAAATTTTCGACTTTACTTTTAATTTAAAGTGCACCATTTTTCTTACTTACCTAATCCAACATTTTTGTTCTTGAAACTTTTTTAAACACCTCTCAATTATTTTCTTTAGCTAAATGAAAGATATTAAAAATATATTCAAGTACTAACAAATAAAACATGCCACAAAATATACTTTAAAAGAAGCAAATTCACATGCCATCTCTTCCATTTTGACTAGCTATTCACCCGCCCTCAATTGAAGAATTATCACGAAAAAGATTTAAGAAAAAATGGGGTTTTCCTTTTGTCGCTAACTAGCAACTAAAGTCCAAATAGAAGGTCACAGAAATTAAGCTTATGGCAGAAGTCTACAGGCTATCAATTATGCATTAAATTGGAATGTGTACACACTATATATACCTCATATATAGTCAACTAGGTCCATATAGCAGAAGGAATTGTGCATCTTTCTATAGATAAACCTTACACGACAATTAATCGCCATTCGCCACATAAGTTGTCTATATTTACCTTATACTCGCACGATCCGAATTAATATTCGTACGTTGTTGTCTTAGGTGAAACAACAATTTTCTCCATGCATGTAAGCCCTACGTCAAGCATACGTATGTGGACTATTGAGTTTTTCAAATTAGTAGTAGTATATATAGTAAATATACAAACCTTCCATATCACCTCAAAGGTTAGATTTACTTACAATTAATTAAATAGTTGTATAACACATGATGTTTGTACTAATTCCTTTTCTCTCAATTTATGTATCACATTTTCTTTTTAGTCTTTTTCAAAAGAATGTCGTCTTTTTATATTTAAAAACAATTTAACTTTAAAAATTTTATTTTATCATTAATGAAATGAGTTATTGCGAAACAAACGTCTAAGGTTTGTTTTAAACCACAATAGATCAAAAGTCTTTCTTTCTCAAACTCTGTGTGCCTAGTTAAAGACATAAATTAGGACGGTGCGTGGGAGTAGATTTTAACGTGAGTAACAATGCATTCACACAAAGAACCTCCTATTATGTTAAGAAGAAATTTCAAATTAGTTAAGTTGTGTATTCCCTCTGTCCTAAATGGATTGAGTTCCTCTTCATTTCTCCTCTCCATTTTCCTCAAGTTCTAACTTAGATTAGGGACACATGACACAAGTTATAATTAACGGCTACGATTTAATTGACTAAAGCAAGATCCTAACCATAATTTAAATAATTAATAACTTGTCCATAAATATGTTAAAAACTTTGCTCTCCCTTTCTACTTTTTCTTTTCCTATCTATTTGCTTCCTTATCAGTTTACCTGATTATTTATCCCATTTATTTCATGTCTTTGAGCCAAAACAATTTTTGCATATTCCATATACAAACTTCACTGTAATTCTCTCTATTACAATTATAGCGATGCCATGTAACTTTTTTCTGTGAAGTCCAAATAAAAAACAAACGTTAAATTGCTTCATCCATAATTTCTTCACTACTTGAAGAAGTTGTTCAGTGTATTTTTTTCGTTGGAATCAAAGTTAATATCCTAATAGGGATTTTGTCTTGTCGAAGTAAGGGTATCAGAGGGGACGGGACGGTCCCGGTCCCACCCTGTGTCCGGCCCGGTCCGGCACCGGACTATCCCCGTCCCGGTTAACGATGGGGGAGCGGGCAGAGGGGGAAGGGGGACGGGTAGGGGGGCGGAAGGGGAGGAAAGTCCCGGCGAGGCCCGGTCCGATCAGGCCCGGTACCGGACCAGCTAACCGGTCCCGTCCCGCCTGAAAATGTTAGTCTTATTTTTTTTTAAGTGGTCAGCGTTTGACCGTTGGAGGTGGGGCCCAGCCGCTGGCCCAGAATTTCCATTAATGTTGGGACTCCAACGGTCTCATTTTCAGCCGTTGGAGTCCCCTTCTCCCCCCCCCCCCCCCCCCCCCCACCCAAAAAAAATACCCCCAAAGTTTAATAAATTGCATTTTAATTCAAATTCTAAACTATAAATACCTCTTCATTTTTATTCATTTTCACACAAATCATCCACCAATTATCTCTCTCTCTAATATTTGGTGAAATATTATTATTATTATTATTATTATTATGGTGAAGTGGGCAATATTTGAATTTTGGAGCAACTTTCAAGCTTCAAGTAACATAATTTCAATTTCAACGTTTACGGTTACGTTTGCTTTTACGCAGACGTTTGGTACACTCGATCCATCCTTTAATTTATTTAATTCTTGCATTTTATTTGCGTATTTTTTCAATTAATTTTCATATTTTATTTTATTATATTTTGATAATATGTCTAAAAAAGTTAAGATCTCGGTCCTAGGTAAAACTGTCGAAATCCCTAACCCTTTTAGCCGTAGTAGTAAGGGTAAATCTGGTTCTTCTAGTAAATCTAAAATTCAATTTAGAAACAATACGGAGGAATTCACTCATGTTGATGAAACTGAATTTTTTGTTCCCCCGGTTTTCCTCTTATTCCAGAAGATTTAGAATTACAAACTAAAGCTTTAGATAGAGCTTATGCTAATTTAGAATTTGATGATTTGGAAAATGTAGAAGTAGAAGAAGGCGAGGAATTAGATTTAAATGAGACACCTACTAGTCCCGTTACCGAAGCTCCAACTCAGACTACATCTCAGTCTGGAGCTGGTTGTCCCCCTATGCCTCCTACTAGGGGTACGACTAAGGTGCAACGTCCTAGAACTAGTGTCGTATGGAAATTCATGACTTTAGATGATACTAAAACTTAGGCTATTTGTCACAAATGTAAACAAATTTTAAAACACAGAAGCGGTGGAGGGGCGGGTGGGACGGGTGGTTTAACTAGACACTTGAGAACATGTATTGGAAAACCATACTTAGATGCTCGATTAGTAGCTGGACTTAAAAACACACCGACCGGCGCTAGTAGTGCCGCTCCCATTGGATCCGTTAGGGGATCTAATATGGTCCAACGAACTTTAAATCCTTCTAACCCCGCTATCACTCAAATGACTTATAATAAAGATAGAAATCGTGAAGAACTAGCTAAAATGGTTGCGGTTTGTGGCTTGCCTTTTAGTTTTCCTTCTAACCCCGGTTTTGTGCATTATATTAAAGCTATGTATAACCCTACTTTTCAAGGCATTCCTAGATCCACTGTTAGAGCCGACGTTTTTAAATTTCAAAGTGATTATTGTCAATATATGCGTTGTGTGTTCCATCACCTAGATACTAGAGTGTCTGTCACTTCTGATATAGGTCGCAATGTTAATGGCAATGATTAATTATGTGTTACGGTACATTGGATTGATCATAATTGGAATATGCAAAAGCATATACTTGGTTATAAATATATTGATGAGAAAAAAACCGGTTCTTATATTTCTGCAAATGTTCTAGACATTTTGCAATTATATGGTCTTGTTGACAAAGTATTAACTGTTACATTTGATAATGCTTCTTCCATGACTAAGAGTGCTGAACTTATGGCTATAAGAATTTTCCCAATTAACCTTGATATTTTTCATGTCCGATGTGCATGCCATGTTTTTAATTTAATTGTAAAAGATGGTCTTGATTTATTTGAGGGTTCTCTACAAAAAATATGATATGCTTGTCAATACGTTTTTAGCGCTCATAAGCAAAGTAAAATTAATCTGTTTAAAAATATTGTGTTGAGCAAAATTTGCCTGTTAGAAAAATTCCAAAAGAAATTTGTACTAGGTGGAGTTCTTTATATGCCATGCTACTTGTTGCTCACCAATATCAAAAACCCCTTCAATATGTTTTTAATGCACATCATTATTATCCCCATGAACAAATACAAGATAGTCATTGGAATGAAATTGAAGGACTGTGTATTTTTTTAGAAAAATTTTATATTGCAACAAAAGCATTTTCTGGTCAATACTATCCTACAATTGCACAAATGTTATTTTATATTTGTGGGCTTACAAAACTATTTGCGGAATATAGAGAATCAAACGAACATGAGGAAGCCGTTGATGAAATGATTTTCAAATTTAAGAAGTATTTTTTTCCTATTCCCGATATTTATTTGATTGCTTGTATACTTGACCCGTCTTTAAAATTAAGAGGTGCTCATGGACTTGTTGACAAAATTTATTGCAGTTAGATATTCCTCCTAATGAACATCCAAATGTTGAAGAGTGTAAACGTAGCATAGAATTAAAAGCTAAATTAATGTATAATAATTATAAAAATGAAGAAAGTAGAAGTGGAAATTAACGTCCTTCACAAAAAAATAAGGCTAAATTTGGCAATAGAAAATTTGATAGATCAATGGATGCCGCATGGCTTGGTATTGCTAATACTCAAAATGAAAGTGATCTTGAATCTTATCTTGATCAGAGTTTGGAAAGCATCACTGTGGACAACGCGACAATGAAGATATTTTAGGATGGTGGAGGAAGCGTGGCGAGGCATTTCCATTATTCTAAAAAATGGCTCGAGATATACTAACTATTCAATCATCATCAGTAGCTTCGGAGGCAGCTTTTAGCGCGACAAGATTTCAACTCGGAGATCACAGACATGCATTAGCACAAGATAGCTTGGAGATTTCTGTCTTATTCAGGGATTGGATCAACGCAGAAAGAAGAAATTGTGGGCTACCAAAATTAACCCGTCAAGAAGAAGAAGAATATGAAGAGATAATCAACACTAATAGCGATGATGGCATGGAACTTATGGACCGTCAAGGAGATATACCAATTCCAGAATTGAATGCAACGGAAGCGATACGACAATTAGAAAAAATGTACATAGATCCGTACAAGTTTTAGTGTGATAATTTATAATTAACTGCTTAGATGTCTAGTTAAAACAGAACCCTTCCTAGAAGGTGGCTGTGTAGATTAGGTGGTCTTATTGTAACTTAGAGGTCTAATTGAAACAGAACCCTTCCTAGAAGGTGGTTGTGTAGATTAGGTGATCTTCTTGTATTTGAGACTTTGAGTCAAGTTTTATGAACTTTAAAAGATCTATTTTGATTTTTGAATAAATAAACATAAAGTTCTTACTTGAAATTATTTTTCTTTACATAACTACAAAAAAAAATGCAATTCTTTATAAAGATTATAAAGACTTGAAAGTATATTTAATATTATGTAATAAATTAAAAATAATAGCCCTTAGAAGTTCAAAAAATAGCCGTTGTTAAATACATTTAAAGACATTAAAGTTATCAGTTATAAAAAATAAATAGTTCTTACTTGAAATTATTTTCTCCTATTATAAAATATAAATACCTAAAAATAAATCCAAGTCTTTAAATTTTTATATAAAGACTTGAAAATTTAATATTAGCTAATAAGTTATCAATTTAAATGTTATGTTTGAAGTTTTATTAAAAAAAGCCTCCGGCCCCCAAGCCCGTCCCATCCCCCTTGGAGTGGGACAGGACGGGCCCCTCAAAAAGTCCCTCAAAAGCCCGTCCCCCCAAAGTCCCCGTCCCCCTTTAAGAAGTCCCCGTCCTGTCCTGTCCCCCCCAAAATGTCCCCTACCGTCCCCGTCCCGTCCCCCTGCCACCCTTATGTCGGAGTAGGAAATGAGTTAAAATATAATATTTGATGTATAATAGGAAGAGAGAGAAAGTATTTTAATATATTTATGAATAAGTTATTAATTATGTAAACCATTGTTAGAGTCTTGTTTTAGTCAATTAAATCGTAGCCATTAATTCTAACACATGTCATGTGTCTCAAATCTAAGGTAGAACTTGAGGAAAATGGAGAGAAGGGAAATGAAGAGGAGCTCAATCCGTCCTAAATAATGTGATTAATATTAAAATATTTAACTTTAAAGTTATCATTTATCCTTAATAAATTAATACCGGAGGGAGTACATCGTAAAAATATCACACGAAAAGATTGAGAATGTGATTACTTCAATGACGTAAAACACCAAAATTAACGAGATATAAACGTGTCAACAGATTCAATTAGTACAAGGATAAAGGATACGACAGCCACTTTTTTTTTTTGTTTTACCATGTACCGACCAATGACCAGCCAAAAGAGTCACTACTGTCTACTGCTTTTCTATTTCCTCTCGACCGTCCAAAGAAAAAAGCACTTATTTGTATTTTGAATTAGTAGACTCGAAAGTGTATTTCTGTCTTAATTTGCTTGCGTTTCCATTTATTTCTTCACAAATTTCTGCCTTTTTTGGTTTCTTCTATTCTTTTTCTTCATGGCTGTAGATGACAGTACACCACTTGACCAACAAAAAAAAAAAAAAAAAAGTTTGAAGCTAGCAAGGAAATCGCGTCCAAAAGGTATAGGGATTGAATTTGTCATCTTTTCGTGGAAATTCTGTTTGGATGATTTCCTCTCGACTTACATTTTTACAATCTGATCTCCAACTGTTCTTTTCCTTCTGCTTTTCTTAATTCTCAATATTTATTTATTTATTTATTTGGGTGGGAGATGAATTAAGAAACCTGTTTCCAACTAGGAGATGAATAATCATGAAATTGATTTTTTTCACCTTTGGTTACATTAACTCAGACAAGACATGCCGTATTATTTATTTGTTGTCAATTGTTGAGGCGGCATGGTGTAGAGTTAGGCAAGACCCAAAAGGAAAAACCTTCGAGGTTAGTCAACCTCAAGTTCAATTAGTTAGTAGTAAAAAAGACTAGTAGCTTATTACATTTACATCTCACAATTCCCATTTCCCTTTTCACACTGACATTTTTAGGATGCAAGGTCATTACGTTAAGTTTCTTTTGTTGATTCATCCGGAGTTCCGGTTTCTTTTTACACAATCTAGCCAATTGATAGCTAATTATAGATGATATTTTTTTAATATTATTATTTATAGATAATTAAATAAAAATAGTAACTTACCTGCTAAAATTTACTGATAGAGAAAGAGTGTCTTGTAGAGGAAGTGGTGAGGGGAAGGCTTGGGCTTACCTTTTCAATTCACCAAAATTAAAACACTATATTTAACATCATCACCAAACACAAATAACAATCATAACCAAAAGACAACACTCACATACTTAAAATATTAAACTTCTATGGCTAAGTCACAAAAGTCAAAATACAAAATGTCCAAGTATTGCAATATTTAAATACTTTTCTGTAATTATTAACCGGGTGTAAGTCAAACTGGCTCTACTTTTTTCGATTAAGTATTTGTCGAAAAGGAAATTGTATTTTTGAATCTAATTTTATCTCTCCCCGTACTATATTGTGCTTCACAATTTAGCACTTGTGCGAAAGGACATAGTCCATTTCATTATTGAGTTGACAAAACTCTAACTAGCAGACTGGCTCAAAAGTCTTTTATTCCCCACAGGCCCACACTCCTCGATACTTAAAGCATACTACAGTTCGATTGAGATTTTTTATTATTGAACTATCCTTTTAAAGACATGAAAGTGTGTGAAAAGTTAATTGGTTGATGACCAGAGACGATTTTATGAGTTAAAGTTTTATGGGTTCAACATTTAATGCTCTTAGCGTTGAATCAATTATATCTTTAAAAGTTATGGTCCAGATCTATTATTTATTGCAATTACAATGATTTTTTACATATAAATTTATACATCGCATTAAAATTGCTGGTTTCATCTAAATCCTGTATCGAAAGGCTACATCCGCGTCTGAATGATTACTAATTAACTTACTTCACTGCCTAGGCGACTATTCTAGTTAAGCTGAAGGTTAATTTTAATATGCTAAAATAATAGTAACATTTAACGCCCCCCCCCCCCCCCCCCCCAAAAAAAAAAAAATGGAAGCTTGTGATTATCAAGAACCAGTGCACCAGGAAAGAAAGAAATAGTAGGACCTTAATATAAATATATATATTAACTAGGGGTGGACATAGTTTGGGTCAGCCGAGATCTAAACCGAAATTCGAATTTTTTGAATATTTGGATTATGGATTGAATTTCGAATTTTATTTTTAAAATTTTTGGATATCAGATTTAGTACTTCAGATTTCCGGATATCCAAAATTTTTATACCTTATATTTAGCCCTACTCATATTTTATGTACCCAATACTAATTAGTCTAAAGGTCCAAGAGATCTACCCATTATAATATTATGTCCAATATAGAATTTTCTACCAAATTAAATATAATATAGCTTGCAAAGTTAGGAGCCGTTTGGACATGGTTTGAAACCATGAGATTAAACCATGATTTGAAATTATGTTTGGACATGCAATTTGAATTTCTTAAGTTGTATTTTTTTTATAGACATAAAAACCCCACAAGTTGTGAAACTATCAAAATATTCTCAATTCTTATATAATCTTACCAATTGAGCAAGTTATAGTTCATAACAAAATTAATACGCTTCTAGAAGGTCTTTCTAAAAAATACAACATCAATTGATCAAACTTTAATTCAATAAAAAAGAAAATTTAACATGAATAGTAATGTAACTACTCTTTAATATAATCCTCCCACATGATAGACATAAATAAAGATTGGTAAATGGTTAGTAGGAGTAATTGTTAAAAATATCTACCAACTTATAGGTCTTTTTTTTACAAAATATAAACTTATGGGTCAAGTTTCATAGTTAAAAATTTTGAAACCATGGTTTGAAACCCCAAATCATGCCTTTTTGGATGATTTGGGATTTCAAACCATGAGATGAAATGCATGTCCAAACGCTGATTTCATCTCGTATTTTCAAAGCATGGTTTCAAATCGCATGTCCAAATGCCTACTTAGAGTTTACTTCACTACTTTCATAATAAGGCAGTTTCTAATGAAATAGAGGGAATAATGTAAAACTGAACTATATATGTAACTTGATACCTTTTAGTTTAATCGTAACAACTCTTTGTTGAATCCACATATTAGGTTTCACATTATGCTAAGACCTATAACTTAGCAACTAGGCACATGAATTTTGTTCCGGATAAACCTGCTCAAAAGTCAAGACTGAAAATTCAAAATATCCAAATTGATTAACCTGAAACTGAACTTAAAAAATTCAATCCGATCCAAGCTTATTTAGATTGAATTATAATTTCTTCAATTCGAAAATAAAAAATCTAAACCGAAATTTTCATATCCAATCGAACGACTGAACGCGCACCCCTAATATTCGCACAAAAGATTTATTGAATTTGCGAGAATATAATTCAACTTTCTTGATCTTTTATTAGTCGATGGATTTCTATAAAATACGAATATTTTTATCAGTGCACAACAAAATGGAAAGAAAGGACAACATTGCTCTTGGAAAACGCTCATGGAAAGTAGTCCTACATAATTGTGCAATAATATATGTTTAATTGCAATACAATTAAAACTACTTTACCCTCTCGATTGAAAAGACACCCAATTTTCCTGTTTTCCAGCCAAATTTATAAATATTGTGGACCATTATTTTGGCTATATGTTTACATTTGCTCTGTCATTTTCAAAATTATAAAGGATTATATAGACTTATGTTCAAAGGATTATATGGACTTATGTTCTTCTTTTTCCCCTTTTAAGTTGGACTTCTAAATTTTGTGAAATAGCATTTCTAAAGGAGATTTGACAGGTTTGACCAAAACACATTTAGATAAACAACAGGCAATTAACTCATTAAGCACAGCACAGCTATCAAACATGAAAAAATTAGAAAATATTTTATAAAAATGCCATACACACCCTTAGTCCTTTTCTACACACCCTTAATCATAGTGTTATTGACAGACTGAAAAATTACCTTTAAGCTGAAAATCATTGATGAGATGTGGTATCGAAAGCACACGTTTACCTTTATGACAAACCATAAACATATAGGACCGACAATTTGGTTACTGTTCCTCAGGTCTCTCACAAAACATTTTTGGTCACTTCTGGGTGAATCCAACCAGGGGTGGAGCTACACACTCATGGGTGGTCAGATGAACACTCTTCGTCGGAATTTTCTTTTGGTATATAAGTTAAAATATAGATATTTTGAATATATACTAACTATTGAACATCCTTGACAAAGAAGAGAAGATAGCCCAGTGACTAAGGTTGTTCAGACCAGTGGCTAAGGTTGTTCAGATTTTCATGTTCAGATATTCATTTGAAGGCGCAGGATTGAGCCTGGGCTCCTACAATTTGCTTACATTTTTGCTTTTTTTTTTCCCTCACCTATTCCCTGGCCTAAAAGTATGAATACCCTTAACAAAAATTCTAGCCGTCATTGAATCCAACAATGTGTGACAACTCTACTTAGGAAAGTATGTTTTGTTTGCCCAGATTTTTCTGTCGTTCATTGCACATATCAAGCGTTTTCTTGGTTGTTTGTGAGCAGAAGAACAAGAGATGTTAAGAGATCAATTGGCTCGATTAATTTAGATTTGTAATAAGTAGTTATTACAAAGTAAAGCATTAATTATTAAGACATTTCTGGTTTTAAAGGTCGAAATCGAGACTTCTGGCCAGTGGTAAAAAAATATCAGATATTTTATCATATTGTTTTTACTGTGACAACACAACAATATAATTGAGACGTTGACAACACAAAACTGTAATGGCTCTTGAGTCTTGAAAAAGATGGAACTCATGCATCATGATTGGGCTCGAACACTTATTGGTTTACGCGACATATAGATAGTTAGCTATCCTTGATCCCTATATTATTTGTAATTCAATGCAATCTCACACTGTTTCTTCTTTTTGGTAAGTTGAAGAGGATTACTTTTTCCCTTTCTTATGCATGTATAGCTCCACTCAATAATGTGACGTAAATCCTTAATTAATTACATGGAAGCTAATGTTGAAAATGGCAGAAATGGAAATAAAGATAGAAAAGAGTGAAGCAAATACAGCCTCTTTTATTTTCCCTATTATTCAGATTATATATTCACTAAAAAGGTTGTAAAGAGAAAGAGAGAGATCTTATTCAAGAAAAGGTTATAAACTATCAAACTGTGAACAGAGGCGGATTCAGGATTTAAATTTTATGGGTTCAATCTATAGATTTTTAGCATTGAACCCATTATATTTTTAAAATTAGGGGTTCATATCTACTATTTATTGCAATTTTAATAATTTTTTACACATAAATTTAGGCTCCGCGTCCAAAGTTTGGGGTTCAGTTGAACCCCAATCATATAGGCTACATGCGCCTCAGACTGTGAACACAAATTCATGCATGGACAATTAATCGCCACGTAAATTAATTAAACCGTCTCAATTTTCCTTGTACTCGTACGATTCGAAGATACATTATTTTCTTAATCAGGTCATAATCATCCCTTAATTAATCGCCACGTAAATTAATTGAACCGTCTCAATTTTCCTTCTACTCGTACGATTCGGAGATACATTATTTTCTTAATTAGGTCATAATCATCCCTTAATTTACAAGATCCCGCCTTTTTTGCCATGTAAGTCGTCCGTCAACAATACGTATGCCAATAGTTTTTTAAGATCCTCAAATTAGTACTCAGTGAAGATACAAACCTTCATACATCAATTAACATCGCCTTATATGTTTTATCTAAACTGAAATTTGAGTTCGAGACCTAATAATTTTCAACTCAATTCATTGAAACATTGACCACTAAGTCACACCTTTTACTATATCATCTCAACAGGCATATCTCGAGTTAGGATTTAGCGAGAATAATATTTTAACACATAATCTTTATGTCTATGTTACACAAAGAAAATATCACCACTATACTCTTTTAAAGTCGTTATGGAGCCTCTAAGAACGTTAATGTAGAAAGAGTTGAAAGCTCAATTTAAATCATCTTACGAAAAGACAATTGATGGTTCCAGTAAGCATTTTAATATTAAGAAAATGTCATATTAAAGTGCCCATATTAAAGTGCCTCTGTTACCATTTACGTTGGTGGCAGAATAATAACCATTTGGTTTTGCTTTGAAACTCATTTGGCCATTTCATATTAATGTGTCCCATTATGTTGCTGAATCACATGTACGTTAGTGGCCATTTCTTTTATTTTCTTTGTAACCTCCTACTCGTTAATCACCCATATTCATCTTCTTTAGTCTTGTAACTTATGTAACCAGAGGCGTATGTAGCCTATAAGGTTGGGGTTCAACTGAACCCCAAATTTTGGACGCGGAGCCTAAATTTATGTGTAAAAAATTATTAAAATTGCAATAAATAGTAGATATGAACCCCTAACTTTAAAAATATAATGGGTTAAATGCTAAAAATTTATAGATTGAACCCATAAAATTTAAATCCTAGATCCGCCTCTGTATGTAACCTTTAAATAATTCTTCATTATCTACCTACTTTACTATCCCATTCATATTCAATTTAATTCAAGGATGATGTTATTAACTATAAATAGTTAGTCATCCTAACCTTGTGGTAGGTGGACATATTGGAGAGTTCTTGAAAAAGTGAAGATAAAAGAGAGTATTTTTTAATGTTGAAGGAAGGTATTTTATGGTAGAGCTTTGGACTCTTCAACTAGTACAGAGTTGGTTGAGTCACACGACGTTGACGGGCTGTTGTATCCTGGAAGGGACAAGTCAGAGTTTTACTGCTAGACCGGTGAAGATTATGCCACAGTGAGCTTGAGTCTCCTTAAAGAGAGCGAGATATTCGCGCCTCAGCCTGAAAAATATTTATTTACTTTGTTCTTCGTTTTTGTTTTTCAACTATAATTTATTATAATTTGTGGTATATTCTCTAGCAACAAGTATTATTGACCCTCTAGCTTAGTGCTTACAATTGTAACTTCAATGATTAATTACGAGACTAATAAAGAGTAAACGTGTCGAAATGTTAATTAGTGTAGGAGTAAAAGGATGAACCTTTGTTTTGACCACGGACCGACCATAGAGAAAGAGTCACATTTTCATCGTTTTCTCTAATTTCTTTCGACCGTCCAAAGAAAAAGCCCCCTTTCTTTTTTTGAATTACGTAGTAAAATGACTTCGAAAGTGCGTTTCTCTTTGCTTGCGTCTCCCTTGTCTCTTTTCTCCATACACTTTTAACTAAAATAATATCTATCCATGATATACAAAAAATTTATACCATAAAATTATTTATATTTACATGTTGTTAGCAGGTAATCTGCATTATGTACAAGATTATAAGGAGTAACTCTTTTTATAAAAGGTTATTCGGATATATTTTAAATAATTTACACTAACATGTATATAAATGAAATTCTTTTACAAATTTCTAAAGGTTTTTGTACCTCTGATTCTTTTTATACATGGCGACTAATTTGACAGTACATCACTTGAGGAAAAACTTGTTCAAAGCAAAGGAAATTGCGGCCAAAAGAAAAAGGATAATGACACCTATCCATGGAAGGGGCTTGTTTCCAACTAGGAGATAAAATCATGAAAATGATTGGTGTTTCTTTTAATCACCTTTTTGCTGCCCACAGACAAAGCAATTTTTTTTATTTCTATCCCGTAATAAAGTTAGTCAAAGATGAAAAGCAAAACACTTCCCCGGATCATTGTCAAGCTTGATTACATCTCACACTTCTCTGTTCACACTAACATATTCGTAAGATCTTATTTTGTTTTGTTTTTTAATTGGCCAAACAGGCATATCAATAGACAAATCAAATGACAAGAGTGAGGAGCATGATATCAACCTATGTCCTATTTACTGGGCATATAAGTCAATGTCTTTTTATGAACTACGGATCAACATTTCCTTAGTGCACAACAAATATCAAAAGAAAAGATAATAAATTATTTTTAGTCCTAATAATTGTGACAATCATATTTAATTGCAATTTGCAACGTAACGTTAGACTATTTCACAACTAGTGAATTGATATTTGATAAGACAATCCCATTCCGATGCTTTCCCGCCAAATAAATATCCCCTGGACTTATATTTCTGCTATATGTATTTGTAAAATTTAAATTTGCTTAGTCATTTTAATATTGAAATTACTCATAAATAAGCCTACTTTAAATTTTTTAAGAATTGTATATCACTAAATTTAATATTTTAAACATTTATCCTCTCTGGTCTCCTAAAGAGGAACTGATTGAGGAGGCCATCAAGATATTATTTAAAACGGGTAAAAGATATGATATATGTACTTGATTTTCTGGATACGTTTTGATTTTGTTTATGTCATGGCCTAAACGCAAGAATTGACTCTAAGACTACGACATATAGACTAGAGATAAACACATGACAGTAAAATTAGTTTTTAAGTTAATCCATACATAGCGGTCAATCGGCAATATCATCACCAAAATCTTCTCTGGAATGAAATACATCTAATTAGATTCAATGAATATAACCACATCTGACGTTATTATTTAGAAAATGACACACTTGTGGAACTTTAATCAGAATAACTAGCTAGATAAATTTATTCATAGACAAAATGTCAAACAGGAAAGAACCGAGAAGTTTCTTTTCACTAAAATGTTTGCTTTTTATTTTGGGATTTTTTCAGAAACTTCCTTCTTCACTTCATAGCACTAGTCACTAATCTTTCCTATTTCCTCTGTCCCTTTTTGACTTGGCACGAAATTCAAAATCTAAAGAGAGATTTTTGGATCTTGTGATCTTAAATTAAAAATATGTAAAGTAGCAAAAAGTTATCTGAATCTCGTGGTTATAAACTTGCGTATGTTTAAATTGTCAATTTACTAAATATAGAAAGAAACACTTTTTTTTGGACAGACCAAAAAGAAAAATAAAACACTTGAATTGAGACGAAGGAAGTATGATTTAGAATATTATACTTACCTTCCTTATTTTAATTTTCTTAACTTACTAAATATAAAAAAGACACTCTTTTTTGAGATAGACCAAAAAGAAAAATAAAACACTTGAATTGAGACGGAGGAAGTATGATTTAGAATATTATACTTACCTTCCTTATTTTAATTTTCTTTGTAATAATTCTCTTTGGCGAATGTTGAACTGTTTGCTAAGCAACATAATCAGTTAAAACGTTGATACCAATATTAATACGGAAAAGGGTCAAATATACCCTTGTACTATCAGCAAAGGGTTAAATATAACCCTCGTTATACTTTGGGTCTAAATTTACCCTTCTCGTTATACTTTGGGTTCAAATACACCCCTCTGTTATACTTTGGGTCTAAACATACCCCTCGTCCATTAAAATTGTCTATGATGGACATTAAATATGACGTGACACTGACAGCTTGATGAGGGAAACGCCACGTGGTATTCCACCCAGGGGCGGAGCTAAAGTGTTATAGGGGGGTTCGGCCGAACCCAGTAGTTTTTTCGTAGACCCTGTATTTGTACTAGAAAAATTAGTAAATATACATAATATTTACTTGCGAACCTCTGTACATAACTGAGTAGATGGTTCAGTGGCTAGGCAGAGCCTAGTGAAGCTTTTTCCACCCAAGATGCGGGTTCGAATCCCACCAGTGCCATTGCTTTCTTTTTTGTTTTCTTTGGTATAAAGCAAGATTTTCTTTTATAATTCTTTTTTAAAATTAGAAGAAATTAAAACAACTGAACCGTGCAGTTTTTTCCATTGGGATTTGGGGGTATGTTTTCCCTTGTAGTTATCTACAAAATATTATACTCCCTTTTTAACACTTTATTTTGTAAAAACAAAATATAAAATTAACAAATCCAAAGCAAAAAGCAAACGACTTGTACGCAGTACGCTACCATTCTTTTTCATCTTTCTCTTTCACAAAGCCAAATCAAAAATCAATATTTAAAAAAGCAAGGGCTTTTTAATATATTAAATACTGATACTTGTTCGTTAGTTTAACGGTTATTATACATTAGCTTGAGGACTTGAGGTCGTTGTCCTGTCTTATGATTCGAACCCCCAGACTTTAAATCCTGACTCCGCCTCTGATGCCACCTCACCACCCCAGAATTCTGAATGAAGAACTCGAGAAATTCAACGATTTCTATGTTGATAAAGAGGGGGAATTCATTATTCTTACAGGTTCCTTTTCTTCTTCGTTACTGCATACATACAAATCACTCTTAGTATGTCAATCACTTAACTGTGTCTTAATAACTGGGCCCAATTTGTCAAGATTTCTTCTGAAATTTTGATTGATTAATATTCTTTTTATAATATATTTTATTTTTTAACCTTAAATAAAATATACTGTATTATTTAAGACACCGTTAAGTGGTGGCAAAGGTTGTGGGAGGGGAGGAGATGGTAGTGGTGGGAAGAAGAAGGGTAAGAGAAGGGTAAATGGGTTGAGGTGGTGAGGTGGCATGCCATGTGGTGTCCGTCTCATCGAGTTGTTAGTGTCACGTCATATCTCATGCTCACCATAGACAATTTTAACGGAGGAGGGGTATATTTAGACCCAAAGTATAACAGAGGGGTATATTTGGATCTAAAGTATAACGATAAGGGTATATTTGGACCCAAATTATGTCGAGGGTTATATTTAAACCTTTTTTGATAGTATAGGGGTATATTTGACCCTTTTCCAATATTAATATTAAAATCAACAAAAAACATGGTTTTCCTAGTATGGGCAATCCTGGGCAATTCGCAGGAATACCCTTATTTTGGAGTGGTCTTTAATTTTTTCCCATTAAATTGGTGGTCTTTAATACTTGTCCTTCGCCTAATACCATGAGGTTTGGGTTTCGAACCCCGGTTCAGTCAAAAAATAAAATAAAATCGCAAGACAAAGTTTGTAGCAAGTTAGGCCTATTCGGGCCAAAGTTAGGCTTCAGGCTGAGTTTCAAACTCCACCTACAAGTAGAGTTTTGTATGCTTGCAGGTAGGGTTTGCATTCAAAATTCTGTCTGAGGCATGCAAAACTCTGCCTTGCGAATCCCAACTTATGCCTTGTGATTTTTTTTTTTTTTAATTTTTGATTGATCGAGGGTTCGAATCCAAAACCAAAGGCTTCTAGCGAAGGACAAAACTTAAAGACCACCAATTTAAGGAGCAAAACTTAAGACCAGTGCTTTTGAAGGATAATCCGCAGAAAAAAAAATGTCCTAGTATTGGGTCGAGCCCACGCTATATCTTTGGGCAATTTCCTGAAGTACCCAACTTGTGTGGGCTTTTTTCATTCAGGGGCAGTAAGGTTCAATGATATTAAAGTGGATCTATAAACTTGGGCTCCTTAGTATGTGGGCTATTTTGGTAGGAATCATTTTTTCTTGCTGATTGCTTTCAAAGGCACTGGTCTTTAATTTTGGTCCCTCAAATTGGTGGTCTTTAATTTTTGACTTTCGCCTAATATTCTGAGGTTCTGGGTTCGAACCCCAGTTCAGTAAAAAATAAAAAAAAGAAATTTCGCAAGGCAGAGGTTTGGATTCGCAAGAGAGTTTTGAATGCAAAACTCTGCCTTGCGAATCCAAACTCTACCTTGAGATTTTTTTTAAATTTTTTTTGACTCAGCGGGAGTTCAACCCGAAATCATTTTTTTTTTTTAACTAAGGACAAAAATTAAAGATCTGTGGCTTTGAAGCACAATCGTGCAAATGACCCGGTAGGAATTGGCCCCATAACGGTTCCGTCCTACTATTATTTAAGAGATATATGCTTAACTTTTTAAAATTATTTAATTGATGGTCAGAACTCAGTATTGGTATGCAAATATACTCCTCAATTTTGTGATTTAGAGCAGATATATTCCTCGTTATAAAAGTAGTGTATATATACCTCTGCAGTTACAAAATTGTGCAAATATACCCCGCCTTTACAAAATGGTACAAATATACTTTTTTCACTGATGAGAGTTTTTTTTTTTTTAAATCATTTAGGTTATTTTTTAATTAAAAAAAAATGCCACGTGAGTTTAAAAAAAGTCTACTTATTTTTTTTCAGTAGACATATTTTTCTAAAGTCATGGTATATTATTTTTTCTTGTGTATCGGGTATGGTTCGTTTAAAAAAATATCTCCATGACTTTAAAAAATTAAGTCTACCCATTTATTTGAACGAACCAGACCCGATCCATCAGGAAAAAAAAATACTATGTGGCTTTAGAAAAATATTTCTACTAAAAAAAATGGGTAGACTCTTTTTTAAAGTCACGTGACATTTTTTTAATTTAAAAATAACCTAAATAATTTTTTTTTTTTTTTAAAAAAACCCATCAACAAAAAGGATTTTGCACCATTTTATAACGACTATATTTGAACCATTTTATAACGGCAGGGATATATATACACCACTTTTGTAACGAGAGGTATATTTGCTCTAAATCGCAAAGTTGAGGGGTATATTTATACCTTTGGCCTTGGTAAATTTGGCACCATTTTGTAACGATTGGGGTATATTTGAACCATTTTGTAATGGCAGGGATATATATACACCATTTTTGTAACGAGAGGTATATTTGCTCTGAATCGCAAAGTTGAGGGGTATATTTACACCTTTGGCCTGGGTAAATTTCAAACAAGTGCGTGTTTGACCTCCTCCGCTGCTTCTTTTTCCCAACGAAAGTACATGCACGACTGATGACATTTCGATAAAATTGAGTACTTCCTCATTACGAAAGAAAAATATTTCAGCAATTTTAGTGCCATAGAACAAAAGTTAAATAAACCTGAAACTAATTCGATCTGTTCTGCCTTAATCTGCTGGATTATTTTTGTTCTATCGCCATTTATATTGTTCGGATAGTTGTTCACAACATTTGGGCGGGCCCTAGAATAGTCCTTTTACTGTCCCATTCACAGCTTTGTTAATAGTTAACAACAAGGACTTATAATCACAACATGTGTCCCCTCAGCCACATCAGCGTTAACGTGACATGGCTAATTCTATACGTGTCCTTTTTATTAGTTTATATTCCACATCCCCATCTCATCAATTAATTGAGAATGGCAAGTATGGGAACTCCTCCAAGGTCAGTGGATCCTCTTGTTGTAGGAAAAGTGATCGGAGATGTTATTGACATGTCTGTTCCAGTGGTTGAGTTTACTGTCGAGTATGGTTCAAAACAAATACCAAATGGAGTAGAAATAAAACCGGATGCAGCTGCACAAAAGCCTAGAGTCCATATAAAGGGTTCTCGTGATTCTAATAATCTTTACACCCTTGTAAGTCCCAGACATTAGTCTTTAATGAAGTGAGATAAATTATTCTCTTAAAACTAATTAATTAACCCATACTATTTCAACTGATTGGGTCTATGTTAAATAAAAAACATTTAAGATAGAAGATATATTTTAGATAAATATGCAATTGAGTGTCTTTTCACGGGCATGGAGGAATCTTATTATAATTGGGTCCGCTAATGGATATTTTACAGGTAATGGCTGATCCAGATGCTCCTAGTCCCAGTGAACCGACTTTTAGAGAATTGCTCCATTGGTACTATAGTGTACTTTATTTTCTTCTTCAACTGCAGATGCATATGACCAGTGGCTTTATTTAGTTTCAACTTTATATTGAAGTACATGAAATACTAATTTTTATATTATGTGCTAGTGTTTGCTGTGCAGGATTGTCACAGATATTCCAGAGTGTGGCGATGCCTCTGAAGGTAACATCAATTAAGATGATTAATTACTCTCTCAGTCATTGTACACTTTTATCTTTACACGTCTTTTAAAAAATTATAAATAAATATTTAATTTTACAACATTTTCTTATCTATCCAACAAATTGTACTCTAATTAATATTAAAAAAAATAATTAATGTTAAGGGTAAAATAGAAAAACTTTAAACAATTCTATCTAGTTCTGGGACTTTTGTAGCACAAAAAAAAAGTTGAACCAAACTAACATAAAAAAAAAAAAACATTTATAGGTTTCACGCACGAATTTAGTGCGTGAAAGGACCAAACTGCAAAAATACAAGTTTGGCCTTTAACGCACAAAATTCGTGCATGAAGGAGCCCTTTTTTTTTTTTTTTTTTTTTTTTTTTGGTGTTACCTTTCAAAATCACCTTTTTTTTCATACTTTGGGCAAAAATTAGTCATGTTTCAAAACCCCAAAATATCAATATTTTATATAAAACTTAATATCTTTTTTTGCGTACAATAATGTCGGCTCATTACATCAAGTCCACCTAAACGTTTGGATCGTCGTTTTAGGGGTTCTAAAGTGCCCCGAAGTAAGTTTTGAAACTTGTCATATTTATAGGGTTTTGATTTAAGTGTTTTATTGTATTTGAATGTACAAATATAAATATTTGATTTAATAATAATTCATCCAATACAAGAGGTTTATACTAATTAAAAAATAATTCATTCCATTTAATTACAATACTAATTCAAAGCAATACAATAATAAATTACAATAACAATACAATCTTCAAGTTCTAGAGGCTCTATTACTTCGAGACGTGCTTGTACCACCACGACCTTGTTGCCCACACGAACGCTTGTCATGGCCATATTGCTTGCATGTAGAGCACTTGCGAGAGTAAGTTCTTTCACTAGCATCCATTTGATTGGGTCTACGACTGCGTGAGTTAATGCCCAATTTCCTGATGTAATCCTTGTTAGCAACCATTGAAAACGGCTCGTTTGGCCAATAAGCCTCATTACCAAGTGGGTGGAATTGGCCGGAATATGCTCTAAGATAACTGTGGACCTTGTATTCCCTCGCCACATAACTTGTTACCGTTTTTCTCATTCTCTCGAAGCACTTAACAGCATGAGAACACGGCATGTGGTACGTTTTCCACTTACCACAAGTGCATGTTCTTGTTGCCTCATAAACGGTATGCACGTTTCCACCCTTACTTTTGTAATAACTCGTCCTAACTTCATACACATGTTGAATTGGGCCATACTCGGTCATTTGGTGATGCTCGCATTTTTTTCTATAATGCTCCATATTTTTTAAGGGTTTTGGCATCCATGTCCCGCCTTCGGCTAATATCGCTCTAGCCTGTCTTGTCCTAACCACAAATCGCTCCACAACCTGCTTGAAAGTCATTCTCACTATTGCGGTGACAGGTAGTCCTCAAGCAGATTTTAGCAAGCCATTGAAAGACTCTGAGCTGTTTGTTGTGAGCATGCCTTATCTTTTGCCTCCATCAGCATGAAGCGTCTATTTTTCAACTTCGAGCTTCATCAACCAAACGATGCGGGTTCACACACTGCCCTGATCAGATCTATTTTTGCAGCCCATTTTCGTTGTTGATGCTCCATCGCAGCCCCCCACATCAATTTGTTTAGAGTGCCATTGTGAAACTTTGATTGCAAATTTGCCTCCAAGTGCCTTAAACAATAGCGATGGTAAACAAAGGGAGGTTGCCACCCCGGTAAATTATCCATATTGTGCAATATGCCTTTATGACGATCAGAAAACACGCATATGCCGGTATGATCCTTAATAACATGAGTTTTCAAATGGGTCAAAAAGATTCCCCATGTGTCGTTTCTCTCGTTAGCGGCAATTGCGAAAGCAAGAGGGAATATTGACCCATTGGCATCCATTCCTATTGCAATTAGGAGCTTGATGTCGTAGGCACCATATACATGCGTACCATTTATGGATATTATTGGTCGGCAGTGAGCAAAACCATCAATGCATGGTTTGAATGTCCAAAACGAAGTTGAAGATTTTACCCTCTATAAGCCGCCACTCTACAACAGTACCATGATTAAAATGTTGTAGAGCTGCCATATACCTTGGCAGCGATTGAAAAGAAGTATGCCAATTTCCAAAGACCATCTCAAAAGTGCGTCTACGCTCGAGAAATACCTTTCTGTTGCTTATAGTTTTACTATATACGGTTTGAACGTTTCGAATACAATCTTTGATGGAGAACCTGCACAAGTTTAAACAAACAACATTTAGTAATGATCTTTCAATTGATATAAGAAATATAATGTACTAGGTAGGATAAGTTACCTTGGCGTTTCGGCAATGTCTTTAAGTAACACTTGAGCAATCATGTTTGTATCTAAATTATAATGATCTGCTCGATTTTCTTCCATATCACAAATGTGTCTTTCGCGGAATTTTGTGATATCCCACATACTATTAGGCTTAACAATTTCCCGAAGCAACCACTCACAACCTTGATACCATCGTCTACAAACTAGCCTCCATATCTTTGTGTTTGACCGATCAACCTTAAACTCCCTCATATCCTTAAAACAATAAATTTTGACAGCCCGTTGCAACGCCTTTTTGGATGCGAACAACATTCCCTTTGAAAGGTAGCATCTCTATTGAGATCCTTTGGTTCAATCTAGGTTTTTAGGCGACTATCATCATCTTCGCTTGTGAAGACAAATGCGTCATCACGACCCTGCAGGCTGTCAAGATAAGGGATATTGTTCGAATGCCACTGAATTGGGCTTTCAGAAGTTGGGTTTTCAGCCATCGGTGGTGGTACGTGGTGGTGCATTGGTTCTTGTTGGTTTTGGCTTTGAGGAATATTGTTGGTCATACCAACTTGAACATCATAATCATCTTCATCATCGGTTACTTCTGCATTATTAGCTATTTCATCATCATCACTTGATGATGACTCATAATAATTAGGAAAATCTTCATTATCAAGTGCATTCATCTTCCTACACGAAAAATAACATATTTTAAATACCAACATCATATATATATACAGGTAATTTAATATCAAGGTGATGAACTTACTGTTATTCATAAGCATTGTCATAGTGTGGAGAATGATCAACTCCACCGAACTGAGAGGATTGACCAACATCCATATTTGGTACCACTGAGGAGTTTTGAGAATAGTTCCTATAAAGATTTAAAAACTGGTTATTTACCAATTCATACAACAAACACGTGCTACTACACATAATAATAATATAAAAAATCCATATTTACCATTTTTCATTGTAAGCTTGATTAAATTGCTGGCTTAGATTTTCCAGCGGCACTTGACCACTCAAAATGTCTCCATAAGAACTAAAGTCCCCATAAGTGTTACCATGAATAGGCTGGACTTGAGGGACTTCTTCTCGAGGTATCTTTTCAACATACATCTCAAGAACATTAATGGATACTAAATCACGATATTCTTCCGGCGATCCCAAATAATCACTCAAAGATTCATCATCGTTGATATTGTGCATGCCATAATGCACTACACCGTTTGATATTGTTTGTGGATATCTGCCAGTTAGTGAGATTCCAAACTCAGTGGGTGTAGTTTTCATTCTTTTGTGCATGTAACTGACTAGTGTTTCATAATTTAAAGTTGTTGGAAATTTAACATGGGCTTTTGGTTTGATACTATAACGAACAGAGTAATTGTCCTCGACGATATCTCCATCCCAAAATAGTGAAACCCTAATAGTTGAAGCATTTTGAGACATTTTTTCTATGAAGTTTGATTTTTTTTTATGACTTATAAGACTTAGACTTATGAAATTGATGAGTTTTTCACTCGTCAAGCCTTCAAGTTAAATAGATTCCTAAAATTGTCATGTGTGGTGTGTTGTCAAATCAACACTTACATTGGGCATTAAAATGGTGCGCAATACAAGTCGTATTAAAACGGTCAAATAATGCAGCAATGTATTGTCAAATCAAGCCTTTATGTGTCATAGATTCCTGAAATTGTCATGCGTGGTGTGTTGTCAAGTCAACACTTACATTGCGCATTAAAATGGTGCGCAATACAAGTCGTATTAAAACAGTCAAATAATGCAGCAATGTATTGTCAAATCAAGCCTTTATGTGTCATAGATTCCTGAAATTATCATGCGTGGTATGTTGTCAAATCAACATTTACATTGCGCATTAAAATGGTGCGCAATACAAGTCGTATTAAAACGGTCAAACATTGTTTTAAAAGGCAGCGTTAGGACTCGCCCCGGGGCTCACCTCGGGGCAGGGCAGTGGCAAAACGCCCTGGGGCTAACGTGCGGGGCTTAGTTCCTATGAGGCTTACGCCCTAAGCGCCCAACCGTACGCCCTAAACACGCCTAACGCCTAACGCCCTGGGCTCGCCTAACAGTTCTTACACAAATTATATTTAAAATTCCTTAATTAAAATCATTCACCCTCATAATTGTTTAACAAAATAATGATACTTAATAGTTTTTCATCTATAGAAATAGAAGATTGGGTGTAACTCATATAACAAGTCATAGTATTGGATATTTACTATTTGAGAACATCGTGAGGGTGAATATCACTTAATTTTTTTTAAAAAAACACATAGCAGAATTGTACATTTTCACTTGTCATTGGTCATAAGTGTTATACCCTATTTTAACCGGGGTCAAAATAGTTTACAACATCCCGGTAATTTCGGGATTAATTAAAGTTAAGAGTCGCCACCTAATTATTTATGGTGAATTAGGACACCTAAGATTAGTTAAAGTAATTATCTAAAGTCAACTCTATTTTAAAGTCTACGAAACCAAAAGATTCTAGGCACGGGTTCAATTAACCTAGAGGGAAGGTATTAGGCATCCTCTAAATTCCATTAACAATGGTTAATCCGACCAGACTCCAATTTAATTAGGCCAAGTGGAAGATGTAAGTATAAGTGTGAAATCTTACGATAAAAGAATAACTTATAATTAGGTATTTTGAATTATAATGCATTGACTAAAATTGTGTTAGAAAGATGACCGAAGTAGACAAACTGTTTTTTTGTACATTATGGGGCAAGGTTAGAAGCAAATCTGATTAAGATGAGCGGGTATTAGCTTATGCATTACTTCAAATTTTACACCTTTGAAATTACTTCTTTTAAAGGAAAAGACCACTTGAACTTGAAAAGAGAGAAAACTAAATATTGGGTTGTTGATTTTAATCTCTAAACTTAAGTCACATTCTATATGATAAATAAATTAGCTGCTGCCCTTAGAGACGTGTACTGCCATATGTGAATAAAATTACTCCCTTAATTACTAATTGTAGACGAAATTTAACATGACTAATTGAAACCGACTGTTAGTCTAAGTGTTCACCAAATCTAATCAAATAAAACAAGTCAAAGGTTAGTCATGTGATTACAAATTAAATGCACAAAGAAAATAAAATAAAGAAGTGAAATGATTTAAATGGGCAGCCCATTTTAGGACTGCTGCTGTTCGCTGTCCCCGTTATGTCATATGGGCCTCGGCCCAATATCATTTTTTGCACAGTTGCGGATTGGATGACTCGAGAAATACGTTGGGCTTTAGCCCAACACTGAATGCGGGAGATGACAAGTCCCTCGGACTCGTATGCGAGATGATCATGCATGAAACAAAAGAAAAGGATTAGTGTGCAACCCATAAATAAAGTTAAACACATGTAGTGCAAATTCGAAATAGGCCATTACTTTTGACTACAACAGGGGACTGCTTATAGTTAAAATGTCAACGACTTATAAACGAACAATAAGAAAAGAAGTTAAGCAAATGTAGCAGGGAAGAGAGACAATATACCAAACAGTTTCAGGCAGAGAGTGAGATCTCGTAATCCAAGAGTGACAATAAGGATCATATTGCATATAGAAGAAGGAAATGTTAACATGTATTCAAAATTACACATGAGGGCAGCACAGGTTCAGGTCATGCCTTAGGACTCAAAGAAAACTCGTATTCAAGATTTTCCGTAACATGCTTACACAAATTTAAAACATAACATGTGGTATCATACACATCGTCTCCAAGTAAAACTAAGATGATGGACTAGAAAACTAATACACACACAACAACAATCTTTCAAGGTAGTCACATGATAATCATAGCTAAATCAAACAAATCTACCACTGCATAATTGGACATGATCAAATGTAGAGAGCAATCGAAGCAGAGGAACAGTAGCACAATTTTAACGAAGGGTGGAGGGAATGAGTAATCAAATAAATGAACAACAAAACTCAGTAGAGAAACAGCCTGTATGATGAAATAACAACAGAATTTAGTCTCTTTTTCAAATTCCCAAATCTGGTACTTACTAATCCTGACTATGATACAAGCCTTTCGTTTGAACCAGATCTTTTAAAGAACACAGGAAATACTAAAGATGCGTGGGAAGAATCGTATGGGTGAAATGTGAAATGAACAAGTGTAGATAACCACATTGTGACCATACTTGGCTGAAATCATCTAAAACCAGCTTTGAATAAACTCGAACGATCTGGACAGGCTCATGTCCCTCAAACACATAGCGCAACAGATGCTATAACCTAAATCAGACCCACATTTATCCCAAAATCCACAAGTAAACACCTACTGATTTGTAAAATAAATTGACAGTCCCATTGTTCATGTTATCACCCTTATAAGCACAGACACAATCAAACATAACATCCTTTAATCATACTTATGAATCATCAAGTGTATCGCACACGAGATTCAGACCAAATTAGCTTACACTTAGCCAAACAGCAATCAAAATAGCATAATCAGAGCATGAAATGTGTTGATTAATATATGTTAACCTAACAGACCCACAACTAAGCAAGATTCGTGATAAGTCATACCTAATAACTAATGAACCAACAAATATCCAATAAGAACAGGATTTCAACTAACAGAACTTCAACTAACAGAATTTCACAAGACGATAAACCTAAATAGCATCAGATTGTACCTGTTCGTGGTGCAGTGAAGTGGGGCGTCAGGTCTCAAATCTACACTCGAACACCAACAAACTCCGAGCTTGAGTATCGCTCGGATTCAAGTCAGTAACAGGGGCAGAAAAGGAATAAAGTGACTTAATATTTTGAATCACTACCCGAAGGTGCTAATATTGAAGAATATTGATGTTTTTTTTTAAGGATATCCGCGGCTCCCAGAACCCCCGAAAACAAAATCGAATTGTAACAAAAACTAAAACTTAAAACAGAAGTGGAAAAGTGGAAATGTTGAATATGGTAAGGTATTCAGTGGTTCCCCCCCATCGGTTTTTTTCGGCTGAGGACTTAAAGCCCTTTTTTATAGTAGATGAAGAACTAGGTTTTTGGGTTTTTGAATTCGGTTTTTGGCTCCAAACAAAAAGCTAAAAGAGCCGTTTGAATCCCACAGTCGAATCTTTGATTTTCTCAGAAAATTTGGAAAGTATTTTGTCCATTTGTGTTGACTAGCTCGTGAAGATGAAAGAAGAGAGCATTTGCACTAAAATGGGGTTTCACAGTCTGTGATGGTGAAAGAGGTACTGACCTTTGCTAAAAATGGAGGAAGACGACGAGAAAGGAAAGAGGAGTGCGTGGCTGTTTCAATCCGAAAATGGGGTGACAAACCTGCCACGGTCGAAAGAGGGTTCAGCTCTTTGCTGATAATGGAGAGGAGAAGATGACGATGACCATGTGCGGCTCTTCTTCTTTTCTTTTCCTTTCCTTTAGGTTTTTAGATGAATAGGCATAGTGGGCCGGACGGGTAATTAAATAAGTGGGCTGGTCGGGTAAGTGGAAAGGGTAATGGGTTGGTCCATTTGTTGGTCCAAAAATGAGTTCTTCTTTCTTTGTTTCAATTATTTGTGGTCTTCTAATTTGACAACTAGTACAATATATATTATGTGAAGATAAATAGTAATTAGTATATAAAAAGTAAAGGATTTAACAAAGTAAAATTAATTTAACGAGTACAAATCCTAAAATGAAACGATAACGAACCATTTAAAATTTGTGATAAAATAATAGTAATATTGATAGTAGAATAGTGAAGATGAAAATAACAATGTTACTAGTAGTAGAAAATAAAATATTAGTGAAAACAAAGTGTTTAGTTCGTCAATAAATTTAGAAGCCCGAGAAAATAAATTGGGATAAAGGAGGGACAAAATTGGGTGTCAACAATAAGTCCTATGTATTAGAATTATCATATAATTTTATTTTTTGTTCATGAAGAAGTTATGTTTTAATTGTAATATTGATAAATTTTATTGATTATTTGCTTATAGGGAGATAAAATGAATAGTATGGTAGTAATAGTGTTTTAAGAAACTATTTTTCCGTGTTTGAAAGTTAAAATGTTAGAATTGATTTGCATTTCATAATAGTTTTTATTTCATTGTATTGTTTATACTTGTAAAATTATGTTATATATAATTACAAGTTATAAGCGGTGTATAATGGATTGCTTTGATCATTTTTTTGTGAGGATCGCGCGCGCACACACACACACAGATATATATATATATATATATATTTACAGTTTTCTTTTATTTTTATGTAATTTTACCTATTTAAAAATATTTATTGTAATTATATTATTTTAAGAAATACTAAAAAATAAATACTCATGGGGCTTACGCCCCGTGCCTCGAGGCGTATGTGCCCCGCCTTACGCCCCCGCCTTTTAAAACACTGCGGTCAAATAATGCAACAATGTATTGTCAAATCAAGCTTTTATGTGTCATAGATTCGTGAAATTGTCACAGGTGGAGGAGACCTTTTCACGCACGAAATTAGTGCGTGAAAGAAGAGAACACCTTTCACACACAGTTTCTGTGCGTGAACGGTAGTATAAGTTTTTGCACTTTCACGCACAGATTCTGTACGTGAAAGAGCATGTACTTTTGTCCTTCCAGTGATTTGAGGGACTGATATTTTATATATCTGCTGGAATTGTTTTTTCCCCCTACATTTTTATTTCATTTGTAATTAATATTGGTTTGATTTGTTTTGTTTAATTGTCCCCTTCCCCCTTACACTTTTATTTCATTTGTAATTAATATTGTTTTTTTAACCTATTAAAATCACGTTTTCTTCCATACGTCGCACGAGTTATTATTGAGATAACTAATTATCATTAAGAAAATAATAACATAAAATGTACACTTTATTTACAACATTCACAATCTCAGGTCCCACAAGTGGGAGCCTTTAGAGTTCGGCTAGGCCTAAGGCTAGCCCCACCACCACAATCTCCATCCCCCTTCCTCCTTTTAATCTGTACATGTTCTATGGCATGATCATCCTTGCTTCCCTTCCTTCCTTTCTTTCGACCCGGACCCTGGTTCATAACATGCTTTCTATAGGAGATGACAGTGGGCGGTGGGGCCAGTTCATAACATGGTTCCTCGTCAATCTCATCAAGAGACCCGTCCACAGGCGCAGAGGAATGAACCTGAAATAACATATAAACAATTTAATTTAGATTTATTCTAAACTAAACATGAAATAAACAACTAATTAATAATTTATTTTATTTTATTGTAAAAATCAAACTTGTGTGTCGACGACCTCCTGAGATGCCTGGTGAGAGGGCTCATGAGCTGGCTCCTCAACGGTCTCTTGAGTGGGCCCCGGTGCAGGAGATAGGTCCACAGGCGTAGAAGAATGAACCTGAAATAACATATAAACAATTTAGTTTAGATTTATTCTAAAATGAACCTGAAATAAATAAATAATTAATAAATTATTTTACTTTATTGTAAAAGTCAAACCTGTGTGTCAACGGCCTCCTGAGATGCCTGGTGAGAAGGCTCCTGAACGGCCCCCGGAGCAGGAGATGCAGATGGTGCCATATCAAACACAAAGTCCTTGAACATGGAGTCGTCGAAGTCCAGATGTAGGCCACCCTGTAGATCACGAACCGGCCGCTCACCCTGTGGATCACGAACAGGTGGATGTGGAAATGAAGGCCAGGGCACATAATCTGAAAAAAGGGTCTGGCGTATACAGAGGTGTCTGTGAAGTCGACGGTTGGGAATGAGAAGTTGATGGGATATCTGTAGTCGCCGGTCGGTAAGAACTCGGCGGGATCTCTGAAGCCGACAGAGCCTCATCACCTCTGGCAGCCCTGTGTTCTCTGGCAGCCGGGAACACGCTCATGGAGACGCTCAAAGTCATGTGCCTGTCTCATACCAGTCTCGGCAAGCTCAATCCTCCGTGTTGCATACTCCGCTGTCTCGGGGGCCTCCGTATGGGCAGTGCTCTCATAGCGCATCGTCTGAACGGTCCGTACCTGCATATGTTTGCAAATATTAACAATTGAATAAATTTGTAAAGTAGTACATAAGACGATGGTTTAAGTTTAAGACTAATAAAATTTACCAGCGCCTCGTACGCTCCTGCGAGAGCTAGACGACGCCTAGAGGGGTTGCCAATAATGATGCGAGTGATCCGCATGTACCACTCCATGTACACATGGATAAGAGTGTCATGTCCGACCACCGCTAGGCTCGTCATCCTCACATCCCAACTCTGGACCTGCTGCTGCATATGGAGTCGTCATGCATCATCGACGCCCGCACGCTCGTCCCTCACCTAGTGGTCATGCTCCCAATCCGTAGCCACAGGTATATTCTGTACATACCCAAACTGCCGTAACACGTGATCGGGCGCGTGATACTCAACGATATCGATATGTATCAATGGACACCGCGGCATCCACATGTGCTGACCAGCCCTACAAAACGCCGGCAGCTCATCCAAAATATGATCATACGACGTCCATATAAAAGCCTGTAAAAAGAATTGAACTAGTTAACAATAAAAGACTAAAATAGTAGCTATGTGGTCTAGCGCCTGGATCCAAAATATGAACATACCGTCTGCGCCGTCATGCGGTCTAGCTGATCCCTAAACGGGAGAAGGCTGTGGTGCGTCTCCGCACGTCAGCGTACGTCTCGCGACCATCTCCGCGCGTATGGCATCGGCACAGTAAGATAGTCAGCGGGAGGGTGAGCTGGTATGAGCTGAAAAAGTCTCAACCTAGTCCACACCCATATCTGATATAGTCATTTAAAAAATATTTTATCAGTCGTCGTTTTAAAAAATATATATTTTGTGTTTAATTACACACATTTAAATATATTACCTGAAGGAGCGAGCAAAATGCAGGGACCTCTACCCTCGTGCCTATAGAACATCGGCAGAATCGTCTATACATGTAGCCCGGCACAGCAGCGCCCCAACTATAACATCCTATCTCGGCGAGATCGTCGATATACCGAAGATACCTCAAGCTCACATGCGAACCCGAAATATTCGGGAACAGGATGACCCTGAATATGATGAGTAGGTATAGACGCGCACGTCGGTCAACATCAGCCTAAGGCGTGTCCTCTCCAATTGGATGCTGCATGTCTGTGAGGCGCAAGTGAGCATAAAGGGCCGACAACAAAAGCCTACTCTGGCTGGAAATATGACCATCCAGAGCCGTGAAACCGGTGAGCCTAGTCAACTCATCCTGGTAAGGCGGCAGCACAGGAGGCTCCTCAATAAACAATGGGCGTCCATCAACTTGTAGCCCATAAATGACCTCCACATCCTAAAGGGTAATGGTAGCCTCACCGGTGCGGAGATGAAATGTGTGCGTCTCCGGTTGCCACCTCTCAATCAATGTCGTCACTAGAGACCTATCGTGCTGTACCCGACCAACTTCAACGCAGCGGTAGATACCGCCCCGACGTAGCATATCCAGGATACGAGGATGTGGGGGGCGAGCAGCTAAGATCTCCCATGTTGAGTCCCCTAATCGGGTACGAACCTGAGCCTCAGGCTGCAGGTCGGATGTCCATATATGCTGCGACCTCTGCTCGGGCTGAAGATACAGTAACTCTCGATTGAAGGGCCCCGGATCAAGATGGTGGTGATCTATCTGTTTTACGCATTTTAAATCAATCATTAACAAGTAGTATTAGTTATGTAATCTTTTATCGAAAATTTTATTAAGGATCGTGGTGACCCATCTGTTTTACGTATTTTAAATCAATCATTAACAAGTAATATTAGTTCTGTAATCTTTTATCGAAAATTTTATTAAGGATTGTGGTGACCCATCTGTTTTACGTATTTTAAATCAATCATTATCAAGTAATATTAGTTATGTAATCTTTTATCGAAAATTATATTAAGGGTTTCAATCCTAAGCTACGGGTTATGAATCCTAAACTAAGGGTTTTCAATCCTAAAATATAAAGATTAAAAATTAATAAGTCAAATAATTAACAATTAGTTAGCATACAATTAGTATAAATAATTAATAAATAAACAATTAACTAACTAATCAAATAATTAACAAGTTATTATCATATATTTAATAAATAAACAATTAAGTAACTAATCAAAAAATAATAATTTATTATCATATATTTAACAAATAAACAATTAATTAACTAATGAAACAATTAAGAAATTATTAACAACTAAACAATTGGCTTAACAAAAACTAAATAAATAATTAGCTAGTCTAACAATTGAAATAGCTAGTCTAATAATTAATAAATACTTAAGTCGCTAATCGAACAATTAACAAATACTAAATAAACAAGTAATAAATAATTAACTAATTAACAATAGATAAACAAATTAAAAAAAAAAGAAAGGGGGGGGGGGGGGGGGGGGAGGGGGGCAGTCGCAGTGGTGGGTGCGGACTGCCCAAAAACGCACAAAAAAAATTCGCAATCCACCACAGATCCCTCCCACCATACCTAAGGTAATAATATATTTAGCAATGTAATAAAACAGTCGTAGTAAAATACCTAGAATGAAGGTGTTTTTGAGTTTTCAAAATGAGTTCCCCGCCGCTCTATTCCAAAATCTAACCTTAGAAACTTGTTCCTACACTTCAATATACCAAGAATATTGACTTTTGGATTGAAAAACAACACGAAAAAAATGTTTTTTTGGGGGGGGGGGGGGGGGGGGGGTTGGGGAGCACTGAAATGAGGCGTTAATGGCGGGGATTTGTGGAAGTGAAAAGGCCGGGTCTGTGGTGGGGAAGGAGGGGGCGACTTTTTGTTGCCTCATTCACGCACGAATTTCATGCGTGAAAGGCCCAAGTTTATTTTTTGCAGTTTGGTCCTTTCACGCATTAAATTCGTGCGTGAAACCTATAAAAAAAAAATCTTTGCGTTAGTTTGGTTCAACTTTTTTTTTTGTGCTACAAAAGTCGCGGATTCATTCTGTCTTGATTTGTATATGGTCAAATATTTTGGGACAGATATTCTTAGTAATGAGGACAACTAATATAGTACGGAAGGGCTTGAGAGTGAGAGAATAGGGCGCAGATTTACTTTGCTTTCTATATCTGATCCACGCTCTCTTTCTCCTTGACTTGCGGGTTCTTTTGCTTCTTGAATTCGATTCTTTATTTTTTTATTTGATTTTTGGTTTTTATTGATGTTTTTATTTTGACTAAGATTTTCGTTTGTATTCAAATTTAAAAGAAGTAATTTGCTTGGTATAATCCACGGTTTTATTTTATATACATTATAAAGTAGTATAAATTATGGGAAGAACGTATTTCATACATTCCAGATATGGAGTTTGGTAAAATTTCATGTGATTCGGTAAACAAAATAGAAATGCCATCATTGCGATTTGATTCTTTTTATTTTATTTTCATATTTATTCATTTCTCTCAGTCTTACGAGGAGAAAAACACGTGATTCGAGAAAATTTTTGAAAAAAAAAATCTACGCTTTTTGAAGGTGAAGTTTGGAAATAGAACAATTCCTTCTGTCGTGTATCCTCGATTAATGCAACCTCAGGGATTTTTTTTTTATTGTTTTTTTTTTTCAAAACATTAGATTCTGTATCGAGAGAGTAGTATGAGATAAGGGGTATTTTCGATTTGCTCTTATCTATCGGGAGTTCAGTTCAGCGTCACAAACTTTTTTGTTTTCATGCCGGAGAGTTCTTAACAATATTTATGTTATGAAAGAGTACGACAAAAAAAAAAAAAAATTTCCTTATTTGATCGGATTAAAAAGAAACTTTGGGATTGCTGAATCACAGACAAAAAAAAAAAAAAAAAACTGAAATTGAAACCATTTAGGTTGAAAGCCATAGTGCTGATACCTAAAGGAGTATTGCTTTTATTATTTGCATGAGCCTTTTATTTTATCCAAATGAAACAATTGTATATGTGTGACAAATTTAAGTTATATTCGGATAGTATAAAGGCTGGTTACCTGCCATTTAATTTTACCAAGTTGTCTTAACGTAAAAGCTTTTTACTGTGTCAGTGCATAGAATTTTAAACTCTACACGTTATTTATTCATTTGACGGAGTTGCTGCAGGGAGGGAGGTGCTGGAATATATGGGACCAGCGCCACCAGCAGGGATACATCGATACGTGTTTACTTTGTTTAGGCAGACAGAGGCGGAGCAAGTGCCTCATAAACCACCAGAAGGGCGTTCCAAATTCAAGACTCGCCAGTTTGCAAGTGACAATGGACTTGGTCTTCCTGTGGCTGCCCTTTACTTCAACTCACATGCTGCAAACAAGAAGCGTTAGCTAGCTAGCCTACCTACTCGATCATCACTAGCTCTTTACAATAAAGATATAGATATAGGTGTATAGATAAATCACCCTTTATATGTGAATATAATATACCAATGTAATCTCTAGCTTATGCTTGTTAGTTAGTACAGTAAGAACCAAGCATATACCAACCAGTATCTACACTGAGTCATGTATAGATGTGTTTATGTTATATATTTATAAGAACACATACATGTTGCTGGATCATATGACTTCGCGTGACTCATGACTTGTTTCTATGTTTAACATAATTTTATTTGTGTATTTGGATTCAAGAATACTGATGTGCAGACCTTCACATTGGAGGCAACACAATGCAGAGGAAATAGAAATAAGTCAAACAATCCGTTTTTTTATTTTGTCTTCTAAAGTTTTCTCTAGGGAAAAAAAACAAAGTTGGACACAGCGCCTAACGGGAGTTGAGACTTGAGAGAGTCTAGTTGTAGCATTGGAATTATGGACATTGAGAGAAGCATAGAAAGGACTCCCTAACAAAGCATGTACAATTAATATTGAATATATGTTTTCATGACATTTTTATGTGTTAAATCTGCCGCTGGGCAGATCTCTGAATTGAATTTCATCTTCAGATTCTGCTATATACATAAGAAAATCGTTGACGAATGACGAGGATCTTAAACATCAGTATCCACTCATCCCTCCTTTGTTTCACCTCTTCTTTGTCGAAAAAATGAACTACAACCTATTCCCTAGCAGCATGTAGCACGAACCTGCAAAGTCTATAAGATTGTACCAATCAGTTTTGACATATATGCATACTCGCTATCCTATAAAGTTCTTTACCAACTATTAAACTTACTGTTGTCAAGAGGATTGCTTGGTATGTGTGAGGTCGCGAATTTCTGCAATTGCATTTTTGATTCCACAAAGAGCCATTTTCTTCACCTGCCATTCAAATTATAACAGCAACATTAATGAGATCCTCATGGATGCTAAGAGAGCATAACACGAAAATGACTAGGTTTTCAAACATGAAATTTATTTTGGAGTAATAGACACTGGCATAAAAAATAAAAACTAGATGTAGAAGCATTTTTCTCTTGCAAAGCTAGATCCAGGACTAAAAGTACAAACATCTACACACATTTTTCCTTGAATAAAATTGTCAAACAACATGCTTTCCGCTACCAAATATGAAAGCTAACAGAAGTCCAAACAAGCATAACAACGAGTATTAACTTTGTAAATTTGTCAAACAATGCCATGTTCAGATTTCTATATTATAGCAGATTGAACCTAATTGTAGCAACTAAAATGAGGAGTGTTGAAAAACTTGCCTCCAGCACTTTTCCCCTGGCTTTGTGGTGCTCAGGAAGTAGACGAATTTCATCAGTTATGTGGATACATTCAGCAACATTTTCAGGCGAGATGAAGTCCAAAACAATATTGATGCATGACTGCAGGCAGAGTATTTAAACATCTGTCAGTTATTATGTGCTAAAAGAAACAAAGTCCCCACATAACTGGCAAACATATATGAGACTAGAATCGGTTGAGTTGGTAATATGCACACATGCGATCAATTGTGGCTGGTTTAAGGCTCCTTTTAGGCATAGAAGAGCTAATGATAACTATGGAACAGTGCCCAGCATGTGAAATCAGAACACAAAAGTACCGATAGCAGAACTGAGAAATTGTGATTTAAGTAAAATATATAGTATAAATAATGTACTTCAAGTGAAAAACCATAATTTATGATTCAGATGCAAAGTTGCAAGTTTAAATATTAGATTCAGGTATACTGACTTATTTTCTTATACTGGATGTCTAGTTTCCTATTCCTAATCGCTCTATAAAGAATTTCCTATTCCTAATCATGGCAAATCACTCATAGCGCTTAGAATGTTTAACATATCAATTTGACAACTATATTTATTGTTTAGTGTCGTCCTATTCAAGAAGGAGCTCGTGGGTGAAGAGGCGCACACTGTAGAGCCTTGGTGTCTGCACTGAAGTGCCACCCTAAGCAAGGCGAAGCGCCAGCCGCTTTGCACCTAGTTTCAGGGCATAAGCGTTCCTCATCCGAGCCTTTAACAACACTGCCATCAATAAGTTCCAGTTAATAATACTGCAACTAATGAAACAGAAATCTACTTCCTTTAAAGAAGTTACCGAGCGGAAGATGTCACCTTAAACAAACCAGCATTTGAATATGGTAGGATTGATTCAATTGGTCCCGAGATTATTTGCTAATATAATCATCTTCAAGTCTGACATTTACTATGAATTACCAGAAAAATTCTCAAACAATATTAACATTTTGTCCTGGGTTATTTGGTTCTTTCTGTTATCAAACTAATTCATGGGGCTTAAAACAAGAATTTGCGTTCTTAATTCTTTGTTCTACAGGTGAAATTGCTTATTCTTTCAAACTCCTTTACTGCAAGAACAGGAGAACGATGGAGATATACAGGTTATCTCACCAAGTTGTTTGAAGTATGAATGACATCATTATAAAGGATACCTTAAGTTGTTTGACTTGATATGGACATCCGGCAGGGATGATAATAGCTTCTCCAAGATGTTGCTCAAAAGTCCAGGGTTGAACATCTAAAAAGTAATAACATTAAGAATTAGTACTAATTTAATCCAAATGATAAACATAAAAAAGACAGAGCAATTATACCAAATTCCTCCTTAAGCTTCAATTTGTGGAATGAATCAAAGAAGAAACTTCGATCAAGAATTGGGTGAACAACCTGCAGCAGACACATGCCAAAAGATCGAGATTAAGTTAATTTCTATTTCTTTAACTTTACATAAAACTCTTGGTCCAAAGAGTTGTACTTGTCTGGAATAACCACGCGTGGAGGTGAACTCGCTAGAATGCCTTTTGAGGTACTCTAGAAGTTTTGGGATGTCTTGTCTGCGGAAAACGTCCCATTGAGCACCAGAGGTTTTTGCTTCTTTCTTTGCACCATCAACTTCTTCAAAAAGATAATCACTGTCTGAATCGTCATATCTTTCAACAGACCCAGAGCAGAACAGTGAGACATCAGACTCAAATCCTGAGTCATTTTCATTGTCACTGGAGATATTGCCATCTTGGTCTTCATACCTTTGACCTCTTAGTGAGTCACCAGAGTCAAGAGGTACTTCAGCAATACCATCAGGCAACTGCCCTCCAGTTGCATCCTGCAGACCGGATTCTTCTGTGTCTCCACTATGCAGAGAGGATTTTCCTTTCTGATCACTGGAATAGCTGGTAGATTCCTTGTGATCTTGAGGCTTCTTATTTTTCATTAAACATTTTATTTTTCTTACTTGTTCCTTGGAAGCAGGAACATCAGTAGCACTTGCAAGAATATTAACCTGAGAAAAATCCAAATGATATGAATCAAAATTTCAATCGTCATCTCACATGCTAGATCTATCTACTCCAGACTGTACGAGAAAATCACATTTAGAACCCTATGGATGCCATAAGATATGGATAGTTCCAGTCTACTTAAATTTGGGAAGAGGGGCAGGATGATTGAATCGCTAAATGTTTCTATGAACTTGCCATGTTATATTACTGAATCAGAAAGATTACCAACTTTACAGAAACAGAGATCTGCTTCATCTTCTGAATTAGCAGTCAGAGAGAAGATACAACACAGGATGGTCTCAATGTTCAATTAGTCAACGTAAGAAAACGAACTGAAAATAGAGATATTAGCAGAAAATTAGGCCTACCACATCATATGATTCACAACCTAGGTTAGTGATAAATTCTGCTTGCAATAGTTCTTCAGGCCCACCATAGGAAATATAGATTGACGGTCCTAAATCAGCCTCTGGCATTTCTGGTGGCAATTTAGCTGCTAGATTTAGAAGACCAGATTTTGGATTCATATACTCTTGAAGTGGTAAAGCCCGCAAGACCTCAGCATGGTGAGCAGGAAACTGTTCTTTGAATAGATGGGAAGAAAGCCATGCTCTGAATTTTACCATTTCACGCTGCATTGTTGCATGTGTTTGCCATTCAAGGGACCCCATAAATATCTGCTTTCTAGCTATTTCAACCTACAAACTGCAGATAATCAGGCCATGATATTTGTTTTTACATAAATATGTACACTCTCAGAGGCCATTTCATACACAAAAGAAAAACGTAAAAATCAATAAGGAGGATCATCAGTTAAAATGATTTTTTTACAAAGCACTAGTACAACAGAAAACATATCCAATTAAAAAGGTGGTGAAAAGGATGATGTAGCTTCATTGCAACTATATATTTTTTATTTGGTAACTACATAGCGTGAGAATTAAGTTTAACCTCCGAGAACATTTGGTCGTCCTCTTTAGAATGTTTTATTATTATTATTAAGTATTAATTTACTCTTCCTTTTCTATTTCTACAGGTGGTGAGAATGGAGGGTGGAAGAAGAATACAATTTAGATATATAGATGATAGATCCATCATATTACTAATTTACAACCCCCCCCCCCCCCCCCCCCCCCCACACACACACACCCCATACAACTACATTTTACATGACACTCTTTCCTTTTTGGTCCATTCCAAAAAGGTTGACACCTTTTATCTTTGGAAATCTTTAATCTTGACACACCCGTTTTGCCTTCAATGATCCGCTCTTAGAGGAATTGGCACGGCATGCTGAAAACTATTATTAGATTCTTAGGGTACTTTTGTATGTCATATATATTTAGCTAATGTGTCAGAGCCTTTCTTGCTTTCTTTCTCAAAATTCATGTAGACTATCATATAAAATGAAACATAGTGTAGTTGTTACTGACCTAATCCAAAGAGAGAAGTCCATAGACAGATAAGTTCTTCACAGCATCTACTTTTATTCATATCAACCAAGAAAAAACATACTAAGATATAAGAATATCTTGGAGATGACAACATAATTATTTACAGGAAAAGTGCAGTTCTCCTATACATGAATTTAGTCCATCCATCCTTCTGATTTTTGTAACTAAGATGTCAAACGACTATAGCACCCAAGAATTGACCTAGCAATCAATGAAGCGGGTGAAAATTAATGGGGTTTGAAATCCCAATAGTTGATTTCTTCCCATCTGCCTAAGCCTCAGAGGGCAGAGTTACCCGGTACCTGTGCTTGTACGAGGTATCAGGCTGTCGGTGGGATAGTAGAGGTGCACGCAAGCTATCCCGGACATATCCCTTATTTTTTTTTTCTAATAAAAAAGGTAAGATGACATTAGCCTATCCCAACAGTTCTTCCCATTGCCGAGAGCGCAAAATTTTGTTATTATCATAGAGATTGCCTTTTTACCTGACTGATTTCAAGTTTCAACCATATAAACATAAATTTTCAATCACATCCTAAAATTTTGTAATTAGAGGTTAAATTCTTGTCAAGGGTGATGATACAAGAAACTTCTTGTCAAGGACCCAGAGGACTTAGAGTATTTTATCAGATCTAAAGAAGAGAGCAGGAAATACCTACCTCACACCAGTCCGAGTGATTTTGTGCCTTAGCTTCTTCTTTATCCCGGGAACATTTTGACCTTTTCTCAAGGTAAGTGCAGAACATAACAACAGGATCCCAAGCCAAATCAGAAGAAATCCGAAGCACATTTCGTACTATAATAGGATGACCTTCACCCCAGTGTTTCTGAAAGTGTTCAAGGTTTTCCTCACGGAGATTCTTTATAGATGGACAATAGAGAAACTTGTCCCTCGAATCTTGTCTCTTATCCACTTCGATGAATGAATTAACAACAGAATCTTTATGATCACTTCCCCTGCATAGTGAGCAAGATGAAAAATCATGTTCCGTGTCCTGACTGTTGTAGCTGCATAATATTGCTTCAGCACTGATTTCCAGCTCCTTGATCCAAGTGTAGGGAAATACACATCTTAAATCCAGGAAGCTATCACTACAACCACCATATTCTGCAGGGGGGCAAGATATACTGCCATCAGCACAAGCTTGACAGTTGGAGAATGACTTGGAAGATGGGTAATGTATCCCCGAGAAACTTTGCCTTGAGGTGCTAGTATGATTCATCCTTGATTGTCTCTCAAAATTAGAAGAACAAGCTTGTTCTTCATTGGAACCTTCAAACTTACAATCTTCAGTTAAGCTTCCATGACGGGACTCCCGACAGCAATATAAGCAAAGGCTATACGAACACTTAGAGCAGATTCTGTGGTAATCCAGAATGGAGGTGTTGCAGTTACTACTGCTCAGAATTAAAATAGCATGGATAAGACAGGCAGCAGGTCTAACATCCTTAAAATTTTCAGGACTCAGGATCAGTCAACTTACCAGTGATATAATTTTCCGTCTCCTGCTGAAGCCTGCTGAACCTGAATGTCAGATTCCCCCTTTCCTATAAGATGTAAAATGTGAGTAGATGCTCAAACTCGTAAAAATGAACAAAGGCCAGGGTATCCAGTCAATAACAGTACCTAATATCTTTGCTTCCATTTCTACTTCAATTCTCTGCTCTTCGTTGATTTTTTCCAGTATCGGACGAAGAAGGTGGACCAGATAATAAAGTAGCTGGACTTTTTGAACCTCCCTTTTATGCCTATAGAATTCCTGGTACAATTTTTTTCATGAACAAACGAATCAGAATTGGATAAGTACACATGATGGCTCAAATTCAATTATATTGTCATACCTTATGACTGCTGGGTTTCAATTCATTCCTCTTGCAGATCCTACAGCTACAGGCTCTACGGCAAACAGGACATTCCCCCCTAATTTCTTGCTGTTCCAAATACCTAAAACAGATCAAACATCAGAACTTTCACTAAACAAGTCGTTCCAGTTTCCCAAGAAGCAACTCCACCACAAAGAAAACTTTATTTGTTTGATCATATTTAGACCAGTCAACAAAAGTTTATTGCAAAACCAAGATGATGACAGTAAGGGGTAAATGCGAAAGGCATCCAAGTGGGCTACCCAAGCATCTTTCTACACATAAAGATTGTATTTGTATTTGACATATAAATGAGAGGATGTCTTCTGTACGGCCTAGCTGCCTGCCGTGCATACTATTGAATTAGGGGGATTTCATTATTTCCTCATATTAATCAAATGGATTCCATTTTGCCAACTCACGGTGAGAAGTCGCTTGGGGAATACACCTCAGCCCCTTTCCTTCAACACCAATAATCTAGTAATTTTTTGTGTCTTCTTGAGCGAGTCAAGTACTTCACGGATGTGGAACACTAACACATAAGACTTTTTGCTTATTAAAAATGCCTGACATGTTACACTGTATTCCACACGTAATCGTTCTGCCGTGATCTACTTTCATAAAGATATGTTATGCTAGGATTGATTAGACTAATGATTAGACTAATGACATCCGAGGATTCCCTCTATATCCATAGACTTCATGTAACATTAGATCATACTCTATTTTCTCTCTGCAAAAGCACATCTTCATGAAACCACAACACTCGTGACTCAACTATCCAAACCTTGAAAAACAAAAAACAAAAAAGGTGACTGTTAACTTATTCTTACATTTCCACCCTTACCCCCAGTCAATTACTATCTTTTACCAGCTTCCATTTGGTTATAACGAGAGAATCATCAGCAAAAGTTACATCCCACAACTTCCTCCCCCTCCCTTCTTTTTATTCACCTTTTCCGACGCTTTTTCTTCTCTAACAGAAAAGATCTTCCATTCAATCAACTGAAGTTGCAGTACCGCAGCACCATAGCGGAAGCAATAAGAAAAATACAGGTTACTGTCTAGTCAAATGTCAAGGACATCCTAAATAATCCACTGCATTTCTTGACCAACTCGGAGTTCTAAGATCCATGCCAGCAGGTTAAAGTCATTAACATCCTAACAGAATGTCGTCCTAATTTGAAAGTACCCAAAATCAGAGGCAGACAAGTGCAATTATATTACCTACTTAAAGTTAGTTATAAGCTCCTCGACAAAAGGTTAAAGTCACCAAATAATCTAGGTGAAGATCGTTTAACTTTTACGTTAACTTGCCCAGAATGTATTTAACATTCAAGAATGGTTTCATAAATACTTTTGCATGCAGGAGAGTTGTGAGAAAACAGATAAACATAACTAAAATAAAAGTACATTTGTTCAAAAACTAAAGAAAGCAAAAGATCAAACCTTTCTTTAATACAATCAAGACAAAAGTACTGTTTTTTACAACTCGAACACTTGATCAGAACCCGGTAGGTACTTTTCCTACACCAGTGACACAACCTTCTCTTTACTTTACGTAAATTCTTCCCATTCCTAGCAAATGGCACAGCCTAATCACCAAAAGGGCACCGACAATCACTACAACAGTTATCATGTAAATACAACAATAACAAATTGAAAGACATCAATTTTGAACTAGAACAAAAGCTCACAGGAAAAAGAAAATAACCTGCATTGTACTAATTGGAAGGGGTTCAATATTTTTTGATCGGTAACGCCTTAACGAAAAGGGGCTAGAGCTAGAATCCAATCCTAATTTTATATCTAAAACAGAACCTGCATTGTTAAAATTCTCTGCAGGTATAGAAGGAATAGCCATTACAGCATTAGGGAATTCCCTCATCAATTCAGCACTATCATTCTTCAATTCCTTCTCATTTTTCTTCTCTACTTGTCGTTTCAAGAAAACCCGAATCAATTCTAACGGCAAATCACCTCTTTTCAGCTCCATTCTCCTCAAAGCTTCATCTAATGCCTCAGAAACACAAGGTTTACGCTTAAGGGGTTTCGTTTTCTTGAATTTTCTCAACGCCCTTTCACTCTTTGAAAACCCAATTTCTAGACACCCTTTTGAATTCTGAATCTTGGGTTTCTTTTTGTTTTTCGTATTTCTAACGATTTTCAGCGATTCAGGTACTTTCTGTTTTAACGACCTGTGACGACCTTGCACATAGTGAATTTCACAGAGTTTTTTACCTTCAACTACACGCCGTTTACACCGCCATTGACGGCCGTCAGTTCTGTTACACCGTTGATCGTCAGGTAGAACATCGTTTTCTTCCATTGGGTGTGTTTATTTTTCTCAGAAAAATTGAATCTTGGAAGTACCCAAAGTGATGTGGGTCTTGAGGGAGTTAGGGTTTAGTACGTGACTTTTTTTGTTTTTCTCTGTGTGTTTAATGAGGGATTGATAGACACATAAGTGTATGTGGAGTGATGAAAAGAAATATGGGGAGTCCTATATTGTCTTGGATGTTTCAATTGAATTACAAGTGGAATGTATGACCCCTCAGTTCTGTAGTTTTATAGTACTGTATAGATGTGTGTATCTGATCAGTCCCACACAATCAGGAACTCCCCCAAATTCAGATTGTGTAGCTTAGTATTGGATGAATCAGAAAGAAAAAAAAAATTGAATTGAATTTTGATGACAGATGGAAAATTCAGAATACTCTGTTTATCTGTGAAGGATTTTTTTTTTTTTTGGTCAATGAGATAATGTGTTTGATTGCATTTTCCCGGTGCATTTACGTTTTCTGTTGTAAAATGATTTTTTGTTTGAATATGGTGCTGAAGATTGTTCTCAAAATGACTTTTTCTCTTTTTCACTTTTGGTAGAGAATATATTAATAGGGTTGGTTGGGAATTTGGAATTCTCGGGGAAGTTTCTAATAAACAGATAAATACATGATGAGGTAATTTGGATATCAGATAGCAGTTGGTGTTTTCAAGGAATGAATCAAATAATGGCAATGCATAATTATTTGATCAAGGGTTGGATTTTTTTGGTATGACCACCCTGATGAGGCAATAGTACTAAAATTCAAGATTTTGAGTTATGTTAGTAGTGATAGACCAGTGAACGATAAATTTGGAGGTGATTTTGTGCATTTTCAGTACATTAATACTAATTGGGCAGTGTCTCGTATATCCGAAAAAAAGGGTTGGCATCTTGTGAGTTTTGTTATGGATTCTTTTGTATTCTTTACTTTTTTTCAATTCATCTTGACATTTATTGACCCCCTAAAGTTTCTGAATCTGTTATTCAACTCTGTAGTTAAGGCTGCAGCTGTAACTATTTAAATTGTTTGTAGAATTTACCAACATTTAACAGAATTTAAATCAATTTATTAAAAAGATATGGTCTTGAAAAAATACTCAGTCATATTCTTGAGGCATGAGTTTTTCTGTTGTTCAATTCAGGAATATCAGAAGATAGCTAATTTTGTTAAGTGTTGGTACCTGAGCGTTTCAAGTAAAATATTATGACAGAAACATCAACAAACCAACCAGTGCTAGTTGTATACAGTACAATATTTGTCAAATGAATATGGATTGTCCTTCAGAAAAAACTCTAGTTTGTCCTTCCAAAATTGAAATGTTTCATGGAAGTTGAGATGATGAATGGAATTACATATTCAAAATTGGTCGCATTTGTTTCGATGGACCCTTTTTTTAATGGTTAATGTTGGTAAGCCTTCCAAGCAAACATTAGACACAGTCGCACAGACATCAATAACCAGCGCTAGTTATATACTTGGATCTTTGTCAAGAGTTAAAAATGAAATCTCTTTAAGAAAAAATAATGACTGTATATTCTAAGTTGATTGCACTATTGATAAAGATAGTAGTATATATTATGAAATTTCACGGAAACATAGCTGCTTTCTATAGTTAAGTTGATTGCACTACTTAGTGGCATTAAAATAAAAAATAAAAAACTTTTATTAATTTGTACCCTCCCCATACATTCAACAGTCACTAGCCTGACAACCAAACAGCAAGATTGACTCAAATAGTAGTATCATTTTTATTATAATCATGATGTCTGGATTAGTTTACGCACCTCTCGATTAATTTCATTGGATACTTGTCAGCTCTCATCAACAACAAATATCAGATAACTCTATCCACCGAGAGTAGGATAGATGAGAAGAAATCACATGTTGTACTTTTTGTCTCTACTGAAATTTAAACCTAAGACTTCATGATTTACAATCAATCCACTTCTACCACTAGACCGCACCTTTGGGTGCCAAATAGAAGTATCATATAGCTCCTGGTTGCTGGAGTTCAAGGGTGAAGCTCAGCCAAATAGGTCTAATTGCTAAATAGTTGTGCATCCGGAAGGTAGGTGGATCAAGATCTTAACTTCATGGATTTTGACTTCTAGAATAGTGACCTTCGGTGCTAGTAATTGATTTTTGTACTTATTTAGTGAATTTTTCTGCACATATAGAGAGTTTGAGTCAAATATACTAAATTCTATGGAATTTATATTTTAAAGCTTACACCTGCCCTTGTTTGCAACTGGTAGCTACCTCAGAATTTGTTTTCGCATGAGTGATATATTTTGATACTGATCGAATATATAAAGTAGGTATTTTAATACTAGAAGTATTCCAGAAGCGTCGTGAAACCTTTCACAAATTCAAAAACTGAAAATCAACTTTGTGAGATTCAACAACTTGCACCCGAGTTTATACTAAAGGTGGACTCATGATTTAAATTTAATGTATTCCAGCTTCAAATTATTAATATTGAATTCATTGTACTTTGGAAGTTATAAGTTCGGATTTAATATATTTGTTAAAGCTTTTGTTTTCACATATAGATTTTGATTCTGCGTCGAAATTACTCGATTAGATTGAACCCGCAGTAGAAAGTCTAAATCTGCTACTGGTTTATACTACGTCCCAATTTTGTTTTCCACGTAGGAGAATATTAAGCCCTTCCTTTTTCAATTTTTCGCTAATGGCTGATCCGTTACGTAATATCAGAAGCGATAGTAAAGATTGAACTGTTATTTATTTCCTTTTTCATTCTTTTCCTATGGTTATCATCTAGCTCCTGTTGAAGAAATGGTCTTTCTAAGGCCATTTCAATTTGAATAAAACAAAATAATTTTTTCATATCTATTTTGATGAAAATCTCTGGTTTAAAAAAAAAAAAACATAAGACTAAAAACAAATATTTGGACTACAAAACTATTTAACCCCGTCTTCTGAACTTATTTCATCGTATAAATAATGTATTCTTCAAGATCTCTTCCCTGGTCAAATACTTTCAGACCACGAAAACAAAAATAAGAAAGACAGACTAAATTAAATGAAAGAAAATGACTCCAATTTCATGTGGATCTCATGATTACTACAACAGCTAGCTCGGCCTAAAACAATACAAAATTAGATAAATTATTGAAGGAGATTTCCCTTCTTGTACATAAATTCTTGCTTGGACCTTACTGGTTTTTGAACAATATATACAATATCTGGCAGTCATTATTCAGCGGCAAAACAAAAGAAATTAACTATGAAAATTGACATGATATGGTTCCTGAAAATGTTAAGTATATATGACAAGTCCTTCTTGATCCCCACCCACCTTCTGCAAAGGCAGGACCATATCAATATCTACACAGACACTGCTTTCACCTTTCCCTAAGAATATGTGTCACCATGCAACTCTTAAGTTCGAATAAGCATACTATTTGACAAAGATGTGCCTGTGTTTCACGTCTTAAAAGGTCTTTTTGCGAGATAATGTAACTAACAGATTTAGATATTCTGATGAAATTAAGTTTCTATTTTACGTTCAAATTATTGTTATTATTATTGATTGATTGATGAAACTCAATATAATTTATATATGTTAAATAAAGAAAGGAAAAAATTCATTCATTTCAGTTATTTTTTGAGAAGTCACTACTGTCGCGAGCAAAAATATTAATGATGAAGAGATTTTTGTTGGTATGCTATCAGTACTTGATCTTCCGTTCTTCCCTTTACTCTTAATTAAAAACAACAAAGTTAAACTATTTTCCAGCACTAAGTAGAGAATACCAATTAATCAGCACTACCCTATTGTTTGCAGTTGCTAATTTATAATCTGGCATATATAAAATGAAAATATTCTGCGAAATTTTTTATGAATGCCTTTCATTAACGATAGATTCAGCAAGCAAAGATTAGGAGATTTGGCCTCATAGTTGCTGAAAATCCCTTCAGCAATACTAGCTCTTCCTATCTTGCATTTGCATTATATATCCATCAAATAGAAGTTTTAACTTACTCCACCCTGTTCTTGGTTATTCCCTACGGGAATGATTACCTTCGTTTTGCCAATTCAACATTCATACAACATATATATATATACACGTAATAGTACACTTCTTTCTAGTAATTAATACTACTAGTATTGTCTATTACTCCTATGATTGGTACTGTTATTGTTACTAGGGCAAAGGTGCAAATGTCTCAACTTTACGATTTCGAGCAGATATACCCTCATTAAAAAAGTGGCGCATATATATCTCTACTATTACACAATAACACAAATGGTAAATATACCCCTGCTGTTACACAAATGGTGCAAATATACCTTTTTCCCTGCTAAACTTTTTCTTTTGAAAAATCATTTAGCTTATCTTTTAATTAAGAAAATGTCACGTGACTTTAAAAAATGAGCCTACCAATTTTTTTTTAGTATACTTATATTTTAAAGCCACAAGACAATTTTTTTTTCCAAGTGGGTTGCCTCGTTCGTTTAAAAAAAATATATTTCCTTGGCTTTTAAAAAAATAAGCATACCCATTTTTTAAAAAATAGATAGATTTGTTTTTTTAAAGTCACGTGACATATTTTTAATTAAAAACAAGTTAAATGATATCTTTTTAAATTTTATCATCGAAAAGAATGTATATGCACCATTTTTTCACGAGGGATTTATCTGCTCTAAATATATTTGCACCTTTTCCCTTAAAAAAATGTGTAATTACTTGGGTGGCAAGTTGAACCCATCTTTTTTCCTTTAAATAAGCCCAATTTTGGCCTGAAATATGACAACGCTTTCAAGAAGTTACAACAAAAGCCCAATCAGTCTTATAGCACAAAATGTGCTGAAAGTGGTTATACCCTTACATTTTTTTTTTGTGCGGATTGTCCTTCAAAGAACTGGTCTTTAATTTTTGTCCCCTCAAATTGATGGTCTTTAATTTTTGTTCTTCGCCTAATACCCCAAGGTTCTGGTTTCGAACCCCAGCTTAGTAGAGTTTGAAACTCTGCCTGAGGTAGAATTATGCATTCAAAACTCTGCTTGAGGCCTAACGTTGGCTCAATAGGCCTAACTTTGCAACGAAACTCTACCTTGCGATTTTTTCTTTTAACTGAGCCAGGGTTCGAATCTCAAGCCTCATGGTATTAGGCGAAGGAAAAAATTTAAAGACCACCAATTTGAGGGGCAACATTAAAGACCAGTGCCTTTGAAGGTTAATCGTGCAAATGACCCGAACATGGAGAATTATTAGGGTACTACCTTTAGCTTTGACTTCAAAAGTCTTGGTTCGTTGCTCAATACACAATGTGTTGCAAATATGTGATATGTGAGGTCAACTAGGTGCGGAGCAGGATTATTTGACTGAGAAAAAACTTATCTAACACCTAATACTTACATCAAATCATGTTAGTTCACCATAGTTAAGTGGTAATTGAGGTGAAGATTAATCAATCATGACTAGTAATGAAGGTGCAGCTGAAAAATACGTGTTCAATGTTTATTGACTTAGCATAAATATCGGGTGCGCTCAAAAGTGAGTTTGACCACACTGAGAACTCATTTTAAATACCAAGTATTTTTCTCTGTTGTTCTCAAGGAACATTGCTGTGACCACGCGAACATAATCCGAAGTATTATCCGTAAAAAATAAAAAAAAAATCTACACTTACAAGATTACTGGGGGAGAAGAAATTACACAACTCAACTCCATTACTTCGTAATTTGAACGGCTCTCAACCAAAACAGGCTCCAAATTCATTTTTTTAACTCAAGAAATAGACTTCAAATTCATTTTGTAAGAGCTTGAAACTTCTTTCTACATTATGTGAAAAAAAAAAATCATAGAAAAGAAAATACTCACCGTAGTAATAGTTGAAATATGACATGACCAGCACAAAAGGAATGTAGATACCTTCAATCCCCCAAGACATATAGATTATCTTATGGTAAACTTTCTCAAAGTCAGAAGAATCTGTAGCATCACAAATAGTTTTAGTTCTGGCAATAAAAAAATCCATGTCCACAATAGGATCTTCACTGTTATCCACAACATTTGCTGCTAGCCTTCTTTTCCTGCTTTCTTCCAATTCCATTAGAATTTTTGCATCTACTCTCACCTCTTTATATCTTTCTGTCAAAATCTTGATGATCACATTCATACTTGTAATCCTAGATTTTGCCATGCTGATGTGCATGAATGATACAACCACAAATAAACACATCAACAGAACAGAGATGGCAAAGGCAGTAGCAGACGGTATTTTGGTGGTTAGGTACATGCTCATTCCTCCTGTGAACACCATAAGAAAGCGGATATTCTTGTCTAGTTCAGATATGACCTTGCCGGCTTGTAGTTCCAAGTCAAATTTCTGCTTGTTTATTGCATCGCTTCTCTGTTCCACCTCTAACAACTTCATGACATTTGAACGCAATGTGCGTAAAGGGACTACCAAATTTAAAAAAGAGTAGAAAAAACAAAAAAAAAGCAGACAACTTGAGAGAATTAAATTTCAGTATATCATAGACGAGAACTGTAATATTTATCATATGGACATGTCTAAGCCAATTGGTCCAATACCTTGCCGACCTTCAATAGCATCAATAGTTATATAGTCTGTGCCAGCCATGAGAAAGCCAATACCTTGAAGACTTCCAATATCATCAAATTATCTATCTCCTATTCCAGTCAGAAACACAATATGCAAATTTGTAGTCAACCTAGTCAAACACTAAAATCAATTTCCCAAACCCAAGCAGCAACTCAAAGACAAACTATGACAAACCAAAAAGAGAAAGTTTCACCATAAGGAAAGAAACGTATGTTTCTATAACTTTTCCAGCTTTACAAATGAATGACAATATAATTCTTTTTCATGTATAACGAAAACAAAATGATGTTCATACTCTTACTGAATTAAACATAAAAGTGCATAAAGTTTAAGCAGTGGAAGTAGGGAATTCATTCCAGAAGATAAATAAATAAGGTTGTCTACAAAGTCTATTATGCACCCATGAACTAAGTGCTACGAAAGTCACAATAAAGATAGCTCTCTAGAACATCTGACAAAGTACATTTTCCCTACCAGCTGTAATATCTCCATCTTTCTTAACTATCGCTAGAAAGACATTTGGACTAAATTAAAGCGAAAAAAGTCTACAGAAGAATCTTGAGTCTTAGTCACTCACATCAATAGTTGCTTTAAAATATAATTTAACCTTAAGAGTCAATAATGTTAGCTAACAAATACATGTAAATTTGTAACAGATAATAGCAGCAATGCTTTGGGTGAACTGGTAGTATGAGCAACATCTGTTGAACTATCAAGCAGACACCCTCATTGACTTATTGAGCTTAATATACTATTGTCTTGTGTCTATAACCTGGTGACTAAGTTTCCAGAGGATGGACAGATACCACATATCACTTCCCCATGCCTGTCTTGGTCAATAAACATTAAGGTTGCCATGAAAAACTTGTGTAGGAATAGTAGGAAATAGAACACAAGGAAAGCATGACGAACCTGACACGTGAAATGCAAAGAAAATATATATTTTTAGGTGTTCTCATAAGACTAATACGACAGAGTTAATAGAAATACTAGATTCAAACACATAAAATGTGTCAACACAAATAAAAGACCCCGGATAAAAGCAGTGTTGTAAAAGACTCGCTAGAGAGACGCTTAAGCCCTCAAGTTAGGTGCCAAATACGCTTAGCACTTCATCTTGCTTAAGCAACACTTCAGTTCAGGACTTCAGGCACTAAGACATTTAAAGGTGTGTGTCTCATTACCCATGAGCTTTGTCTTGACAAGGGCAACACTAAATATAACTCTTTCACTTAATTATTCTCTAGTACTTTGTCCATATACTTTATATCTACAGTTATTATTCTTAAATCAGACACACATTCTTTAAATTTTTTGCTTCAATTGTGTCTTTCTTCATTAATACTTGCACTGCATTTGTAATTTTCACTTAAGACTCCAATGGTCCTCAGCACTTGTTATCATTTTTAGTGACTTTTGATCAAATTGGTACTTTTCACAAATTCCTGAGCAATCGAAAGATATAGTCAAGCAGCTAAAAAACTCTAAATTAATTAACACGGTCAAAAGGGAACTCAAGGTTGGTAGCCAATGGGTGCATATCCACTAAAAGTTAACATTGACAACTTTCTAAAAGAACAAACAACAAACTTATTCTATTGCAGGGCCTGAAATGTGTTATCTACTTAATTTTAGTGTTGTTGGTGGATTTAAAGGCAAGACTTAAGAGCAATAAAGGACAGTGCAATGGAGTATTCGGATCCAATGAAATAGTGGTGTGAAACAGTAAAATCACGTAAGCAAAACGAGAGGTGAGAAATCTTTGAATTTCAACCATTTGATTCCAAACGGAGCTAATATGGATAGACAATAACTAGAGAGCATACACAAGTAGAACCATTACAGTGTCCAGCCAAAATGGAAAGACAAATAAGGAGTTCTTCTACAAAATGCAAATGTCATCTGTAAGAAAATCTCCTAATTTTTGCTTACAGCTTTACCCATTTTTTACCTTATACATTTTCCTCATAAAAGATGTCTGAAAACCAGCTTACCTCCAATTTTTCTTTCTTTATATATAAAATTGGGTAATTTTCTCATGAGGTCCTTCCATCAGTTGCACCTAACGCCTTATATGTTTACAACAACAACAACAACATACCCAGTGTAATCCCACAAGTGGGGTCTGGGGAGGGTAGGGTGTACGCAGACCTTACCTCTATCTTTATGGGATAGAGAGGCTGTTTCCGATAGACGTTCAGCTCAAAAGAAACGTAGTCAATGCAGGATTGCAAGAGAAATAAGACAGTAAAATATCAAGACACCAAACAAATGAGCAACACATAGTAATACACACATAAGAATATACTCCCTCCGTCCCATAATAAGTGTCATCTTAGCCAAAAACACACATATTAAGAAATCAATAATGTAATGTAAAATTTATCAAATTATAAATAAATTACTTTTACCTTTTGATAAGAGCATGCACAAGAAGTAAATCTTTTGACATTGGGAATCCAACAATACAATCCAACAATACCAAGTTACTATGTGACTTTTTCAATCATCATTTAGATGTTACTTTATTGTCTAAGGGTAGATTTGAAAAAAACTAGTCAATTTATGTCTTGATTTCCTAAGATGACACTTATTATGTGACGGAGGGAGTAATATATAAGGGCTCTCAAAAAAATACTACTAAAAGAAAATGCCTTATAGGTTTATAAGGTGACACTTACAGATGGTTTACTCTCAGGTGGAGAACTTAAAAAGACATGTATATATATCAACAGAGTGACTGGTAAGATGCAACATTATGCTTAGACATATTGAAAGAGCTATTAATGTTCTGGTTGAGCGGACATATTATCAGTAAGAATATTTTTCTATACTTAGAAGAATACTCAGGGAGATGAATCTCTATGCATTCTAAGACCATTACTAGTTATTCCATTCCATTACTTCGAAATTCGAATGGTTCTCAGCCAAAATATTTATAAAGGGAACATGTAGTCAAACGTGCGACTTCTTTGGCTAATGCCCCTCGTCTCACCAAATTTAATAGCAGCTTGTTGCCTTCCCTTAAGTTATAAGCGTCATTGATGCAACTCTTAATTGCTAGGGAAGTTTTGTTAATCGACAAAACTTGTTAACAATTTAATAAAATAAGTAGAATGACGACAATACAAAATCTTGCTCATCCTACAAGACTTGTAAATACTCTGTACCAAAGTTATGGCAGCCCAGCATAATTGTTAACATGGCAAGATTTACCCCTCCAATAGAACTTGAACAAACAGACATGCTCCGCAAAGAAGAGTTTTGCCCTGTAACTATTGCAAAACTTATAGCCCAAATGACCTATTTGTGGTCCAGAAGCATAGAGGAATTTTAATTGCTAAGCACCAAATCAAAACGACGAGAGTAAGACTTGATCAATGACCTGAGATTAGGAAAGTTCCATTAATAAAGCATAGTAACAAAGTTTTTGCATAGAAATGCTAATTGGTGCAGATACCCATTAAAACTTTAACCAGACCATCTGACCAGCTATAGAACATACACGGACGAAAACGAATCAAGAAAGATTTTGCAAATTAGCATAAGTGAACATATTAGCGATTTAACGTGTATGGTTTTCGGGAGTTGAAGGCTTTTATTTAGAACAAAAGCAGGCAAAAGCATAAACACCCGTCACATGCTGACATTAGCTGTATTAACAGTCGAGAATCAGGCAGATGAGTCAAACCCCAATACCCAACCCCCATCAAACAGCAATTGATATGATAATGCTTTGCATTTTTCAGCAAAAAGCAAAGATCACTGTCACGACAAAAGTATTTATATCTCATCTAATGAAACTGCTGATCTGCTGTCACTACGACTAGAACTGATGCAGAACTTGAACATCTCATACATCAAAAGACAGCTTGTTTGGAGACGCGCAATCCTGTCCTGTAACTGAAAAATCAATGGATGGTTAGACTTGTTAATGAACTGCATTTCAGCATAAAAAGATCTATATTTTTACAGGATCATGCTTTAGCATGCACCAAAATAGACTTTAAATTCATTTTTTTGATCAAGAAATAGACTTCAAATTCATTTAATTGAAACTATTTCTCTACACTTTGTAAAAAAAATCATAGAATAAGAAAATACCCACCGTAGTAATAGTTGAAATATGACATGAGCAGCACAGCAGGAATGTAGATACCTCCAATCGACCAAGACGAAAATTTCTCAAAGTCAGAAGAATCTGTAGCACATGTAGTCTTAGTTCCGGCAATAAAAGACTCCATTTTCACGACAGGATCTTCAATGTTATCCACGACATTTGCTGCTAGCCTTCTATTCATGCTTTTTTCCAATTCCATTAGACTTCTTGCGTCGACTCTCACCTTTTTATGTCTTTTCGTCAAAATCTTGATGATCATATTCATACCTGTAATCCTTGATTTTGCCATGCTGACGTGAATGAACGATAATGCCAAAAATAAGCACATCAATAGAATAGAGATGGAAAAGGCGGTATTTTGGTGGTTAGGTACATGCTAATTCCTCCTGTGAATGCCATATTCTTGTCTAGTTCAGATATGACCTTGTGCCCTCATAGTTCCAAGTCAAGTATCTCAAAGTCTATTGCATCGCTTCTCTGTTCCACCTCTAACAACTTCACGACATTTGAACGCAATGCGCGTAAAGGGACTGCCAAATTAATTATTTAAAAAAAAAAAAAAAAAAAGAGGAGGAGAAAAAACAAACAAAAGAAGCAAGCAACTTGAGAGAATTAAATTTCAGTATATCACAGACGAGAACTGTAATGTTTATTATATGGACATGTCTAAGCCAACAGGCCCAATACCTTGCTGACCTTCAATAGCATCAATCGTTATATAGTCTGCTCCAGCCATGAGAAAACCAATACCTTGAAGACTACCATATCATCAATTTCTCTATCTCCTATTCCAATCAGAAACAAAATATGAAAATTTGGTTAGTCAGCATAGTCAAACACGGAACTCAACTTCCCAAACCCAAGTAGCAGCAACCAAAGACAAACTATGACAAGCCAAAAAGAGAAAGTTTCACCATAAGGAAAGAAACATGTCTCACTAATGTAACTTTTCCAGCTTTACAAATGAATGACAACTATAATTCTTTTTCATGTATAACTAAAACAAAATGGCATTCATTCTCTTACTGAATTAAACATAAAAGTGCATAACGTTTAAGCAGTGGAGAGTAGGGATTCATTCCAGAAGATAAATAAACGAGGTTGTCTAGAAAGTCTAATGCGCACCATGGCCTCGGTGCTATGAAACTCACAATAAAGACATCTCTCTAAAACATCTATCAGACTACATTTTCCCTACCAGCAGTAGTATCTCCATCTTTCTTAACTATCACAAGAAAGACATTTGGACTAAATTAAACGACAAAAAAGTATACAGAAGAATCTTGAGTCTTAGTCACTCACATCAATAGTTTCTTCAAAATATAATTTATAAACTTAGAGCCAGTATTGTTAGCTACCAACTAACTGTATATTTGCTACAGATAATAGCTGCAAGGCTTAGGGTGAATTGGTAGTATAAGCAATATCTGTTGAACTATGAAGCAGACACCCTCATTGACTTATTGAGCTTAATATGCTAGGTCTTGTGTCTATAACATGGTGACTAATTTTCCAGATGATAGACAAATGACATATGTCACTTCCCCATGCCTGTCTTGGTCATTAAGCACTAATGTTGCCATGAAGAACTTGTTTAGGAATAATAGGGAAGAGAACACAAGGAAAGCATGACGAACTGACATGTGAAATGCAAAGAAAATATATAATTTCTAGGTGTCCTCATAAAACTGATACCACATAGCTAATAGAAATAATTCAAATACATAAATGTGTCAACACGAATAAAAGAGCCCGACTCGCTTGAGGCATGCTTAAGCCCTCAAGTTAGGTGCCAAATAGGCACCTAGCTTAGGCAACACTTCAACTCAGGCACAAGACAATTTAAGGTGTGTCTGTCTCATCATTCATGAGCTTTGTCTTGAAGAGGGAAACACCAAAAACAACTATTTCACTAAATTATTTTTAGTTGTTTGTTCATTTCCTTTATGTTTATAGTTGTTATTCTTAAATTAGATACATATTTTTTCATTTTTCTCTTCAAATGTGTCTTTCTTCATTTAAACTCGAACTATATTTTTATTTTGCCCTTAATGTGTTATACTTTTAGTGTTGCGGGTGGGTTTAAAGGTATGAGCGACAAAAGGACAGTGCAATGGAGTATTCGCATCCAGAGAAATAGTGGTGCAAAACAGTAAATATAATAACAAGCAAAACAACAGGTGAAAAATCTTTGAATTTCAATCGCTAATGTGGATAGACAACATCTAGCGAGCATACACACATAGAACAACCATTACAAAGTCCAACCACAATGGAAAGACAAGTAAGGATTTCTAATTCTTACTATAAAATGTAAATGTCATCTATTAGAAATACTCCCAATTTGTCTTACGTCTTTACCCATTCTTTACTTTATGCATTTTCTTGTCCTCGGTAAATGTTTCCTACTTCCTAACAAAAGACGATCCTGAAACCAAATTTTTATTTCGTCATATATAAAATTGGACAATTTTCTAATGAGGTCTTTCCACTAGTAGCACCAAATGCTTTATAGGTTTATAAAACAAACTTACAGAGAACCACCTTAGTTGACATGTATATATCAACAGATGCATTATTAAGAGTACGAATTAGGTAAACAGCAACCAATTGAAAGAGCAAACTAACGTTATGGTTGAGAATTATTACCTACCGGAAAAAAAAAAAAAATAGAGCACAAAGATGCGCTCCGACTCGTGGAGAGAGAGACGAACTTAAGAGCCTGTTTGGATTAGCTTATTCCAGGTGTTTTTAAGTACTTTTGGAATGTTTTGGTGAAATAAAAAAAAAAACTTTTAAGCACTTGAATTTTAAGTTAAAACAATAAAAATAAGCTAAAAGTCATAAGCTAGAATTACTAACTTATGACTTTTGGCTTATCAGTCAAAAGCATATCCATCCAAACAGGCTCGAAGCCTAGGGTTGGCGCCAAGTTATTTTTGTTGGTCAATTTTTGAGAATACAAAAATAGTCCCCTGTGCTTGGGTGGGTTTACAATATGGGAAAAGGGTAAAAAATGTCCTCTGCTTTAGGAACGGGGCTAAATATATCTTTCGTTATAAATTTTGGTCAAAAATATCTCTCCTGTCATTAAAGTTTTCAAATATACCTCTATCTTGAGAGTAATTGATGATTTAAACCTTTGTTGATAAGTTGAATTTGTAAAACGGCTAAAAAGACTTTAGTTACTTGAAAGTCCAACACTAAAAAAAAGATTTATTTTAAAACAGAATCTTTGCTATCTAAGGCAAACAGATCTGTAGTTGGAGTGGTTATTCTTTGACAGTAGAAACAAGCATGCGTGAGTATTGGCTCTGAATCAACTAATTAGGGTATAGAAGAAGCCTACTTTCGTGACTACGTCCCAAGAGCTCAACAACATGAATGACCCGGGGATGAATACTACTAGTCCACCGCATCCGATGTGGAGCATGATTCAGTTAGTGGAAAATCTTGACAAAAATCTCGATCCATTATCTCAAGAAGAGATTTTGTTATTGCTAATATAACAAGGAAAAGAATATACAGGTAATTAACCTGTTCTCAAGAAGAATGAGTTTCATCCCTTTGCTGCTTAGGTGATGTCTCTGTTAAAACTTAACGGAATTTTTGGAGTGTGACTAAAAGTGCTCCACTTTAGTGAACACTGTGTACTATTAGTACTCTCAGTAGAAGAATATGGATGATTTTGAGTCCAAGCCCAAAGATAATATACTATTTTAGGCATTTTTTCTAAAAAGGCAAAGGAAAGATTGAATAGGCGTTTGGACATGCGGTTTGAAACCAACGTTTGGATATGCATTTCATCTCATGATAATTCGGGGTTTCAAAAAAAATTTAAAAAAAAAATTGACCCATAAGTTTATATTTTGTAAAAAAAAACCCACAAGTTGGTAGATATCTTTAACAATTACTCTCACCAACCATTTATCACTTCCACCAACCTTTATTTATGCCTACCAACCTCATTACTATTCATGTTAAATTTTCGTTTTTATTGAACTAAAATTTGATCAATTGGTGTTGTATTTTTTAGAAAGGCCTTCTAGTAGCGTATTAATTTTGTTATGAACTATGACTTGCTCATTTGGTAAGATTGTATAAGAATGGAAAATGTTTTGATAGTTTTCACAACTTATAGGGTTTTATGTCTATAAGAAAAAATACAACTTAAGATATCCAAATTGCATATCCAAACATGATTTCAAACCATGGTTTAAAACCATGTCCAAACGGCTCCTGAATGTACGTCAGAACTTGAACAAGATTATCATATTTTTTTCTTCGGAGTGAATTCAACTTCACAATTTTCCTGTTACATCTTCTACAACATTCTTTACAATCCAGAAAGAAGTTTAATAATCACATATGGCAATTTCATCATTCTCTGTACTCCACTAATTTCCTAGAATCTGAAACCTGATATGAAGAAAGGGAAAAAAAGCAACACATTCACACAAAATATATGCTAATCCCTACTAAAATGCAACGTTAGCTATTGTCCTGTCACATACCATCTTGAGTCCTCAGAATTTTCCATTACCAATAATCCACAACCAATCTAAAGCAACACCAGAAAATATTCCACCTAGTAAGAATAACACTAGCAAGTTACCCAATGCATTTTGCTCAGGCCCCTACAAAAATCAAATTCCAATTAAGAGTTAAAATTTGAGGTAAAAATGTAATAATTATGGATTCTGTAGAAGTAAAACTTTTACCAACCTTGTATCCTTGAGGAGCAGCTGTCATGACACAAACAGTGAGATAACCATTTGTGAGTCCCAAGAAGGATACTAGAAATATCATCCAGCCTTGATCACCATATTTTGCCGTGAAGTAGAAGCAAGGAATCAACAAGAAACGAGAGAGGATCGCCATCATGAGACCTTTTCGTGATTTAAGCTTGATTTTCTCTATCAGTGGAATGTATCTTGCTATCAGATCCCAAACATTGTACATTGCTATCAGAAGTAGAGGGTACCTGATTTAAAAAAAAAAAAATAGATATTATCAGTAATATATAGGAGAAATATTTTTTTTTCCACATTAATATGGGGTTAAAGCAACTCAAGTTTCTATCTAGCTAGCAGGTCTTATCTACATTGGTTGGAACTCCAAGAAATCAAGTTGGCTCTGCACGTGTTCAAGATATTATGGAACAGTGTGCCATTTGAATTTCAACTTGATAATATGAATGATCACATGGAGTTGCAAAAAGCTACTTCTGATGATTGAAACATCCTATATTGTTCATTTTAATACTTAATCCATTTTCTTTTTAAAAAAAATTGATTTAGACCATTCAACAGGCTTCGAAAAAGAATATCAAGAGGTACTGCAAATATAGTTATAGCAAGCAAGATTTCTTCAAATAAAAGGACTGCACACTTACCATGAGCCCAAATTGTGGGTACCAGTGTTCTCGTACAAGAATCCTGGAAAAATTGATAAAGTGATGACATAAATCAAGTACAAGTCCAATGCATAATCAATGTTCTGGTAAAACAATTGTTTGGTGCTCAGACGTTCTGGTTGTTTAGCATCATTATCAGCCTGTTCAGTTAACAGAAACATATAAAAGATTATGATCATGAAAATCACTAATAACAGTTTTTAGTTGAGGAGAAAATTTGCCTACTTTTTCGATCAGTTGAGATCCAATGCCTGCAGCAGCTAAGTCTGCTGCAACAGTTGTTGATCCTTCTGCAGCTGCCTTTGTCCGATAGTACTTCACAATTGGTAGCTTAGGGAAGATGAATGCATATAGAAGGATGCATAGGAATTCAAAGAATGTCGATATGGCAAGGAACAACACTGCAAAATCGATAATTCTAAGTATCTCAAAGGAGGAAATTCAACATAATAAATCAAGAAACATTAATTGCATCACATTGGAAGTACATCAAGCTACTGTTTTCAATTTAACTTTTCAACAATGAGATCGAAATTACGTACTAACTCCTTTGCGTAGACCGTTGTTACTGTTTTCAAAAGCTGCCTTTGTCATTAGCCTTAAACCCGAGGTAAGTGCACCAGATGCAGCGAGACCAGCGAAAAACGACTGCATAATCCATGAGAGTCAAGATACAAACTCAACTTAATTCTGGATTTCATGTAGCAATTGAAGCAGAACAAAGTTTAAAATGTTAAGGCCACCCACTTGAATGAACTCAGGGCACATGAATGATAAATCTCCAACCATTCCACCTTGAACACATGCATCTGCAACTCCAAAACAACCTACTATGGCACATACACCAATGTAATTTCCTATTCCACCCTTACCGGAAGTTGCCAAATCCAACTGGAAAGAAGTGAAAAAAAACAACATATTTTAAAAGAGTGAACAAAATAAAATGACTAACATCAAAACATCAGAAATTGGCAAAAGCAGAACACACCAGTATAAGCGCTAATGTGCTTAAGGTAAAAAGAATATATCCAGCTAAGTTGCGCTTTCTTGTATCAACTTTTGCCTCATTATATGCAAGAATTGCCATTGTTCCAAGTGCAAATGGCTGATACACTAGGGTGAGTACCCTTGATGGATGATAATTCTTCAATACATACCAAATAAACCAGTCAGCAGATAATCCATACACAACATACTAAGATCGGCTATATGAATATTCACTATTCATGTCGCTGCTCCATCTAAGTTTATCTCAATCTAATATTATATAAACCAAAATTGAAGATAAACAATAAAAAAGCATAAGAAGATGTCAATATTTTCTACTGTAAGGTAGACTTACCGGAAACAGTGCATAGTAGTAATCTCCTATGCTCAGTAAACTATTCCAAGAAACAAGTGATCCAAGTCCCAGAATCCAACAAACCAGCATACCTGAAAATTTCCCCTGAAAATTTTCACATACATCATAATCTCAGCCACAACAAATTTTCAATTTAAACTCCTCCATTGTTGCCATAACAGAATAAAGTAACAAAGTCCGAAACAAACCTCAAGCCTAGTAGGACTTGGACTTTTACTTGAAACAGCAATAGTCATAGCTACTTCTTTGTGAAAAAAAAAAAAATTCAAACACCGGAAAGACTGCGCTGCACAAAATAAACTATCATGTACCAATCTTTGATTTGCCACTTACATAAAGAATATATTCTTAACAGAATTTGATTTTTTATATAAAGAAGCAATAACAGGGTACTAAGAAAAAACCTTATATCAATTCAATTGGCTTGGATGAAGACTGGAATAGCTAAAATAAAAGGGTTCATATATAGATGAATATACATTGAAATAATAAGTAATAGTAGGAAATTAAGGGACCATACCAAGTGACAAGAAAGGTATGGAGTCTCTGTTGACTGCAAAAGTGTAAAAGGATATGAATGGAAGATTCAATTTTGTCTTTTTGGATAAAATTTTATGAAATTATTGGATTCTTTAGGGTCAATTATTGATGACTCATCAGAAGTGATAATAACTATGTAGAAACCTTATAAAGCGGGTTGTTTGTAAGGGAGTTTGGTTGGTATTGGTATTCGTAGTATCTATATCATTATAAAATTCCACTTATTTAAAGGCAAAATTCATGCAATAATAGTAGGAATATAATTAATAGGTTTTGTCTGCTCTGTTAATGATAAATTAATGGAGGTTATTAGTAACCCTCCACTAATAGAAAACCACTTAATTATGTTCAAAGACAGCTTTGCTTAATAGGAACGAAATATTGCGAACTATACGAGTCAACTAGTTGTAATAATTGGGGATTTGATTAGGGGGTCTTAACTAGAAAGATATTCAAGGGCTATCTTTTAAGATTCAATTAGTGGTACTATATGAATTTTAAAACACGAAATGAGAATTGAACGGGCAATATACACTGTTTAAAAATAAGTTCCTAATTAAAAGATGTAAAGAAAGAGCTCTTTTAATTAAATTTCTACTGTATCAGGAGAGGGATAGTGGAAATCAAACTCATTAGACCATAAACTTTGATAATAAATAGGTAAAGAGTTATAGTCCGAATAGAACGCATAGCAGACTTCCAAACCAATAAAACTCTAACGAAAGTCAAAAGCCGTTTTTATTTGTGTAAAGTGGGCAAAGAAAGGTGAAAATTTACCTGTATTAGATATTTATATTTAGATTTTCAGTACTTAGTTATGGTAAATTAATATATACTTTCACCTTCTATACAATAACTGTATATATTTGAATATTTTACGGCAAAGAGCGGTGAGAATATTCTTCAAACGAAGGACAAAAAAGTCGACTTCATGAGCCTGTTTGGATGGGCTTATGCCTATAAGTTGTTTGCAGCTTATAAGCTAAAAAAAATAAGTTGGGGTAGTCTAACTTATTTTTTTTGGCTTATAAGCTGTTTTCAGCTTATAAGCTACTTTAGATAAGCTAAGTCAAATGGGCCCAATTATTTTTTTGAGCTTATTTAAGCACAAAATGACTTTAAGCTGGCCAGCCAAACACTCAAAAAAGCTGAAATCCGCTTATAAGCAACTTTATAAGTCAATCCAAACGGGCTCCATATGTGGTTTTCCATAAAAGAAAAGCAATCTGGCTTTATGTCTACATTAATAAAATAGTAATAACGTGAGAATCCAAGAATAAGATACTAGACAAAATGACGGTCCTCTTCTAAAATTTCGTTATCACTACTACTTTTAAACTGTATATGCCTGATCTTATTGGGTGTTTGTATATATATATATATATTTTTTTTTTCGCAAAACCATTAGGAGCACTGTTTTTGTCTTGGCTCCATGAGCCCGACACGTTCGTAACCCAAAAAAAAAATTGAAATCAAACTAACCTATTAAAAAAAAATTAAATTAGGCTTCACGCACAAAATCTGTGCGTGAAAGGACCAAACTGTAACTTTTTGAGTTTGGTCCTTTCATGCATAGATTCTGTGCGTGAAAGGGGTATTTTTTTTTTTTTAAGCTATCAAAAATCACGTTTTTTCCATACTTTGAGCAAAGATTAGTCATGTTTCAAAATCCCGAAATATCAATATTTTATATAGAACTTAATATATTTTTTTGCGTACAATAACGTCGGTCATTACATCAAGTATACCTAAACGTTTGGATCATCGTTTTAGGGGTTGTAAAGTGTTCCGAAGTAAGTTTTGTTTGCTTGGAAACTTATCATCTTTGTTCTTTGGAAATCAACCTCAAAATTAAGCTTTTTTCCGTACTTTGACCGAAGATTAGTCACGTTTCAAAACACCGGAATATAAATATTTTATATAGAACTTAATATATTTTTTAGCGTAAAATAATGTCGGCTCATTACATCCAGTATACATATATGTTTGGATCGTCGCTTTAGGGGTTGTAAAGTGCCTCGAAGTAAGTTTGGAAACTTGTTATCTTTAAGTTTTTTTCATACTTTGACCGAAGATTAGTCACGTTTCAAAACATTGCAATATAAATATTCTATATAGAACTTAATTTTTTTTTTAGCGTACAATAATATCGGCTCATTACATTAAGTATATATATGCCTCTACACTCACGTAAATAAAAATAAGGACCGGAGCATAGGTAGAAAACTAGTTGTAAATTGTTGAAACTTTAAATGGTCATAACTTTGCGCTCGGATGTCCGATTTACGCGAATTTTTATTTTTTGATTCAGGGTATTTTTTCGAGATCTACGCGGACAAACGCCGCAAGGCGGTTTGGCCGAGCCGATTTTCCAAAAAACGCCCATTATCCCATTCAATTTGAATTTTGCCCCAAATTTGTGCAAAAACTTCATTCTTCTCTAGTAAAAATCTATTTCGAGATGCTAATCCCGTGATAATGATGTTTTGAATATCAATTTCGAGGTTCGAAATTCAATTTATGAAAACGAGTTAGATAGCATTAGTGAACAATAAGTGTCAACTTTGTAATATTCACCAATTTGGCTTGGTGGTTTAGCCTCTCTTTTTTCCTCACTTCTTTTTTATGCCAACAACATGGGATCAAACCTTGGTGGGAGCATTGAATGAGATATATTATACCTTGGTCGAACCTCTCGTATTGGATGAATTATTTTTTAATATAATATTTTTATTTTAAAACACTTAAATAAAAATCCTATAAAATATGACACTTAGATCTAAAGATGACAAGTTTCCAAGCAAACAAAACTTACTTCAGGGCACTGTACAACCCCTAAAACGATGATCCAAACGTTTAAGTATACTTGATGTAATGAGCCGATGTTATTGTACGCAAAAAAAATATATTAAGTTCTATATAAAATATTGATATTCGGGGTTTTGAAACATAACTAATCTTTGCTCAAAGTATGGAAAAAATGTGATTTTTGATAGCTTAAAAAAAAATAAAAAAAAATACCCCCTTTCACGAACAGAATCTATGCGTGAAAGGACCAAACTCAAAAAGTTACAGTTTGGTCCTTTCACGCACAGATTATGTGCGTGAAGCCTAGTTTAATTTTTTTTTTTAATAATGGATTAGTTTGGTTCCAAATTTTTTTTTCGGGTTACAAAAGTGCTGGGTGGCTCCATCCATGATGAATTGTCAATTTTGTAATCAACTTGGCTTATTTTGTGCTTTTTTGGAAAAGTTAGGAATTTTGGGCTGATTCTTATCCTAGGTACTATTGGGGCATGTAACAAAATAGAGGACTATTAGAAACTCTTTTTTCCTCCGTTTGATTACTCGATCGTTTACTCATCACATAAGTTACAAGTTATAACTCAAATCTCAAACTTAAATGGATGTGTTATGCTGAACTTCTTTATTATCTCATTCATGTTATACCGCATGGAAGATGTTTCTTCTTTCAATTCATCTATTGCATTTTGGATTAGATGATACTTTTGGTTGTATGTCAATAAATTGCATATAAGGATTTCGTCACATTTTTCAAGAATTTTTACATTTAGAAAAGAAGATTTTTGACTTTTCAAGAGATGTTTTTCAGTTATCTAGTATTGAAGTTCAATAAAGACTTTTGAGGAGAAATCTACATTGTTCTTTTGATAATAAGGCACGCGATTAATAGTTTACTACGAGGAACTAGTAAACTGCATTTCTTTCCTATATTTTTGTGTTTTTCATTGAGGCCTAGTTGCAAAGGTATTCAAATCGAATTAGTGATCAATTTCATTTAGTATCAATCATCAATTTTTTTCACTTGATCTACGTGTCTGACACAAAAGTAATTCCCGTAGTCAGCAAGCAATATTCAATTCTTTATGATGTAATTCCTAATTTAGAAAAAGCGATAGAACTTCCCATTATTTAGATGGATTAAGTGGATCTGATTAGTAAAACATCAACTAATTAAGAATGTCCAGTTATGTAAATATAGTTTTCCTCCTCCTATTATTATACTACAAATCATCATAGACTTAACATATGCGTTATTAGCTTGCTCATTAGCAAGTGGACTCCGTAATCATAACAGTAACATTATCCTGTTAGGTTTTTGGGTTTTCCCTTCTTATGTGGAATTGGATTAATAAAATTCAATCCAATTTGGACCAGGCCAATTTTGCCCAAAATTTCCTCTATATATAGGATCAATTTAGGTCTTATTTTTACAACACAAGAGTGAATTTATAGCAGCCATATAGAGAGAAAAACGTGAGAGAAAAAGCAGATTTTCGTCCAGAAATTTTCTGCTACAACAGTCCGCTTTAAATTGCGTTCCCCAATTCGTTAACCGTTGGATCGTGCTAAAATTTGAGCTGGGGGTTCTCATCATCTGGTTCTTCGATTTAAACGGTGGAGATCGGATTTTGTGGTCTGTAACTCCAATTTTCGAGTACGAACAGTAGCTCAGTTTTGGGGGTGATTTCTCTCCTTTCTTCGCTAGTTTTGGTGTTATCTTTTAAGTATTGTTGCTCCATTCGATTTATTTTTGCTTGCTTTTCTATTTTATTGTTGGTATAGCTGCTGCCTGGATTTCTGTTTGTGCTAGTGTTTATTGTCTTCTCTTGGTTCAAATAGTGTGGGAAATTTCGACTTGGGTATTTCTTCCGCTGTTACCTCGTCGTGCAATTTGGTTATTGCTTGTTTCTTCCCAACAAAGTGGTATCAGAGCTTGTAGTTGTATGTGGTTGTGTTGATCGTCTATTTGAATGACGGAGGCAAATATGAGCAAGATGGTTTGTTTAAATGGCAGTAATTACCATATTTGGAAAAGCAAGATGAAAGATCTTCTATTTGTCAAGAAATTGCATTTACCTGTGTTTGCTTGTAAGAAACCCAAATCTATTGAAGATGAGAATTGGGAATTTGAGCACTTACAGGTTTGTGGCTATATCAGGCAATGGGTTGAAGATAATGTTCGAAATCATATTGTGAATGAGACAAATGCTAAAAGTTTGTGGGAAAAGCTCGAGACACTTTATGCTTCGAAAACTGGCAATAATAAGTTGTTCCTATTGAAACAATTGATGAATATTAAATACAAAGAGCGCAGTCCTATTTCTGATCATATCAATGATTTTCAGGGTGTCCTTGATCAGCTGTCTGGAATGGGTGTCAAGTTTGATGAAAAAATACAGGGACTTTGGCTTCTTAATACTCTGCCAGACTCTTGGGAACTCTTCGAGTTTCTTTGACTAATTCTGCTGCCAGTGATGGTGTAATTATGGAATATGCTAAGAGTGGTGTTTTGAATGAAGAGATAAGAAGAAGATCTCAAGTTTCGTCTTCTTCAACTTCACACTCCAATGTTTTGGTTACTGAAGACAGGGGGAGAAGTAACTTCAGAGGTCAGAATGACAGAGGCAAAAGTAGAAGCAAGTCAAGATCCTCCAGGTACAAGAATCTTACATGTGACTATTGTCACTTGAAAGGGCACATCAAGAAACATTGCTACAAGTTTAAGAGAGACCAGAAAAGGCAAAAGAAAGAAGGCGATAATGAAAATCGTGTTGTTGTTGTTGCTGAAAATGATCTTCTTGTTGCTTGTGGTAAAAATGATATCAATCTTATTTGTGATGAGTCTACCTAGTTTGTGGATTCAGGTGCCACTTCTCATGTCACGCCAAAGAAGGAATTATTTTCTTCTTATACTCCGGTTAATTTTAAAAATTTATGAATGGGCAATGATAGTGAGGTTAAGGTACTTGGTATTGGCACAGTCTGCTTGAAAAGTAAGAGCGGTTCGAGGTTGGTTCTTAACAATGTCAAGCATGCTCCAGATGTTCGTCTGAGTTTAATTTCTGTAGGAAAGCTTGATGATGATGGTTATGATCAAACCATTAGTGGTGGCCAGTGAAAGTTTCTTAAAGGTTCAATGATTGTGGCTCGAGGTAACAAGATATCTGAGTTGTACTTATTTCAGGGCTCCATCTGTAGTGACTCAGTAAATTTGGTGAGAATGATACTTCATCAGAGTTATGGCATAAAAGGTTGAGTCATATGAGCGAGAAGGGGATTGATAATTTGGCTAAGAAGAATTTGCTTTCTGGAGTGAAACAAGCAAAGTTAAAGAGATGTGTTCATTGCTTAGCCGGGAAACAGAAAAGAGTTTCTTTTCAGAGTCATTCACCTTCAAAAAAGCTGGATTTACTGGAGTTGGTACATTCTGATTTATGTGGTCCTTTTAAAGTAAGCTCTCGTGGTGGTGCACTTTACTTTGTGACTTTTATTGATGATCATTCTCGCAAACTCTGGGTGTTTCCTTTGAAGTCCAAGGATCAAGTACTTGATGTGTTCAAGACTTTTCAGGCCTTGGTTGAGAGACAGACAGGAAAAAAACTAAAATGCATCCGCTCAGACAATGGTGGTGAATACATTGGTCCCTTTGATAATTATTATAGACAACAGGGTATTCGGCATCAGAAAACTCCTCCAAAGACTCCTCCGTTAAATGGTTTAGCAGAGAGGATGAACAGAACTCTAGTTGAGAGGGTTAGATGTTTGCTTTTAAATGCTAAGCTGCCAGATTCATTTTGGGCAGAAGCACTTAATATTGCTACTTATGTTATCAATTTATCTCCTACTGTTGCTTTGGATGGTGATGTTCGTGACAGAGTTTGGTTTGGTAAGGATGTCTCTTATGCTCATCTGAGAGTCTTCGGGTGTAAGGCTTTTGTGCATGTTCCTAAGGATGAGAGGTCAAAGCTGGAAGTTAAAACTAGGCAGTGTATCTTCATTGGTTATGATCAAGACGAATTTGGCTATCATTTCTATGATCCAGTTGAGAAGAAACTTGTTAGAAGTTGTGATGTCGTGTTCTTTGAAGGCCAAACAATTGAAGATTTTGACAAAGCTGAGAAGGTTGATTCTCATAGCAATGAAAGCTTAGTTGGTGTTGATCCAGTTCCTGTGACTATTGCACCTGAAGAAAATCTTCAAAATAATGAAGATCAAGTTGATAATGAAGACAGTTATCATGTTCAGAATGACCAACATGATGTTGTTGATGCTCTAGTGGAAGATGATGTGGTTGGCCAGCAACCAGCTGCTATTGATGTTCCAGAGAGTTCTCTCAGAAGATCTATTAAAGAAAAAGTACATTCATCTCGTTATTCTCCCAATGAGTTTGTACTCTTGACTGATGGGGGAGGACCTGAAAGTTTTGATGAGTCCATGGATAGTGAAGAAAAAGAAAGATGGTTTGATGCTATGCAAGATGAGATTAAATACTTGCATGATAATCATACATTTGATCTGGTAAAGCTTCCTAAAGACAGAAAAGCTTTGAAAAACAGGTGGGTTTTTAGGGTGAATCATAAAGATGGTAACCCAGTTCCACGGTACAAGGCTAGATTGGTTGTCAAGGGCTTTAATCAGAAGAAGTGAGCTGATTTTGATGAAATCTTTTCTCCAGTCATGAAGATGTCATTGATACACCCAAATTACACCTTTAATATCAGGAGTAAGCGGTCGTTATTAAATATATAACCCAACGAGGTTGGGATCGAATCCCACAGAGAATACAATGAAGAAATATACTTGTCAAGTGTAACACCCAACTATTAGTCTATATTTCAAGGGAGAGGGGAGTATAATAATAGTTTGGTTATTGTTTGTTCATTAAAGACTAAGAGTGGTTATAAGATGTAAACTATTGGTAAATGGGACCAAGGTTGTGGTTCCAATGGAAAGTAATGCGCTTGGGTATCAATTCAACTTATTTATATGCCTAGATGTATTAAACCAAAGGTCACGCGAATCTTGCTAAAAGTTTTCCAACCAAATTAGCAAATTTCATCCTAGGTTTTTCCAAGCCCTAGAATGTTTTATAAGAGAACACCCATGTAGCCTCAACTAGCTTTCCTATTCCTAGCTCAAGCTATTAGATGGATTTAATGACCCAAATTGTTGCTATTGAATCTTTTCCTAACCTCTACTTTCTTTTTCAAGCAAAGTAATGGTATTAAGGCACAAGTAATGTTGTACACCATCACAAGACATTAATGCTTGAAGAGTTAATAGAAAACATCATTAGCATATAAATGAAGTATGAGTATGAAACTCAATCACATAACTAACACATTTGGTCCCACAACCTTAGCTAAAAGGATTAGCTATTAATATTCATTAAAGGTAAAGTAATAAAGTAAAGTGTATTCATAAAGCTTACAAAAGTATTGAATGGAGAAGATGACAAAAGCAAAAGGAATCTCTTAAAGACTTCGCCAACCAATAATAAATGAGCTCCACAAAAATCTAGACTAAAAATTTGTAGAATAATGAGTCCAAACCCTAGAAAATCTATTTATAGAATATCCAAAACGGGAACAATTTCCAGACAAAAATAACCCTGCGCATTTGGTGCGAATTGCACTTGGTGTCGCATGTGCAACCTGCGAGTCGCAAGTTGCACCAAATCTTCACAGGTACTGCATCTTCAATCAGCTGTGGTGCAGCATCTGCAGCATCAGATGCGACTCGCATGCACCACATGCGATTCGCATGTGGTGCTCGCATGTGTTGCACCACTGCCTTGCTTTCTTTTGCCATCTCTGTCAATAGATGATGCAGCACCTGCGACTCGCATGCAGTACATGCAATTCGCAGGTGATGTTCCGGTTCATTTCAGCTGGTTTTTGCTTCATTTTGCCTCAAGTTGCTTCCAGCACATGTTATTCTACAAATTAACACAAAAACACGAGAAACCACATCAAAAGTACTTAGGGATTTACAATAGACTAATCAGTTGGCGTCGAATATGCCGTAATTTCACGGCACATCAGTCATCCATTCAGGTTGTACTGGGCTTGGCTGCAAGTCTTGATTTAGAGTGTTGTTGTTTGATCGTCGGGATGGCAGTTTCCTCCACATAGTCGGGAGGGGGAAATTTTTTAGGTTTTTGAATTTTCCCTTCCTATGTGGAATTGGTGATAAAACCCAATCCAATTTGGACCAGGCCAATTTTGCCCAAAATTTCCTCTATATATGGGATCAATTTAGGTCTTATTTTTACAACACAAGAGTGAATTTATAGCAGCCGTATAGAGAGAAAAACGTGAGAGAAAAAGCAGATTTTCGACCAGAAATTTTCTGCTACAGCTGTCCACTTTAAATTGTGTTTCCCGATTCGTTAACCGTTGGATCGTGCTGAAATTTGAACTGGGGGTTCTAAACATCTGGTTCTTCGATTTCAAGGGTGGAGATCGGATTTTGTGGTCTATAGATCCAATTTTCGAGTACGAACAATAGCTCAGTTTTGGGGGTGATTTCTTTCCTTTCTTCGCTAGTTTTGGTGTTATCTTTTAAGTATTGTTGCTCCGTGCTTGGCTTTGTTGTTGTAGCCATTTGAAGAACATTTTTGTAACTCTTGTTAATTTTAGTGGAGCTTTTGTGGGCCGGAGGTCCCGTGGATGTTTCCTCTTCACCTTGAAGGGATTTTACCACGTAAATTTGGTGTCTCTTCCATTTGATTTATTTTTGCTTGCTTTGCTATTTTATTGTTGGTATAGCTGCTGCCTGGATTTCCGTTTGTGCTAGTGTTTATTGTCTTCTCTTGGTTCAAATAGTGTGGAAAGTTTCGACTTGGGTATTTCTTCCGCTATTACCTCGTCGTGCAATTTGGTTATTGCTTGTTTCTTCCCGACACACCCCTTTTTTGCATATCCAAGTGGACAATTGTATAATCAGATATGATATGATTAGCCAAGTTGATATTATAATCAAAATTTCTTCACGAGTTCAATTATGAGTTTAAATCAAATAATTAATAGGGACTCAAGTTTATTTTTTCAAAAAAAAAACTACCTACGGTTACAGTATTTTGGTAGAAGAAAAGAGTGTCCCGAAAACGAAATATCGTATTGCAATAATTTCGCCAAGTTTAAATTGGAAGAATTGGACTGGCTGTCAAACACTAATGCATGCACATACGAACAATAAGTCCCAAAAATCTGCTAAGTTTCTGCATTGAATTGTTGGTGTTTGAATAGCCAACAACTCGCTCGCACAAGTGCAATGACTATTACAGTGTTATCCAAATTTAGAAAAGCGTGCATATGATCAATTAACAACTTGCATCAAAGTCAATCCTGCAACTTGCAAGCTCTTCCCTTGTCTGGACTCATTTCTTTTTCAAACACTATTGTAAAGTAGTAATTCAAGGCTCGATGGCGGAGTCAAAAATTCTAACAAGGATTAAGAAAAAAAAAGTTAGAATACCAAACCTTAAATTTGAACCTATAACATAAAGAATTTTTTGAGTCACATGTGTTATTGCAGTAAAGGTTACCATTATGTAAATATAATAATTCAACAATTCATATATATATATATATATACATACAAAATTTTGGAAAAGTTGTTCTCGATCCATGAAAGTATATACCCTTTTGCACCTAGAAGTTTGTTTCCTCTAGTTTCACACTTGTTACTCAAGCCTCGTAAGGTCAGCAAGGACACACAAACTTCCGCCTTATGTTAATGGCTATGTTTGTAATGTTTTCTCTCTCACTAAGAATTTGATTAACACTTATTTTGTTTCAACTTCCTATAATGCTTTTTTTTTGTGCACTTGCTCATTCTAACAATAGCCTCCTTATAACTAATTTAACATCTGTATAAGTAGCACAACGTTGGTTCCGATATTAAATTAAAATTCACATACTAATTTTGTGTAACTTATATAGGAATATGTATGTGCATTATTTATAAATTATAAATGTGAGACAAAAATATGTGTATTAGTAATAGGTGAATAAGAGTATCTAAAGACAACTGTGTCATTGAATTAGATAACCCCAATAACATGCATTGTTATTCATCTCATACTAACCCTTGCATTATTATACATCGCCTATCGGTCCTTGCACTTTTATTCATTGCATATTAATACTTTATTATTATTATTATTATTATTATTATTATTATTATTATTATTATTATTATTATTTACATAAATAATCTGAGTACAATCATTTTTGCATAATTAGATCATAAACCAAACAACCTCAGTCTACAAGCTTATTTTGAAAAATGATTTTTTCAAAAGTGTTTATAAAAAAAAAAGTATTTTTGGCGAAAAGCAGTTTGTGTTTGGCCAATTAATTTAAAAATACTTTTGAGCATCAATTTGTGTTTGACCAAGTTTTTAAAAAGTGCTTCTAAGTGTATTTTTCTCAAAGGTGCTTTTCAAAAAAAGTGTTTTTGGGCAGCAGTTATTTTTTTAGCTTCTGAAAAACTACTTATGCTACTCTCCAAAAACACTTATTTTCTCTCAAAAGCTTGGCCAAACACCTAGCTTTTAAAAAAATAAGCACTTACTGAAAAATAAAATAAGCACTTTTAGAGAAAAATAAACTTGGCCAAACGGACCATGGACATATGTGATCTCCATTTATGATACAAAAGGGCGTCGAATTCATAAATAACCACTTTTTAAAATTTATAATTGAAAAATATCTATTGTTATTGAATTTTAGAAGGCGTTTGGCCATGAAAACCAAACATTTTTCACTTTATTTGGCATTTTGGAGTTAGAGTTGAAGATGAAGTTGTGTTTAGTTATAGTTTTTGCAAAGAATATTTGATTGTTTGAATATATTAAAAGTGAAAAAAGTCAAAAATAAGTTTTTGTTTTTCAAATTCCAAATACAACTTGAAGTTGTATTTGGAATTTTTACGGCCAAACACCATAAAGTGAAAAAAGTGAAGATATTTCGGAAAAAAGTGAATAATTCTCATGGACAAATGGGACCTTAAATTCCACTGAGACATGTGACTATTTTATAAAAAAAGGGAAACTTACATAAATGACTACATTTTGGGGTTATTTTTTAGGCATAGCTACACTTTAGCTAACTACATTTCGTAGCTACAGCAGACGCGCGCTACAGTAGATTGTATTCAAAATTCCGCCGTGTCAGATTTTGGTGTATTCAAGTTAAATTTCGTTGTACTCAAGTCAAATTTCGATGTATTCAACTAAGTTATATTCAAGTCAAATGTATTCAACTCAACCGTATTCATTTGTAGCTACTTTTACACTGTATTCACTTTATTATATTTAAAATTGATTGTATACAAAAAAATATCCTTCAAAATACAAGAAACAAAAATACACCCTAAACACATTTTTGCACTAAAAATTAACGAATACACTCAAATACTGAATACAAGAAATAAAATACACCCTAAACACTGGATTGTATGCTAAAAAATTAATGAATACACTGGATTGTATGCTAAATGTTAATGAATGCACACATAACAGAATCACTTCTTCCTTCCCCTAAAACCCTGCAATTTTCTACTGGTCTGATTTCCTTAAACCGACAGCCACTTGAAGGGCAGTTACCTTTCCCCTTCTTCTCAAATGGCAGTGGACAAGAACAAGCTTGATGAAGAAGCTTTAAGTCTACGCTTCTACAGAATTGTTCTAAGTTGGGACTACCTTCGTCTCATTAAAGAATCCGATGTAATTCACTATCGTCTCATCAAAGAATCCGATGTAATTTTACCTTCGTCTCATCAAAGAATCTGATGTAATTTTACCCCCTCTTTGTATATATGTGGGTCTTAATACCTTACATTATATGTATTTAGTGGACGAACAAGAAGCCGTCGCCGTCAGTGAGGGAGAAAAGAGAGAAGCCGTGGCCGAAGGACGCTCGCCGAAGAAGATGACCGGAGCTCCGGCGGCTGAGAGCAGAAGGAGCAGAAGCAGTAAGATAAATATTTTTTATAAATAATAATAATAATAAAAGAGTATTCTACTTTAAATATTTATGTAGCTATTAATTATATTTATCATACTACTCTTAGCTATATAGGATGTAATTAATCTAAATTATAGCTATTAAATATAAATATGTGCCATAGTTAGCTATGCTTGTCACGCCCCGAACCATGGCCTGGGCGTAACACGGCACTCGGTGCCTGTCTGCATGTGACCGAGCGAACCAACTGGTTGGCTGGATCAACATGTGGTAGAATGATATCTAAGCATGATAAATACATGCTAATCGAGTGAGAATAACTAACTGAAATATGTCTGTGCGGAAGAAATACTAAAAGTCTGCAATACTGAATAAGTGGTAGCCAAAAGGGCTAACTCAATAATCCAACAAAATACTGAAATATCTGACTTAATGTAATCTACGAAGCCTCTACTGAATAAGGAAATACTGACTGACTACCGGGACAAGGCTCATGGCATACCTTAATACTGAAATATTGTCTGCCAACTGATTGAATATAAAGATAAAGATAGGGTCTCGGAGAACTGAGGCTCACCACTAACTAGCTGAATCTGAAAGCCTCCTAACGAGCTGCGTCTGCACCCTGTATATTGGTATCTGCATCATGAGATGCAGGCCTTGAGCAAATGGGACATCAGCACACTGGAATTGTACTAGTATGTAAAGCAATTGAATAAAATAATAAGCTGAACTGAAATGCTGATAACTGGACTGAAACAGGGAAGTAAAGATATGGTTACTCCCCGTCCTGAATAATGAATAACCTGTTTACTGTCTGAGACCTTGGGTCCAATAATAATAATATGCATGCAAAACCTATGGCATGATGCCTAAGTATACGTATACATAATCTGTGACCTTAGGTCCATATCTGTGGGCCCGATGCCCTAATATAGGTATTCAGTAACAAGCACTGAGACTGAGACATACTGATAACATGATACTGATTATTGATTATGAAGATGAAACTGTTAACTGTTCATAATAATTCTAAGTATTCCTACTGAGACTCATGAAATACAATTCACAAGTCTATATTGATTACGTACTGGGTTCATGATATTCAAATTAATCACCATGAACGAATTCTGAAACTATAAGCCTAGAAGATAACAGTTCCACAACTATTCAAGAAACTAGGGCTAAACTGTATTCTGAGTCAATTTACTGATAAGTATGAAGAATGAGGTATAGGGAGAATCATGAACATTCCCTAACGTAGATAGTTAGCCTCACATACCTTATTTGCTACACAATCCTCAATCCAAAAGTCTGAAATTTGAGAGGAACCCAAAAGCCTGTGTTTCAAACCTTATTTGTGGGTTTATGAAAACCCTAGGTTAAGAACAATGAATTTTATCTTAGATTATCTAAATACATGATAGAATTTGATTGGAATGGGTAGAACTTGCATACCTTAGAGTTCTTGGGGTTGGAGAGGAGAAATAAGTCGTGCTAGGGTTTTAGGAACTTGTAAAATAAAATTAGAACTGAAACCAGGTATTTATAGGTTCTGGTGCGGGCTGAGAAATACGGACCAAAATACAGTCCGTTATGAATTACGGTCCGTAAACCTGGACCGTAATTAAGCATATGTAACAGACAGAAACACTGCACAAACTCCTTACCAAATACGACCATCAAATAAGGGTCGTATTTCAAAATACGATCCTTATTTAACTATAAAATTTCCTGAGCCAATTTTCAGAATGCGTAGTGATTTATATGCAAAATCACGATTTGAAATACGAGTCGCATACTGAAATACGGTCTGTATTCTGGGGCGTAAATTTCCATCTGACAATTGTAAAGAAATTTCCAATTCCCACATTCTTTATCTGGTTTTCTAAGTCTAGAATCATGGTCAAAGCTTAAGTTAAAAGTCTGAGGTGTTACAATGCCATATAGATTTCCCTATAAAAAATTAAGGCTGCAAAGTGGGTTACCCTATACCAGCCCAACTTTGTAGTGTCACAGGCCCAGAACTCTGTTATGAGAGCCCATGATGATACTAACATCTTATTAGCAGTAGGCCCAGAATAATTTTGTCCCTCAAATTGGTGGTTTTTAATTTTTGTCCTTCGCCTAATACCTTAAGGTTCTGGATTCGATCCCCAGCTCAGTAAAAAAAATAAAAATTGCAAGGCAGATGTTTGAATTTGCAAGGCAGATGTTTGAATTTGCAAGGCAGAGTTTTGAATGAAAAACTCTACCTGCTAACTCTGCCTTTAGCCTAACTTTGCCCCGGATAGGCCTAACTTTGCTACAAAACTCTGCCTTGTGATTTTTTTTTTTTTGACTAAGTCGGGGTTCGAACCCCAAACCTCATGGTATTAGACGAAGACCAAAAATTAAAGACCTCCCCAAAATAAGGGCATTCCTACGAATTGCCCGGTTGAGAATTGGTCTTAAATTATTTGACGAGCAATACGAAACTAATATTTCAAACAAACATAAAGAAGTGAAATGAAACTGTTCCTAAATGCTGATAACCACCTGAAATGTTAACGAGAGTTAATGATTTTCAGAATCCAACTTCCTATTGAAATTTTGCGTTTAGATCATTGAATTCTGCATCTTTCAGGAGAAACAAAAAAAAAAAAAAGAATAGAACTGTTGACTATTAAATTGGTTCTGGAGCTACCAACTGAGGATATCCTTCTAAATTCACTCAGACGTACGAGGCAATAAATAAGAAATGTGTAACTCAGCCAAAAAGGATAAAACTAACGGAAAAGGGTCAAATATACCCTTGTACTATCAAAAAAGGGTTAAATATACCCCTCGTTATACTTTGGGTCTAAATATACCCTCTCCGTTATACTTTGGATCTAAATATACCTTTTCTGTTATACTTTGGGTTTAAATATACTCCTCTGTTATATTTTGAGTCCAAATATACCCCTCCTCTATTAAAATTATTCATGGTGGACATGATGTATGACGTGGCACTGACAATTCGGTGAGATGGACACCACATGGCATGTCACCTCACCACCCCAACCTATTTACCCCTCTCTTCCACTTCTTCTTCCACCACTACCATCCACTCCCCTCCACAACCTTTGTCACCATTAGCACCACCACACCACCATCTCCACCTTCAATCATATTGGAGGGCCGCCACTGACGAATGCACTCTCAAAATAAAGAGCTGAAGCAATTCAGCTCTCTCTCCATCACTGCCGTCCCACCACGTTACGTATGGATGTAATGCCAACAGTCACGACTAATCAAACCTTGTTAACTCTTCATAGCTCACAATCCGAGAGGGAAAAAAAAGAAGTTAGTATTCAGCATCCATATGAAATTAATAAGCACGTTGGCATATTTGATGTTTTATTTATACTGATTTCGAATATTTTTTGCATGTCCAAATCTTTCATTCTTTTAAATGTGAAAGAAGAGATTTTGTGCTAGCTGTTTGATCAATGAGAGTAAGATATGGAGTATTTATAAATGAATTTGTCTTTACCTCAGTGATAGAGAGAGCTGAATTGCTTCATTTCTTTATTTTGAGAGTGCATTCGTCAGTGGTGCCCCTCCAATATGATTGAAGGTGGTGTTAATGGTGGCAAAGGTTGTGGAGGGGGGAGGATGATAGTGGTGGAAGAAGAAGTGGAAGAGAGGGGTAAATGGGTTGGGGTGGTGAGGTGGCATGCCATATGGTGTCCACCTCACCGAACTGTCAGTGCCACATCATATATCATGTCCACCATGGACAATTTTAACGGAGGAGAGGTATATTTGGACTCAAAATATAACAGAGAGGTATATTTAAACTCAAAGTATAATGAAAAAGGTATATTTGAACCCAAAGTATAACGAGGGGTATATTTAACCCTTTTCTGATAGTATAGGGGTGTATTTGACCCTTTTCCGTAAAACTAATCTGGAAGTTCTCTTATTGACTGTCTTGACCTTGAAAATGTGTAATAACATGCATACAAATAATTCGAGGTAAAATTCTTTGAAGCATATGATTTATTTTGTATTATTGATTCATCTCTTGTACTAGGGATGGGAAGATATGGGCCACAACATGAGAGTTTCCAAATGGGCTTTGTTTCTGCCTTACATGGAAAGCCCGGAAATGACGCACTCAAAAAGTGTTCGGTCTTAAATTTTTGTCCCTACTAAATAAAATCTTTAAAAAATGACCTTAAATTGAAAAAATACGTTGGCTAGAGCTTGTGTGGACTATCATGCATACGTTCTAACTTTTTCTTATAAGACAAAACTTATGGTCAATTGACCAGTTCTCTGTCTTGAAATATCATGAACTCCTGTCTTATAGGCAAGAGCTAGAAGTTATGTCTTATGGGCAACAAAACTTCCCTATGTTTCCCATTGAGCATAAGTTCTAATTTGCCTATAAGACATGGCTTGTGATCAATTGAGAAGATTCATTAAACTAATTTATGTCCACACCTTATGCTCGATGGGCAATAAAAGCTTTGTCTAGCAAATTTTTTGAAGTGGAGATTTTTTTATATAAAAAAAAAATTGTTAACCGGGGCAAATAAATCCAATTTTTTGCATGGATTTTCCCTTCAAAGGCGTTGGTCTTTAATTTTTTCCCCTCAAATTGTTGGTCTTTAATTTTTACCGTTCGCTTAAAAAAAGTGGCCGAAAATACCCTGAGGTTCTGGGTTCGGAACCCTGCTCAGTCGAAAAAAAAAAATTACAAGGCAAGACTTTTTACGAAACCTTTGCCTTAAGGCCTAATTGGCCAAAAGTTGGGCCCGAATAGGTTTAATTTTGCTACGAAACTCCGCCTTGCGATTTTTTTTATTGGACTGAGCCATGGTTCGAACCCAGAACCTCAGGCTATTAGGGGAAGGCCAAAAATTAAAGACCAACAATTTGAGGAACAAAAATTAAAGACCACTCTCAAATAAGGCTAATCGTGCAAATTGGCCAAAAAAATCAAGACCACCTCCTTATGGAGGCCATTTGTGAACTTAACCCATGGAAAGCCCAAATATTCATTTCGGGACAACGTGAAACTTCGGCCTAAAGAAGTAGCCCGCCTAAGGTGAAGATCCCTTCTTGACCCAGTCCCACATATTGCACTCCCTCCGTCTCAAAAAGATTATTCTCCTTTTTTTTTAATCTGTTTGAAAAAGATTTTTTTCTTTTTATATTTAAAAACAATTTAATTTTATGAGATGATCTACAACCACACAAATATCTAAGGGTTGTTTTGGATCACACATTTCAAAAGTCTTCCTTTATTTCTTAAATTTTGTGCCAAGTCAAAAGAGGACAATCTTTTTGGGACGGAGGGAGTATATAATATTCTGTTTTCGGAAAATGTTAACCAAATGGTGCTAAGTTATTTTGAAATCACTCCATTTTCTGTTAAAAATAAATAAAAAATGCTGGCCATCCATCTTGAGATAAATATATTTGAACATATGATCATAATTACTTGAAAACAACTCCAAATGAATGAATTAAAAAAATCCGAATCCTCCCTCCCCACCCCCCTCCCCCCTCAATCCAAATCTCCATCTCCTTTTATTTTCTAAATCTAGGAAAGGAAATAATAGATTTGTCCACTTCTAATATGAAAGGCAAGTGGGATAGGTTTGCTTTTGTAAAGAGATGCTCTTCATCCACTTTAAATAAGACATAATGTATACTGTAATACTTTAAAGGTCACAATCTTGAAAAGGTTTTACTTACCGACCATCATACACTGAAAGCGAAGGATACATAATTGCTATTACCAACTTGCTTGAAAGAATATAAATTCAATTATGAATTTTAAAGTTTTCAACAGCTGTTGACATCACAAAAAAACCATTCAAAGACTCTTTCTTTTCCTCTTTAAGAAATGGGTAGTTTGAGTTATATAATATTTCTTATCTAACTTGCTTTGCGTCTTGACATTTCATTTTATTTTTATCAATTATCACGCCTTCCTTTTATTTGTTAAATAATTTTATTTTAATTACTTAAAATATTATTGCACGAATTTATATTTAATCAATAACTAGCTATTGATGAAATTAATTTATTTAGAAAGAGAAATTAAGAGGGAATCAGCCAATGAATATGTAGGATCAACCAAAAGTTTGCAGGAATCATTATTTAAGGGAACTAATAAGTAATGTAACTTAATTAAATAATTCATATCATTATCTAATTTTTTTCTGAGCCCTAAGGTTTTTTAACTATTACAGGAGAGTGGGTTTGGTCCTCAATCCGCTCTTCTATAATAATAATAATAATAAAAAAAAAAAATAAGATGGGATCCACGTGAAGAAGTAGGAGACAATTGAAAAAAAAAAGACATTTAAATAATGATAATAAGTTCAGAAAATGGTAAAAGTGCTCTTAGAGAAAATTTAAAGAAGAGAAATTCAGGAAAAAAGAAATAACGATTTAAATTGAACACAAAAACCGCTAAAGAAGCCATAAAACCAAAAGATTTAAAACTTATACCTTTGGGTATAAGTTTAGACACATACGTCTCACACAAATAATGAGGAATAACATCAAGAAGACGAAATATAAACAGTCAAGAAACGTATACACATATTTTCTTAAAATGATGAAGTTGGTCTATACTTGAAAATTTAAGACTCCAACAGATGCTAACACATGAAAGCGTTTTTCAGTGTTGTTGAGTAGAAAGAGATGATGACATGAAACTCGGTAGGAGAAAGTGTATTTCAAATCTTTTAATTGGAGAACTAAACCAGGAATGTCATATATGGGAGAAGCGGACTAAGTAAAATAATTTATTGATATTTTCAATTATTTGAATTATAATACTTTCTATAATAAAAATTCCATAATTATGTGACATTGTTTGACTAGGCACGAAGTTTAAAAAAGAAAGGAAAGATCTTTGAAACTTGTGATCTAAAACAAGTCATAGATATTTGTGTGGATTTAAATCATTTCATTAAAGGTAAAAGGGAAAGTTTCAAGTTAAATGATTTCTAAACATAAAAATATATCATTCTTTTTTAGACAGACTAAAAAAAAAGTATGATATTATTTTTTGTGTTGGGCCGATGCTAGCACGGACTTTTATCATCTAGTTAGAATTGAGAAACCAGACTAGTTGCACCGACCAAAACCGCCTAATTCCCCCTGTCCATAAACCCTTGTAGTAATATTGGAGAAAATTATCATTGGAGTATTGACCTTTTAAGAACCATTGGGCTGATAATTCAATTAAATTGTTTACTTATTGCTAGTGTTTTATTATTTATCAAATTAAATATTTCGATTTGCTACGACCTTGAGCAGACAACAGAGCGAGGAACATATTTAAAGGCTTGGGGATGAAAATGATATATTGCTTTATGATATTAAATTTGCCATGCTCAGAAAAACAACTTTGGTCTCCCCTATTGGACCATCTCACAATCATCACCCGAATCAGAACGTAAACTTTTCAATTTAATAGCTTAGTGATAATTGACCTCTATTACTTCGGTTCTCTGTTGCTGCAGAATTCGAATTCGGGACGCTATAAGTTAATTAATTATGGCCGTCTTGTCTTTTCGGAGGAAACTGTTAGTATACTGTGTTCAAAAATTAATAAACCAGTAAATGAAAATAAACTGGAAAAACAATTAAATTCAGAAACTAAAAAATATAAATTTCCTAAGTTTGTTAGTATACTGTGTTAAAAAATCAGTAAACCCGTTTAAAAAATAAATTGGAAAAACGATTAAATGCAGAAACTGGAAAGTATCCGAGATCACAGAATTCACTATCTGTTCTTAAGGAATTTAATTCCCTCACTGTACATGAGGTTATGGATCCCAGGATAAACGAATATACTTGTTGATGGCGCAGCGGTACCTCAAACCCCACCAACTTGGCCGAGCGCAAATTCAGCAACAAATCACAAGGTTAGTCCACTGAATTTATAGTCAACAAATGGTAGCGTGAACATGTGCTATTGTGTCTTATCGAAAAAATCACAACCTATCCCATGATGTCTTTTTGGAAAAACTCCTCCTCATTTTCCATTCACACACATAAAAAAACCCAACAGAAACTTTCTTTATTTTTGTCAGTAGACGAATTTTAAACAAAGGACAATAATGTTTACGCGAAATAAATATGAGATGAACATCGTTTTAGGTAGACTTAAAAGTGGATTGTTTTGCAGGAGTTACCAAAAACAAGTGGACATGAAACATTTTCCTACTACAATTTGGGAATATAATCCCCCCACTCCCACCCCCATAACAGAAGAAAATATGGAAGCCACGTCGTCTTGAAAGAAAGAGGTAGATTAAAGACATGAATGAAGGACCCCACCCCCTCTAAAGTCTCATTCTCACTTTTTAAACCTTTTTATTAGCTCCACTATACCCTTCTCTTCATCCTAACTCCACCATCATATTTCTTTCCTCATTCCTCCCTCTTCTTTTGCAGCATAATTAATACTCTTCTGGTGCTGAGACATCAAAGAGTTTGAACGTCTCCATCATGTAAGTTACTATTTTATAAGCAACTCCTATTTGATTAAATGCTTTCATTTTCTTCTTGCTGATCTTCTTTATTTGATGGTAGTTCTTTCAACTCATTTCAGAATGTTTCAATGTCAAACTAATTTAAGTCTGTTAAGTGACTTTCTAGTACATAAAAAGATTCATTATAGTTACATTATTCTTACTATACGCAACCCTTCTGCTTTATTCGAATTTTGACCGAATGTGCTTGTAAAACTCATTAAATGAGTTCTATTTGATATAGTCCTTTGATCCTCATTCTTTTTTGAGAATTGGGAGTCAAGAACAAATAAGCACTTGAAGTAGTCAAGTTTGAACCTTTTGAAGCCTTCTTGTTTTTGTCATTTTTTTGTCCTATGCTTATCCAAAAAGAAGAGAAATAAATGAAATTAGAGGGTACAACACTCAGCATGTATTCCAAATGTTTGCCCACCTTTGGCGACAGGGCATTATTCGTAACCTGGCCCAGAAAACCTGGCAAAAACAATACACCACCAGCTCATTTCTCAGTTCCATTGGTTCTCTTTCCCTTGAACCTTATCCATTAATCTGATTCGATATTTACGAAGGATACTTTAAACTGCACCTTCGAGTAGAGGTTGTAAACTAAATGAGTAGATTTGTTAGGTTATAATAACGACTGGAGTACTGAACCATCCTCTTAACAAGATGTTTCGGGTCTCGAGAACTGAGACTTACTATTGTTACCATAATTTTAGTAGTAGTATATATTAAAACGAGGACCTGTTTGGCCATGAGAATTTTTCACTTTCTTTCTTGAAAATTATTTCACTTTGTTTTGAAATCAACGTCTGGCCATGATAATTGCAAATACAATTTGAAGTTGTATTTGAAATTTGAAAAATATCTAAAATCTTGTTTTCACTTTCAGTATATTCAAACAACCAAATATTCTTTACAAAAATTATAATCAAACACAACTGTATCTTCAACTTCAACTTCAAAATTCCAAATAAAATGAAAAATATTTGGTTTTAATGACCAAACGCCTACTTAATTTATGTTATGCATCAAATTTACTAGGTTCAAATGGGTTCGGAGGTTCAACACTCCATCTGCCCCTAGTGAACTTTAGCTTCTGATAATAGCAGGGGCAGAGCCACAATTAGAATTACAGGTTTAGTAGAATTCAATAAGCCTTGCTCAGACTCTATATTTATGTTAATTTTTTAAATATTTATAAATAATCTATTCAGAATTCAATACACAAAAAAAATTATGATTCATAACCCATAAACAAAAAAAATTGTCACATATACTAGTACATGGTAAGAATAGTAATATGTGCTTGAACTGTTAAACAATGGAATGATAAAGAACAATACCATAGATAAAAAGATGAATGAGATTCTGAGTAGAAGAGTAAATGAAATCATACATCGATTATTAATTTTAAGAAAATTTAATTTTACTTGTTTAGAAATTATACAAAAAGTATCATAAATTACGGCTCATTTAATAACATGATTTAATAGTATTGTAATATTGAACTAAAATTATAGCAAAGGAATTTTTTTTTACTACTACTGTATTATGTAAAATGAGATAGAAGTATTAAGAGAAAATTATGCTGTATGTCTGAAATGGAAAATCAAACATTAACTTGTTGACTTGAGCCGAGTAATAAACTGGAATGTGTGCTCCCTGCTTAATCATATGATTGTCTTTTTCTTTTGATGAAAATTATATAAAAGGATTAATTAACCTATCCTCGTGCTAAATGGCCTAATCCAGTGACGTACTGGTTTTAATAGGCATCTTTCCAATTTTGTCCGCTCTTATCGTTTAAACTAGCAAATAAGCATAGTTAATTAGCCGTCCATGTTAATTATAGCAAGTTGAACAACTGCTGATATCATCAATACGAAACATTCAGCTGACAACTAATTCTGATTTGTTCAGTGGCTCATTAAAATACTTACTAACATTACTCCAATGAGATTGGTCTTCTTGCCCTTTTTTAAAGTTTAATGCGAGATTGTTGAGGCCGGTGACTCATTATTCAACTTTATGAAAATATATGAATTCACATTTCATATTAAATTGACATAGTTAGCTGTTGTACTCAATTAAATTTATAAAAATGGAGTATAAAGAAGGGTTAACTATACTAAACATCCACCCTTGTACTGTAACTCAATTACGAATAGACTCGTGTATTTTAAATCAAACACTTACATCTTTTGTAATTTAATTTTTAAAAACTCACAGTTCAATTACTTATATAACTTAAATCAAAGTTTTTTACCAGGTAACTCAATGGAAGTTCTTCATAACTACAGAGAATTTTTGTAAGGGAATGATTAATTATGATAAACCCAAGTTAAGCAGTGAAGTACACGTTTTTCACAACTTGAATAAGTATAACAGTAGGAGTGATAGTAAGAGTCTAACAAACTAACAGTTTCTTCTTCCATTTCAATTTGCAGCAAATGAGTGGTTGTCATTACGCGCCGCCACCGGAGTTCGACTCCGTCAACGGCGACTCAGTATCCTCAACACCTCGCTCTGAACAGCAGCACCACCACATGTACGACGACACACAGCCACGTGCCCGTTTCATGTGCAGTTTCGGTGGCAAAATCATGCTCAGACCACACGACAATCAACTCCGTTACGTCGGTGGTGACACTCGTATCGTTGCAGTCAACCGCCACACTACCTTCGCATCTCTCCTGGGAAAACTCTCCAAACTCGCTGGAAATTCAAACATTAACATTAAATACCAGCTCCCAAACGAGGATTTAGACTCTTTGATAACCGTTACAACTGATGAAGATTTGGAGAATATGATGGAAGAGTATGATCGGCTTATTCAAAATCAAAAATCAGCTCGGCTTCGGCTTTTCCTTTTCCCTAACGACTCTAGTTCCAGAGCCAGCACTATTAGCTCTATCCTTGACGGCTCATCTAAACGAGAACAATGGTTTGTTGATGCACTCAATGGTGGTTCGGGTTCGGGTACGGGTTTGGAGCGTGGTCGATCCGAAGCATCATCTATGGTTTCTGAGGTTCCTGATTACTTATTCGGGTTGGATAATTCTGATGAATCAAAATTAGTGAAGAACAAGTTTAACATTTCTGATCCGGGTTCACCCGCTCCACCTATTGTTTCTTCACCCTATGGCTCTATATCATCATCAATGGCACCAATGCCTGATCTTCCACCCGTTAAAACAAAGCCCGATAACCCAAACCCGGTAACTGAATCCAGAGAAACGCCAGTTGGCGAAAACACGGTTCAACCGAGTTATCCGGGTAGTCCGCTATGGCATTATCCAGCACAACCGGTTCAAACAATACCCGTTTATTATGTTCCGGGTCCTGGTCAGGTTCAACCCGGAAATGTTGCAGTACAGTCAATTCCAATGAGGGCTTCATTTGTTCATCCGTTTCCGGTTGCTCCAAATCAATTACCAGTCGGGTATCCACCAGTTTCAAGTATGGGCCAAGTATACAGTGGATTGAGGCCAGTAATGAGTGTTGACCCGAATGAAGGAATGAATCAGGGAATGTATTATGGAGTTAGGAATTCAGGTGTTGTTCCGGGTTATGGAGGTGAAGAAATGCAGGGACCCGGAACTGATGGAAAAGCGGGTCGGGTCTCCCAATAAAGGTTTGATCGATAAGAATCATATTTGGTGTGCTAGTGCCTACCCTTTTCGTTTGTTTTTATTGATATTTGAAGCAAATTCCTTATGTGCATTGTGAATCGTAAATAAGCTGTAATTAATGATCTATCCTTCAATATGTGCGACTCAAAACGAGTATTTGATTATTAAAAAGCATTTTAAGCTCACACCTTCTTGATATTTGAAACAAACTTACATCCTTATATGTAGACCCGTTAACCGGGTTAACCGGAACCAGACCGGTAATCGATTAGGGAACTGGTCGGTTTCCGGTTAAAAAACCGGAACTGCTTAACCGGTTTCGATTTACCGGTTTGAAATCCCAAACCGGAACCGATCCGGTTCAAAGTGGTTAAAACCTTTTTTGTTTTTGTTTTTGTTTTTTGTATTTTATATATATATATATATATTAGTATTTATTAGTATATTGTAGATATATTTACATATGTTATACAAGTTTATAATTAAAGTTTAAATATTTACTGACTAACAGGCTAACAGCAAGTCAGCAATACAGAATAGTGCTTTTCGTAGACATATATATGTATAACTTATTATATATATATATATATATATATATATATATATATATATATATATATATATATATATATATATATATATTATAAGTATATTCTGAATATATTTTAGTTATTTTTCAAGTATATAACTTTCTAATTTTTAATTTAAGTGGATGTATATTATAAGTATATTCTTAGTATATTTTAGGTATATTCCTAACTTAATAAAAATAAAAATATGAACACAAGTAAATAGAAGAAAGCTCAATGAGTCATATATTTTATTCATTATTGGATAACATTTATTTGTAAGTTGTATTTTTTTTTAACTTGCAAATAATACATGAGTTGTACAAAAATAGTAGAATAATAAAATCACCAATTTTGAACCATTTCGTTAATTTCTCCCACATCATATTCGGTCATGAAAATATCTTCAAAGTCTTCCATTTGGTCTGGTCCACTAGCTATCAAATCTTCAATTTCTTCCTCTTCGCCTTCCTCCGCTTCTGAGTTTTGGTTGCGTCGCTCCGATCTAATCCAATCGCGAATGCACACTAGTACTTGCAAGCTAAAGCCGGATAATGAATGTCTATGGTCTCCAATTTGCTGTCTTCCTTGGCTAAATGCGCTCTCCGAAGCCACGGTTGATACTTGAACCGTAAGGATATCTCGAGCCATTCTTGAAAGTACCGGATAACTTGCCTTGTACTTCTTCCACCATGCTAAGACGTCCAACTCATCCAGTTCCTTGATATCCACATTTGGCTGCATCAAATAAAAGTTATATTCATCAAAGTTTGCAGTAGAAGAAGAAGTTGGCTGTGAATGTAAAACTTTTAAACCCGACAAGCCCTTTTTGCTACTATGAGAAGTAGTAGGGCGTGGAGCAACGGGTGTAGCACGTTCTTCCAAACTAGAATAATGAGTAAAAACTTTTCTAAACTCATCATCAATAGCGAGTTCGGCTTCAGGTACAAATGGTTGAACTCCCTCTTCAATTTCTAAAAATGTATAAATTTGACTAACCAAATTTTTAGTATAAGACACTTTTAAACAAGGATTTAAAAGAGAACTCAATATAAATAAAGTTGGGATGGGAAAAAAATACTTCTTAAATTTGATTATCATTTCAAAAATAGCCACTTGATAACCGAATTTATATTTATACTCTTGTAAAACTCTAGCTATTTCCGCTAAGTAGGCTAAAATTTCGGTTACCGTGGAATAGAATTGTCTAGAAAAAGCAAGAGTTGCATTATAAAAAATTTCTAAGAGGTCAACACATTCTTTAACATCTTCCCAATGCATAAAAGTTAACCAATCCTCACTATTAATATTATATTTGTTGTGAACTTGTTGTATGGGAATCCTATACTCATATGCTTGTTGTAGCATAATGTAAGTGTAGTTCCACCTAGTCTCAATTTCTACTTGAATTTTCTTAGGTCTAAGATTATTTTCCACACAAGCATTCTTAAAATCTCTAATTCTTCCCCTATTAGCATTACAAAAAAGAAACGCAACCGCATTTCTAACTTTTTGAACAGAATCTTCAAAATGCACAAGACCATCTTTAACAATTAAGTTTAAAATGTGACAACTACATCTTACATGAAAAATATTTCTTAGCGGAGGGTTTAGTTCTCTTTTTATAAGACCTATCGCCTTTGTATTATTAGAAGCATTATCTAAAGCAATACAAAGTGTTTTTCTATAAATGTTAAAAATTCTCATACTAGTAGACATTGAATCGGCTAAAAATTTTCCATCGTGACGACCTTTTCCTTCTTCATATAAAAAAGCTATAATTCTTTTTTGCATAACCCAGTTGTCATCAACCCAATGACATGTAATAACAAAAAAATCTAAATGGTTAATACTAAGACCCAAATCAGCGGTAAGACAAACATTACAATTTAAAGAATTAAATACATGGCGCAAATAAAATTTATATTTTTTAAACAAATCTATAACATCGGCTCTACAAGTACTTCTAGGAATACCCTCAAATAACGGATTATAACAACGTTGAATGTAAGTAACAAACCCCAAACCCGAGGGAAAGGAAAATGGTAAACAATCATAAGCTACCATTTTAGCTATTTCTACGCGCTCTTTTTTCTTGTCATACTTAAAATTTCTACCGGTTCGTGGGTCTATCGTCATTTAAATCCCCCCCACATTTGAACCCGTTTGCTCTCCCCAAACATCCATATGTTTGGTTCTCATATGAGCATTTAGTGTACCCGTTCCACCATCCTTACCAGTTCCTTGCTTAAAGCTAAATACTTGTCCACATAGGGTACATGTAGCTGATTGATTTTCCCTATTTTTAGTCATAAATTTCCAAATTTTAGCTGTTGGCTTACGAGTTCTAGGCGGCTTGTCTTGTGTATGTGATTGGGTAGGACATGTATCTCCTATGGGATTTTCGGGGGGTTGTGTTTCATCATCATCATCTAAGTCTTCATTAAAAGTGTTGGTAAAATGTTGTTGCATTGGCTCATGACCTAAAAGTGGATTATTTCCACCAACATCAATACCTAAATTAGGTGTTTCTTCCACAAATGTTTCCTCATTAAGCCTACCCCTACCACTACTACTACCGGCACCACGTCTTAATCTCTTTGACATTATTAAATAGAATTAATTTAAATCACAATCAAATAAATCACAAGAAAATAAATTACAACAAATTAAAATGCTAGAATTAAATTGCGTAAATTAAATTGCGAAAAATAAATTGCTAGAATTAAATTGCGAAAAATAAAGATAGAGTTGGAACGAAGGTACCAAATTGCCGGATTAATTTCCAACAAAGTGAAGGCGGCTAGAATTGTAAATCCACCAAAGCTACTTCGGATTGTTGCAAAATCACCAACTCCACCAACAATATTATAATTGCAAAATTAATAATTGAAAGTTGAAACTATAATAAGACTTTGTGGCTAATTATTGCAAAGTGACTATAATTGAGAGATTGAGATTTGAGAGAAAGATGAAGAAGAGTGAATTGAAATGAAAATGAAGAAGGGTTTATAATTTTATATAGGGGTGGGGGATGGGTTAAAGTGTTAAAAAAAAAAATTAGGGGCCAAAAATTAATAAAATGACCGTTTGGCAACGGCCATTTTTGCAAATGGACCGTTGCCAACGGTCCATTAACGGACAGGTCTGGCCCAACGGCTATTTTTTTTTATTTCACCGGTTAAACCGGTTTAACCGGTCCGGTTCCGGTTTCAAAAATATCGGAACCGGACCGGTAACCTTTTAAACGGTTAACCGGTTCTACCGGTTCCGATTCCGATTCCGGTTACCGGTTTTAACCGGTTTGACCGAACCGGTTGACGGGTCTACTTATATGCATTTTGAATCGTAAATAAGCTGTAACAGGTTTTGGAATGATTTTACCGAAAATGATTTCTTTAAATAGTGATTTACAAAAGGGAATTATTCACAATCTTTTGAAATTGGAATAGGCATAAAGTTGGTGGGGTTATGATAACGGTGTAGGGTGGGGAGAAAAAGAATTTGGTGTTTGGTCAAAGAATAAAAATAATACTCCTAGTACTCATGATTTGTTGATAAGAGCAAGCGTTTAGTAGAGTGTGTGATATAATTTGTGTTGCTTCATTTTCATTAAGATGCTTCCTCAGATAATCCTTTTTTAAACCACTTAAGCAGATCTATTTTAACACTTTCCTTTTGTGGGTCGTATGACGCTATTTCTGCTTTTTGAATAAGGGCATCAAAGACTTGTAACTTGTAAGTAAAACAAGTCAAAGCATAAGAGCTTGTAAGTATCCAAAAATTCAGACTTTTCAAGCAATGATCATCTTTTTCAAACGAAGCCACTAACCTGAGTAGATTTAATACATTACTCGTTGTAAAATCGGTTTATTGCTTAAGACTTTAACCAGAAGCTTTAGTGGGTAGCAATGCATCTAAAAAAAATGCTAATATTAAAAATGTGAAAATCAGAACTTTGGCGCTATGATTGAGATCCCCTTCCTTTAACCAAAAATCTAGTCTTCAAATTTAGAAATAGCAAACATTTTAGTAGGAAGCAATATCGTGATTTGTGGGGTTGTTGGAATCTCCATCCCTTAACCCAGGTCGCTGGCTCGAGTTTTGAAATGTGAAATATTTTGGCGGAAAAATGCTACCCGCGTGAATTCAAATTAATTGAGCTTCTAGGTTTTAGTTTACCAGCTAGCGAAACATGAAAAAAAAAAAAAGTACATTAAAAAAGAGGTGATGTAACTATCCAAAAGCACTTTGATCCACATAAGATCTGTATTCAAATTGGGCTTTCTAGGCTGGTATTTTATGAGAGCCCATAAGAATAGCCCAAACATAATTGGTAGACCATGGAATAAGCTGACTCGCATCTGTTGTCCGATCCCAGGAAGTGGAGGTATACTCTCTGCTTAACGTGGGATTGGCTCAAATATGCATCCACCAAGAGGAAATTACACTCAGGACTAAGTCCCTGCTCTCTAGTGATTGGGTCACAAGGCCCAAATGTTTTATGGTTTGGTCAAGATACTTTGATAACTTCGTTTTTCCTTTTCTCACTTTTTCTTTCATTTGGATATGTTCCTCTTATTGGTTGGTGGAGTATAGTGTCTGATGTAAGCTTGTGTTCATGCATTCATATGTAATTAATTTTTGGCTTAATTTTTTAATACTATACAAGATATAGATAAATCACGTAAACCTATAAGTAACATTGTAGATCCGTTCCTGTTGTTTCTAAGGACCAGCGAAGTATATTACTAATTAAATTCACCTCTCGAAGAAAGTATTCGCTTTGTCACACTATTTACTTATAAATTAACAATAACTCGTTACTTATGAACTAACAATATACTTTCAATAATATATTTGTTTATACTTTATATACAGACAACGCTTTGTAATTTTGTTTTACTTATATCGTGTAAAGATTTTTACACTACATTGTAATTTACTAACTATAACATATTTTTTACAGGGGCGGCTCAACACTGTTGGGGCCTAAAGTCAAAGTTCAATGAGGGGCCTTAATTTTCTTGATCACAAAAATGAGAATAGAAAAAAGATTCATTTTTTTTTTTTTTGAAGTCTACATTTTGAGAATTTATGTCAGATATCTCACTGACTTCCTCAAGAGATTCTTTTTTTGAGATCGAGCAAAGCTTCAATTCTTCTTTTTTGAGTTTTGAACAACCGAATTCATATTTTCTAGTTGACATATTTATATTCTAATAAATAGTTAAAGATATAATATATATTACGTAGTAAAATAACAAAAACAAGCAAGTTGTAGATGAAAACAATATTGAAAATTTGAAATAATAGAACCTGATTCAAGAAGTTGATAAGTTGATTTGAAAATACTTATTTGGTGCTTCAATATATCTCTTGCAATATTTGGTGTCCGCGAAAAAATTGAGATAGCAAATTCATATATCGTAAATCTTGTCTTTCGTAGCAATATAATCAAACTCTCTTGAAGGCAAAAGAAGAATATAAAACTGTTTAAGTATACTTGTAAAGTTTAGTGAAAGGTTAAAGGTAGATTACAACAACAACAACAACAACCCAGTGAAATCGCATATCTTGGGGTTTGGGGAGAGTAGAATGTACGCAGACCTTACTCCTACCAAGGTAGGATGGCTGTTTCCGAGAGACCCTCGGCTCAATAGAAGCATAAAAAGGGAGTCAGATAAGGTTAAAAGATTCAAAACGATATTGCAATGAAATAATGCAAGCTTAACAGTAAAACAGGATAATCAGGGAATTCAAAGTGATATGGAAATGCAAATAACGAAAACGGCACAGATAAAATAGAGTAATCAAAGTACAGAAAGTAGCAAATAATAACATAAATCAGAGCACAAAAAATTATAATGCGCTAATGCGCCTACTAATAAGGAAAGATTAAAGGTAGATTGAGTATTGTAAAAAGAAACAATCAAGGCCTTCTTTTTTGTCAATATACTACATATAGATTGAGTATTTATATATTATACGTTACTTACAGATTGAGGGGCTTTCTTTTCTGTCAATTAATTAACTATTTCCTTTTAACGATAAAAAGTACTCAAAATACTTTATAATTTTCCAATAAATAAATAAATCTATATTGATGAAAAATGAAGCCTCCAAAAATGAGGGGCTGAAAGCCTAGGCTTCACCCAAAAGCCACCCTTGATTTTTTACTTATACGGTGTAGAGATTTTACACTATATTTTTGTTCTACGAGATTGTTGAATCGGTATAATCAATATAATCTGGAAACAAATTGAGTCGAAGACATTAACAAAGTACAATCGAGGTAAGCAAAAAATAAACATGATACATGAGAAAGCAAAAGTTGTATTGGCTGAAAATTGGAAATATAGGGACTATCTGCTTTCTCTTCAATCAATAAAAGAAAAGGAGAGACTCATTTATTCACGGAAGGAGACATGATATGATGAACCAAAAAAAAAAAAAAATTAATCAAAGAACAAATTCATACGCCAAAAGATAGAATGTTCCTCTTCATTTCTCTTCTTTCCATTTTTCTCAACAAGTTCTAGCTTGGATTGAGGAAACATGACATATATTAAAATTAATGGCTAAGATTTAATGAACTAAAGAATAGCCCTAACCATGGTTTAAATAATTAATATTTCATATATTTGCTTCCAAAAAAATTAATAATTCCACAATCATAGCAACATATTATCTTATACATAAATATAGCAAAAACTTTTCTCAATTCCTATTTTTTTCCCCATAACCGTATTTATCTTTCCTTTTTTTTTTTTTTTTTTTTTTTTTTTAAATTGATAACTTACTATATATCTTCTAGTCATAAATAAAATATATAAAACAAGAAAGAAAACAATAGAAAAGCTAATAGACAATTCATCAAGTTGCCCATTAGACTGCATATTATAATACTAATAACCGAAAAAAAAGAAGAGTTTTGCAGAGAGAAAAGTGGTGTTCAAATGGAGTGTTGTGATGGAGTTATAATAGTTTAGCGTGAAAGTGTAATTAGCTAAACTAGGGTGTACATAAGTGGAGTTAGCATAAGTTAATAACTAACTCAGTTAGTTAGTTATACTCGTGTATATATGCAACATTGCTGCTTCTGTAATGAACAAATGTGCTTATTCATTCAATATACATTTCTTCTCTCTACTCTAATGCTCTCCTAAACATGTCATTGATGATTCACAACATGGTATCAGAGCTAAGGTTTGGAAATTGACAGTTAGCTTCGGTTTTTTTTTTTTTTCAATTTCTCGATTGCAATTACAATTTCTGTTCAAATTTCTCTACTAACGATGTTCTTCGACAATTTATCGCTTATGAAGTAGTTAAATTCTCATCGATTAACTGCAGTTGTTGTTGAAGTAGTTAAAGTTTGTGAGATTTCCAGTTTTACGAAGTTCAGTAGTTAATTTGCTATCGATCTACATCAATAGCGGTTGAAAATGCATAAACGAATGGGAGAACCATGGGAACAACTGCAAATGCAAATGGTGATAGTGCAACTATGATTGATCATCATCATCCTTTGTTTCTACAAGCATGTGACACTCCAGGTAATTCTCTTGTTGCTATTCAATTAACTAGTTCTGAGAATTATGCTTCATGGTATAGATATATGAAAATAGGACTGCTGGGAAAAGGGAAATTAGGGTTCATTGATGGAAAATGTGGTAAAGATAATTTTGATGCCTCATTACATGATCTATGATATAAATATAATGCAATTGTACTCTCGTGGATTATGGTGTTTGTTAGCAAGGAATTACTTCATAGAATAGTGTATGCATCCAGTGCACAAAAGGTTTGGAATGATTTGACAAGGTAGATGGATTTGGGATCTTTTACCTACACAGAGAGATTGCTACCTTGACTCAAGGTGTCTCATCTGTTTCAGCCTATTTCTCTAGAATGAAGGAGTTATGGGAAGAATTTGACTCTACAATGCCTTGTCTTGGTTTTCCTTGTCCTGAGTCTAAGACATATGCTGAGCATTTTGAATATCAGAGATTAATGCAGTTTTTTATGGGCCTGAATGACTCATTTAATCAGTATAGGAGTCGAATTATGATGATGTATCCTATACCCAGTGTTAACAAAGCCTACTCTCTAATCATTGCTGAAGAGTGCCAGAGAATTCTAGGAAAGTCTAACTATGTTGACAATGGAGGAGCACATGATGGAATAACATTCTTTGGAAGTAAAGGCAACATAAACTTTCCTAGATCTAATAGCAAGCAAAGTATTATACCATCTGATTCCTTTGGAGGTAAATGACAGATGAGTTACAATGGAGGATATGGAAGTAAAGGCAATTCATCATCTAGCTCAGGACATGATAATACAAACTACAGTTCAAACTTAAGGTCAAAAAAAGAACCTATAATGTGATTTCTGTCACTGGAAGGGTCACACAAGAGAGACTTACTGCAAACTTCATGGTTATCCAAATGACCTTAAGGGCAAGAACAAGAATCACTCTGCACCTGCTACTGCACATTATGTAGGAAGTATGGTTGATTCAACTAGAAGTAATGTTTTTCAGTCTAGTTTTGGTGGTCAGTGTGGTCAATTGCAGATTAGTTTTGGTAGTCAGTGTGGTCAGAGCTCAATAGGTGGTAGCTACTCAGAAGGGGATCAAATGATCAATACACAATATTTGCAAAATACTCAACCAGGTCCTTACTTTACTCAGTAACAATACATGCAGATTCTACAACTACTTGGCAAAAACCATGATGCTGACAATGAAGTGAGAGCAGCAGGTATGATGTCCAACTCTTACTTATCGACTAATGATGATAAGTGGATTGTTGACTCTGGAGCATCCAAACATATGGTGAAAAACTTAAACATGCTAAACATGACTAAACCTGTAATTGAGTCTAAAGGCAAAGTCCATTTACCAACAGAAAACTTGGCCAAAATAGGTTATATAGGGTACTCTCAGGTGTTACAGGGATGTGATATCAGTAGTGTACAGTACATTCCTGAGTTTAAGTATAATCTCCTCTCTATGTCAAAGCTTACAAGGGAACTGAATTGTTGTGCTATGTTTTATCCTAACTTCTGTCTTTTCTAGGACCTATTCACTGGGAGAGTGAGGGGGATTGGAAGACTTGAGAATGATCTATATGTGTTGTATACTGACTGTAAGCTATATTCACAAGGTCCTCAGATTAGTGATTCAAGAAAGTCTTCAGTTTCTTGTGTTGTAAATACAATAAAATCACCTAATGCTGCTAGAATAAGTCTGACACTTTGGCATAAAAGGTTAGGACATGTTCCTTTTCAAACTTCGAGAAAGTTGAATTACTTTAAACATGTTTTAATGTCAGAATCTTTTGAACATTTTACTGTGTGTCTTTTGGCAAAATAATCAAGAATTTCTTTTCCATTGAGTACTACTAATTCCACAGCATGTTTTCAACTTCTACATGGTGATGTTTGGGGTCCATATAGAGTACCTACTTATGATGGCAAGAGGTACTTCCTTACCTCAGTTGATGACTTCTCAAGGTGTACTTGATTGTTTCTGTTAAATTCAAGTCTGAGGTGATTGTTGCATTTAAAAACTTTGTGACTATGATTGGCAATGTATTTGGTGCATCTTTAAAAATATTGAGAACTGATAATGGTTGTGAGTTCTTTAATTCACAAATGACAGATTTTATTAAGTCCTTGGGTATACTACATCAAAGTTCTTGTGTGTATACACCCCAACAGAATGGGTTTGTGGAGAGAAAACATAGATATATAGATATATTCTAAATACTGATCATTAAGGTTTCAGTATTGTGTTCCCTTGAAGTTTTGGGGAGATTGTGTCACGAAAACTGTTTATCTGATCAACAAAATTTCTTCATCTGTTCTTAAAGGCAAAATACCTTTGACATTTTACACTAAACTCCACCTAGTTGAGATTACTTAAGGGTGTTTGGTTGCTTAGCCTATGCTACACAAGAAAGGAAAACTGATATCTCCTCTAGAGCAATTCCTTCTGTTCTTCTTGGATATTCTTCTCTTCAAAAGGGTTATAGGATGTATGATCTTCATGCTAAAGAGTTCTTTGTTAGCAGACATGTGGTGTTTAGAGAATATATATTTCGCTTCTCCCAATTATCTGCTTCTTCTTCTCCTTTATTTCCTGTTCTGCAGTTTTCTGGTGACTTGAAAAATTCTGCACCTATTTCAGTTCCACCTAATGATCCTACCTCTTCCTCTCATACGATACCACTCTCTGATTCCACTCATTCCTCTCATGATGAAGGATCCCCATCCCCAGTTGTGGATCCTCAAACTTAAACTGTTGTTTCTATAAACTTTTCTTTAAGTCCTACTTTAGTGCAAACCGCAAATGCTCTTCTTCTGATGTTAGAAGATATACCAGACAAAGTAGACCACCTATTTGGCATCAAGACTGTATCACCAAATCCTAAAACTCTACTTCTGTGTATCTTGTGTCTAACCATGTTAGCTATCACTCTATTTCTTCTTCATACAGTACAACACTAGCATCTTATTCTGCTATCACTGAACTAACTACCTTTCATGAGGCACTACTTAATCCCAGGTGGATTGATGTTATGAAAAGTGAGATTTCTGCCTTATAAGAAAATAACACTTGAAGCATTGTTGATTTGCTTCCTGCAAACAACCAATTGGTTGTAAATAGGTGTTTAAAGTGAAGTATCTTGTTACTGGTGCTGTTGAAAGATATAAGGCCAGGTTGGTTTCTAAGGGGTTTGCTCAACAGGAGGGACTTGATTATTCTGAGACTTTCCTTCCTTTTGCCAAAATAGTGATAGTTAGATCTGATTGCTATTGCTGCTTTTAAGGGCTGGTCCATAGCTCAGATGGATGTGCATAGTGCATTTCTGCATGGTGATATTTTGGAAGATGTGTATATGGTGATTCCTCAGGGATTTTGCAGACAATGGGATCGTGGTAAGTCTGCAAACTACACAAGTCCTTGTATGGTCCCAAACAGGCCCCAAGGCAATGAAATTTAAAGTTGACAGAATCTTTGGTTCAACTTGGATTTGTGCAAAGTCATTATGATTATTCACTTTTCACCAAAAAGGAAGGGAATGATCTTATAATAGTTCTTGTCTATGTTGATGATCTATTGATCACTAGTAGTAGTGGTGATTTGATACACATAACTAAGAATGACTTGAAGTTGGAGTTCAAAATGAAGGATCTAGGAGACTTGAAATTCTTCCTAGGCATAGAGTTTTCTAGATCAAGAGATGAAATTGTTATGAGTCAGCGCAAGTATGCATTGGAACTTATATCTGAAATGGGATTAAGTGGTGCCAAACTAGAACAATCTCCTCTAGATGCAAATCTCAGGCTCACCTCAGTGGGGTATGATGCATTTGTAAATGGAGCCAACACTAAAATGGTTGACAAACCACTAGCTGATGTTGGAAAGTATCAAAGACTTGTTGGAAGACTATTGTACCTCACTATGACTAGGATTGATATAGATTTTGTGGTTCAAGCTCTCAGTCAGTAACATGCATGCACCTAAAGAATCACACATGGAAGCAGCTTTAAGGGTTGTGAGACATACCAAATCAGCACCAGGTCTGGGCTTACTGATGCCTTCACAAGGTTTAGAATTTCTAACTACATATTGTGACTCTAATTGGGAAACTTGTCTTGACACTAGAAGATCTGTAACAGGTTACTTGGTGAAATTTGGCAATACTCTGGTGTCTTGGAAGTCCAAAAAAACAAGAAATAGTGGCTAAAAGTTCTGCAGAATTGAGTTTAGGAGTATGGCTTCTGCAATTGCAGAAATTACTTGGCTGATTAGTTTATACAAGGAATTGGGAGTTGAGATTACATTGTTTGTTGATATTTACTGTGACAGTAATGCTGCAATGCAAATTGCAGCAAATCCAATATTTCATGAGAGAACAAAGCACTTTGACATTGACAGCCATTTTCTTAGAGAAAAACTTACTCAAGGGATGATCAAAACACATCATGTGCCAACAAAAGTGCAGCAGGCAGACATACTCACTAAAAGCTTAGGGAAAAGTCAACATGAATACTTACTGTCCAAGCTGGCCTTGAAAGACATCTTCCAAGCATCAGCTTGAGGAGGGGTGTTGTAATGGAGTTATAATAGTTTAGGGTCAAAGTGTAATTAGCTAAACTAAGGAGTACATAAGTGGAGTTAGCAAAAGTTAATAACTAACTCAGTTAGTTACTTAGTTAGTTATACTCCTGTATATATGCAGCAGTGCTGCTTCTGTAATGAACAGATGTGCTTATTCATTTAATATACATTTCTTCTATCTACTCTAATGCTCCCCTAAACATGCTATTGATGATTCTCAACATGGAGGACTTCTTTTCATAAATTTGTATGACCAACGAAGATTTATTGTTGGTTTTTCGAAAGAAAAAAGCTACATATAATTAAATATATAGAGATAAAAGATTAACTCAAAATCGGGTAAACTGATAAGGAGCAAATGGAGCAAATCGGGTAAATCTTTAAGTAGAGCAAGAACGATTTAATATATTAATGGACAAGTTATTCATTATTTAAACTATGGTTAAGGTTCTTCTTTAGTCAGTTAAATCTTAGCTATTAATTATAGCCTATGTCATGTGTCTTTAGTCCAAGCTAGAACTTGGGAAAAATGGACAGAAGAGAAAGGGAGAGGAGCCTGATCTAGAAAGACCCACTTCCAACCCGATAGGTTCGACGCAGTGGCGGATTCAAGATTTTCACTCAGGGGGTTAGGAAAAAAAACAAATATAAAAAATAATGTTGTTTCTGGGAATCAAACCTAGGACGCTAGACACAATTTAGAACATTCTGAACCACTTGAGCTAACATTTTGCACTTGTTCAGGGTATCCAAAAGTATATATATGTAAATAAACACAAAAAATCTACCCAAATATATCACCACCCTCTAAATCCACACTTGGTTCGAGTCACCAAGGGAGCAAAAAGAGCGAGCTCCAAGGAGGGGTTAAAAAAAAAAAAAAAAAAAAAGAGTATTTCTTTATAGCAGAACATAAACAGAGATTTCACCCTGCCATGATAAAGAAAGACTAACCTATACTCTTAGTATTTTTATTATATTATTCCACATTCAAGAGCCCAACGTTTATTTCGATTTTCTTCTGAGTTAACAACTGGCCTTCTTGTTCTTGGCTTGATATACATCAAACAAATTAGTTGTTTTCGTTGTAGTGGATTCTATTAAAACTTACCAAATATCATGAACCAACTATATTAATTTTGTACATATAATACTGAAAATCCTTGTCCATACATAGCTTCCGTGTAATCTCCTTTTGATGTTTATGACAGCTTAATTAATATTGTGATATAAATACAGATATCTACGTGAGGAATTTCCAAATTAGGGTACCACAAGATGGTGGGATCAATCTGTGTGCCTTTTCTGAATATTTCCCAAGTTTATGATTAAATGTTCTGAAGATTGAAATGAATATGTTTATTGATTGTACTCACCGTGTATATTATATATGTTTGGTCATGGTTCTTCAATCTCGGATTGATGTTTCGAGAAAATGGGGCTTGTGTCATCCATGCCACCCCATCCAAGAATCATGTGAATGTCCTTACTCTTTCTTCGGCAACGTCAGGAAAATATACTTCAGACACAGGTATGCATGGGCCATGGCAATAACTTGTATCAGGCTGGAGTCCGCAAACACATTTTGAACCAAAATACCCCAACAAAAAAAATGTTACCAAACTACCTTTAGCGCAGTAATTTACTGCGCTAAAGCAGTTAACAGGGACGGCTCCGTTAACTACTATAGCGCAATAATTTACTGCGCTATAGTGTCCCTCCTTTTTTTTCGGCCCTTTTGGTTAACGCTTCTTCCATTACACTTTTTAACGTATTTTGACCATAGATTAATCATGCTTCGGGACCCCGAAACTTCAATGTTTTATATAGAACCCTACTTATTTTTGTGCGATTAATAAGGTAGGATCAATACATCAAGGATACACAAAAGTTCGGATGGCCGTTTTAGTGGTTGAAAAGTGCTCGAACGCCATTTTCGTTTGAAGGCTCGGTGACATTAGCTTGAAGTTCTTTACGAATACTTAAACTTGTTCATTAATAATTAATTAAAAGTTAGTCAAAATGGCAGCATTCATACAAAAAAAAAAAAACTTAATTAAATTGCATCATTCATAACTTTGAGTAGATAAAAATACTTAAACTTGTTCATTAATAAGAAACCCAAACTTTTTAAAATACAATCATCAAAGTAAGAAAAAAACTTAAAAAACATTCATCAATTAATGCCCTTGAGTTGATCTTCCGCCACCACCGCGAGATGTGCCACCACCACTAGAGGTACTTCCACCACGAAAGTTTCCTCCACCACGAGAGGTACTTCCACCGCGAGATGTAGTTTGACCACCATGCCGTAAGGGACACTTGTGCTTATCATGACCAACATAATTGCAAAATGAGAATTTTCGAGTGTATCTCCCCGGTGGAACATCCATTTCATTATGAATACGCGAGTATGCATTCTTTCTGAATTTACGGATAAATGCTTTATTTGTAACCATTGAAAATGGATCCGGTGGACAATAACTCTCACTACCAAGTGGGTAGAACCTTCCAGCATGCGTTCTTACATAATTTTCAACTGTATATTCCTCACCCATGTACGGGGAGGCGTTCTTTCCCATTGCGATAAAACACTTAAAGGCATGAGAACATGGCATGTGATATGATTGCCATTTTCCGCACCTGCATGTTCTTGGAATCTCACAAATTGTGTGGACGGTACCTTCTTTACCTTGGTGCACACTTGCTGTGAGTTCAAATATGCGCTCTGCAGAGTTGTACTCCATCCGGTCATGTTTCTGAGCCTTATATTTGTGGTACTCGAACAATTTTGATGGTTTTGGCATCCATCTTAGACCTGTTGTTGCATGTTCTTTGGCCTCTTTTGATATACTGACGAACCGCTTCACAACCTGCTTAAATGTCATTCTCACCATTGCGGTGACGAGTAGTCCCCGTGCAGATTTCAACAAGCCATTGAATGACTCAGAGCTGTTTGTTGTCAGCATACCCCATCGCCTACCTTCATCCTGGTGTAATGTCCATTTGTCTTTATCAATTGCATTCAACCAGTGGAAGGCTTCCTCATTCGCCCGCCTAATAATGTCCATCTGCAGGTTAAACTTCTTCTTCTGATGCTCTGGGATTCGATATGCCTTTTGGAAGTTTGCCTTCAAATGCCTTAAACAATAACGATGGTAGGCAAAGGGTGGCTGCCACCCTTGCAAATTGAACATATTGTGCAATATGCCAGCATGTTTGTCTGATATTGTCACACCCCATTTTAACCGGGTTGGATTTAAGGAGTATGACGTATTGGTGATTCCTATTTATTTGTTTTAAGGAGTCGCCACCTAATTAGTTTAACGGTGAATTAGGACACCTAGAGATTAACTAAGGCAAAGTTAAAACTAAACCTCAATTAATAGTCTGCTTAACCAGTGTGATTCTAGGTAAGGGCTCTATATTATCCTAAAGGGAAGGGGTTAGGCATCCTTTAGAATCCGTTAACTTACGGTTATCCGACTAACTTAGGTTAATTAATTAAGTTTTAAATATAGTGTTTGAATTTTAAGAAATAACTTGTAAAATATAGTAGTGCCATTTGAACTAACTTGTAGGAAGATATAATAACTTGCATAACGGGAATGTTTCTTTTTAAAATGAGACTTATAAATACTGTTGAAACTTTGAATGAAAATAGTAATGTTATCTGAAAATAAGACTTACGAAGTATAATGTTTTGCGTAAAGAGGGGTTTCAAATGCTATTTATAATATGACTTGTAAAAGGTTTCAAATAATGACACTACTCAAAACGAGACTAACAATTTGTATAAAAGGATATTCTAAAATGCTATAAAATTATGAGTGTTACTAATGGTTTAAATGGAAGTGGAATAATGCTATTCAAAATTAGTTTTACGAAATATGATAATTTGCATATAAAAAAAAAATAAAAGAAGATGCGGGGCAGTGTTTTAATATATATTTGAAACAAACCAAACGATGAGGTATGAATTGACTTTGCATTTTAGAAAGATAAATGAAATACAAAACCGCTAATGAATTTACTTTATCCCTTTTATTGTTCCTTATTAAATACTTAGCCAAATATGTGTGGTTAATTCGACTTGAAGAATTTAAAATATACTGAAATTTATATTGGCGCATTAATGACGTTTTGAAATGCTTAGGATAAAAATATGATTCCCTTTTTACTTAAAATATATAGTCGTGCCATTTTGTAGTTCAATTATTCCAGTGAAAAATAAACATTATAAGTATTATAAATAATTTTAACGTAAAATAAAACAAGAATGAAACCTATTAATTATTGGTTTACTACCCGTTATTAAGTAACTTCACTAAAGTTCATCTAAATTAACAGGTGTTAGTCACGCAATACAAATTAAATGCATAAAAAAAAGTAGATATAGTTTAAACGGGCTCAGCCCATTTAGGACTGCTACAATCGAGAATGGATTCAGCCCATTTTTGGGGCTGTTTGCGATCTGCAGCTGTTATTGGGCCTCAATCCAATTTCTTCTTCTTTTGCAGGTGGGTTGACTCGAGAGCTGAGTTGGGCTTTTAGCCCAACAGCGAATGCAGGAATGACGAGTCTCTTGGACTCGTACACGATGGTCATGCACAAGAATGAAAGGAAAAGAATTAGTATCTAACCAATGGATAAGCCAAACATAAAAATGTACATCGAAAAAAAAGGATCAGTAAGTTGTGTATATTCCGGGTATATGTGAGATATGTCCCATGTTTCAATCAATAACAGACTCGAGGCGTTGAACTAATTACCAGTTTAATCACTTGCAAAGACAAACGAACAGGATACAAAAGTATTTCGGATTATCAATATGCAAGCAATACGAACCAAATCAAGATATTTTTTACAAAAATATAGTTCTCTCAGACATAACAAACATAACAGATATTGCAACAAGCACTCAAAAGAGACAACACACAGCAGACGAACAAACAGATTTGCACATTGGATTCACACTTATCGGAGGCATGAACTAACTACTTATAAACAGAGGGAAATATCAGGGAAGAAGGGGAAAGTGTACATGATAAGAATAAAACAACTAGAGTCTCAAGTATTAAGCAGGAGGTCTAAATTAGATATACCACTAGATTGATGGTGATTCTGCATATGAATTAGGACACAAGGACCAGTTTAGAATGACATGTGCAAACTGGACTGGATTAGGCAAAGTCCCCCACATTATTAAAGTTTAAACTGACCATGTTTTTCATAAATTATGAATCAACAATTCCATAGAATCCTGATTCAGTTAACAGAACCCAACACAGCATCCCAGGTTACTTCCATATCAAACAAAATCTACAGACTATACTAAAGCATATTTAATCATACTGATTTCATCTTTCAACAAATCATAGATGACTGAAACCAACTAATATTGAGCATAAACAAGTACCACTGAATCTGCAGGACTATGTTAAACTACCACAGACTTAAGCAATCAAATTTTGATTGAACATACAGACTTAACCTACAACAGACTTAACCTACATCAGGAGTTGTGTAAACATAAGTTTGGATTGAACAATACGCTGACTTTGAAATGTCAAAATCATCTTCGGCAAATGAATGAGCTATTCTAAACAGGCTCAAACAAACCTGATTGTGTCAGATTAGAGACTAAATCGAATCAGCGACCAACATTGACGTATAATCATTCTATCATATTTAAAACAAACAGATTTCGTTCATGTTAGAGTATATTACTCGAATAAAGAGAGTGAGAGAGAGGCAACACTGAACTGTTTTATTCACATGCCAATATACCTAAGTTATACACACAGTGCTATGTATATTAGATGTATATCGAACACATACTTCCCTTTTTGCCTTGATATCCACTGTATATTCTATGTATATTTATCTTTGAACAGATTCTAACTCTCGAGAATTCAGTCTAAAACCCCAAAATTACAATGTTCATCTTTCACAACTCATCTTAGTAATCAAAACACCTTGTTCTAACAGCATCTAAATATCAACAAACAAACGACGATAGGGACAAACTACACATTTAACTAACTAAAGCAAATGCTAAAGACCAAAAACAAGAGATGTATTAAGGTTTACCTTTTTGTCGTGCAGCGAACGGGATTCTAAATCTTCAATCTACCTCCGAACACTTATCAAATTCAGCTCGCATATGTGCGGATTCGAACTGATATCGAGGGTAAACGAAATAAAATTGATTTAATATTTTGACTTGGTAGAAATGACCCCTAAAGGACTGATGTTTAGGGAATCCTAGGAGACTTATGTTTTCTTAGGACGATATTTTTTGCGACTCGAGAAACTCGGATCTTAGGGAGTTTTTCTCCATCCAAAAACCCCTCCCCTGTTTCGATGAATCAACCCCATTTTATAGGGTTTTGGGTTCAAGACCAAAATGACGAAAGGAACAGAGGGAGAAGTAACGTGGCGACAAGCGGGTGTGGGGGTGTCAGACGCGTGGGGTGTCGGTGGTATAATGGAAGTAACGTGGGGGTATGGGGGGCGTGATGGTGTCAGTGATGAAGTTGAGTGGAACAGATGGATGGCAGAGGTATGGGCGAAGTCAGAGGAAGTGGAAATCACGTGGGGGGTACAGGTGCGGTGGAGATGGTGGAAGGTGGGTGGAGTTAGGGCGATGGCGATGGAGGTGGGTGATGACGAGGTGGGTGGCGACGGAGAGATAGATGGAGACGGCGGAGATGGGAGGCGGAGGGAGGTGCGATGGTGGAGATGACGATGAAAATGGGGAGGGAGACGAGGGAGTTGCGGCGGTGGTATGGAGGAAAGTGATGGGGAAACCCTAAAAGGGTTTCCTTATTCAGCTGAAAAATGAATTGGACCCGGTCCATTTGTGGACCGGGTCAAATTTTAGACTGGGTATTAAAAGAACGGACTAGTAAATTAAACATGGATTATTCTAAAAAATTGAGACAAGGGATACGGACTAGTCCTAAAATTACCAAGAGTCAATCGGGCTTTAATTTGGAGTCCGGTAAGTCAAAATGCGGACCGAGTGCAAGAAATAGTTTGGCTTTAAATTTGAATAAAAGACCCATTTAATTAATGAATATATCGAGGGTGACAAAATATTACTTAATACCAAAAAATGTGTGATTATTAGACTCGGGTAATAAGATCATATGGTGTTATGATAGCCGTGTAATAATATATATTATTTTTTCTTCGAAAATCCGCACTAAAATAAATACTTTTTATTTAATTATGCAAAGATAAATGCGATGCGTGCGCGTAAGCTGGTAAAATGCCGAAATGATAAAAATTGTGAATAATAATAATAATAATAATAAAATACGGTAAATAATAATAATTGATAGAATGATACAATGGCGGTATTGATAAGAGGCTAATAATTATAGTAAACATAATATATATTTTTTATTTTTTTCCAAAAAATATTAGAAGCTTAAAAATAGGTATTTTGGCAGAGAGACGGGACAAAATTGGGTGTCAACAACTTGTCCCTCTTTGCCCGGTAATGATGAAAAGAGTTGTCGGGCAAAGACGTTGACTTAGTAGCCTATTTTGTCCCGGCTAAAGGAAACTTGAGAGGATTATGACCGGACTCCGGTCTCTGAGTTGCCTACATATCTCGGGCTATACGAGAATCAGGTCGAGTGTAGTTCTGGGACAATTACGACACTTGAACCCCAATTGGCGCGAAACTTGCAAAATATTGTCTCAGTGCTGAATTATGATAACACTGGGTATTGTGATAGAAACTTGAGAATTCTGAAAATTGAATTGTTGGAACGCAAGAGAATACTTGTAATTAGAGACGAATGTTCGAGGTAGATCTTTGACCCGTGTCGGGAAGTCTGATTATCCTTCCCGACAAATTGCCCCAGTTCGCTGCTGAAGAAAAAGTTCCACGAGTTGATGTGTGATGCCAACTTTGATATTGTCAAAAGCCACAAGCTACAAAACAATTGTTAGCAATAAAGAAATAATATGTGTAAATAAGACAGGGTTGGAAAAGTTTACACTTGTAACCCCTGTTTCGAAAGTTGAATCCACAATATACTTTGGAGATGAATTAAATTTACGGCTTCCGATTGAGTCGATATTGAGATCCACTTTAACGAGAGCTAAATCCAAAATTGAATTTGAAATACCCCTAAATTGAATTTGAAAATACCCGCATTCTGAGGTGGGTGCCTGAACTGAAATATAAGATACCCGCATTCGGAGGTGGGTGCCTGAACTTGAAATATAAGATACCCGCATTCGGAGGTGGGTGCCTGAACTGAAATATAAGATACCCGCATTCGGAGGTGGGTGCCTGAACTGAAATATAAGATACCCGCATTCGGAGGTGGGTGCCTGAACTGAAATATAAGATACCCGCATTCGGAGGTGGGTGCCTGAACTGAAATATAAGATACCCGCATTCGGAGGTGGGTGCCTGAACTTGAAATATAAGATACCCGCATTCGGAGGTGGGTGCCTGAACTTGAATATAAGATACCCGCATTCGGAGGTGGGTGCCTGAACTTGAAATATAAGATACCCGCATTCGGAGGTGGGTGCCTGAACTTGAAATATAAGATACCCGCATTCGGAGGTGGGCGCCTGAACTTGAAAATTGACATACCCGCATTCTAAGGTGGGTGCCTAATTTGAACATTGAAATACCCGCATTCTAAGGTGGGTGCCTGAATTGAACATTGAAATACCCGCATTCTAAGGTGGGTGCCTTGATTGAAATTGACATACCCGCATTCTAAGGTGGGCGCCTAGATTGAAATTGACATACCCGCATTCTAAGGTGGGCGCCTAAAATTGAAAATTGACATACCCGCATTCTAAGGTGGGTGCCCAATTTGAACATTGAAATACCCGCATTCTAAGGTGGGTGCCTGGATTGAAATTGACATACCCGCATTCTAAGGTGGGTGCCTAAAATTGAAAATTGACATACCCGCATTCTAAGGTGGGTGCCTGAATTGAACATTGAAATACCCGCATTCTAAGGTGGGTGCCTAAAATTGAAAATTGACATACCCGCATTCTAAGGTGGGTGCCTAATTTGAATTTTGAAATACCCGCATTTTAAGGTGGGTGCCTAAATTGAAAATTGGCATACCCGCATTCTAAGGTGGGTGCCTAATTTGAACATTGAAATACCCGCATTCTAAGGTGGGTGCCTGAATTGGACATTGAAATACCCGCATTCTAAGGTGGGCGCCTAATTGAAAATTGACATACCCGCATTCTAAGGTGGGTGCCTAATTTGAACATTGAAATACCCGCATTCTAAGGTGGGTGCCTGAATTGGAAATTGACATACCCGCATTCTAAGGTGGGTGCCTGAATTAAATTTTGAAATACCCGCATTCTAAGGTGGGTGCCTAAATTAAAAATCGAAATACCCGCATTCTAAGATGGGCGCCTAAATTAAAAATCGAAATACCCGCATTCTAAGGTGGGCGCCTAGATTGAAATTGACATACCCGCATTCTAAGGTGGGTGCCCAAATTAAATTTTGAAATACCCGCATTCTAAGGTGGGTGCCTAAATTAAAAATCGAAATACCCGCATTCTAAGGTGGGCGCCTATATTGAAAATTGACATACCCGCATTCTAAGGTGGGCGCCTAATCATGTCCACTTCCCATGGTGCAAAATGTAAATCCATGCCCATTTTTCACAGTACAAAATATAAATCCACGTCGACTTTCACGCCTGTATTATACGGTGCAAAACAAACCTATATCTACTTTCACATCCGTATTATACGGCGCAAAATAAATCCACTTTACTTTCGAAAACGTAAATCTGTATCCACTTTCTACAATTGTAGGTATATTTTCCGTAATATAATTCTATTTTCACTTCCATGCTCGCATCCACAATGTAAATGTAAATCCACGTCCACTTTAGAAATAGTATTGTAAAAAGATATCCACATCTTAATCCCTGTCCCGTTGTGACGGAAATTAAATCTATAATTAACCCCACAATTTGATATACGATGCAATATTTAGATCTTGCTATCTTATTAAAATACCTCATTTTAAAAGAATTTGATAATGATTTGAATATGTATGAAATGATGACGAAATTGAGGAATTCTAACCAATAACAGGTGATCAAGGTCAGTGTCCATGATTATATGTATTCGATCCATCGATGAATGTCACGAGCTAAAACAATTGTTAGTGATAAGAATAAATAGTTGGGTCTGAAAGAATTATACTTACAGCCCTTGGTTGAGAAGATGAACTTGTGTCCGCTGTTGCAATTGAAATTTCGTGATGAGTGGAACGACGCCCACCGTTCGGCATAAGCTACCTTTGCATCCACGCTGAAGAGTACTTGCATTTTGAAGAAAGTTAACTTTTTGATCACGCTCATAATTTAATACATGCACCGTGTTCATGTTAATTGGACCTGTCTCAACAAAGAAAAATTGTGAGTTTAAAAGAAAATTGGTTGACTTGTGCATGTCGGGGAACTTGGCCCTTGAATTGACTTTTGTCTCGGTCGCGTCCACGTTCTTCGATGTCTCACCACATATCTTGCTTTGCCGGGGAGTTTCAGTTATAAAAAAAAATGTATTTTGAAAATAAAAGTAATGAGATTTGGATGACTTTGAAAGGAAATACTTAGTAGCTCTAATATGTAACATGATTAAGAAGACTCGATTTTTGAATTTACTCACATTTTAGAAATATGGATGGACTTTTGTTTAACACCACTTTTATGCTACTTCTAAAAATTTGTCCCAGTTTCAGTCTTAGAGATGCTTGATTCTGGACAATTGAAAAATAAGAACTTATAATGAAACTTTTCGAAAGTGATTTGACCGACTTCGAAATTTGTCCCAGTTTCAAGTCCTGGAAACGCTTGGTTCTAAACGATCGAAAAGTGAGAAAGTTGTAATGAAAAAATTTTGAAAGTGATTTGACCGATTCCAAAAATTTGTCCCAGTTTCAAGATACTAAAACACATGAATTTAAACGGTGGGAAGACCAAAATCTTGTTAAAAATCCTTATGTATTTTATACGAACCAAAAATGTTTGGCCAAACCGAAGATAAAAATTTCAAAATAGAAGGGCCGAACCCGCCTCGGGTTGCCTACGTATCCCAAAGGAATCAGGCCAGACGTAGTTCGTGATGAACATAAAGATTTTTGAGTTTGTTTTGTTTTTTTTAATAAAGGGGCCGAACCCTATGTGGGTTGCCTACGTATCCAAAAGGAAATCAGGCCACGCGTAGTTCCACTCATACAACAAAACACTGAAATATTTTGAAAAAGTGGCCGAACCCGATGTGGGCTGCCTACGTATCCAACAGGAAGTCAGGCCAAACGTAGTTCCAACCACAAACAAAGATACTGGAATGATTTGAAAAGAGTGGCCGAACCCGATATGGGCTGCCTACGTATCCAACATGAAGTCAGGCCAAACGTAGTTCGTTACAAACAAAATGACAGAATCTTAATTTAAAAAGGCCGTAACAAAACATAGAGGCAACATGACAAAAGGAACTAAATGTTCTAGTTGATGCCTCCGGCCTACTACAAAAGGAAATTTAAACTGAAAATACTGAAACTCCCGGCGAACCGGGGCTAAGATAGAAGTTCAATCCTGCAACTCAGGTCCTGGCTCAGCAGCCTATAAAGTCAATATTTCAGCAAAGTCTTTGATTATCGCAGCATGATCATTTTCATCTTCGACGAACAGGTTCTTGACTCCCTCCACGATATCATCATAGGCAACTTCAACAATCAGATCTGAAGGTTTTGAGAAAGTTTGATCAATGGTAGGAATAGGTTTTGGCAATGCAATCTCCTTCCTTTTATTCTTTCGTGCTTTCTTCACTTCTTCCTCAGTTGGCTCATATCCCAAACCGAATGTAAATTGTTGCGTAGGGAGAACGACTGGCTCAACCCGCCCATTTAGTGTTTTCCCTAGCCCAAATCCAGGTTGGTACCCATTTCTCACCATTTCTTTTGCAACCATAATTGTGGCACATGATCTTTTGAACTCTTGAGTTTGACATACTTCACTCTCCTTAGTGACATTCACAACCTCCCAAGCGTGGTAAGCTGCTCCGTCGAACCCTCCTTCTGCCTCGACGAATGGGGTGGATTGCTCTAGATAGAAAGACGTGTCTCCTTCTCCGTGTATACATATTTGTTGCTGATCCCACTCGAATTTGACAGTTTGGTGCAAAGTAGATGGTACGGCCCCAGCCAAATGGATCCACGGTCTACCTAACAGCATGTTGTATGTCGTGGAAATATCAAGTACTTGAAAATCCATAATGAATTCAACAGGGCCAATCAACACTTTCAACTCTATTTCCCCAATAGGGCGCCTTTGAGCCCCATCAAATGCTCGAATATTCATATCACTGGTCTTGAGCTCACTAACATTATATCCGATCTTCTTCAGACTTGCTAATGGACAGATGTTGAGTCCAGAACCCCCATCAATCAATACTTTAGCCACAAACATGTTACGACACTTGACAGTTATATAGAGTGCTTTGTTATGCATACATCCTTCTGGCGGCAGTTCTTCATTATCGAAGCTGATTCGATGGCTGTCAAGTACGCGCTCAATCATCCCAGCTAACGCCTCACTAGTTGTTTCGCTTGGAACATACGCTTCATTCAAGATCTTCAACAATGCATTCCTGTGCATATCTGAACTCAAAAGCAAAGAGAGAATAGGAATTTGAGCATTGGTCTTTTTCAACTGATCCACAACTGAGTACTCACTAGCCTTGATCTTCCTAAAAAATTCTTCTGCTTCGGTTTCAGTCACGACCCTTTTGGGAGGTACATTGGCTTCCTTAACTTGCCCCAATCTAACTAGCTCTTCTGGAGAATAGCATCTTCCAGACCTTGTCATTCCTGATGTCTTAACCTTGTCAGTGATCGTGTCCTTTCCTCGACATTCCATCACAGTTTGTTGATAATTCCATGGTACGGCTTTTGTATCGAGCACTGGTAACTGATTTGGTGCTTGAACTACTTCCACAGGCGTTGATGAAGCTCCTAATATCTCGACAGGCACACAACCCCTTATCACTACAGCTGGAGAAGCAACGGCTACAAAATCATGATCCTCCACACGATCCACAGGCACTATAAATTCGGCTGGGTCGTCAACATTTTCATCTATTCCAATCATATTTATCGTGGCCCCATCATGGGTCGGGAGTGGATTGTTAACCACATTTGGTGTTGGTGGTTTGACCGTGATCTGTTTTGCTTCAATAAGATCCTCAACCTTATGCTTCAATGCGTAACAACGATCAGTGGAATGGCCTTTTACCCCCGAATGATATGCACATGTCTTAGTGGGATCAAAGCTTCTGGGTAATGGATCTGGAATTCTACCTTCCACAGGATATACTAAGCCTGAAGCTTGCAGCCTTTCGAAAACAACGCTCAGTGGTTCTCCCAATGGTGTGAAATTGCGAAACGGTTTATTTGGGCGAGGTGCGGATGCATTGTTTGGATGATGAGGTTGTGATGGTGGAGCTGGATATGTTGGAGGTCGTGGAGCTCGATATGCTGGTTGTGTGTTGTAAACAGGGTAGGATATTTGTGGTGATTGAGATTGGTAAGATGACAAAGCTTGGTCGTAGGGATGTGGAGAATATTGGAAATATTGTGAGTGGTGAGCGTTAGGCTGGTATCGCGGTGGTCGTTGATGGCGGTATGATGTGTTTCCCAAGGCCATCACCGATGCTGCTTCTTTCTTTTTTTTCTTTCCATTTCCGAGAGTACCAGTTTGTATAGCCCTACTGGTAGACTGCAAAGCTGCTAGACTTGTTATTCTCCCTGTCTTAATGCCATCTTCGATCATGTCCCCAGCTTTGATCACTTCTGCAAAAGTTTTTCCACTCATTGTCACCAAACGTTCATAGTATTCCGGTTCTAGTGCTTGAATGAAGAAAGTAACCATTTCTGTCTCCTCCATGGGTGGGTGTACCCTAGATGCTTCTTCCCTCCACCGTATAGCATATTCTCGAAATGATTCGGTGAACTTCTTCTTCAACTTTGTAATTGAGATTCTGTCAGGAGCGATCTCAACATGAAACTTGTAGTGATCCACAAAAGCATTTGCCAAATCATCCCAAGTACGCCATTTGGTTGTATCTTGCTTAGAATACCACTCCAAGGCTTTTCCACTCAAACTCTGATTGAATAGTTTGACTCTTATCCCTTCATTCTTCCCCACACCAATCAACTTTTCACAATAGACCTTCAAATGGAAGAAAGGGTTCCCCGACCCATCAAACTTCTCAAATTTTGGAATCTTGTAACCTGGTGGCAATTCTACCTCAGGAAATGCACATAATTCTTCATATCTCACGCTTTGGTTACTACCAAGTCCACGCAAACTTCTCATGGCATCTTCCAAACTTTTGAGCTTTCTATTTATCATTTCATCATTAACTGACCGTGCCTCATTTTCAACTTCGACATAATGATCAACATCTGTGCGACATTGTCCTTGAATCTGTGTCATGGGTGGAGCTGTGGTATAAGTATACAACGGCGGAACTTGATGTGTGTCATGTGCTGGCGGTATGAATTGAGCTTTTGAAGAGGTGGTTGTAAATAAAAAGGGAGCATTTTGAGTGAGGTGTTCGGAACGAACTGGCTGAGAAGTGGTGAAATAATTTGCTTGGTTAAATTCGTCCAAATTTGGGAATGGATGTGGCACAGGCAAAGTTTGACGAACTCCCTGGGACGGAGTCATATGTGGCGGTGTTTGAGAAAATGACCGGTTATGAAGTACCATATGACTTAGTTCGGCAACTCGTCGCTCCAGACGAGCAATGGTCTCCAAATGTGTTTCTGGTTCATTAGAGGATGTGGGATCACTCGTGATTGGTAAACTAAGAGATGGCTCAGATGAAGTGGTTGCATTGATCAAACTTTGCTCCATTTTAGAACGAGTCCTTTTAGTTAACCAGGTGATTAGTGATGAGTCAGAATCTGATTTCTTGGCTTTAGACCGTGTGAAATATGGATGCTCCGCCAGTTCCCTTTTAGCACAAGTCAACCTTTTTTGTTTTGAAAATAGGTTTAAAAAGAAAAAAGATAAAAACAAGAAAAAGAAAAGGAAAATGAGTCAGTATACGGTAAGGATAATATTATTGCATATAAACACATTATTGCACATAATACATCGCGTTTTATAATGCAAGGGACCTCTTTATGCCAGAGGTAGGCCTAACGAACATTGAAGGACAAACATGTCTTTTATGTATCATTCCATAACTCTTCTTACAACTAATTTACAATAAAATAAAATTTATTACATGCCAATAAATAATACATCTCAAAGTTAAACTAAGATATCTAATACTTCAACTCCACTAATTTCTTTTGGTTGTCTTCAACCTCCAGCATTAATTTAGATGCTCCACGTCAACCTGCAACAAAAGGTCAGTTTTTCTTGAAATACTTATCTATAGAGTACTAGGTCTACATATTCCACATATTTGTCCTTCAAATAATGCACATAGATAGTGAGTAGTGTCACTTAGAGTCATAGACTCTTTTGGACATTTGGTAAGGTTGACTAATGAACTTAATACACCAAGGGTATTAAGCCTCCTAGGTTTAGAATGATGCATGTCCTTACAAGGTTTTGGCTTCGCTCTACCCTAAGTAGACTAAGAATGGGTTTACTAGACGCAAAGTTCCCAAGCGGACTGCTCGAGTGAGAAGGCTACGCGGTCCCCGTTATTCGGGCACCCCCGCGCATGCGCCAACTCCCTTAAAATTTGGATTCTATGAAGAAATTTGCGGGTGCGCTAAGCACACCTCGCGTGTACGTGTGATAGTGTGAATTTTCCAAAAGTGGAGGAAATATGAACGGAATGCCAGTTTAAGGAAAGCAGTAATAACATATTACACAGAAAATACATATAAGGAATAAAAATACTTAAAAGCATATAAGCAACAATATAGACAAAATAAAGCAAAATAAACAAAGCATCCAACAAATGATTTATTAACCTAAGTTGTTATGGTTAAGAGCCTAAATTCCCCAGCAGAGTCGCCAAGCTGTCACACCCCATTTTAACCGGGTCGATTTAGGGAGTATGACGTATTGGTGATTCCTATTTATTTGTTTTAAGGAGTCGCCACCTAATTAGTTTAACGGTGAATTAGGACACCTAGAGATTAACTAAGGCAAAGTTAAAACTAAACCTCAATTAATAGTCTGCTTAACCAGTGTGATTCTAGGTAAGGGCTCTATATTATCCTAAAGGGAAGGGGTTAGGCATCCTTTAGAATCCGTTAACTTACGGTTATCCGACTAACTTAGGTTAATTAATTAAGTTTTAAATATAGTGTTTGAATTTTAAGAAATAACTTGTAAAATATAGTAGTGCCATTTGAACTAACTTGTAGGAAGATATAATAACTTGCATAACGGGAATGTTTCTTTTTAAAATGAGACTTATAAATACTGTTGAAACTTTGAATGAAAATAGTAATGTTATCTGAAAATAAGACTTACGAAGTATAATGTTTTGCGTAAAGAGGGGTTTCAAATGCTATTTATAATATGACTTGTAAAAGGTTTCAAATAATGACACTACTCAAAACGAGACTAACAATTTGTATAAAAGGATATTCTAAAATGCTATAAAATTATGAGTGTTACTAATGGTTTAAATGGAAGTGGAATAATGCTATTCAAAATTAGTTTTACGAAATATGATAATTTGCATATAAAAAAAAATAAAAGAAGATGCGGGGCAGTGTTTTAATATATATTTGAAACAAACCAAACGATGAGGTATGAATTGACTTTGCATTTTAGAAAGATAAATGAAATACAAAACCGCTAATGAATTTACTTTATCCCTTTTATTGTTCCTTATTAAATACTTAGCCAAATATGTGTGGTTAATTCGACTTGAAGAATTTAAAATATACTGAAATTTATATTGGCGCATTAATGACGTTTTGAAATGCTTAGGATAAAAATATGATTCCCTTTTTACTTAAAATATATAGTCGTGCCATTTTGTAGTTCAATTATTCCAGTGAAAAATAAACATTATAAGTATTATAAATAATTTTAACGTAAAATAAAACAAGAATGAAACCTATTAATTATTGGTTTACTACCCGTTATTAAGTAACTTCACTAAAGTTCATCTAAATTAACAGGTGTTAGTCACGCAATACAAATTAAATGCATAAAAAAAAGTAGATATAGTTTAAACGGGCTCAGCCCATTTAGGACTGCTACAATCGAGAATGGATTCAGCCCATTTTTGGGGCTGTTTGCGATCTGCAGCTGTTATTGGGCCTCAATCCAATTTCTTCTTCTTTTGCAGGTGGGTTGACTCGAGAGCTGAGTTGGGCTTTTAGCCCAACAGCGAATGCAGGAATGACGAGTCTCTTGGACTCGTACACGATGGTCATGCACAAGAATGAAAGGAAAAGAATTAGTATCTAACCAATGGATAAGCCAAACATAAAAATGTACATCGAAAAAAAAGGATCAGTAAGTTGTGTATATTCCGGGTATATGTGAGATATGTCCCATGTTTCAATCAATAACAGACTCGAGGCGTTGAACTAATTACCAGTTTAATCACTTGCAAAGACAAACGAACAGGATACAAAAGTATTTCGGATTATCAATATGCAAGCAATACGAACCAAATCAAGATATTTTTTACAAAAATATAGTTCTCTCAGACATAACAAACATAACAGATATTGCAACAAGCACTCAAAAGAGACAACACACAGCAGACGAACAAACAGATTTGCACATTGGATTCACACTTATCGGAGGCATGAACTAACTACTTATAAACAGAGGGAAATATCAGGGAAGAAGGGGAAAGTGTACATGATAAGAATAAAACAACTAGAGTCTCAAGTATTAAGCAGGAGGTCTAAATTAGATATACCACTAGATTGATGGTGATTCTGCATATGAATTAGGACACAAGGACCAGTTTAGAATGACATGTGCAAACTGGACTGGATTAGGCAAAGTCCCCCACATTATTAAAGTTTAAACTGACCATGTTTTTCATAAATTATGAATCAACAATTCCATAGAATCCTGATTCAGTTAACAGAACCCAACACAGCATCCCAGGTTACTTCCATATCAAACAAAATCTACAGACTATACTAAAGCATATTTAATCATACTGATTTCATCTTTCAACAAATCATAGATGACTGAAACCAACTAATATTGAGCATAAACAAGTACCACTGAATCTGCAGGACTATGTTAAACTACCACAGACTTAAGCAATCAAATTTTGATTGAACATACAGACTTAACCTACAACAGACTTAACCTACATCAGGAGTTGTGTAAACATAAGTTTGGATTGAACAATACGCTGACTTTGAAATGTCAAAATCATCTTCGGCAAATGAATGAGCTATTCTAAACAGGCTCAAACAAACCTGATTGTGTCAGATTAGAGACTAAATCGAATCAGCGACCAACATTGACGTATAATCATTCTATCATATTTAAAACAAACAGATTTCGTTCATGTTAGAGTATATTACTCGAATAAAGAGAGTGAGAGAGAGGCAACACTGAACTGTTTTATTCACATGCCAATATACCTAAGTTATACACACAGTGCTATGTATATTAGATGTATATCGAACACATACTTCCCTTTTTGCCTTGATATCCACTGTATATTCTATGTATATTTATCTTTGAACAGATTCTAACTCTCGAGAATTCAGTCTAAAACCCCAAAATTACAATGTTCATCTTTCACAACTCATCTTAGTAATCAAAACACCTTGTTCTAACAGCATCTAAATATCAACAAACAAACGACGATAGGGACAAACTACACATTTAACTAACTAAAGCAAATGCTAAAGACCAAAAACAAGAGATGTATTAAGGTTTACCTTTTTGTCGTGCAGCGAACGGGATTCTAAATCTTCAATCTACCTCCGAACACTTATCAAATTCAGCTCGCATATGTGCGGATTCGAACTGATATCGAGGGTAAACGAAATAAAATTGATTTAATATTTTGACTTGGTAGAAATGACCCCTAAAGGACTGATGTTTAGGGAATCCTAGGAGACTTATGTTTTCTTAGGACGATATTTTTTGCGACTCGAGAAACTCGGATCTTAGGGAGTTTTTCTCCATCCAAAAACCCCTCCCCTGTTTCGATGAATCAACCCCATTTTATAGGGTTTTGGGTTCAAGACCAAAATGACGAAAGGAACAGAGGGAGAAGTAACGTGGCGACAAGCGGGTGTGGGGGTGTCAGACGCGTGGGGTGTCGGTGGTATAATGGAAGTAACGTGGGGGTATGGGGGGCGTGATGGTGTCAGTGATGAAGTTGAGTGGAACAGATGGATGGCAGAGGTATGGGCGAAGTCAGAGGAAGTGGAAATCACGTGGGGGGTACAGGTGCGGTGGAGATGGTGGAAGGTGGGTGGAGTTAGGGCGATGGCGATGGAGGTGGGTGATGACGAGGTGGGTGGCGACGGAGAGATAGATGGAGACGGCGGAGATGGGAGGCGGAGGGAGGTGCGATGGTGGAGATGACGATGAAAATGGGGAGGGAGACGAGGGAGTTGCGGCGGTGGTATGGAGGAAAGTGATGGGGAAACCCTAAAAGGGTTTCCTTATTCAGCTGAAAAATGAATTGGACCCGGTCCATTTGTGGACCGGGTCAAATTTTAGACTGGGTATTAAAAGAACGGACTAGTAAATTAAACATGGATTATTCTAAAAAATTGAGACAAGGGATACGGACTAGTCCTAAAATTACCAAGAGTCAATCGGGCTTTAATTTGGAGTCCGGTAAGTCAAAATGCGGACCGAGTGCAAGAAATAGTTTGGCTTTAAATTTGAATAAAAGACCCATTTAATTAATGAATATACCGAGGGTGACAAAATATTACTTAATACCAAAAAATGTGTGATTATTAGACTCGGGTAATAAGATCATATGGTGTTATGATAGCCGTGTAATAATATATATTATTTTTTCTTCGAAAATCCGCACTAAAATAAATACTTTTTATTTAATTATGCAAAGATAAATGCGATGCGTGCGCGTAAGCTGGTAAAATGCCGAAATGATAAAAATTGTGAATAATAATAATAATAATAATAAAATACGGTAAATAATAATAATTGATAGAATGATACAATGGCGGTATTGATAAGAGGCTAATAATTATAGTAAACATAATATATATTTTTTATTTTTTTCCAAAAAATATTAGAAGCTTAAAAATAGGTATTTTGGCAGAGAGACGGGACAAAATTGGGTGTCAACAACTTGTCCCTCTTTGCCCGGTAATGATGAAAAGAGTTGTCGGGCAAAGACGTTGACTTAGTAGCCTATTTTGTCCCGGCTAAAGGAAACTTGAGAGGATTATGACCGGACTCCGGTCTCTGAGTTGCCTACATATCTCGGGCTATACGAGAATCAGGTCGAGTGTAGTTCTGGGACAATTACGACACTTGAACCCCAATTGGCGCGAAACTTGCAAAATATTGTCTCAGTGCTGAATTATGATAACACTGGGTATTGTGATAGAAACTTGAGAATTCTGAAAATTGAATTGTTGGAACGCAAGAGAATACTTGTAATTAGAGACGAATGTTCGAGGTAGATCTTTGACCCGTGTCGGGAAGTCTGATTATCCTTCCCGACAAATTGCCCCAGTTCGCTGCTGAAGAAAAAGTTCCACGAGTTGATGTGTGATGCCAACTTTGATATTGTCAAAAGCCACAAGCTACAAAACAATTGTTAGCAATAAAGAAATAATATGTGTAAATAAGACAGGGTTGGAAAAGTTTACACTTGTAACCCCTGTTTCGAAAGTTGAATCCACAATATACTTTGGAGATGAATTAAATTTACGGCTTCCGATTGAGTCGATATTGAGATCCACTTTAACGAGAGCTAAATCCAAAATTGAATTTGAAATACCCCTAAATTGAATTTGAAAATACCCGCATTCTGAGGTGGGTGCCTGAACTGAAATATAAGATACCCGCATTCGGAGGTGGGTGCCTGAACTTGAAATATAAGATACCCGCATTCGGAGGTGGGTGCCTGAACTGAAATATAAGATACCCGCATTCGGAGGTGGGTGCCTGAACTGAAATATAAGATACCCGCATTCGGAGGTGGGTGCCTGAACTGAAATATAAGATACCCGCATTCGGAGGTGGGTGCCTGAACTGAAATATAAGATACCCGCATTCGGAGGTGGGTGCCTGAACTTGAAATATAAGATACCCGCATTCGGAGGTGGGTGCCTGAACTTGAATATAAGATACCCGCATTCGGAGGTGGGTGCCTGAACTTGAAATATAAGATACCCGCATTCGGAGGTGGGTGCCTGAACTTGAAATATAAGATACCCGCATTCGGAGGTGGGCGCCTGAACTTGAAAATTGACATACCCGCATTCTAAGGTGGGTGCCTAATTTGAACATTGAAATACCCGCATTCTAAGGTGGGTGCCTGAATTGAACATTGAAATACCCGCATTCTAAGGTGGGTGCCTTGATTGAAATTGACATACCCGCATTCTAAGGTGGGCGCCTAGATTGAAATTGACATACCCGCATTCTAAGGTGGGCGCCTAAAATTGAAAATTGACATACCCGCATTCTAAGGTGGGTGCCCAATTTGAACATTGAAATACCCGCATTCTAAGGTGGGTGCCTGGATTGAAATTGACATACCCGCATTCTAAGGTGGGTGCCTAAAATTGAAAATTGACATACCCGCATTCTAAGGTGGGTGCCTGAATTGAACATTGAAATACCCGCATTCTAAGGTGGGTGCCTAAAATTGAAAATTGACATACCCGCATTCTAAGGTGGGTGCCTAATTTGAATTTTGAAATACCCGCATTTTAAGGTGGGTGCCTAAATTGAAAATTGGCATACCCGCATTCTAAGGTGGGTGCCTAATTTGAACATTGAAATACCCGCATTCTAAGGTGGGTGCCTGAATTGGACATTGAAATACCCGCATTCTAAGGTGGGCGCCTAATTGAAAATTGACATACCCGCATTCTAAGGTGGGTGCCTAATTTGAACATTGAAATACCCGCATTCTAAGGTGGGTGCCTGAATTGGAAATTGACATACCCGCATTCTAAGGTGGGTGCCTGAATTAAATTTTGAAATACCCGCATTCTAAGGTGGGTGCCTAAATTAAAAATCGAAATACCCGCATTCTAAGATGGGCGCCTAAATTAAAAATCGAAATACCCGCATTCTAAGGTGGGCGCCTAGATTGAAATTGACATACCCGCATTCTAAGGTGGGTGCCCAAATTAAATTTTGAAATACCCGCATTCTAAGGTGGGTGCCTAAATTAAAAATCGAAATACCCGCATTCTAAGGTGGGCGCCTATATTGAAAATTGACATACCCGCATTCTAAGGTGGGCGCCTAATCATGTCCACTTCCCATGGTGCAAAATGTAAATCCATGCCCATTTTTCACAGTACAAAATATAAATCCACGTCGACTTTCACGCCTGTATTATACGGTGCAAAACAAACCTATATCTACTTTCACATCCGTATTATACGGCGCAAAATAAATCCACTTTACTTTCGAAAACGTAAATCTGTATCCACTTTCTACAATTGTAGGTATATTTTCCGTAATATAATTCTATTTTCACTTCCATGCTCGCATCCACAATGTAAATGTAAATCCACGTCCACTTTAGAAATAGTATTGTAAAAAGATATCCACATCTTAATCCCTGTCCCGTTGTGACGGAAATTAAATCTATAATTAACCCCACAATTTGATATACGATGCAATATTTAGATCTTGCTATCTTATTAAAATACCTCATTTTAAAAGAATTTGATAATGATTTGAATATGTATGAAATGATGACGAAATTGAGGAATTCTAACCAATAACAGGTGATCAAGGTCAGTGTCCATGATTATATGTATTCGATCCATCGATGAATGTCACGAGCTAAAACAATTGTTAGTGATAAGAATAAATAGTTGGGTCTGAAAGAATTATACTTACAGCCCTTGGTTGAGAAGATGAACTTGTGTCCGCTGTTGCAATTGAAATTTCGTGATGAGTGGAACGACGCCCACCGTTCGGCATAAGCTACCTTTGCATCCACGCTGAAGAGTACTTGCATTTTGAAGAAAGTTAACTTTTTGATCACGCTCATAATTTAATACATGCACCGTGTTCATGTTAATTGGACCTGTCTCAACAAAGAAAAATTGTGAGTTTAAAAGAAAATTGGTTGACTTGTGCATGTCGGGGAACTTGGCCCTTGAATTGACTTTTGTCTCGGTCGCGTCCACGTTCTTCGATGTCTCACCACATATCTTGCTTTGCCGGGGAGTTTCAGTTATAAAAAAAAATGTATTTTGAAAATAAAAGTAATGAGATTTGGATGACTTTGAAAGGAAATACTTAGTAGCTCTAATATGTAACATGATTAAGAAGACTCGATTTTTGAATTTACTCACATTTTAGAAATATGGATGGACTTTTGTTTAACACCACTTTTATGCTACTTCTAAAAATTTGTCCCAGTTTCAGTCTTAGAGATGCTTGATTCTGGACAATTGAAAAATAAGAACTTATAATGAAACTTTTCGAAAGTGATTTGACCGACTTCGAAATTTGTCCCAGTTTCAAGTCCTGGAAACGCTTGGTTCTAAACGATCGAAAAGTGAGAAAGTTGTAATGAAAAAATTTTGAAAGTGATTTGACCGATTCCAAAAATTTGTCCCAGTTTCAAGATACTAAAACACATGAATTTAAACGGTGGGAAGACCAAAATCTTGTTAAAAATCCTTATGTATTTTATACGAACCAAAAATGTTTGGCCAAACCGAAGATAAAAATTTCAAAATAGAAGGGCCGAACCCGCCTCGGGTTGCCTACGTATCCCAAAGGAATCAGGCCAGACGTAGTTCGTGATGAACATAAAGATTTTTGAGTTTGTTTTGTTTTTTTTAATAAAGGGGCCGAACCCTATGTGGGTTGCCTACGTATCCAAAAGGAAATCAGGCCACGCGTAGTTCCACTCATACAACAAAACACTGAAATATTTTGAAAAAGTGGCCGAACCCGATGTGGGCTGCCTACGTATCCAACAGGAAGTCAGGCCAAACGTAGTTCCAACCACAAACAAAGATACTGGAATGATTTGAAAAGAGTGGCCGAACCCGATATGGGCTGCCTACGTATCCAACAGGAAGTCAGGCCAAACGTAGTTCGTTACAAACAAAATGACAGAATCTTAATTTAAAAAGGCCGTAACAAAACATAGAGGCAACATGACAAAAGGAACTAAATGTTCTAGTTGATGCCTCCGGCCTACTACAAAAGGAAATTTAAACTGAAAATACTGAAACTCCCGGCGAACCGGGGCTAAGATAGAAGTTCAATCCTGCAACTCAGGTCCTGGCTCAGCAGCCTATAAAGTCAATATTTCAGCAAAGTCTTTGATTATCGCAGCATGATCATTTTCATCTTCGACGAACAGGTTCTTGACTCCCTCCACGATATCATCATAGGCAACTTCAACAATCAGATCTGAAGGTTTTGAGAAAGTTTGATCAATGGTAGGAATAGGTTTTGGCAATGCAATCTCCTTCCTTTTATTCTTTCGTGCTTTCTTCACTTCTTCCTCAGTTGGCTCATATCCCAAACCGAATGTAAATTGTTGCGTAGGGAGAACGACTGGCTCAACCCGCCCATTTAGTGTTTTCCCTAGCCCAAATCCAGGTTGGTACCCATTTCTCACCATTTCTTTTGCAACCATAATTGTGGCACATGATCTTTTGAACTCTTGAGTTTGACATACTTCACTCTCCTTAGTGACATTCACAACCTCCCAAGCGTGGTAAGCTGCTCCGTCGAACCCTCCTTCTGCCTCGACGAATGGGGTGGATTGCTCTAGATAGAAAGACGTGTCTCCTTCTCCGTGTATACATATTTGTTGCTGATCCCACTCGAATTTGACAGTTTGGTGCAAAGTAGATGGTACGGCCCCAGCCAAATGGATCCACGGTCTACCTAACAGCATGTTGTATGTCGTGGAAATATCAAGTACTTGAAAATCCATAATGAATTCAACAGGGCCAATCAACACTTTCAACTCTATTTCCCCAATAGGGCGCCTTTGAGCCCCATCAAATGCTCGAATATTCATATCACTGGTCTTGAGCTCACTAACATTATATCCGATCTTCTTCAGACTTGCTAATGGACAGATGTTGAGTCCAGAACCCCCATCAATCAATACTTTAGCCACAAACATGTTACGACACTTGACAGTTATATAGAGTGCTTTGTTATGCATACATCCTTCTGGCGGCAGTTCTTCATTATCGAAGCTGATTCGATGGCTGTCAAGTACGCGCTCAATCATCCCAGCTAACGCCTCACTAGTTGTTTCGCTTGGAACATACGCTTCATTCAAGATCTTCAACAATGCATTCCTGTGCATATCTGAACTCAAAAGCAAAGAGAGAATAGGAATTTGAGCATTGGTCTTTTTCAACTGATCCACAACTGAGTACTCACTAGCCTTGATCTTCCTAAAAAATTCTTCTGCTTCGGTTTCAGTCACGACCCTTTTGGGAGGTACATTGGCTTCCTTAACTTGCCCCAATCTAACTAGCTCTTCTGGAGAATAGCATCTTCCAGACCTTGTCATTCCTGATGTCTTAACCTTGTCAGTGATCGTGTCCTTTCCTCGACATTCCATCACAGTTTGTTGATAATTCCATGGTACGGCTTTTGTATCGAGCACTGGTAACTGATTTGGTGCTTGAACTACTTCCACAGGCGTTGATGAAGCTCCTAATATCTCGACAGGCACACAACCCCTTATCACTACAGCTGGAGAAGCAACGGCTACAAAATCATGATCCTCCACACGATCCACAGGCACTATAAATTCGGCTGGGTCGTCAACATTTTCATCTATTCCAATCATATTTATCGTGGCCCCATCATGGGTCGGGAGTGGATTGTTAACCACATTTGGTGTTGGTGGTTTGACCGTGATCTGTTTTGCTTCAATAAGATCCTCAACCTTATGCTTCAATGCGTAACAACGATCAGTGGAATGGCCTTTTACCCCCGAATGATATGCACATGTCTTAGTGGGATCAAAGCTTCTGGGTAATGGATCTGGAATTCTACCTTCCACAGGATATACTAAGCCTGAAGCTTGCAGCCTTTCGAAAACAACGCTCAGTGGTTCTCCCAATGGTGTGAAATTGCGAAACGGTTTATTTGGGCGAGGTGCGGATGCATTGTTTGGATGATGAGGTTGTGATGGTGGAGCTGGATATGTTGGAGGTCGTGGAGCTCGATATGCTGGTTGTGTGTTGTAAACAGGGTAGGATATTTGTGGTGATTGAGATTGGTAAGATGACAAAGCTTGGTCGTAGGGATGTGGAGAATATTGGAAATATTGTGAGTGGTGAGCGTTAGGCTGGTATCGCGGTGGTCGTTGATGGCGGTATGATGTGTTTCCCAAGGCCATCACCGATGCTGCTTCTTTCTTTTTTTTCTTTCCATTTCCGAGAGTACCAGTTTGTATAGCCCTACTGGTAGACTGCAAAGCTGCTAGACTTGTTATTCTCCCTGTCTTAATGCCATCTTCGATCATGTCCCCAGCTTTGATCACTTCTGCAAAAGTTTTTCCACTCATTGTCACCAAACGTTCATAGTATTCCGGTTCTAGTGCTTGAATGAAGAAAGTAACCATTTCTGTCTCCTCCATGGGTGGGTGTACCCTAGATGCTTCTTCCCTCCACCGTATAGCATATTCTCGAAATGATTCGGTGAACTTCTTCTTCAACTTTGTAATTGAGATTCTGTCAGGAGCGATCTCAACATGAAACTTGTAGTGATCCACAAAAGCATTTGCCAAATCATCCCAAGTACGCCATTTGGTTGTATCTTGCTTAGAATACCACTCCAAGGCTTTTCCACTCAAACTCTGATTGAATAGTTTGACTCTTATCCCTTCATTCTTCCCCACACCAATCAACTTTTCACAATAGACCTTCAAATGGAAGAAAGGGTTCCCCGACCCATCAAACTTCTCAAATTTTGGAATCTTGTAACCTGGTGGCAATTCTACCTCAGGAAATGCACATAATTCTTCATATCTCACGCTTTGGTTACTACCAAGTCCACGCAAACTTCTCATGGCATCTTCCAAACTTTTGAGCTTTCTATTTATCATTTCATCATTAACTGACCGTGCCTCATTTTCAACTTCGACATAATGATCAACATCTGTGCGACATTGTCCTTGAATCTGTGTCATGGGTGGAGCTGTGGTATAAGTATACAACGGCGGAACTTGATGTGTGTCATGTGCTGGCGGTATGAATTGAGCTTTTGAAGAGGTGGTTGTAAATAAAAAGGGAGCATTTTGAGTGAGGTGTTCGGAACGAACTGGCTGAGAAGTGGTGAAATAATTTGCTTGGTTAAATTCGTCCAAATTTGGGAATGGATGTGGCACAGGCAAAGTTTGACGAACTCCCTGGGACGGAGTCATATGTGGCGGTGTTTGAGAAAATGACCGGTTATGAAGTACCATATGACTTAGTTCGGCAACTCGTCGCTCCAGACGAGCAATGGTCTCCAAATGTGTTTCTGGTTCATTAGAGGATGTGGGATCACTCGTGATTGGTAAACTAAGAGATGGCTCAGATGAAGTGGTTGCATTGATCAAACTTTGCTCCATTTTAGAACGAGTCCTTTTAGTTAACCAGGTGATTAGTGATGAGTCAGAATCTGATTTCTTGGCTTTAGACCGTGTGAAATATGGATGCTCCGCCAGTTCCCTTTTAGCACAAGTCAACCTTTTTTGTTTTGAAAATAGGTTTAAAAAGAAAAAAGATAAAAACAAGAAAAAGAAAAGGAAAATGAGTCAGTATACGGTAAGGATAATATTATTGCATATAAACACATTATTGCACATAATACATCGCGTTTTATAATGCAAGGGACCTCTTTATGCCAGAGGTAGGCCTAACGAACATTGAAGGACAAACATGTCTTTTATGTATCATTCCATAACTCTTCTTACAACTAATTTACAATAAAATAAAATTTATTACATGCCAATAAATAATACATCTCAAAGTTAAACTAAGATATCTAATACTTCAACTCCACTAATTTCTTTTGGTTGTCTTCAACCTCCAGCATTAATTTAGATGCTCCACGTCAACCTGCAACAAAAGGTCAGTTTTTCTTGAAATACTTATCTATAGAGTACTAGGTCTACATATTCCACATATTTGTCCTTCAAATAATGCACATAGATAGTGAGTAGTGTCACTTAGAGTCATAGACTCTTTTGGACATTTGGTAAGGTTGACTAATGAACTTAATACACCAAGGGTATTAAGCCTCCTAGGTTTAGAATGATGCATGTCCTTACAAGGTTTTGGCTTCGCTCTACCCTAAGTAGACTAAGAATGGGTTTACTAGACGCAAAGTTCCCAAGCGGACTGCTCGAGTGAGAAGGCTACGCGGTCCCCGTTATTCGGGCACCCCCGCGCATGCGCCAACTCCCTTAAAATTTGGATTCTATGAAGAAATTTGCGGGTGCGCTAAGCACACCTCGCGTGTACGTGTGATAGTGTGAATTTTCCAAAAGTGGAGGAAATATGAACGGAATGCCAGTTTAAGGAAAGCAGTAATAACATATTACACAGAAAATACATATAAGGAATAAAAATACTTAAAAGCATATAAGCAACAATATAGACAAAATAAAGCAAAATAAACAAAGCATCCAACAAATGATTTATTAACCTAAGTTGTTATGGTTAAGAGCCTAAATTCCCCAGCAGAGTCGCCAAGCTGTCACACCCCATTTTAACCGGGTCGATTTAGGGAGTATGACGTATTGGTGATTCCTATTTATTTGTTTTAAGGAGTCGCCACCTAATTAGTTTAACGGTGAATTAGGACACCTAGAGATTAACTAAGGCAAAGTTAAAACTAAACCTCAATTAATAGTCTGCTTAACCAGTGTGATTCTAGGTAAGGGCTCTATATTATCCTAAAGGGAAGGGGTTAGGCATCCTTTAGAATCCGTTAACTTACGGTTATCCGACTAACTTAGGTTAATTAATTAAGTTTTAAATATAGTGTTTGAATTTTAAGAAATAACTTGTAAAATATAGTAGTGCCATTTGAACTAACTTGTAGGAAGATATAATAACTTGCATAACGGGAATGTTTCTTTTTAAAATGAGACTTATAAATACTGTTGAAACTTTGAATGAAAATAGTAATGTTATCTGAAAATAAGACTTACGAAGTATAATGTTTTGCGTAAAGAGGGGTTTCAAATGCTATTTATAATATGACTTGTAAAAGGTTTCAAATAATGACACTACTCAAAACGAGACTAACAATTTGTATAAAAGGATATTCTAAAATGCTATAAAATTATGAGTGTTACTAATGGTTTAAATGGAAGTGGAATAATGCTATTCAAAATTAGTTTTACGAAATATGATAATTTGCATATAAAAAAAAATAAAAGAAGATGCGGGGCAGTGTTTTAATATATATTTGAAACAAACCAAACGATGAGGTATGAATTGACTTTGCATTTTAGAAAGATAAATGAAATACAAAACCGCTAATGAATTTACTTTATCCCTTTTATTGTTCCTTATTAAATACTTAGCCAAATATGTGTGGTTAATTCGACTTGAAGAATTTAAAATATACTGAAATTTATATTGGCGCATTAATGACGTTTTGAAATGCTTAGGATAAAAATATGATTCCCTTTTTACTTAAAATATATAGTCGTGCCATTTTGTAGTTCAATTATTCCAGTGAAAAATAAACATTATAAGTATTATAAATAATTTTAACGTAAAATAAAACAAGAATGAAACCTATTAATTATTGGTTTACTACCCGTTATTAAGTAACTTCACTAAAGTTCATCTAAATTAACAGGTGTTAGTCACGCAATACAAATTAAATGCATAAAAAAAAGTAGATATAGTTTAAACGGGCTCAGCCCATTTAGGACTGCTACAATCGAGAATGGATTCAGCCCATTTTTGGGGCTGTTTGCGATCTGCAGCTGTTATTGGGCCTCAATCCAATTTCTTCTTCTTTTGCAGGTGGGTTGACTCGAGAGCTGAGTTGGGCTTTTAGCCCAACAGCGAATGCAGGAATGACGAGTCTCTTGGACTCGTACACGATGGTCATGCACAAGAATGAAAGGAAAAGAATTAGTATCTAACCAATGGATAAGCCAAACATAAAAATGTACATCGAAAAAAAAGGATCAGTAAGTTGTGTATATTCCGGGTATATGTGAGATATGTCCCATGTTTCAATCAATAACAGACTCGAGGCGTTGAACTAATTACCAGTTTAATCACTTGCAAAGACAAACGAACAGGATACAAAAGTATTTCGGATTATCAATATGCAAGCAATACGAACCAAATCAAGATATTTTTTACAAAAATATAGTTCTCTCAGACATAACAAACATAACAGATATTGCAACAAGCACTCAAAAGAGACAACACACAGCAGACGAACAAACAGATTTGCACATTGGATTCACACTTATCGGAGGCATGAACTAACTACTTATAAACAGAGGGAAATATCAGGGAAGAAGGGGAAAGTGTACATGATAAGAATAAAACAACTAGAGTCTCAAGTATTAAGCAGGAGGTCTAAATTAGATATACCACTAGATTGATGGTGATTCTGCATATGAATTAGGACACAAGGACCAGTTTAGAATGACATGTGCAAACTGGACTGGATTAGGCAAAGTCCCCCACATTATTAAAGTTTAAACTGACCATGTTTTTCATAAATTATGAATCAACAATTCCATAGAATCCTGATTCAGTTAACAGAACCCAACACAGCATCCCAGGTTACTTCCATATCAAACAAAATCTACAGACTATACTAAAGCATATTTAATCATACTGATTTCATCTTTCAACAAATCATAGATGACTGAAACCAACTAATATTGAGCATAAACAAGTACCACTGAATCTGCAGGACTATGTTAAACTACCACAGACTTAAGCAATCAAATTTTGATTGAACATACAGACTTAACCTACAACAGACTTAACCTACATCAGGAGTTGTGTAAACATAAGTTTGGATTGAACAATACGCTGACTTTGAAATGTCAAAATCATCTTCGGCAAATGAATGAGCTATTCTAAACAGGCTCAAACAAACCTGATTGTGTCAGATTAGAGACTAAATCGAATCAGCGACCAACATTGACGTATAATCATTCTATCATATTTAAAACAAACAGATTTCGTTCATGTTAGAGTATATTACTCGAATAAAGAGAGTGAGAGAGAGGCAACACTGAACTGTTTTATTCACATGCCAATATACCTAAGTTATACACACAGTGCTATGTATATTAGATGTATATCGAACACATACTTCCCTTTTTGCCTTGATATCCACTGTATATTCTATGTATATTTATCTTTGAACAGATTCTAACTCTCGAGAATTCAGTCTAAAACCCCAAAATTACAATGTTCATCTTTCACAACTCATCTTAGTAATCAAAACACCTTGTTCTAACAGCATCTAAATATCAACAAACAAACGACGATAGGGACAAACTACACATTTAACTAACTAAAGCAAATGCTAAAGACCAAAAACAAGAGATGTATTAAGGTTTACCTTTTTGTCGTGCAGCGAACGGGATTCTAAATCTTCAATCTACCTCCGAACACTTATCAAATTCAGCTCGCATATGTGCGGATTCGAACTGATATCGAGGGTAAACGAAATAAAATTGATTTAATATTTTGACTTGGTAGAAATGACCCCTAAAGGACTGATGTTTAGGGAATCCTAGGAGACTTATGTTTTCTTAGGACGATATTTTTTGCGACTCGAGAAACTCGGATCTTAGGGAGTTTTTCTCCATCCAAAAACCCCTCCCCTGTTTCGATGAATCAACCCCATTTTATAGGGTTTTGGGTTCAAGACCAAAATGACGAAAGGAACAGAGGGAGAAGTAACGTGGCGACAAGCGGGTGTGGGGGTGTCAGACGCGTGGGGTGTCGGTGGTATAATGGAAGTAACGTGGGGGTATGGGGGGCGTGATGGTGTCAGTGATGAAGTTGAGTGGAACAGATGGATGGCAGAGGTATGGGCGAAGTCAGAGGAAGTGGAAATCACGTGGGGGGTACAGGTGCGGTGGAGATGGTGGAAGGTGGGTGGAGTTAGGGCGATGGCGATGGAGGTGGGTGATGACGAGGTGGGTGGCGACGGAGAGATAGATGGAGACGGCGGAGATGGGAGGCGGAGGGAGGTGCGATGGTGGAGATGACGATGAAAATGGGGAGGGAGACGAGGGAGTTGCGGCGGTGGTATGGAGGAAAGTGATGGGGAAACCCTAAAAGGGTTTCCTTATTCAGCTGAAAAATGAATTGGACCCGGTCCATTTGTGGACCGGGTCAAATTTTAGACTGGGTATTAAAAGAACGGACTAGTAAATTAAACATGGATTATTCTAAAAAATTGAGACAAGGGATACGGACTAGTCCTAAAATTACCAAGAGTCAATCGGGCTTTAATTTGGAGTCCGGTAAGTCAAAATGCGGACCGAGTGCAAGAAATAGTTTGGCTTTAAATTTGAATAAAAGACCCATTTAATTAATGAATATACCGAGGGTGACAAAATATTACTTAATACCAAAAAATGTGTGATTATTAGACTCGGGTAATAAGATCATATGGTGTTATGATAGCCGTGTAATAATATATATTATTTTTTCTTCGAAAATCCGCACTAAAATAAATACTTTTTATTTAATTATGCAAAGATAAATGCGATGCGTGCGCGTAAGCTGGTAAAATGCCGAAATGATAAAAATTGTGAATAATAATAATAATAATAATAAAATACGGTAAATAATAATAATTGATAGAATGATACAATGGCGGTATTGATAAGAGGCTAATAATTATAGTAAACATAATATATATTTTTTATTTTTTTCCAAAAAATATTAGAAGCATAAAAATAGGTATTTTGGCAGAGAGACGGGACAAAATTGGGTGTCAACAGATATCACACATATTCCCATGCGATCCTTAATAACGTGTTGCCTTAAGTAGTCCAAAAACATACCCCACGTACTAATGCTCTCAGTAGCTGCAATTGCAAAAGCTAGAGGGAATATAGCTCCATTTGCATCCATTCCAACTGCTATTAGTAGCTTTATGTCATACTTCCTGTACACATGTGTTCCATCTATTGATATTACATGCCGACAATGAGCAAAACCATCAATGCATGGTTTGAAGGCCCAAAACACAAAATCAAAAATATTACCGGGCACACCAGGCTTCGATTTAAGCTTCCATTCAACAACAGTACCATGATTGAAGTGTTGTAGAGCCGCCATGTATCTCGGCAACGTCTTGAAAGAGCCCTCCCAATTGCCGAAGACTATCTCATGTGCACGCCTACGCCCAAGATACGCCTTCCTCCTAATAACAGTTTTGCTATATACTTTCAGGACGGCTGTAATACAATCTTTAATAAGGAACCTGAAAAAGTTGAAATATCAGCATATAACAACGAGGAACATTATATTAACACCAAAAATAAAATAAACTTAGGCGAAGGGGATACCTTGGGTTTTCTCTAATGTCGCCAACTAATACACGCGCAATCAAATTAGTATCTAGATTGTAAAAAATGAATATTTACCACTGTCCGTCAAATTGCTGACTTAAACTATCCAGAGGCATTTGGCTAGTCAAAATGCTTTCATAGGTACTCATGTCAGGGTGATTGTGTTGATAAGTAGGTTCCGCTTGAGTAACTTCGGCCTGAATTATAGACGGGGCTTCCCGACGAGGTCTATTTTGGGCTTCCCGAGGAGCCCTAGCCATGAATTCAAGTCGATTAATGGGGACCTTCTCTATATACATTTCAAGGACGTTTAAAGTTTTGCATTGCCTATAATCATAAGGCGCCTTCAAATAATCAGTCAAAGAATCATCGTCTTGAATGTACCACTGTCCATAACTAGTTACACCTTGCGGCATAAATGACATTGGATATTTTCCAATTATATTTAGATCAAAATCACTTCTACTAACTTGTAGTCTATTATACAAGGCTTGGAGTAGTTTTGAGAATTTTAAGTCAAGTGGAAACTTAGCATGGTATTTTGGGGAAGAATCATAGCGCAAATTATTTTCCTCGAATATAATTTGTCCGTCCCAGAATAAAGAAATTCTAATTCTTGGAACATCTGCCATATTTTGAATAATTTAGGAGGAATACAAAATGCAAAAACTAGATGAAACTTCGAATTTTTTGCTTTTTTTACCTTATACGAACTCGGTATTAATAGAATTTGAAGTTTGAATATAGAACCAACGCATGCATGCAATTACAATGGCTTGCAGTGTTGCGTCAAATCAAATTAAGAACGGAGTGTTACATAACGCATGAAATAACTGTTTTATGTCAGAATAGCGCAGTAAATTACTGCGTTATTCTGTCACTACGCAGTATAATACCACGTTATGACAGTATAACACAGTAATTTAATGTGTTATACTAGTATAACACACTATTTTACTGCGCTATACCCCTGCAGCATATCGTCACCTCAAATGTCAAACAGAAAAACGTCATGATTCGAATCAAACTTTATATAACGTAATTTGACGAATAGTTGTTACCAACCACATAACATTCCGCACAAAATTGAGTTACTATGTCATTTTTTGACCAATTTAGAGATATTAGTCATGTTATATCGTTCACTTCAGCAAACATATTTCAAGTAATGGGTTGGACCTGGGAACTAGATGATGCTGATTTTCATTACTCAAATAATCCTAACGATAGATTCAATCGAGAATACAATAATAAAATAAGAGAGGAGTAGGATTGGCGTGTTAGGGAGACTGCAGCACTGGAGCACAAGTTAGCGTCAGTAGGGCTTAAACGCCTAAAAAAACATGTTATGTCAATGCCTCGCGGAACTCCACAAGAGTTTAATTTGGCTCTTAATCGTTTTCGCGAAGAGAACAATCGGATGCAAATACGTTACCATAGGGTAGAATATGGTATACATGGTAGCACAAGATTTAGATCTAAGTGGGATTCGGACAGTGAAATGTCCGATAAAGATTAATATTTTTCTTACAATAAGGTAAGTAGGTAGGGTCATAAAGACCCCCCCCCCCCCCCCGAGGGTACTTGGGGGTTTGCAACTATATAAGTAGCCCTTTCTTTTGTTATTAGACTACACCATATTCAATGTCGGGTGGTAGAAACTCAGCTTGGTCTTTACTCCTTCCAAAAGAACCAAATAGCAGTGATGATGAGAGTTCAAATCATAGCAGTTTTTCGAGCAATACCAGTGATTTCAAACTAGATGAGCTAAATCCCCACCTTCTTATAGAGCGTAATGATGATTTCGGCAGTATGAAATATTCAGATCCGCGGGAATATTATTGCGATTTACACCGAGAATGGTCACATCGACTTGCCGAATCAGAACGTCTTGTTCGTGACTTGGAAAATCTCAACGCTCCAATCCCAACAAGGTACTCCTTAACCATGCCTCAAGTAGGTCCAGAAACTTGCGAGCTTGCCGTGCAGAGGATTAGAAAAGAAAATAACAGAATGCTGGTAAGACGATGTAGATTTTACATGCTAAAGTTGGCCGAAGAACAAGCATCATCAAGCGGTAGAGAACTAACTGCTACTGAAAAAAGATGTGTCTTAAGAAACCGTCAATATTTTTCTGAGGACGATATTGAGGACTTGTACTCTGATGATGATTAAGAATGTTGTAATTTTAGTTTTAATTTTAATTTATGATTATGCTATTATTTTGAAGAATATTAGTATGTTAAGTATTTTCATCTACTCAAGGTTATGAATGATGCAATTTAATTAAGTTTTTTTTTTTGTATGATTGCTGCCATTTTTACTAACTTTTAATTAATTATTAATGAACAAGTTTAAGTATTCGTAAAAAACTTCAAGCTAATGTCACCGAGCCTTCAAACGAAAATGGCGTTCGAGCACTTTTCAACCACTAAAACGGCCATCCGAACTTTTGTGTATCCTTGATGTATTGATCCTACCTTATTAATCGCACAAAAATAAGTAGGGTTCTATATAAAATATTGAAGTTTTGGGGTCCTGAAGCATGATTAATCTATGGTCAAAGTACGTTAAAAAGTGTAATGGAAGAAGGTTAACCAAAACGGCCGAAAAAAAAGGAGGGACACTATAGCGCAGTAAATTACTGCGCTATAGTAGTTAACAGAGCCGTCCCCGTTAACTGCTTTAGCGCAGTAAAGGTTGTTTGGCAACATTTTTTTGTTGTTGGGGTATTTTGGTTCAAAATGTTTTTTTTGGGGCATTTTGGTTCCGGACTCTATCAGCCTATCAGGTAAAACAATTCGCCTATTTCTTATTGGTCGGCCAATGCTTTCTTTTTAGTAATTTTTTATGACCATGAAATTTGTTTGGAGCCGGTCTTAGGATCTATCGTAGCCCCTTCAAAATTTGGGAACGGATCCGTCACTTTACTCTTCTCCACTTAAAATACTAGACTTAATTTTTGGTGCAACGCTCGAACATGTAACCTAAGTCACACGTCTCTCAACCTTTGTCAATTGGGCCAAGTCATGTGTTTATTAAGCTAATAAAGCTGCACTATACTTTGGGTTTTGCTTTTCTTGATGATTAAATCATTGGATTGTAACTCCAATAATTGAAATCAAGGGCGGAGTTAGAAGATAAATACCAGTTTCGTCAAACTCAACTGCTTTAATTTAATCTAATCTTGTATTTGTATTAAGACTTTCATAAAAAATAACAAATATTAAATTTCGAATCTAATTGTTAACACTTAATATCATTATCCTAGAATTTAGAACCACAAAATTCTAAATGTCCACCTCTGTGCATTGACTGTCTTACTTGTTTATTGAATGGTAGCTTATAGGCCATAGCCCATAAGTGGGGATTCGACTAGTATTCATGAATCCAACTGACAGTGGACCATTCCTATTTCCTGAAATATTAAGATTTAAAACAAAGAAATAGTCTACATTACTTTTTCTGTTTCGTTTTATTTAACATTATTTATAATTTTACTTCGAAAAAACTATTATTTTTTTATATTTGAGAATAATTTAACTTTAAATTTTTTATTTTATTCTTAATTTAATGTAATTATAAAAGTGTCATAATAGATGTAAGATTGCAAATTCTAAAAGCTTTTCTTTTTTTTCTTAGTCACTGTGTGAGTCAAATACCGGGTATTAAGATGGAGTTCAGCTTCAGCATGTGGAATTTCCGTGTAAAAACTTGTAAAATTACATTCACTGCTTGATGAAGTTTGATTAAACAATTGGTTGTGCTAATAATCTTTACCTATAATGACTTACCCAGATATAAAATTAAAATAGAAAGAACTCATATAGAAAAGAGGGGGGTTATATCTCAGATGATCATTAGTTCACTTAGAAAGTCATAACTTTGTTTTCTAACAAAAAAAAATTACTCAAATATGGTTAGTTCACTCCGAAAGTCACTCAATTTTATTTTCTAACTAGAAAGTCAATCAACTATTGGTGTTTCACCACAATGTCACTCAACCTATTTAAGTGATTTTTTTAATTAAATTTTATTGACATAATTTTTTTTATTTAAAGCAAAAACTGTAAGAAGAAAAAAAGTACACATTTTAACCATTTTATTGACCCGTCCCACTTAACCCGACCCATTAAAAGTATATTGACCAAAAACCTTTTATTTTACCCTTAACCAAAGACCTTTTATTTTACCCTCATTCCCTTCTAATTTCTCTTATAACAAGAATTAAAAGAATAAGAAATACAAAGTCTGGCTATTAACAAGCAAATTAAATGAATATTGAAATCAGAAAATTAATATGCAAAAAGGAACGAAGGCGCAGATTTGATTCAACTTCATGTTATGTTTCTTGCTTACAGTGGCTAATTGTTTAGTTTCTTATCTTACTGTGTGCTATTAGAAATTTTTGGTCAGAGGCTGTGTGATTTCCCACCATATATCCCCATTTTCATATTTTCTCCGTCTCGTGGCACTTTTCGTTCCCGAAATTCAAATTGCGTGAACTTTGACCAACATTTTAAGATGTATTTTTTTACCAAATTGATATAAGAAAAGTTGCAAATTATAGTACTTTTCATGTATGTTAATCTAATCCAATTTAGCTTTAAAGTTTAGTCAAATTGACTCTCAAAAAGCGAAAAGTGTCACTTAAATTGAGACTGAGGGAGTACTTTATTTTAATTATTTGCCGACATGTCTGTTTTCTGGTTAATTGACAGACTTTTTATTTCTTCTTCTTCTTTTAATTCTTGTTAAAAGAGAAATTAGGAGGGATTGAGGTTAAAATAAAATGTGTTGGTCAATATAATTTTAGTGGATCCGGTCAATAATATGATTAAAATGGGTATTTTGTTTATTTCTTATAATTTTGTCTTTAAAAAAAATTCATGTCAATAAAATTTAATTCAAAAATCAATTAAAATGTTGGGTGACTTTGTAACTGAAATACCAATAGTTGAGTGACTTTCTGGTTAGAAAACAAAATTGTGTGACGTTCTGAGTGAACTAGTTATAGTTAAGTGTATTTCTGGTTAAAAAATAAAATTGAGTAATTTAGTGAGTAAACTAATAATAGTTGAGTGATTATATGAGACATTATCCCGAAAAAGAGACAGAGCAGAGCAGATAAGCTAGCATGTGAAAGCTCTGCAAGAAGAGGAGAGTTTAGTGCAGAAAGCCAGAAGTGAGGCAACAGAGCATTAAATTGGGTAAGTCCAAGTAATTAATGTTTTTTATGTGAACGCAAGGAAGAAGCCAATGGTGATGGTGTCCTTGCTCCTTAAAGGCTGGAAAAATAGTGAGCCAATGACAACTACGTACACTGCACACACTGTAGTCAATTAGTCACATTACCACTATTATGTTCTGATCACTAGCTAAAATCCAAATTTCAAACACACTTCAACATCTCTTTCAAACTCCTCCGAGGATAAGATCATTCGAAATGTGAGACTCTGCTTTTATCAAGTGGTTATCCTAGGACCACTTGGAATTCTCCTTCCTTTAGGATTTTTAAGATATACTACATTGATAATATAAAGAAATTTTACTACAATTAGTCTGGTCAACTTGTTGTAACAAGTAACTTATCCTCTTTCTCAAGTTATCAATCCATGATTATTACAGACATTAATTTATAGTTATGACTTAAGTAATTTGATAGTGTAAAAATTCTCCAAACTGTCGAGGTTCACTTGGTTCATGATCTAGTTATGCAGCAACTATAATACAAAGAAATGTTATGGGGTGAATAGTAATGTTGGAAATATTATGTGGTGAATGAATAATAGTATATTATTATACCAGAATTGCCTACTTGAGTATGTCTGATGGGATGTACCAAGAAATCAGCAGTTCCTAATGGTATAGGCAACAAAGCCACCTTGCCACCCACTACCACTAATTAAATCACCCCCCCCCCCCCCCCAAGTTAAACTGGTGCTTGCTGTTGCACCAGGTGCTAAGGCATGGGTGTTTTGTATCCGGTAGTAATTGTTGTTATTGTATAAAAGTTAATCCAATAAAAGAATTTAATTTTAGAATAGGGTAAATTAGTCAAATTATAATTTTTCTACATTAATAGTAAACATGTTAAAGAATTGTTAGAAAGAAATCAAAACAATGGAGTAAGCATAATATCGTTAACCACAAGAAAAGTTAATGGTATGAAACAAAACTAAGAAGGAGATCTTTGAAATTATCCTTGTGATATAGTCTTTATCTGATCATGAGATCTATTGTGATAAGTTGCTCAATATAAATATTAATGCCGGTAAGTATTTTGCGCATTGTATTTCAACAACTTTGGAATAATTGAGAATTTTATTCTAATAAATAATTAAAGTAAAAGAATTTTAGTATCAACAATTCACTTGAAAAATAACTAGTAACAACACATAAAGCATATATAGGCCTCATCAACACAAAATGTTACCATTTGTAATACCATGCTACAGTTCTTTTGGTTTATTAGACACGTGATTTACGGATCGATATACGCCTCAACTCAAAGCATTATATAGGCCTCATCAACACAAAGTGTTACTATTTGTAATATCATGCTACGGTTCTTTTGGTTTATTTAACACATGATTTACGGATCCATATACGCCTCAACTCAAAGCATTATGAACCAATTAACGCTGGTGTAGGTACGACCTCCTCTCTAGGCAGGTGATGAAACAAGAAATATTTAAATGATAATCTATAAATCGAAAAACAGGTTTTTGAAAGTCTAACGGACTGTAAATTCTTTTAACGAATTTGACACGTAATAATAGTTATATAACGACCATATGACAACTGCTATTTTTTTACTTTAAAATGATTTACGTGCCTAACTTTAAGTCAATATATCATGCTAGCGATGTGAAAACTTAGGGAAATACCGACACCTTTAACAGAAGGACTCTTAGCTGTTAGTCAAAATAGATCTCCTCTAACAACCAAGGCAACAACTTCATCATAAAAGAATTTTTAAATCGTGATTTAAACAAACACTTCCTCTACAAAAGCCATTAAATTCTCAACACATTTAAATCTTATCCATTGATTCTTACGCTAGTAATTAGGAATCTATTTGTAAAGTCTAAACTCCGTATATTTCAACCGATTAAAATGTAAAAGACCAAATGGGACGGAAAATGACGTCACTTTGTCCTTGAACAAATAGTATATATAACGTTTAATTAATACTAGTTTGTGTTTTCTCTCTTTCTTTGGGTCCAAGGTAAGTAGAAGCCTCTTAGACTTTCAAAAGGGCGAAGATGTCACACATTCTAGTTAGTCATGTCTGATAACAAGGGCGGTGTAGAGTTTTACGTAAGATTAACTTAATTCACGCTGGATTTTGAACACAATAATTTTACATGGAGATAATACGCAAAACATACCTGATGCGGAAGACATTATCACGAAAGCGGAAGCTTTAATTGTGTAAACTGATTTCTACCTCTTTGCCCTAGTCTTACGTCACCACAGCCGTCAGTGATGGAAAAGTATATTAGAAGAAGTGGTAACCCTAATGGGTGGAGGGAGGACCAATTTATAGGAATTGAGACTTAATCCGGTACGTCCATCAAGTAACCGATCTAACGGACGAGATTTATTTCTCATTAATATTAGTTATGGGCTTTACATTAATTGGACCACATATTAGAATTAATTAAATTCTAACATTCTCCCACTTGGCCCAATGACCGCATAACACTAATATTTAACAACATAAACATTAGTTGCGCATAAAATAAATCTCTTATATAACGTCCATCATACATACCATAGTATGACAAACCACTAATGTGAGTTATGGCGGTTATACATAATTTTGTGCTACATACTCCCTTCCATATACTACAACATTAGCAACTTATCATACTAGGTTTATAAGCTATAAAACATTTAACATTATGGTCCACAATAATGTCTCATTGAGACTCATCCTGTAATATCTCAGAACAATAATGTGTACACCATTATGAAAAACAGGAAATTCATTAATGTATATCAGAAACACATAATCGAGCTCAGAGTGTCAGACATTATAAAGAAAAACATTAATCATAAGTACAACCAAGACCGATTCTATGTACATGTTCTTTAAATGTCTTTGGTTGTAAACCTTTCGTTAACGGATCTGCAATCATGAGATCAGTTCTAATATGCTCAAGTGACACCCTTTGTTTCTGAACTTCATCCTTGACAGTAAAGTACTTTAATTCCATATGTTTGGCACCTTTGGAGTACTTATCGTTCTTGGAGAAGAATATTGCTGCAGTATTATCACAATAAATTTTCAGTGGCTTGGTAATGGTGTCGACAACCCCAAGTCCTGAAATAAAGTTCCGCAGCCATAATGCATGAATTGTGGCTTCAAAACATGCCAAGAATTCTGCTTCCATTGTGGATGTAGCAATGACAGATTGCTTAGCACTCTTCCACGATATTGCTCCTTCAGCTAATAGGAACAAGTAACCAAAAATGGACTTTCTAGAGTCAACACATCCACCATGATCTGAATCCGAGTATCCAATGACTTCCAAACTGTTGGATCTCCTATATGTGAGCATGTAATCCTTCGTTCCTTTCAGGTACCTCAAAACTTTCTTTGCAGCTTTCCAATGATCAATTCCCGAGTTACTTTGATATCTTCCCACAAGTAAGTAGAACTTTCATTCAGTGAACTACGTTTAATTCCAACATTTTGATGTATAGCAAGAAGGGATTCAGAAAAAACATTATCGAGTTTCAATTTATATAAACCATCAATAAGAACACCAGAATCATAAAAAACAGCATTCTTATATAAATTGAATGTTACATCCCGTATTTTCGTGCGTTGGGAAGCGTGCGAGTTAAATGACATTAGTAACGGAAGAACGGTTATCCCTCAAGCTCATAGGTGGTTAGAGTGATGGTACAGATGTATAGAAAGGATTAGAAGTCAAGTGAATTGGATAAAATAATTTTCATTAAGGTTCAACGTTTATTTGAGTGAAATACGGTCCAAGCTATAATACCCCGTATTTTTAGACTAAGAAATTGAACCGCCAAAAATGAGCAAATTTATTCGAGCCCGGAGGATTTGGTCATTTCAAGCATGAAAATCAAAGAACTTGGTGTATACATGGGATGAATTCTCAAAATTATTTAAGACAAAAATGTGACGACAGTGATTGAAAATAATATTTTATGTATGGCAAATGAGGTTATGGACTAGTGTTATATTACACGGTCATGGTAATGAATATATAAAGTATGTTAAAAATAATCACCATTTAAGTGAATTGAGATCAAGAAATTAATTATGTGGGTAATTGATTAAATAATAGAATAAAGTGGAAGAGTACGGATTAATTGTTGCATTAATTAAGGCTGTTGGATGTATATTGCATGGACAGCAATTGTTTTCCACTTAAATGAGTTTGCCACGTATTGAACTAAAGGACAACAACTAGAATGAGTCATGGCATATGAAGTGCTAACATGACACATGTAAAGTAAATATCATGACAAATTGTATACTTACAAATCTATTAGCACATTTAAAGTAAAGACTATGGCAAATTGTATACGTACAAATAGAATAGCATTTAAGAATTCAAATAGCGTTGAATTGGATAAAATTGATACCAAGACTAAGATGTGAATAATCAATGCACTACATGTATACGTACATGATCAGCTCTTTCTTACAAGGAGGAATATCAACAGGCAGTAACGTGAAGTTCTAACTTACGGGTTTTGTTCTCCGCTTTCATCTCGTTGTTCCGTTTGTCGTGTTGTTGGATCCGGGATTTCTTCGAAGTAAAGTAAGGTGGAAGGAGATTATTTCTTGGCATATGAGGTAAGAATTCTCCTCTACTAGATATATTTAAATTCGTCTAGGTCATAGTTAAATTGTGAGACGAGAACTACGAAATTAATTGCGGGAAATCGGATAAATGGTTATTGTTATCATATGGACTGCTTGTTGGTTATTATAAATTATTTAGTGAGCTGGAATATCGTGAAATTTGCTGTAGCTATTCTTATCCTGCTTGTTGTTATACTATGTATATACGAAAATAAAGAAGTGTATACAAGTATCGATATAGGAATTGATGAAATAAATGCGAACTTACGAATAGAATTGTCAATTGATATAGTTGGAGTTGTGGGCTGTTTTTCTTGTTGTAAATATATGATATAAAGCCGAGATTTGTGGTAAATGATGCCCTTATCATATTGAGAATATTTTTAAGGTTAAGAAGAAAACATACGAAAAGGAGTATATGGATTGTAATTCGAGCTTGTCGCTCGTTATAGAGTATTATGAAGTTGTTATGGACATGCATGCTGTGTTTTTGGGATTTATTTGTTGTTGGGCTGATATACGAAGTTGGGAGATGCTAATGATATAGAGGAGATGCTGTCCGTTTCGTTTTAGAATTAAGTCATCAATTAATATATATGATATACGAAAGCCTTCTTAAGTCACGTGCGTATTCTTACGATTATAGATTTATCATATTAATTATGGAAGTTCTTGGATGGACTGAGCTCTTGAACTACGTGAGGTATGTAAAGTTGTCCCTTCTTTCTTTTGGCATGTCCTAGACGTAAGTGATGAATGACATGAGCTTTGGGGTAATTCCATTCATAAGTTCTGAATATGATTCATGATTCTTATTCACTTTTTGATATTAGAGGTTTTAAAGTAGTTAAGTCACTGCCCTCGAGCTTTCTATATGTTGTATAGTATAATCGTATGTATAAGTCTCTATTCCTAAAGGCTCTATAATGACTAATGTCCTTAACTTTCATAAGTTGTCTCGTATTGATTTGATACCTGTCAATGATCCCTGAGACGTTATTTAATATAGTTCATAATGATATTCAAAGAGCCACTAGGATGGCTAATGTTCTTGATTTCCATAAACTATTTTATTATGTCTTGATACGTGTATATAATCCTTGAGGTTCTATTTTATATAATCCACAACGACATTCGAAAGGTATTTGATATGACTATTGTCTTGGTTTTCAAATGATGATTCGTTTTGATTATTCTATTGAGTCTCAGATATGATTTAATTTGCATATGGTTTCTCACTACTCTGCTCGTGCATGCCTTAATACATCTTTCACTGAGTCTCGGGCCAGGACATGTTTTAGTGCACAGATCCACTGCATTATTCACCGAGTCCCTCACTAGAGGGCCGGGACACTTTATATATATGTATATGATGATATGATGACATGGGGATGGCGGCCAGGATGGCACATGATGATCTTATTCACCGAGTCCCTCACTAGAGGGCCGGGACACGTTATATATATATACATGATGATGATATGATTTTGTTTACCGAGTCCCTCACTAGAGGGCCGGGACACGTTATACATATGCATATGAACAGGATGATTCTCTAATGGTGACATTAAGTTTCATAACGAGTTAAGTCTGATATTGACACCATGATTCATGATTCAAAGGTAAGCCTTGTGGTTTTCTGGTTATTGTACTGGTTTTCTGTACTCCTCACTTCAGTATGATCCTGTTTATTGTATTTATGCTTTACATGCTCAGTACATATTCCGTACTGACCCCCTTTCTTCGGGGGGCTGCGTTCATTCCCACAGGTACAGATGCTCACGTTGGTAACCCGCCAGCTTAGGAGTCCTATTCAGCTATCTTGGAGAGCTCCCTTGTTCCGGAGCCTAGATTTTGGTACAGAATCTCTTGTGGTGTATATGTATTTTATCCAGGGGTACGGCGGGGCCCTGTCCCGTCATATGATACTGTTGTTACTCTTAGAGGTCTGTAGACATATGTGTGGGTTGTGCATCGATGTTGTTCAGTTATGTCTATATGGCTTATGTTTTGGGACGTTCCCATTCGTAGTGGCAGCCTTGTCGGCTTGCGTAGATATATATATATATATATATATATATGTTTTGAGAAGTAATGTGTTATGATAGCCTTGTCGGCTCGTTTATAGAGGGGATGTTCCCTTATATTTTATGAAAGCCTTGTCGGCTTATGTACTATAATGTCTGTTGAAAGTTGTATCTCCCCAGGAGACAGGTTATTGTGATATGTCTAAATAATGCGATAATTTTGAGACGACGTCTTGCCTTGGTATTGATAAGGTGTCCAGCTCGGGCACTAGTCACGGCCTACGGGGTTGGGTCGTGACATTGAAACATCCATGTCCAAACTTAAAATCAAATCCAGAAGCATCAAGTCTTGAAAGAGAAATCAAATTCCTAGAAACTGAAGGAACATAAAGAGTCTGTAATAGATCAAGGTGATGTCCAGTCTCCAAGATCAAATGATAAGTCCCTATGCCTTCAATTGGAGCCTTCATACGATTTCCCATGAACAAGAAATCCTTATTTGGATTTGTAGTTTGGATCGTAAGAAATCCCTGCAACATAGTGGATACATGAGTAGTTGCACCAGAATTAAGCCACCAAGTATTATTAGGAACTTTTACTAAATTTGATTCGAAACATACAAAAGCACTAAAAGTACCTTTCTTTTCGAACCAAGCTTTACGTTTCGGGCAATCTTTCTGATAGTGTCCGTCCTTTCTACAGAAACGACACACATCTGCCTTGAGTTCCTTATGAGCATCCTGTTGAACTTTAGCAGATGTTTTCTTCTTCTTGAACTTGTTGGCCTTCACTTTAAGTCCTTTACCAGCTCTTTGACCCATGAGGTTAATAGAATGACTTCCTTGTTTCTTAAGTCTTGATTCCTCCTGAGTAAGCATACTGGAAAATTCACTAACATCCCACTTATCCTTAATAGTGTTATAGTTAATTTGGAATGGTCCATACTCAGGAGGCAATGAGTTTAGAATAAACTTAACCAAGAAGGAGTCATCCACTTTCATCCCCAAAGTCCGGAGTCTTGCTGCAATATTAGTCATCTCGATGATATGATTTTGCATACTACGCGACCCATCAAACTTCATGGTCGTGAGTTCAGCCATTAGTGTACCAGCGAGAGACTTATCAGTAGAACGAAAACGTTCTTCCACAAACTTCAGGTATTCCCTGGCACTTTCTGTTTGTGGAATAGTACTCTTAATGTTGTTGGCAATAGTCATTCGCATAAACATAAGGGTCAATCTATTAGAGCGTTCCCGTGCTCTATGGAAAGATTTCTCATCCTCACTGCTTGTATCAGTAATAGCAGTGGGTTTTTCTTTCAGCAGAGCCAAGTCAAGATCCATCACACCTAAGTGAAACTGGACTTGTTCATGCCACTCAGAGAAGTTCAATCCGTTGAACACAGTAACAGATGAAGCGAGCGATGAAGAGGAATAGCTGCAAAATAGATATACATGCTCATAAATTAGAAAATAATGTGGATTCAGCAAAACAATAAAAGTATATCGTAATTCTCCTTTGGGTAATACTACGACATACTATCATAATTTAAATGCCATTTTCAACTTTAACAGGCAATTAAATATTTTCAATCAAACATATACGACATCTTTGGATATACAATACATATTTGATTAAATAATATCAATTTACCTCATTATGTTCACTACTCATAGAATAATTGATTCACCTTTGGGCAAATCCTTGAGTTCTAGCAATAGTGAAAGTCAATTTATCCAACAATTTTTATGCATGCATATTTTTCTTAAACATACTAGTTCGGCCACTTTAGTGACTAACAAACTATATTAATATAAATGCATACATAAAACAATATCATAAAGTTTCATGCACGTGAATACTTTAAACATTCTAGTTTGGCCACTTTGGTGACTAACAAACTAAAAAAACATAATATATATGCATAAAACAAACATGAATATATTCTAGTTTGGCCACTTTGGTGACAAACAATCTATATAACACTAAACACACATATTGTTTATTTATTTAGTACAAGGACCACTTTAATTTGTTGCCCAATACAAAACAAACATAATTATCACATTATGTGACACTTTAAAAACGTAATTGTCGAATTTAATTTGTGCAAAATAAACTTCACTGACAGGGCTTCATTAACTTAACAATCCAAGCACTTTAAGTAGCCCAATATGAATTTACTCTACTGATGAAGGAGTTCAACAGTGAACTTAGGCACTTAATTAGAATTTGATTGGACAAAAATTCAACTTCAAGGAATCATAAGAAATCAAACTTAAAAGACGGCTAATGATTTCTCAGTGACGGGTGTTTTGGAGTAAATTATCTCCACAGACATTCATTCCCAAGACAAAATAGATTCCATTAAACTTTTTATTAGCCGAATCACTTGACTAAATATCATTTAAAGAAACCCTACGGAAACATGATTGGTCAGCCACCATAAACATTGAACGATCAAGTTTTGGTGTCTGATGTGGAATGAATATGCAACCATATACAGTTTAACCAAAGCTCAGCCTTACGATTTTTTTCAGTAAGCAAAAGTTCCAATATTGTCATATTATTTTCATTCTTATATGAAGATTATTGGTTCAAATATCCAGGTTCTGATACCACATGTAAGATTAACTTAATTCACACAGGATCTTGAACACAATAATCTTACATGGAGATAATACGCAAAACATACCTGATGCGGAAGACATTATCACGAAAGCGGAAACTTTAATTGTGTAAATTGATTTCTACCTCCTTGCCCTGGTCTTACGTCACCACAACCGTTAGTGATGGAAAAGTATATTAGAAGAAGTGATAACCCTAATGGGTGGAGGGAGGACCAATTTATAGGAGTTAAGACTTAATCTGGTACGTCCATAAGTAACCGATCTAACGGACGAGATTTATTCCTCATTAAATATTCGTTATGAGTTTTACATTAATTGGACCACATATTAGAATTAATAAAATTCTAACATTTTAGTTATGAGGTTGACACACTCCACTAGCTGTTATAAAACTTTTATATTTATATTAAGAAATTTACTTAATACGTATAAATAGTTTACGAGCTTAACTAACTAAACGCATGTATTAACCAGCAGTACGGTTCAATCCTCACCCGACTTTTCTCTTCCTTCTCCAATTACTGTACAAGAACATTATAAAAAGAAACGAATTATATATGCCAACTGCCAAGGCACGAACTTTTTTGAAAAGACTCTTGTACTTTGTGCAGAAATAGCTGTACCTAACTTTTAGTCAGGTGAGACAAACGTGGACTTACGAGTTACGAGTCTATATGAACTTGGGAATGCGCTCACACTGACTCTCAGAAAGCAAAGTCCTCTGTTTTCATACATTCTGACTGAACAAAGTTCAGTCCCTCTCACTTTCACCTTTCACTCGATTGGCGCTAAATTAATGATACCAAACTTGAACGGATTAACAAAAGGGAAAATGGAATTGGATCTCGAGAATCCATTAACAGGCTCCGAAGAACACCATTTCGACTCACTCTTCGCAACCGAATCCGATCACACGCCGTCCTTCCTCGCCTTCAAATGCACTGATGTTCGCTTTTCGCTTCGCCGCCACTCTCTCTTCCTTATTTCTCAGGTAAACAAAATATGTCCTAATTTGTTTTGACTTTTCGCTTATCATTTGACTTTCCCTGTTAATTTAGATATTAAAAGTGTAATCATTTCCTATTCTCCTTGTATAAAATGCTTCTACTATTAATGTCACAATATGAAGTGCAAAAGGTGTGAATATTTTTGAATGGATACAGTAATAGTGTGTCTAATTATAACTGTTGCTTTTGTTGTGTTTTTTGCAGGTACAAAGTTCTTACAAGTTTGATCGCTATGTCGCTTACCTTGCTGTCAATTACATTGATCGTTTTCTTTCCCAACAAGAAGTTCTGGTAAAATCAAACTCATAAATTTCATAATTATAGCTATTTACACATAAAAGTGCATGAAATTGTTGATGAGAATTGAATGAAACTTACTACAGGAAAATAAGCCATGGATTGTACGGATTCTCGTCATTGCTAGCCTTTCACTTGCTGCAAAAATGAGGAACATCGATTTATCACTGTCCGATATTCAGGTAAATTGTAAATCAATATTGAACAGTAAGATTTCATCTCAATTGCTGAAAATTCAATTTCAATACGACTTACTGAAAACATTGTAACAGAGAGATATAGGTTTAATTTTTGATCCTCAATCGATTCATCGCATGGAATCGCTGATTCTCACTACTCTCAAATGGCGACTAAGATCCATCACGCCTTTCTCGTTTCTGCAATTCTTCATCTCATTTTTACAACTCAGTGATTCGTCTATGACTCAGTCTCTTAAAAAACGAGCTTCAGATATCATTTTCAGTACTCAATACGGTACTGTTAATTCTCTAGTAATTTCAAAATTATGTTACTAGTATTAGTTAGCTAATAGTAACTGCTATCGTAACCTTTGATTGATGCCGACATATTTACAAATTTTATTGCAGAAATTAAGTTTTTTGAGTTCAAACCATCAATAATAGCAGCATCAGCGCTTCTATGTGCAGCTGATGAGCTGATTCCCTTGCAATTGACTTCTTTCTTAGCTGCAATTTCAGAATGTCAATACTTAAATAAAGTAAGTCTTCTTTAAATAATCTGTTTCCTTGTTCTATTTTATTTCATACAATTACTACTATTGGACTGGAGAGTCAACTAATTCTTTTTTGACCCACTTTTTCTGATATACTATAAATACTAGTACTATATAGAAAGACTTTTGGTGTTTTCTATACTCAAAATTAAGATCCAAAACTCTTCACTTCAAATGTAGTTATTCTTGTTTTCTTACATTAAATGATGTTTTCTCCATCCCCTGTATTTACAACTGTAACTGAGGAATAATACTCTTCGTTAGGAGGAACTTATGAATGCTTTGGCTATAATGAGGGAAATGCCGATAGAAAGGCAGGAGTCTACAGTCGATGCAGAGTCTTGTAGTACGTTGACGGCAAAAAGTGTTCCTGAATGTGAACGTACAAGCTCTCAATGCCACACATCAGGATACAGACAACATCAAAAAGCGGAAATTGAGCGATTTACGGGATGATCAAGCGTTCCAGATTTCTCAGGTTCAGTGGTGCTAAGATAGTAAGACTGCGTACCAGCGTCCCTATTTTGTCGTCTCATGCTTAGCATTTTTGTTCGAGTGGGTTAATGCATACGTCAATAGTTGAAAAGTGGAGGACCTTTAAATTGATTGAACTCTAAAACTTAAGTAGTGCAGTGTAGAATTGTAACGAATTAGATGCAAATCTCTATAGGTTTCACTTTGTGCTTCGAAATGTCGATAGTATATGTTGCGTCAAAAAGTGCTAAGCAAGCTATGTACTATTCAATCTATTAAAATAAGCATGGACAAAAAGGCGGCAAAGCAATTCAGAGAAATTACTCGTACTGATGCATCTGTAAACTGACCAAGAAATCTTTATCTTGTTCTTTAATGGTCTTAACTCCCACTTTTTATGAAAAGATAGATAAGTTTTCACGTAATTGTGTAGAGAAATTTGCGTATTGTACTTTTATGTTAGACTATTCAAAGAATCTTTGTTCTTTGGAGCTGGAGGGTGGCGCAGAGAAGGGGTGAACAAAGATTGGGGAGTAAGGAGCTGAATATATACTTAAATGTGTAGTTTCATGTGCACTCAATGCCGGGAGAGTAGTGAAACGAAAAAGGTAGAAAAAAGGCCTGAAGAGGAGAAGTGACACATGAAGAAAAATTACTGTATTTTGCTTTGTCAGTTTTCAGTGTGGTTGAGTGGGACTTAGAGAGAGGAAACGTTGTTCTAACGCGGATTTTAGCAAGGTGACAAAGAGACATGTCATTAACGTCTTTGAAAGCAACAGCACCTAAACATTGTAGAAATAGTTCTTTTATTTATGGAGGATGGACTAAATTACTGGTGTTCTATAGCATTTTCCCTTTTCTTCTCCCTTCTCGAGGCATATGTCATGCAACAACGGTTAAAGCTAGCTAATGATTGAAGCTAGCGAAGTTGGTGTGAATGAGAAATGGAGGGAAAAAATGAAGTTAAAGCAAAGTTCCTTTGGAAAGGAGCTTTGTACCACATTAGTGGTAGAAAGGGAGATTATGTGCTTATATTATAAAGCACTTCCTTCAGCTCTTGAAGGGTTGGGAAGAGGGACTCCCTTGCGTTGTCGTTGTTGCTCGACTTTGGCTTTGGTCAAATGATTGATTGATAATCTTTTTTAAACCAAATTTATTTAATTCATTTTTTCATTTCTGATATTATTTTCTGTGAATAAGATATTGAGTAATTTTATTATTATTTTTGTGGAAATTTCCCAACGACTATTTTTTTGTTTTTAATTTTTGGAAAAGGCAAGGCCTTTCCGAACAGACACCTTTCTCTCCGAGACACCTTGCTTGTTCTGAACAAGCACTGCTTAAGCTATAAATACAGAGGCAATGCCTCATTTTTGGATACTGAAAAATTTCGAAATCATTTGTATTTTGCATATTTCTCCAAAATCACAACTGAGTCAGTGTGATAGTTACGGTTCTTGAATTCGACGAAGTCGTTGGCGTTTGAGGTACCGCTACTCCTACGACAGGTATATCCGTTTTATCCTAGGAGGAAGTAATCCATAACTTCGGGTACAGTGAGGGGATTAAATTCCTTAAGGACACACAGTGAATTTTGTGATCTCGGATATTTACAGACATTGCATTGTCATTTCATTTTTTTGTTTTTTTTGTTTTTGGTTTACTAGTTCAGTTTATTTGTTTCTGTAGTTCTTTTTTCTCGTTGTAATTGGCAATTACCTCCTCAGATACAGTAAGAATTTGAAGTTCACATAATCATGCGTGCCCATAGGTCAACACTTAAGAGCCCCAACCCACACTGATTCACAGAGACAATAACTAGTATAAGACTAATTACCTTCTTTAATTTACGAATAAAAACCAAAGATATCAAGTACGAATTAATCTTACCTCTTAAAGGAATCATTCTGATAAGGTTGCAAGATAAATCTATCTAAAGTAGCCACATACAAAAGTGTAAAGTAGAGAAACTCTCAATAATGATAATATTTGTCTGCTGAAAATAACAAAATCCACCCTATATAGTGGGGAAACCTATCCCAAATAGAATGGGATTCGAATTCTACTTTTATGGAAATAATAAACAATAAAAGCTAACTAGGATTAAACTAGGAAAGCATATAAAAATATTGTCAAACTAATTCCCTAACAAAATAAGGAATAGTTGACCAAATTTGACACCAAAAATAACAAGCCTAAACAGCCGCATTTTTAGGCATACTTGCACGTCCAAGTAGTCCCTTTTTCTTCTCTCTTTTGAGCTGTATTTCCAGCCCCCTTTTGGGCGTGTAACCAGCCCCATATGGGCTTGATTTTCGTCTCTTTTGAGCATGCAAATTAACTCCTTTGGGGCTTCATGTGGGCCCCTTCTTTTGGGCTCCATGTGGCCCCAATCTTTCCCCTCTTGGATTTGGATTTGGACCATAAAGTACGTGCAACAATTAGTACACTCCTCGTTATAATTTTTGGGCTCATTCTTGTGTTTTTTCTTCCACAATAAGCATTTTTTTGATTTTCCATTGAAGCCCGTCAACCTTTAATGGAAGTGCGCTGACGTGGATGATATCATCATAGGTGCAGTTAAGGGCTTTTCATACGTCATAGTACAAAACATCAATTAGATTTGCCAGTCTTCTGCGTTGAATCTTTCTTGTCATAAGGGGTTACCTTCTATGCCTCGTACCAACAGTGATCCGGGAAACTCTAGACTGCAAAAGCAGCACCACCTGAAGAAATTGTTGTTGGATATTTCATATGATGATAATTCCTCAATTCAGTACATCTCAATGTGCCTATGTGAGTTTGAACCAATTAGAGACACAATTCCGCCTCAGTCGTGACTTGCCACCTTTGTTCCAGAATTGGTGCATCTGTGTAGATCTTCTGTTTCAGATTAATAATATAATGTTTTACAAAATTTAACACGAGATAACAACTTGAATGAGTTATCAATCATTCAGATCACCAGTAATCTCCACATGAACAGGCTCCATCCTTAAAATGATGGAAGCGGTGCATATCACGCACAATAATTTCTCGTTTCGTGACGAGAGAGATGTACTTTGTCGCACTATGGCAGTCACCACAAACCCGAAGATTTTTCCTGATGTGAATAGTTGTACCAGCACTTGTATTTAAAAGCCCAAATGAAATAGCAAGCTTCTCACTGTGGCTCTTTAGCAATTGCTCCTGAACATCATCTTCAACATCATGAATTGAATCTGTATCAGGTATATATCCAGCAGCTTTAATCCTATCAAGCAATTTCTCAAGGTAAGCATAGATCTTCTCGGACTGGGGATGGCTAGTGCTTCCTGAGTAGAATGTGTGGACTTCATTTCTTAAATCAACTAGACTGCATCCAGGCGTCTTTTGGATGCCTTTTCTCTCCATCATAGTTCTGACTTTAGAAACTTTATGCCACATAGAAGCCGTGGCATACATATTAGCAAGAAGCACATGATATCCACCATCATCTGGATCTAGCTCAAATAGCTTGTCTGCTGCCTTCTCCCCGAGATCTACATTTTTGTGAATCTTGCAAGCTCCCAACATTGCACCATAGACGTTGAGTCCTGGTCTGGTAGGCATATTATCAATGAAGTCCCAAGCCTCACTGAGCCGACCAGCTCGACCAAATAGGTCAACCATTGCCCCGTAATGGTCCATTGAAGGCTCTAAGCTGTATTCTTCCCTCATGATTGTGAAATAATTGCGCCCCTTCTCTACAAAGCCAGAGTGGCTGCAAGCTGAGATGACACAGAGAAATGTTATGTCGTTAGGCTCTACATGCCCCTTCCGCATTTCCTCAAACAATTCAACAGCTTCCTTCCCAAATCCATGTGTGCCATATCCATCTATCATGGCATTCCATGTTGTAACATGCCTATCATCCATCAGGTCAAATAGCTTTCTTGCTGTGTGAACTGCTCCACATTTTGCATACATGTCAACAAGTGCAGTGGCTACAAAAACATTCCTGTTCAAACAAGTTCTTATAGCAACTCCATGTATCCACTTAGCTTGGCGCAGAACTGATAACTCGGCAAGAGCAGTAACAACACTCACCATTGTAAATGAGTCAGGTTTGATGTTCTGCAGATGCATTTTACAAAAATGAGTTAATGCATCCATTACACATCCATTTTGTGCATAGCCCAATATCATAGCATTCCATGACACTAGTGTTTTTCCTTTCAAGTTTTCAAATAATTCAGCTGCAATATCCACTCTTTGGCACTTGCAATACATCGAAATCAATGAGTTAACAACTGCAACATTAGAACCAAGACCTAGTTGGTTGACTAAGTTGTGAACAAATAGTCCAAGCTCAAGATTCTTTGATTCAGCACACGCATGTAAAGTGCTCATAATAGTCACATTCGTAGGTTTGAATCCTTCATCCAACATTCTCTGAAATATAACAAGAGCTTCATCGTAATATCCATTCCGTGCATATCCATCTATCATAGCATTCAGCGATACAACCGTCTTAGAATCCATCTTATCAAAAACCAAACTAGCAGTACCCACAGACCCACATTTAGCATACATATCAACCAAAGCAGTCGAGACATTTACAAGCGACTCAAACCCATTTCTAAGAACATATCCATGAATCGACTTTCCCATTCGCAAGGAATCAATAGCAGCACAAGCAGGCAAAATGGACACAACCGTAACCGAATCCGGCCTATTACACCCTTCCTCCTGCATCCTCAAAACCAACTCCAACGCTCTCTTCGCCATCCCATTTTGTGCATATCCAGAAATAACCGTATTCCAGCAAACCAAATCCCTCTCAGGCATTCTATCAAACATCTTATATGCATCACCAACCATCCCACATTTCGAGTACAAATTCACAACACTAGTCATTGCAAACAAATTATCCTCAAACCCATGAATAATCAACTGTGCATGTACCTGTTTACCCTTAACAAGGTCATTATTATCCGCACAAGCTTTTAACAAATAGCTAAAATTATATATCACCGGTGTTACATTATCATATCTCAAACGAGAGTAAAAAGCTAAAGAAGAATCCAAAGAAGAGTAATGGGTATGGCCTTTAAGCATGGTATGATACATGGGGTCAACTCTGAGTTTAGCAAAGTCAAAGACTTTGGTGGCATCATTAAGGCTGCCATATTTAGTGAATAAGCTGACTAATTTTGTTTCAAAAAGGTGTTCTTTATAAAGACCGTTTTTGATAATGTGAGGGAGAATCTGGTGAAGTTCTTTCATGGAATTGCAGAGCTCAAGGAGGATTGCTGTTGGGTGTTTATATATGTGTGATGGGATGTGGACTCTTGGTGATAGCGGTGGTGGTGGTGGAGTGGTGGAGCAGGCCAACAGCGGGAAACTCATCAAGTTTACTGATTCTTGTCTGAATTCTCCTGATAGAGTAAAGTACCACTTTCAAAGCCCAAGTTGTCATCTGCGTAACTCCATTAATATTCATTTTATCTTTTAGCATCTATTTCTTTCAGTTATCTGTTATTCTCTTTTTTTTCCTTTAAGAAGTTGTGATTTAATAAAATGTTAAGTTTACTGTTTATATTGAATTTTATGTTTTGAAAAATATATTGGAAAATGATTATAAGTAATGATAAGGATAAATTAGGAATTAAGGGATGATTTTTTTTTTTTTTAATTTCTCAAATTGGATAAGTAGAAGTGGACATAGGAAGTATTAGTTTCTCGATTTCAATCCAGTTGTTTGAAAATTTAGGGGCTTTGACTTTGAAATGTTTCTTGATAATATGAAATACCGAATGCAAGCCAACCATTTGAAAGACCCGATTTCTTTTTTTTTTTTTTTTTTTTTGATCAACCGGTTAACTCTATAAATAGTTTATTTACTCTTGAGAAGGAAAAAAGAAAGAATTAATTAAGATGTCAATACTCAATAGTAGGAATTCTGAAAAAAATGTATTATTGACTTTTAGAAAAGAAAAAATAGTCTGCGAAGACAGCTATTTAACATCTGGCAGTGGCATTTGTTTTCTAAATCGACTTTTATTTCAAAAATCAAACCAAATATGCTTTTCGAAAACCAAAAACAACTCGAAGGAAGGTACATGATTAACATTTTGAGAGCCGCTAAACTATCACACTAATTTAACCCAAATTTAGTTACACTTATAAAAAGATCACCATAATTAGGGGTGTACATGGACCGAGTTGGTTCGGTTTTTTTAAACACTAAACCAAACCAATTGCATCGAGTTTTTTAATTTATACACCAAACCAAACCAATAAAATTCGGGTTTTTCAACCTCGGATTTTCTCAGGTTATTCAATTTTCTCGGGTTTTTCGGATTTTTTTTTGGAATAGTCTTGATACAAAATATATAACTTTTACTTCAAATATTTCTTTAGTCCTAGTAAGATATAACTATATAATTAAGGTGTTTCATAAGAAAATAACAAAATGCTAGAAGAGTGATGACATTGTAATAAAATATTCAACAAAAGATAATAAAATCGGTTAAAATAAATATTGCTAATTAATAAGCCATAAAGAAAATGACCATAATCTAAAAATACTAAGTCATGCTAAAATAAATACGGCTAATAAGTATTAATTACATGACAAGAAAAAAAACTTAAGTTATGTATTTTCACTCTCTAAACCAATTATACAAAACTAAAGAATAGATATCCAACATTATTTTCATTCCTAGTGGTAAATTGAATTTCTTTTGTTAGTATTAGTGTTGAGTTGGTTTTGGTGGACTTTATATGAGTTACTAACATTCATAAGATATAAAACTTATTGACATTCAAAATTCTAAGTTCAAGCTTGAATAATATGATAATAGATAAAAAAAACTACGAAAAAATTAAGAAATATTTATAAATTACATTACAAATAAATATTTTTATGTATAAAACATTTTAAAAATTGAATACATGTAATGTCGGGTTGGTTTGGTTCGGTTTAACTTTTTTTAGCTAAAACCAAACCAAACCAATTATGATCGGGTTTTTTTTTCAACATCAAACCAAATCAAACCAAACCACTAATCGGGGGTTTTTCTCGGTTTGACTCGGTTTATCGGTTTACTTTGTACACCCCTAACTATAACCTTTACTTGTAGAATTTTTGCTACCAGCAATTTCCCTCCAAAACACACTATTAAATACACTAACTTATGCTTATTCAAGTCAAGATATTTTGTAGATGTCAACTTGAAAATTTCAAGGAGAAATAATAGAAAATTTAAAATAACATAATGTATAGAATGTTCTTCTTGCTTGATCCTTTTCGCCAACTTTAATCAAAGAAAAATCATCATTATTAAAATAATTAGCTCATTTTATATATATAATTGTCTCCTAGCACTTAAAATAATTGGAGGTAATACAATAACATGAATAGGTCCAAATTTTATATAATTGTTTAAAAGAAATTAGATACTTTATAAATATGCTAGGAACTTTTACTGGATTTTTTTGGGGGGAAATACATAAATACCCCCCCCCCCCCCCTCAACGTATACTCGGATTAATTATGACGCACTCAACCTTTGCGAGCAACCTATTACCCTGGCCTTATTTTTTTTTTTTGTATTTTTGTACCCTTTTTCGGCTGACGTGGCACAATCAAAATTTGATGCCCAGTTGCACAGGGAAGAGTGTTGCACACTCTCCGCCACATTGGCGCCACATCACTGCCACGTCTTCTTCTTCTTCTTCTTCAATCAACCCATTTTTCTCCATTAACACACACACATTCAATTTCATCATCAATCATAAAAAGCTTATTTTCAAGAAATCAACCAACCCATATTCTACCTCCATTAACACACACACATTCAACCCATTTTCTTCCTCCATTAACACACACACATTCAATTTCATCATCAATCATACATATCTTTTCAAGAAATCAACCAATTCATTTTCTTCCTCCATTAACACACACACATTCAACCCATTTTCTTCCTCCATTAACACACACACATTAAAGGACAACCAGTCCATTTGAAGGGCAGTTCGTGCAATTTCGGCAGTTCGTGCAATTTCTTCATTGTATTTTGAAGAAATAAACAAAATAAACAATGAAGGGCAGTTCGTGCAATACACATTGAAGGGCAACCAGTCCATTTGAAAGGCAGTTCGTGCAATTTATTCATTGTTTATTTTGAAGAAATAAACAATATAAACAATGAAGGGCAGTTCGTGAAATAAATATTTTTGAGCAACCAGTCCATTTGAAGGGTAGTTCGTGCAATTTCTTCATTGTTTATTTTGAAGAAAATGGGTTGAATGTGTGTGTGTTAATGGACGAAGAAAATGGTTTGAATGTGTGTGTGTTAATGGAGGAAGAATATGGGTTGGTTGATTTCTTGTAAAGATATTTATGATTGATGAAAAAAATTGAATGTGCGTGTGTGTTAATGGAGTAAGAAAATAGATTGAATGTGTGTGTGTTAATGGAGGAAGAAAATGGGTTGAATGTGTGTGTGTTAACGGAGGAAGAAAATGGGTTGATGGATTTCTTGAAATGAAGAAGAAGAAGAAGAAGAAGAAGGGTTTAGTGATGAAGAAGACAAAATTAATGGAGGGTTTAATGGTTAATTAGAGGTTAATTAGTGTAAATATAATTAATAAAAGAAAAATCAAACGGAAAAAAAGAAAGGAACAGTGTCACTGACGTAGCGCCAATGTGGCGGAGAGTGTGCAACACTCTCCACTATGCAACTGGGCATCAAATTTTGATTGTGCCACGTCAGCCGAAAAAGAGTACAAAAATACATAAAAAATAAGGCCAGGGGGGTAATAGGTCGCCCGAAAAGGTTGGGTGCGTCATAATTAATCTGAGTATACATTGGTTGGGGGGGGTATTTATGTATTTGCATACATAATGGAAGAAAAAAAAAGTATACTTTAAATGTTATATCCCAATATTTGTTTGCTATTTATTTTATTTCCTTTATTAATTATGACGGTAATAATTATCTTGTAAGACTAACTAATATTAAAATAATTATATTAAAAAACAATGAAAAAATGATTAATTATATCATTAATTTTTTTCCTCGTTAAAATTACTCCCAGCCCTCCCACCAAAGAAAAAAATTATTACACACCAAAATTTTCTTGGCAAAAAGCGTAACTGGAGTTTTAATTATAAATTCGGGCAAAAGTTAATATATAATTCTGGTCAATATTACATCTCGCCTAGTGAAGTTTTGCTTAAAAACTTTATTCGAGAATTTGTATAAAGAAGGATTATTTGTCGCAGCGCAACAATTCTTTCATTATATTTGTATTATAAAATCTGTTGAATACGTATAACTAATTTATCAGAACAAAAATTAATTTAATATATTTACCAAATTACTTGAGTATGTCTTGAAAAATGACTTTAAATATGCAATTCAACTAGTTAAGCATTAGATGGTCGAATTAGAACATTATGGTTATTTTTTCTTTCGCACTTTAAATGTTGGTAAGTCTATCACTCACCAAAGCTTAAAGTTTTGCAACGAGATTAACAACTCAAAATTTTAAGAAGAAATAGAGGAGAAAACATAAAAAAGACTCATCATTTTGTTTAAATTTTTTAATTTATTTCAGATAAAGTATTTGATCTAGATCATACATCAATTAAGTAGAGTTACATTTTTTTTTTAAATTTGAATATACATATTGAAAACAAAAAAAGAAATAGTAAAAGTAAGTTTTTTGTTATTCTGTTATTGCTATATATGCAAAGTTATTTATCTTAAAAAATATAAATTAAATCTTAGAAAATATTCTAGAAAATTAGATAAATATAAATAAAAAGATATTAAATCAAGAAAAATAAACTAAGCGTTGTTAGCACAAAGACAGACTCAGATGTAACGGTGAGAGGTTATCAATGCCTTAAATTTTGAAAAAGTGTCTCTCCACTAGTGAGATCCAAATTTAACTTCGTAAGGCTAATATAATTTTGCTTTTTACATATCAGGCTTACTACCCACTCAGTATTTCATACTTTTATTTTTATTTTTATTTTTATTTTGTTTACATTTTTATTCATTTACATTATTCTTTTTATTTTTTCCCATAATGTTTTTTCCTTGTTCTTCTATTCTTCTATACTACAAGTTATCTGTCACCCTTAATTTAGAATAAGAGTAGAAAATTTTAATTGAACTTGCTAATAGTTCTAGTGACTTTAATTAGTTAATGTGCATTTATTTTCTTCTGATTTGATTATGTAAAAATGTGATAGCCATCAAAGATGTCTTTGAGTACTTTTTAGTAATCTTAATATTTTTAAAATATAATATTAACAAAAAGAGATTAATACCATAAAATATTAAAAATAATAAAGTAATTAATTAAATCTAACAAAAAAATATCAAAATAAAGCTATAGATTTTTCATCAACTTGTCTAATTAATATGAACAATTTTGGGAAAATACATAAATACCCCCCAATGTATACTCGGATTAATTATGACGCACCCAACCTTTGCGGGCGACCTATTACCCCCCGGCCTTATTTTTTTTGTATTTTTGTACCCATTTTCGGCTGACGTGGCACAAAAAAATTGATGTTCAGTTGCACAATGGAGAGTGTTGCACACTCTTCGCCACATTGGCGCCACATCAGTGCCACATCACTGCCACGTCTTCTTCTTCTTCTTCTTCTTCTTCTTCTTCTTCTTCATTTCAAGAAATTAATGGAGGAAGAAAATGGGTTAATTGTGTGTTAATGGAGGAAGAAAATGGGTTGATTGTGTGTGTGTTAATGGAGGAAGAATATGGGTTGAATATGTGTGGAATATGGGTTAGTTGATTTCTTGAAAATAAGCTTTATATGATTGATGATGAAATTAAATATGTGTGTGTTAATGGAGGAAAATTGGTTGATTGATTTCTTGAAATGAAGAAGAAGAAGAAGAATAAGACGTGGCAGTTACGTGACGCCAATGTGGCAGAGAGTGTGCAACACTCTCCACTGTGCAACTGGGCATCAAAATTTTTTTGTGCCAAGTCAGCCGAAAAAGGGTACAAAAGTACAGAAAAAATAAGGCCAGGGGGTAATAGGTTGCTCGCAAAGGTTGGGTGCGTCATAATTAATCCGAATGGGGGGGGGGGGGGTATTTATGTATTTTCCCAACAATTTTAAAATAGAAAGAATTTATTTACCATTTATCTTAAAATTTTATTCATTATAAAAAAAATGGGAGAAAATTTTCTAATAAATTCAACAAATTTCGGTTTCTTGATTGCTTAAATATTTATAAACAAAATTTATTATAATAATTGAATCAATTGCGAACCGTTTGGATATAAATGTTATTATCATTTTTAAACTACTGACTCATTTATTATAAATGCAATAGTCCACCTGTGACTATCAAATTTTGAATTCTGCTATGCGATGTCGATGAAAGAGCAATAAAGCTATATTCAACTTATAGCTTAAACTCTTGAAATTTCTCATTATCAAAGTTTTTAGAGGAAAAATGACTAACATATGTGATTATTTTAAAGTTATACCTCTAAGAATTAGTTTTAAGTTACAAGTAACTAAGTATTCCATGTATGAAAATTTTCTAAAAGTTTTTTTAATAAAGAATAATTTGTTCCCCAGTAATTAAGAAAGAAAAGTATGTGTACATCTTTTCAGATTCTCAATGCATTGGGAAAAAAAATCTAAAATGGAATTGATGAGAGAGGATTCCATGCAAATTTTGAATTAATGAACTTTGAGAGGAAAGGGTAGAAATGACATAGACCAAGCATAAATTATTTAATTTAACCTAGATATCCATGTAAATTTATTGAACTACCCTCAATTGGGCCATTGTGGCCAAAATTGGTGTGGCGCAAAGACCTTTCCGTAACAGTTTTTGTTCTCAAGGAGAAAATAATTTCACTTTAAAATTGTTCAGGGGCTAATAGAATCCCCGCAAAGATAAACTGTAATTGCTAATCAGATCATACATTGGGAAATGGAAATTTTTTATTTTGTGAGTCACATAACCAACATTATTTATGTGATGCTACTTTACTGCAGTACTTGACATGTGAACACTTTCTTGTTTTAAGAATAAACAGAAGGGCAATAATAATCTTTCCCTCAATTAAAATGCTTAGCTAAAAAAATAAAAAATAAAAAAAATAAAAACTTAAAATATCTTCAAAATCAATGATTAGAGAATGGGGGTGTGTGTGTGTCTCTCTCTATATATATAATCGATTCCCATTATACTAATAGAGGAATGAACTTCTCTAATTAATTAGTGTTAAAATCCTAGAATTTTGATCTTATAAAATGCTATTGGTCCTTTTTTTTTTCCTGTTCTAAAAAAAATGAATAGAGTTATAATTAAGGACACGAGGTCATGAACTAGATGCACTTGTGTATAAACAGATAAATGGATTTAACTGTAATGGCTTTAAATATTTATAATTGTATATTGCAATATTTAGAGAAACAATTTATTTTATATCTTCAATAACAAAAAATATATTACGTATAGCAATGGTTTTGGAGCACTACAATTAAAAAATTTGGTAACGCCAATTTTGTTACCATCCTCTATTTGCAGAGTTTGGAGATATTTTCATTTTTTTTTAAATTTCATTTTTTTTTCTAGCTAGGCAATTTAATTAATTAAGGAAAATGTGGACTTTAATGATATTGCCTTTTTTTGTTTATGCTTAAACCAAGCAGGTGTTCACTTGTCAAGTAGCAAAGTAATCTCACACAAGTAGCGTTTATTATGTGACTCACAAAATAAATTTCTCATACATTGGGAGGGCATTTAGCAATTTTCTCATGAAAATAGAATGGTTTTCTTTCCCAGAAATAAGTTTTGTTTCTAAAGAGCATACTCAAAAACTTTTGGGCTAGTTCTCCAAAATTAAACCAAAACCAAATCCAAATGCATCGAGATCATTTTATAGTGGCAGTTTGAGTTAAATAATGGATCATCTTATAGTTAGAAGAGGGGATATCATGATACATTTGTTATCTTCAACATACCATGATAAACTTGCAATCTTGTTTTAGCTATTCCTTTAACATAAAAATCCTCCTATAGAGGAAGGTTAAGAAAACAAAGACCAACAGAGCGTATTATACATGGTAAATTGAACAACTTTTAAACGAATGAGAAATCTAATAAGCAGGATCAAGAAGAAATTCTATCTTCTCCAAGAATTTAGTCCAGGAGACAAGTAGAATCTCTCTTTTCATTCTATGACTCAATGGAATATATACACACGAAAGCCTGTGCTATTCTAAAAAGAAATGGACTTCACCTAGGTGATCGATACGCAACGGCCTCCCTAATTCCTTTCTGGAAGCATTTGCTTATATTACATATATAACATTGCTTGCAAGTTTCCTATTTGCAGTACATCTTTGAAATTGGAAGCACATCTATCTGAAGCATTTGCCACTTTGACGCTGGAAAATGCCTTGCTTCCTAAAAACCAGCAGGCATTCTGTGCCTTGGCATTGCATGCGATAATCTATACGGGACTCTCTCCTTGTGTGCATGGCAAGTTTAATGGAATTCTTCCTTTCTGGAAGAAGAACGTTGCTAACTCAGGACCTCGCTTGTAGGCTTGTTTTTCAAGGGAGAGAACAATTTGAAGGAAGCTCTACTACTCTAGAATTAACTACTAGGTGTATTGTCATTCTTTCATGCGTCCTCAGCCCTGGCATCGTTGATGGTTCAGGACTTTGTTGACACAATAGCAGGCGGGCTTAGCTCAAATGGAGTCTTGCCAAGTTCAGAATAACTTCCTATGCATATGGTATCACCTCTACCATGCCAAATGCCGTCTTGGACATTGTTCATCTCTAATGTTCTAGCTTCCTGTTCAATAAAACAACAAAAACTCAAAACCAAATAATAAAGCAAAATATTCCATAAGGCTTCACAAGCTACAAATCCTGATCGACTTAGATTGTGTAAACTCTAATTTGCTGTTCTTTTGAATAATAGAACGCACCTGAGATAAGGTGCAGCATGGACAGGTCAAATGGAAGATGCAATCATCCAAAGAACTATCACCCTGAAATAGTGTAAAAAGCAAGAGTTATCACAATAGTAAAAAAACAAACATTAATAGATCCAAGTAAAATAATGTTGCCTATCACACTTTGAACACCTTTTCTTGGTAAGGTAGATTAACTAGATTGTTCTTCAGAGGACCGAATATCATGTACTGCCAAACTCTTCAAGAACATTTGATGACCAAAACAAACAAAAAAAGACTTAACTACAAAAAGAACCCCTCAACTACTCCCGCCTCCCGTATTCACACATAGCTTGTACAACTCTAGGAATATGATCAAACAGTACGAACCGAAAAGTAGCAATAAAAGCAAAAACCGGGATTAAATTACTCACTCTGATATTGAACTTGTTTCTCATTTTTGTGCGGTGATAACCCATATATAATCCAACTGAGATTATAAAAGCACCACCAATGTAGAGAAAGCAGTGCTTCTTCGTGACAATGAATGCCAACATGCTCAGGAGAGCAACAAGAGTGAGAATCAAATATACAGAGCCCTGCGGACCATTATAAATCTGTTTCAGTGCACGAGTAATTTGTGGAAAGCTGAAAAAATCAATGTGAAAGTGTACTAAGAAATAAATTTTACTCCCTTGTTATCTAATCTTGTTAGCATCTTGTAAACAGGTAAAATAAGTCACTTATACCAGACATTGTGTAGTGAAAGGGTGCAATCTTTTTCTACATTCATATTTACATTAAACAACCATTAAAACTCTTCTACTTCTAGCCAATATATGTTGACCAGGTAAATTAACAATTTAAGATAGATTACCAACTAGTAATACATAACTGGAAGAGGACATAGCTAATCACTATAACAGAAATAGATTAAAAGAAACTTTGACCAAGAACTTGAGGGGGTGGGTAAGTCAACAACATTGATTAACACTGATTTAATGTGAAAACAATTTACCTGAACAAAGCAGGAACCAAAACCAGCGCGTTTCATATTCTTTCCAAATCTGTACCATGGGCAGCTGCAACACATGAAGAAACATTAATATCACCACCATAATCACAACCACTTTATTTGATGATGAATTAGAGCAAGAGCAAATGTACAATTGCAAGTAAAGCGTTCAACTTTCTAGTAGGAAAGGAAAAGTTCAACGAAGTCAAATTTGGCTGACTATTAATTTTTCCTCAATCAAAAAAGGGTATAATGTTTCCTTATCAGCTGAAATCAATTGCACCTTCCCAAAAAGGTTTCCCTTACAAACAGAGGCTAAACATAACAGAAAGGGAAATGAAAAAAAGTCAAATAATTATCTCCAAATCTGTCCATTCCTTGGATTTAAAAAAATATAAATTAGAAACTAAAAGTCAATTAATCAATAACCAAAAACACAATCTCAAACTAGTCGGGGTCGGCTAAACTAGAAAGTAAAAAGTTTAGAAAGGATTTACTAACTTCAATTAATAAAACCCAAAAAAATGCACCCAAGGACGTAACCTAGTCCATGGAGTGGGTTGAGCACCATCAAGTCTCAGCCTGTCAAGTTCAATTCCCAGCAGAGAAAAAATACTAGATAATTTATTCTCATTTATTTTAGCCTTGGTGGACAGAGTTGCCTGGTATCTGTTGCTGATGAGAGGTGATAAGTATCCCGTAAAATTAATTGAGGTGCGCGTAAACTGGCCCGGACACTGATGGTTATGAAAAACAAACAAGAAACGAGAAAGAGTACAAATGGAGGAGCATCAAAACGAAAGACACAATAAAAGTGAGAAAATTTTAACGAATACCACAACCAAATTGTCTAAAATCTAAAACCCACATCAGAAAATGAATAAAAACACAACGAGCCAAAGGAGAAAAGAGAATGGAATAACACAACTCCAAAGACAAATCAACAAAAAACTAGAAAAAAAAAAAAGAGAAGAAAACTTTACCAAACGGATTGAATAGCGATGCGACGATCCTCAAGACAATCACAGAAAAGCTCGCCTTCCCACATCCTTAAAACACCTCCACCGTAATCATATTCTTCATTACCCCCATCATTGTTCAAATTCAACTTGACCCACTGTCCCTTTTGTGCTTGCATCGCCACCGTTGAACATAACATATCAAAATCAACAACCGTCACCCCTTCCGACAACAACCTCTGTCCTTCATCCTGTTCCTCCATTTCTGTCTTTTCGAACACATCCATTATCTCTCTCTCTCTTCCAAAAACTGTTCAGAATTACTAATAATCAACACGGTTTTATTGCGTATTCAGGAGAAATTTATGGTCCGAATAGAACGGAAGAGATATAGATAGATAGATAGATGATTTATGAAATATGAGTTGGGAATGCCATAGAGTTATATATATATATTTGGTAATAATGGGCATAATCTGTTTTGAGTTATTATGTTTATATTTATTAGAGGAGGACATGGTGGCTGGATAATTGATGGCGATTCTATTACATTTTGGTTGGCGCCAGAAATAATGATGGTGGGGCCTTATGGATGACGATACAGCTGGTAACACGTATGCACGTGAATATAGCTTTGGAGGGATTTTTTACTTGCCCTCTTTAACGGTTAAAAAGCATTAGGCTAACATTAAACCAATATACGAAAGACAGTAAATAATTAATTAATTTATCAATGCATCATATGGGAAAAACTATTAATGAATGCATCATGTGATTGTTGGATTAACAAGGGAATTATTTGTCTTGTGATCATAAGGCTTGTTTGTTTATTCCACAAAGTCAATAATACCGAGGGAAAAGGAGAGATGATTGAGATCGAATTTATTATTGTTAAAATTACGATGCCATTCAGTAACTTGATTGATGTACTATTTGTTTTTTACGAATTTATATGCATAATGGTAAATTTAATAAATTTATAGTCAGTTAACTTAAAATCGCAGACCATTTCTAATGATATTGTGATTCATTGTGACTTTTGGAAAACAATTGAACCAATAGATTGTAAGTTGAAAGAGGTTGACTTAAGTATGAACTGTGAGACAGCCAACGCTGCACCTGCAATTAGCTGTATCTATGTTGTGTTTTGGTGGGTGTTGTGTTAATTATATTATATAATATAGGTCTCAATCATTGTTGATCATGAATTAATTTTTTGATTCCATGGGCACCGGTATAAAATATAAATTTGTTAGACCAATAATTTATTACTGGATCCTTTTTGAGATAAAGTTAGATTATAATTTTGTCTACTCGTGGAAATGGGATGAGAGAATATGACTAATAATGAAGCAACTTGTAGTATTCAAATAATTGTGTTAATTATGGCTAAGGATTGAATATATAATTCTATCTTGTATTTGATTTGTTTGGACGAGGTCGGGAAGATAATTGAAATTTTCATGATTTATTCTAAAAAATATTACGTAGTTGTCCCCTTCTTTCCTTCAATCGACAAATCTAGAGTAGACACAGGCTTAGTTATATTTATCACGTCTAATTCAAACCTAATATGTACGTAAAAAAATAGATACATATAAAGAGCAGAATCATTAATTTTAAATTCGCGAGCTTTCTTACTCAACCAAGGAAAAAGATGATCCCAACCAGAGGGAAATCCTTAGGCTACAAACTCAATAGAGAATTGATATTTAAGTATAATCTTACTTTCTCCTAAAAACAAGGCTGTAAAGCTAAAACAGACCAGAAAGCAAACAAAACACAAACAGTTTTGACAAGTAAATCCTTTCACGTAATACAAGTTGTATTATACAACTAACTTGCCGCAATTCCTACTGCCTTCTTTTTAGATTTCTGCCACAAAAGCCGAACCCAATTTATCGATATCTACGTACTAGTCATTTCTATTTTAAGTTTTGATACAAAAGAAATTTTGTCCAAAGTTGGCATTAATAAAAAATGGAATAAGGGTTCTTGTTTGATGACTTTTAATTTTTTGATAGAGCATGTTTTCTTAGGCAAAACTTCTTTTTATCACAACATCTTAATTCAACAAATTGCAAGGAGTTTCACAGAACAATCATATTTTAAAATGCACGAGTTTCCTTGAAGTCACTATTATGCAAGTAGTTAGAGCTTTCCTCTTCTTTTTTTTTTTCCAGAAGTTCCATCCATTGATGGAGGAGTTTAGGCATGACTCCTAACCTGTATATTTACCAAAAAATATAAGTACATGGAGGAGGACATAAACCTTAGCCTCAAAAGTATAATGAAGGTTGGATAGATCCTCCTTGGAAGAACTTTGTACAAAGTAATGGGAAGTTAGCTGCTGAGTATTCATGCTACTGATGGAATGAAACTTATCAAAGTAGCATGATACTATATACATGTTACTATAAGCTACAAAAGGATCAAGGCAGTCAGCTATCATCAGATAAGAACGCGTTCTTCTTCCTTTTGAATCTGAAATTTGGGAGTCCATCAAGTTCAAGCTTTAGCGAAGCTCTAATCTTTAGAGGTAGGGAAGTAGCTTCACTGAAGATTGAGGAAGTTTTGGATTGTTCCCCTATATTAGCAAGAAGGTCAGCAGTACTATTCCCTTCTCTGAATATATGCTTAATAACAAAATTACCATCCCCAGACATAGTAAAAATCTGCTCCACAATCTGTCTAATCCGCCATGGGGGGTCAATCTTACCATTGAGGATATTAATAATCACTAAAGAATCAGATTCAACTAGCACATTAGAACAACCAGCATCTAAGCAAATCTTCATCCCTTTTAGAATAGCCTTGGCTTCTGCAGTATTATTACTACACTGTCCATAATATTCTACAAATGCTTGAATCATAGAGCCAGTGTGGTCTCTAACAATACCACCTCCACCTGCTGATCCTGTGTTTCCCTTACTACAACCATCAACATTTAGTTTTACCCATAAATGAGCAGGTTTAATCCACAAAATAGCCTAAGAGATAGTGATTGGTTTTAGCTTTTCCACCAAATCACATTTACCTAGCCAAGTATCAGGAAGCTTAAGTTGAGGAAACTGAGTTTTGATGATCATAGAGATAAGAATGTGTACTTGATAAATAATATACCAAGTTGACATTCTTTTGTCATCAAATCTGGCCCTGCATCTATTTTTCCAAATTTCCCAACAAATAGCTATTGGAATGCACTGTAACATGCAAGTATGTACATCATTTTTTCCTTTAGCAATCCACCAATTCATGATAGTCATTCTAAGTTGCCCATGAACTGGTTTTATACCACAGGTATTGCAAAAATAATTCCATACCTGAGATGGAATATGACAGAGCTTTCCTGTTAACAAGAAAGTTTCTTATATATGGTTTAAAGAGCGTGATTCCATAGTTTAAGTAATTCAAACTGAAGTAGTCAAAGTAAAAAAAAACTCTATCTGATTCAATTCATGAATTAGCCCACTATGAATTTACTATATTTTTAATTCATTACTATTTTCGGTTATGATACAAATGGAAATTCGTCCAAAGGTTAGATTCTTGTTTGAGGATTTTTCACTTGTTCCAAAATTAGGATTGTAGCCATTAGAAAGTCTTCCTTTATGGTAACACTTTTTTTTTTGTTACCCCTCCCCTCAGGAGCTTCCCCTTTTGCTTCCTTGGTGACTCGAACTCGCAATCTTCGGGTTGAAAGTGAAGGGCGCTTACCATCTGAGCAACCTTCTCTTGTCCTTTATGGTAAAACCTTAATTACACAAACTGCAAGGAGTTTTGCAAGAACAAATCTAATGGTTAAAAATAACTTTCTTACGAGGCATTTAAAGAGTGTGACTCCTTAGTTTAATTATACTCAAATTAGTTAAATTAAAAGGTCTTAGTTGATTGAATTCATGAAGCACTAAGAGTGTACTATATTTTACTATTATGTGATAATACAACTAGATAATAATACAACAATAAAGAAATTAGGTGGGTATAAAGCACATAACCAAAAGGATTCTCCAGTCATAAAATCCAAAATGAAAAGTATAATGGAACAATTTGATTGTTTAAACAAGTTGATTTTGGCTTCCCTTCTAGCACCTTAATCAAGTTGGGAAGATGGTTCACTTACAATATAAAAAGTAGGCAACCAAAAATAACTTTTAGAAATGCAAGTGCGTTTGCTCCTTTAACCCTTTCAAAGATTGGTAATGATTCTTGATCAAGTCCAAGTTGATTTACCCATGTTTTTTCAAATAAAACAAAGCAAAAGGAGTGGTACAGGAACCAAAGTGGCCTAGTGGACATTGGACAATGACTAATGAGTTGTCTGTTTTGGATAAGACTCAGATGAAACATCCTCAACTATTATTGCACATGAATTGTAACCCTCTTTTATCTAAGTAGCATAAAAGTTGACCATTATTTCCCCCGAGTGCTAAATGTTCGCCTATATATGGTCCAGTTGACCATACTATTCTATTATGTTAGTGGACTTTGTGGCCGACTAGGAGAATATGTTTTTCCTCAAGCTCTCGCTTTCGGATTATTTTATAAGGTCATTTTGTTTTCTTAAAAAAATTTGAGCTGCTCAAATTTGACACGTTCATCCTACTTTCTTTCACTTGATTAAACAGCTAGTGGAATATGAACACTTGAAGCGATGTAATTTTCTAAGAAACGAAAGTAGGTAACAAAAGTAGTAAAAGAAGTTCTTCATTTGATTTCGACCAGAGATCCATCGAATCGAGGATTATACTTTTATGGTTTTGGTCGGTTGGGTTTCATTTTTATTTCGTATTTGTTTTTAGAAAAATTGTATTTATCATATTAAATGTTCTAGATACAATTTGATTGACTTATGTGTGACGATTAGTCTCAATAAATTAAGCTCTATTTAATTTGAAGCAATCATTTAAAGGTTCAAAGAGGCGCAACGAACAAAAGAATGAACCAAATCATTCAATAAATCAACCAACTTTACAATATACTGGAATTTAACAGAGTCCGGAGCTAAAATGGCTTGTTTTTGGAGCTAATAGGCTGTCTTTTTTTTTTATACTACAATGGGTATTTCGTTGGATAACCAACGAAATACCCACAATTAGCACTGTTCATAGCCGGAATATATTTAGTTGCATTTCGCTACACTTGTAGCGAAATGTAACAAATATTTTATTTTTTTTGCATTTCGTTGGTATATCATCGAAATAGTATATATATATATTTTTTTTTTTTTAAAAAAAAAAAAATTGTATTTCGTTTATTAAAAAACGAATTTTTTTTTTTATTTCGGAAACAGCCGTCCTACCTTGGTAGGAGTAAGATCTGCGTACACTCTACCCTCCCCAGACCCCACGATGTGGGATTTCACTGGGTTGTTGTTGTTGTTGTTGTTGTTCATATAAAAACGAAATTGGAAAATTTTTTTATTTTTTTTTTGCATTTCGTTGGTATATCAACGAAATAGTATATTTTTTTTTATGTATTTCGTTTATTAAAAAACGAAATATGAATTTTTTTTTTTTATTTCGTTCATCTAAAAACGAAATTGGAAAATATATATATATATATATATATATATATATATATATATATTTATTATTTTATTTTATTTTTATTTTTTTTTATTTTTTTTGCATTTCGTTGGTAGATCAACGAAATAGGATAAATTTTTTTTTTTTTTTGTATTTCGTTGATATACCAATGAAATAGGAAATTATAATTTTATTTTATTTTTGCATTTCGTGTATTAAAAAACGAAATAGGATTAAAAAAAATTGTATTTTTGTATTTCGTTTATATAAAAAAATAGGAAAATAATTTTATTTTCATTTCGTTTATATAAAAATGAAATAGGAATATATATATATTATATTTTTAATTTCATTCATATACCAATGAAGTAGGATGAATATATATATATTTTTTTGTATTTCATTTATATAAAAACGAAATAGGAAAATAATTTTTTTTTCGTTTATATATCAACGAAATGTTTTGTTCCATTTCGCAGGTATATAACGAAACCCCCCCCCCCCCCCCCCCTTTTTTTACCGTTTTTTTGCTCTCCATATCGCTATGGTTTTAATTTTATTTTTTTGTTCATTTCTGTTGGTTCAATCAGTTTCAGACGAGCATTGAATAGTTGTCAAAATAATATCTTTTACATTTCGTGACTTAATTTGCGAAATTTTTTACTTTTCTCCGTTTATAAATATTGTCCTATTTTTACTTATGGTATATCCTTAGTCTTTCAATTTTCTTTTATCTATCTCATATCTTTCATCTATTGTTTTTCTCTTATTTGTTTCATATCCTTCAACTTTTATTTTTTCTCTCATATATTTCATAAAAGATGACGGAAACTCATGTTAAAGTATATTTATTTTGGGGTGGTGAAGTTGTGTATGAAGCAGGTTCGGCTAGATACAACCGTGGTCCTGAAATAGGGCAAAGGTTTCCAATTTCCCTAAAATATGATCGTTTGCAATGCGTCTTAAGGAGTAAAATGTTCGTAAATGATCTTGAACTATCGGTGGTTATAAACGGACGATGTCCAAGTTCATTTACAGCCGATGGTTCACCAATTTATGGTGAGATGCCAATTACGGCCGATGAATCTTTATCGTCATTTCTTCGTTGTCCTGAGATTTTAAAAATCACATATGCATAGCGGCGCTTGACATGTATGCTATAGTTCAACGCTCTACCCAGGTCGAAGTACCGACCGACAATGAGTTCGATTTTGGAGGTACTACCTATCTCCCAAGTTTGAATATTGGTTTTTCAAGGGGTGTAGTTCAACAACAAACAATTATAGGATTTGGTAGTCAGTCAAATGATACAACTAATTATGGTACACAGTATGATGGTATGGCTTCAACGCACGATCATAACTTTGATTGGAGTAGACAGAATCGTGAGACGGGTGGACCAAATAATGCTACTATAACATTGCAACACCAAGCCACTGCTGTTAGAATAATGGACAACACATTACACAATTGTTTACTATATATTCAATAGGAAAGTCAACAAAGGTCAAACTATAAGATATATTATCACGTGAGAAAAGAAAAAAAATTAATAAGAGTACAACTGTCAAAAAATAATTACAGTTCCCTATGTGGTCAACGAAATGTAATTAAACTTTTGGTTAAGCTCATAATTAATTGTCATAATAGTATTCATCTTACATATAACTACTTCTTTTCTAGTTAAAACAAAGCATATGACTGGAGAGGGGATGCAAGGACAGTTAATTTTTTTTTACCGGATCGGAATAGTATTTCGTCAGTTATCCAACGAAATACCCATTTTGGTATTAAAAAAAAAAAAGAACATGTTATTTTTGTCTATTAGCTTCAAAAACAACTCCAACTTCCTCACAGTTTCTTGATCTTATACTTTTAATTTGAAAATTAAAAATTCTTCATGCTTATCAACAGAAAATAATCTCCAACGACTAGTCACAATTTGAACATAGAAAATGACCCAACAAATGATACAAATATCTTTATGTTATATTTAACAATCTTACTTTCCTCACAATTTCTTCATCTTTTTTTTAACTGTTGTTCTATGAAAATGACTAACTAAAAGAACATTTTCTAATATAAATTTATACCTTTTTAATCAGTAACTTCAACGATCTTTTTAGTATTTTAATTGTAGTTCGTTGACCAATAAACTCTACTAACATTTTTTAAAAGCTTTTTTTAATTGAAGCAACGACTGAAATTACCAATTATTGATTAATTAAACTTGTAATTTTTATTTTCTTTATTATAGTCTACTACACTAAGTATAAGATATAAATAAATCAAAAAAATAAATATGAACTAATTTATAATGACTAAATCAAAAAATATATGTAAAAACTTATAAAATTAATAAATTACCTCAATTTGAAAATTTGAAGAAGATTATGGAGCAAAAGTTGAGAAATCCTTGTGATAGGATTAGTAGAAAAAGAAGAAAAGAATGAAGAACGGAAGAAGAGAAAGAATGCAGATAGAGGAAGAACGGAAAATGAAGAAGGGAGAATGGAGAATGGAGAAGGAAAAATGGAGAATGGAGAATAGAGAGGATAAGGTAAAATAATCTAGGGTAAAAGTGGAGAGCAGAAAAATGTATATGAACGAAATGCAAAAAAAAAGAAAAATTTATAATTTCCTATTTCGTTGGAATATAAACGAAATGCAAAAAAAAAAAAATCCTATTTCGTTTTTATATAAACGAAATACAAAAAAAAAAATTATATTTTCCTATTTCCTTTTTATATAAACGAAATAAAAAAAAATCATATTTCGTTTTTTTATTCACGAAATACAAAAAAAAAAACAAAAAAAAAGTTAATAAATCAGTTTCGTTCATTAATTCACGAAATACAAAAAAAAAAAAAAAACATATTTCGTTCATTAATTCACGAAATGCAAAAAAAAAACAATAAAAATTAGTTTCGTTCATTAATTCACGAAATACAAAAAAAATGCAAAAAAAAAAAACCTATTTCGTTCATTAATTCACGAAACGAAAAAAAAGAAATTATTTGTTACATTTCGCTACAAGTGTAGCGAAATGCAACTTATTAGTTCGGCACTGGAACAGTGTTGTGTGGGTATTTTGTTGGTTATCCAACAAAATACTCATTTTGGTATAAAAAAAAACGCATCCTATTTTGGGCTAATGGCTGCAAAAATAAGTCATTTTGGCTCCGGACTCAATTTAACTAGTTATATGATCCTATTTTTTAAGTATGCATGATCTATATCTATAAAGTCTGCAACTAGAAATTCTCTAAATTACGATTTATTATCTACACACATACAAATCTATAACAAAAATAAAAGGGCTCTTAGCAAACATATGACGTGAGTGTCACCAAAATTAGTAGCTGTTAGGTTTTTTAGCATTTTAATATTGCAAATATCTTTCACATTTTATTCAAATTCCTCACATGTTTTGTGCCTTGCCATGCAATTTTATTTTCATTTGGGTAGCCACAAAAGTTGACCATATCTTTCACATTTTTTGTGAAAAAAAATGTGAAGACCATGGTAGCCACCATATGAACATATTTGGTCTTATTTTCACATTTGTGTTGACCATGATTTTCACATTTTTTGTTGAACATGTTTTTCACATTTTCATCCATTATAAAAGGATGAATTATGATTCACCAAGATATACATTTAAGAAAAAAAATAAGTGCAATCCTTAACTTGTGGGTGTAGAGAGGAAAAGTGAGGAAAGTGAAAAATAAAAGAGTTTATTAGTTGAAGGAAGGTGTTCTTTTGGTGGAGCTTTGGACTCAACATCTTGTCCAGAGTTCGTTGAGTTATACGACGTGTTCGGGCTGTTGTATCCTGGAGGGGACAAGTCAGAAAGATTACTACTGGACCGGTAAATTTGCTGCAGTGGGCTTGAATCTCCTTAAAGAGAGCGAGATATCCGCGCCTCAGCCATAAAAAAATTTTATTGCTTCATTGTTATTTTTCAATTGTAATTGTAATTTCACTGCAAGATCACCAACATTTTTAAGGAGATTCAAATGGCTACAATTGAAAAATCCGCGGATGTCAAAGTAGGAGATCTAAACAAGTCATTTCGGTTCAACGGTACTCACTTTAAGAGATGGAAGGGTAAAGTACTCTTCTACTTAAGTCTTCTCAATGTTTCTTATGTGTTAACTGAGAAGAATCCAAATAAAATAGACAACACGTCCATGAATGATGAAGAACTTATTTCTCTTCAAGAAAAAACTGAACAGTACGATGAAGATTCTTACAAGTGTCGGTATTATTTACTTAATTGTCTATCAGATAATTTTATGATTATTATGATAGAACTTACTCTACTGCAAAGAAAATTTGGAAAGCGTTGCAGAGTAAATATGATACCGAGGAGGCTGGAGCGAAAAAATATGCTGCTAGTAGATTTTTTCGTTTCCAAAAGGTGGATAACAAATCAGTGGTAGACCAAGCCCAGGATTTTATAATGATCGTTGGAGAGCTCAGGTCCGAGGATATAATAATTGGAGGTAACCTTATTGTTTGTGGCATAATAGATAAACTTCCACCTTCATGGAAGGAATTTCAAAAAACTATGCGCCACAAACAAAAGGAAACCTCTCTTGAGATGTTGATTATGCGAATCTGCATGGAGGAAGAAGCAAGGGGCCAAGATGCACTTTTGCAAACGGAAGAGAGTAACTTACAACCCGTCACAAATAAGGTAAATTTAATTACTTCAAATAATGCTGCTCCTAATGCTAACAAAAATACCTCTATGAAGCCTAAGAAGAAAATATTTAAGAAAAATAACGGTAGACCTCCCAAGAATAATAATAGTGGTATCAACCAAGCACAAAATCAACAAGCACAAAATAGAGGACCATGCTTTGTCTGTGGCAAGAGTGGGCATATTGCTCGATTTTGCAAGTTTCGGAAACGTGGTCCTACACCTCAGGCGAACGTTACCGAAGAGCCATTTGTGGCGGTGATAACAGACATAAATATGGTTGAAAATGTTGATGGATGGTGGGCTGATTCTGGTGCAAACCGTCATGTCTGCTATGACAAAGATTGGTTCAAAGTGTATACTCCATTTGAGGAGCCCAAAACCATCATGCTTGGTGATTCTCACACTACTCAAGTGCTTGGAAAGGGAGATGTCGAGTTGAGCTTTACCTCAGGAAGGGTGTTAACTCTAAAAGATGTACTTTTTACTCCTTCCATGAGAAAAAATTTGATGTCTAGTTTTCTTCTTAATAAAGCAGGCTTCAAACAGATTATTGAATCTGATCAATATGTAATAGTGAAAAAAGGTATTTTTGTGGGAAAGGGGTATGCTTGTGATGGGATGTTCAAGTTGAATGTTGAGATAAATAAAGTTACTAATTCTGTTTACATGCTTTCTTCCACTAATTTTTGGCATGCTCGTTTGTGTCATATTAATAATCGTTATGTGGGAATCATGAGTAGTTTAGGATTAATCCCAATGATTAAAAAGGATTTTGAAAAATGTGAAGCTTGTAATAAAGCCAAAATCACAAAAAGGCCTCATTTTCAAGTTGAAAGAAAAACTGAATTATTAGAGTTAATTCATACTGATATTTGTGAACTTGGAGGAATTTTAACTCGTGGAGGAAATAGATATTTTATTACTTTTATTGATGATTTTTCCAAGTATACATATGTTTTCTTGATGAAAAATAAAAGTGATGTTTTTGAAAATTTTAAAATTTATCTCCATGAAGTTGAAAATCAGTTTGGTAGAAAAATAAAAAGAATTAGAAGTGATAGAGGCCGTGAATATGAGTCTAACGAGTTCGCGAAGTTGATCTTCAGGTAAGTCACATGACTCATTAATTCTTTTGTTAGATCGTTGGGAATAATTCATGAAACTACTCCACCTTACTCTCCTGCATCTAATGGTGTAGCGGAGAGAAAAAATAGAACTTTGGTTGAGTTGACAAATGCCATGCTTATTGAGTCTAGTGCCCCTTTAAATTTTTGGAGTGAAGCTATTTTAACTGCTTGTTATGTGTTGAATCGTGTGCCTCATAAAAAGACTAAATTAACACTATTTGAGTTGTGGAGAGGTCACAAGCCAAATTTGGGATATCTAAGAGTTTGGGGTTGTCTAGCTTATGTAAGGCTAATGGATCTCAAAATAAGTAAATTGGGTAAAAAAGTTACTACTTGTGTTTTTCTTAGTTATGCTTCAAATAGTACAGCCTATAGATTTTTTAGTCTTGAAGATAATACAATAATAGAATCAGGAGATGCTATTTTTCATGAAAATAAATTTTCATTTGATTCTAAAAATAGTGGGGGTCATAGGACTAATGAAAATATTTTGTCACTACCTAGCTCTTCTACTTCTGTTTTGAAAAATAAAGAAAGTGATGATTTTAAATTAAGAAGAAGCAAAAGAGCTAGAGTAGAAAAAGATTTTGGTCCTGATTTTTATGTTTTTAATGTTGGAGATGACCCTCTCAATTTACAAGAAGTTTTATCTTCACATGATGTTATTTTTTGGAAAGAGGCTGTAAATGATGAAATGGAATCACTTATTTCCAATAAAACTTGGAAGTTAGTTGTTTTACCACCGGGTTGTAAAACAATTGGGTGTAAATGGGTCCTTAGAAAAAAGTTAAAACCGGATGACTCTGTTGATAAATATAAGGCTAGACTAGTTGCTAAATGTTTTAAACAACTAGAAGGCCTAGAATTTTTTGATACTTTTCTCCGGTAACTAGAATTACATCCATAAGGCTTTTAATTGTTATTGCTGCAATTTTTGATTTGCACATTCACCAAATGGATGTAAAAACTGCTTTTTTAAATGGGGACCTAAATGAGGAAATTTATATGGAACAACCCGAAGGTTTTATTGAAGCAGGCCAAGAGAGCAAAGTGTGTAAACTTACTAAATCCCTATATGGCTTGAAACAGACACCAAAGCAATGGCATGAGAAATTTGATTCCTGCATGATTGAAAATGGTTTTAAGACAAACGAATGTGATAAGTGCATCTATCATAAGTCTTGGAATAATTCACATGTTATTGTTTGCCTCTATGTTGATGATTTATTGATCTTTGGCTCTAACATGAATGTTATTGATGAAACTAAAAATATTCTTAGAAGCCATTTTGACATGAAAGATCTTGGTGAGGCAAATTTAATTCTTGGAATAAAAATAACTAAAACATATGATGGAATATTCCTTGACCAGTCACATTATATTGAGAAAATATTGAAAAAATATAACTTTCTTGATTGCAAGCATGTTATAACTCCTTTTGATTCAAGTGTTCACTTGTTTCCTGTTCAAAGTGACAATGATGTGATAAATCAAAAGGAATATGCTAGCTTAATTGGAAGTTTGAGATATGTGACTGATTGCACTAGGCCTGATATTGCGTATGCAGTTGGAGTACTTAGCAGGTTTACAAGCAAGCCAGGTAGTGAACATTGGCATGCCATAACGAGAGTTATGAAATATTTAGTTGGTACAAAAACCTATGGCTTGTTTTATAAAAAATATCCTGCTGTACTTGAAGGCTTTACTGATGCAGATTGGAACACTTTATCTGGTGATTCCTGTTCTACCACTGGTTATATCTTTACATTGGCATGTGGTGCTATTTGTTGGAAATCAAAAAAGCAAACTATTATTGCTAACTCTACCATGGAGGCTGAACTAATTGCTTTAGCTTCAGCTAGTGAAGAAGCGAATTGGTTAAGAGATTTATTATTTCAAATTCCTTATTTTGAAAAATCAATTCCTCCTATTTTAATTCATTGTGATAGCACCGCTGCAATTGGTAGAGTTCAAAACCGTTATTATAACGGTAAATCCAGATCTATAAGGAGAAAACACAGTACTGTGAGATCATATTTGACAAGTGGTACCATTAATGTTGATTATGTCAAATCTTGTGATAATCTTGCAGATCCACTAACCAAGGCCTTGGCAAGAGAAAAGGTCTGGAGCACATCGAGGGGGATGGGATTGAAGCCTATAAATTCATGAGTCGTATATGAGGAAACCCAACCTGGGGACTAGAGATCCTATAACCAGGTTCAATGGAAAAAACGAATCATATGATGACTTGTTGAGAAAAATGCACTATTTTATTTATTCCCTCCCTATGATGTAAGTGCATTATTCTGTAACAATTTGTGGAGGTTGAGTTTATAAACTCTTAATGAAACTTTGTAGCTCGTATGAGTGGGGTGTTAAGTTACAGAAGCACTCTTGACAGATTTCACCTATGTGAGTGTGGAAGTAGGCCGCTTTCTATGAGAATTGGGCTCGTTCTCAAAAGCACTCATGAAAACCGGGATAGCACAAGGCCGTAATGTGCTGGCTATTAAAGCTCATGTCAACACCTTGATTATTATGTGTAAGCGGTAATTCTTTATTTCCCTAAAGCAGTCATAGTTCAAGTCTGAGACCACTACGGCTCTGGAGTAAAGATTATTGTTTTACTAAGTGGAGGTTCAATGCAGAGCACACCTTCATTATGCATATTAATCTACCTTCAGCTGATAAACTCTCTTATGTTAATATTAAAATGAGTGGGGGATTGTTAGGTTTTTTAGCATTTTAATATTGCAAATATCTTTCACATTTTGTTCAAATTCCTCACATGTTTTGTGCCTTGCCATGCAATTTTATTTTCATTTGGGTAGCCACAAAAGTTGACCATATCTTTCACATTTTTTGTGAAAAAAAATGTGAAGACCATGGTAGCCACCATATGAACATATTTGGTCTTATTTTCACATTTGTGTTGACCATGATTTTCACATTTTTTGTTGAACATGTTTTTCACATTTTCATCCATTATAAAAGGATGAATTATGATTCACCAAGATATACATTTAAGAAAAAAAATAAGTTCAATCCTTAACTTGTGGGTGTAGAGAGGAAAAGTGAGGAAAGTGAAAAATAAAAGAGTTTATTAGTTGAAGGAAGGTGTTCTTTTGGTGGAGCTTTGGACTCAACATCTTGTCCAGAGTTCGTTGAGTTATACGACGTGTTCGGGCTGTTGTATCCTGGAGGGGACAAGTCAGAAATATTACTGTTGGACCGGTAAATTTGCTGCAGTGGGCTTGAATCTCCTTAAAGAGAGCGAGATATTTGTGCCTCAGCCATAAAAAAATTTTATTGCTTCATTGTTATTTTTCAATTGTAATTGTAATTTCACTGCAAGATCACCAACAGTAGCATACTCCCAATTAGTTATAGCGCTTACGCTTATTTGGATCATTTACTCTTACTTTTTGATGTTCCCGAGGTAAAACCACATATCTGACATATTGCAATTTTTTTTTTTTACAACTTCCATACATGTGAATTGTGATGCTATGTTTACCTCGTCCTTTTCTTAGTATACTTGATCGTCATGCTTTCTGAAACGGGAAGGTCTTATCACTTATGAACGACATAGCAAAATATCTCTAGTTGTTTTAGAACTATGAACGATTTTCTCTTTGCAAAGTATTAAAATCAGAGAGGCTCAAAATGAGAGTGGTTTTCTATCTGCAACAAAACGTTAAAACCGCAGAGCGTCACAAAGAGTATGGCTTTGTTAATAGACCCTTCATTGTTTGATGGTTGGTATAGTTTAATTTAGGGGTGTCAAATGGGCAGGTTGGGCTGAAAGTGGCCCAATCAAAATGGGTTGAAGTGATAAATGGGTTGGGCTACCATTGACCAAAAGCTACTTGAGCTGAAATGGGCTAAAATGGATTGGGAAATGACCCACCCAACTTGACCCAATTTTTTTGAAGGGTCTATTTTTTAGAAAAACATTTTCGTGGAAAATATTTTCTAGAAATACATTTTTTGCGAAAAATATTTTCGCGGATTTTTCGAAAATGTTTTTTAGAAAAACATTTTCTGTGGTAAATATTTTCGAGCAAAATATTTTTCGTGAAAAATATTTCCCTTCATATCAAACACACTACAAACTTATAAGATACATGATACAAGAAAAGTGTATACATAAAAAAAATAGAGGAAACTCAATCAATAAATCCAAATTTAAGTAAATTTTAAAAACGGACTAGAATTGGGCTAGTATTAGGCTAAGTTGGAGATCACTTTAAAATGGGTTATGTTAGGTTGGACTCAAGATAATTTCACATTGGACTGATCTTAGCCCAACCCATAAAATTTTGGGCGGGTTGGGCGAGCAATTACGTTTTGGGCTAAATTTGACACCCCTCTTTAATCATGTTTTTGCGCGGATTGCCCTTCTTTTGGGGTGGTCTTTAAATTTTGCACCTCATATTTGTGGTCTTTAAATTATGCCCCTCATATTGCTGGTCTTTAATTTTTGCCCTTCGCATTGCAACTCTGAGCATTCACGCAGAAATCATGAGGTTCTGAGTTCGAACCCCCGCTCAAGCATAAATTTTAAAAAAAAATTGCAAGGTAAGGTTTGGGTCGCGTGTATGCCGGACCCGGCATAAACTTGTGAAGGAATTACCAAAGTTAAGCCGGACCTGGCATACTTATGCCAAGTCTGCCCATAAGGCATAAGTATGTCGGGTCCGGCATAACTTTGGTAATTCCTTTACAAGTGTATGCCGGTGGGGGCATAACGAAATTTAAACTCTGCCTTGCGAATTTTTTTTAAAATTTTGACTGTGTGGGGGTTCGAACCTGGAACCCACGGGGTTTAGCCGAAGGACAAATTTAAAGATTTCAAATATGAAGGGCAAAATTTAAAACCACCCCAAAAGAAGGGCAATTCGCCTCTTTAATCGTTAGTTTTGTAGGTAATTAGTAGTCCTCGTGAAAAAAACGTCTTACACTATATATTACTTGTGGCATGTGTGCTGGAAGGCAACAAAAAGCTCGACCCTTTACTCTCAATTCCCTCCCCTCTCCCCAGAACCCTTAGAGACGTGTTTACTGTTTGTTAAAAACAAAAGATGGTTTAAATTTGAGTTGACAATAGTTTATCACAGAACAAGTTAAGTTCCTACCCCGCCCCCTTCAGGCTTCATCGGTGCGTTAACACACACAGTTTATTTGCAACTGATAAGTTCCATCCAGCTCCGAGGTTAAATGGAGCATTGTACCTCAAAAAAGAAGCGGCAAAACAACCAAAGGCAGCAGCAACCACTTGAGGAACGAGTTTCAACCAATTATCAAATGAAATAAAACCCTTGTGAATTGGAAAGGCTATAAGTTACAGAATTGCTTTCGAGAGAGCTGTAATTGAACAAACACAACGAAAGAAAATACTCTGTCCTCCGGCTAGAAGATGCTATACCATATTACAATACACCATAACATAGCCCCACTCTCTCTAATGAGCAAACTGGTATGCTGCAAGTTACGTCTTTTGGGCAGGCCTCACTAGTCCCAACCCGCTTCCACTCCCCAAGTGCTTGAAGTCTTTTGCTTCAAGATTATCTCCATGGGCAGCAAACCCTGTTCCTCCCTTTTTCACGTTCACCAGATTTCTATCTTTACATGGTTTGTCACAGACCACGCAAACCTTGTCAACAGCCACAAATTTCTCTGCACATTTCTTGCAGAAGACATGTCCACAAGTGTTAAGTGCTACAAGTGACAAAGTATTGGTTAGTGTGACCTTGCAACTGGGACATATGAAGCTCTTGTCAAGAGACTTGTGTTTCTTCTGTGCACTGGTATCTTCAGTAAAGTTTATAGGAAAAAGGTTTTTCATCTTAATATTTTCCTTCCCTTCAGGACAAGTTGTGCATGTGGATGGGGCTTCCACTTTAGCAGGTGCATCTGGTGTTGCAGAGGGCAGCCAAAATGCTTTCATGGTTCTAAGTGCTTCCTCCTCATAAGAAGTGGCCTTCACGCTGTTGGCCCCATGGAATCCATTCTTGTCTCTGTTGTAGTTCTTATCGCTGTACTGCGGAACTGGACCATGATTTTGTTGATCAAATGCTTCAAGCTCCCTGGCTTTCTGCAGCATCAACGTCTCCTCTTCCTCTTCTTTTTCTTGCTTCTGCTGACCAGAATGAGCAGCTAACTTTCTGCAAGGCAAACAGCTTCTCAAATAAAATTTCTCGAAGGATTAATTATGTTACCAAATCCCCATCCCCTTCCACTCCTCACTGCCCTTTTTCTCTTTTTCCAGAAAAATGCAGGCTTGAGGCAAGGTTAGCAGATGTATTGGTGAATAACTCCTTTGTAGGTAGAATGTCGACAAATGTTTTGTTAATAGAAGCAACTAGCAACATACATTGCGACTTAACAATAAGTAACTATATCCTCAGAGAGGCTGTAGTATTCCACTATTCAGTATGAAGACCTCCTTTAGTTAGTCTAACTAATATTCCCTTCATACATCCTTTTATGGGACACAATAATTGGACTTGGAGATTGGAAATAATTTTGATTTGCATAGTATCATCATAACAACACAAGGCAACATTAAAGTGGCTCGTGAAAAAATGTCAGTGTTATCCTCTTTCTTTTTTTTTTTTTTTTCAACTTGCATATTTGTATTGGACAGAGATGAGCTTAAGAGGAGTGACATGGACCGTGAGGATTCATATAGTCAGCCCCCTTGCTTGGGATTGAGTCATAGTTGTTGTACTTGCATATTAGTATAATGGCAATAGTAAAGAATAGCATTAAAAAAGAAGCTGAAAACTGACAGTACCTTTCTTAAAACTAACCATGTCATAAGTGTAGGACTCTAGCCTTATAAGAACAACCGAACACTAGTATTTTCTGTGTTAACGATGGGACAACTAGTATAGCTTGCAAGTCATGCATCCTGTTCATAAGTTCTGGTGTATATTTGCATCTGAACCAAAATCCAATAAATAATATGGCGTGTTCAAAAGTCAATTCCAACCACAACATAGAATAACATATATAAGATAAAGTCCTCTTCAAGATACACTGCATCATAAGCACTAGCCTACAACCTCTCAGACATCAGACAATTCCATCTAATCCTAACTAGACTTGCATTAAGGACATTAAAAAAAGGAGCAAAAAAAGGAGCTTCTTAAACAATGAGTTATTCTTTCTTTTGGTGTCACAGATGAAGGCACTAGCTATAGCCATCGTACTCTGAACAACATCACACCCACTGTAATCCCACAAATGGGGTGTGGGAAGGTTAGGATGTACGCAGACGTTATCCCTACCTTTGAGGGGTAGAGAGGTTTCTTTCCGATAGACCCTCGGCTCAAGAGAAAACATGACAAAGAAGGTCAGACAAGAATTGACGAAAGGACCATCGTACTCTCGTAGTTGCTAATTTTGGAAACATACTGCAGTATCCTTCCGAACTATGAGCCTCACCACGTTAGAAAGATATATCATAAGTTCCTCTTACCAATCTAGACAGAAAATTTAACTTAACTTAAACTCAACCTCCACATATCACTATATAGTCAGTTTCTCTTAGCCGAAATAATTTTTTTTTTTTTAAATCATAGCTGAAATAGTATTCACAAGCACAATTTTACTAACCACAGTATCTCAACAAGGGTAAACCAAGACATATTTCAGACCAAATACACCTAAAGCATAAGAAAAACTAGGAAAATTAAGTATAACAATCTTTTTCAAATCTACAAAGACCAAAATTAAGAGAAAGGTGGGGAAAAGAAAAAAAGAGGCACCTTTGGATATCCTTTTTTTGGGACAAAAGGCATTCAAGAATACATTCTTTGCAAAAGATATGTCCTTTCTGGCAACACAATGGATCAATGAAGGGTTTTAAGCAAAGAGAACAAGCATCGAAGGGCTTAATAGAGTCTTTTCCAAGCCTCTCCTTCTGTGTTCCGTACCCTAACTTTCGCTTCTCATCGTATGTGAAGAAAGCGAGATCGTTGTTGTTCTTTGAGTGTCTCTGCGGCATCTTGATAAAACCCTAATTTGATTCACCTGAATTTTGGGGGAAGAAAAGGAACAAAAACCTAGGATTAAATTAACTGGATTATCCAATCGGGTCAGTAGCAGTTGTCGGGTTTCCTAAGGGGATTTATAAACTGACTGTCGGTATTGGTACACGTGGCTGCTCTTTTTCCTTCTTTTTGAGAATCTCTTTCCTCATTCATTTATGTCTTTCTTTTTTCCTTTGATTTTTTAATTTTTTTTAGCTTAATGTATATGTTTAATTTTTTTGGCTTAATACATATGTGGCTCCAAACTTGCACCTTTTTTTCATTTTGGCATTTAAACTAAGTCTTGTTTCTATTGAATCTCTGAACTCATCTTCAAGTGTGTCTATCAAATACAATCCGACTTATATAGCATATATGGTGAGTTTTTTCGGTCTTGCGCGTGAATGTCAATCGCATCCTACCTGAAAATTTCAACCAATTAAAACCCCCACACATTTTAATTATACACATCAGATATTAAGCTTCGTAAAAATCCTTTTAAATTATTTCCCATATTATTCTCCTTTTCAATTTCTGCTTCTAACAAAAATCACAAGCCCAAAGATAACTAGTGGAAGTGTTAATGAGGAAAAAAGGTTACTTTTGGGACCAAAAACAAAAGGTACTTTTGTGGCTAGAAAAAAATTTCAACTTCTGGTGTGCCTATATCAAAAATACAGCAGCAAAATCATGTGAGAATTTTTAAAAATGCAGCGATGAGCGAAGGTAACGTGAGAATAATGTGGGAAATAATTAAAAAGGATTTTTAGGAGGCTTAATATCTTATGTGTACAATTAAAATGGGTGAGGTGTTTTAATTGGTTGAATTTTTCACGTATGATGCGATTGACATTCACGCACAAGGCTAGAAAAAATGAAACTCATCATATATGGTATGTAAGTCGGATTGTGTTTGATAGACACACTTGAGGACAAGTTCAGGAGTTTAATAGGAACAACGCTTAGTTAAGGTGCTAAAATGGAAGAAAAAAAAGTGTAAGTTTAGGGGGCCGCATATGCATTAGGCCAATTTTTTTTCTACTCCTACTTCTTTTCTATTTCAAACAACTTTTGTTTTTCCTCCCGTTCATATAAGCAAATTAAGGTGGGCATAGAGATTTAACGGAATAAATATAAATATGATTGTTTTAGAGTATAAGAGTAAATATAGTTTTATAGTTAGATGACAAAAGTAAATATATTAAAAAATATTACTACTATATATAAGGGACAATCAAAGGACTTTTGTAGTCCTCACAAAAGTTTTCAAATTAATGTCAAACTTTTCAATTAATTATTTTTAGGTCCTTTTTTATTTTATAAGATATTTTCTTTAAGAATGTAATTTTAGCCTAATAAAAAGTTATGGACAATTTTATACGTCGCCTTTGAAATATCTATGATTTATTATAAATACAAAAAGATTTTTTTAAATGATGCCATATAGTGTTGAAAATGAAGACAATGTCATCCACTAGGATCGGGTTATCTTTAAAATCTCTTGTTTGGTTAACTAAATTTTTTTTTTTTTTTAGTATAGAGAATACATGAAAAATTAAATTTTATTGAATCTTGAGATTCAATTTAATAAATATAGGTTATATCTTGAATTTCGTCTGAAACTAAGGTGAAAAATCATATTTAACTAGCATAAATCCTTGACGCAAGATAACGAATGAAAATTTAATAAATGTCAAAACAAATGGATTTTTATCTATGAATAAAATCATACGCTCACAAATTCACAAAAAGACAAAAATATTTTTTGATTTATGAGCTTTGCAAGTTGTACTTATCATACTTTATCATAATCAATGTTAATATAGGATATCGACTCATTGTGTCCCTTTGAGATTTGCTATTTTTTCTGCTTAACTTTCTTCCTCATAAATAAATTTTTCATTAAAAATCATCTAATTGTGTGTCAAAGAAACTTTAATAATTATAAAACTTATCAATAAGATATCATTAACCTGCAAATACATTAAATTAATTATGCGGTAGAAAATGTGTCACGTTATACATATTTAATAAGAATTTTTGTTTTTATATTTTGAGTTTGGGCCCGGACTTAGCACGGGCCTTCCGTAACTAGTAATAAGAATAAATATAAATTGGGAAAACTACGTATATATATATATGTTAAGGACAAATATTTACGAAACGTAACAATAGTTTTCCTTATTTACAAAACATAACGATATATTACGAAACATGACGGATTTTCATATATTTTTTATTTTTTTTCCAGAAAATATATATATTTTTTAAAATATTTTAATTTTTTTTTAATTTTTTTTTTATATATTAAAAAAAAATTGCTCAAAGGCTTAAAAAATTACCTCAAATTTTTGTGTATGAAATGTGTATGTGTGAGCGAAATTTTTAATATAATTTTCACACACAAAATTGTGAGCGAAAACTTTAAGCCTTGAATATTGTATGAAAGTTGTTACAATGTTGTTGTAGTTGTATTAATTTTCCAGAAACCTAATATGAACTTTATATACGAAAATGTGAATGAAATTCTAAGTCTTGAGCGAGATACACATTTCATACCATTCTCATGCATAAACTTTTGAGCGTAATGTTCAAGCCTTGATCGATATATACACATTTCATACGTTCTTCGTACATAAAATTTGAGCGAATTTTTTAAGCCTTGAGCAAGATATACACATTTCATACACAAAAATTTAAGCGATTATTTTAAGTCTTGAATGTTATATCAAAGTTGTATACAATATTGTTGTAGTTGTATTAATTTTACAGAAATCTAACATGAACTTTGTACACAAAAATGTGAGCGAAATTTTAAAACTTGAGCGAGATACAAATTTCATGTTGTTTTCATACACACAATTTTGAGCGGATTTTTTAAGCCTCGAACGAGATATACACATTTCATACATTTTTTCATACCGTTTTCATACACTAAATTTTGAGCGAACTTTTTAAGCCTTGAGCGAGATATACACATTTCATACAACTTTCATACATAAATTTTTGAGCGAAAAAACATTTAAAAAAAAAAATATTAAAAAATAATGAAAAAAAATAAATAAAAATAATGCATGTTTTGTATAGGGTTTGTAATGTTATGTTTTGTAAATATAAAACTATCGTCACGTTTCGTAAATATTTCTCCTTAGAATGTATATATATGTAGACGTAGTTGACCCATATAAATTATTTGTGAGAGTACAAAAGTAAATGTGACTGTTTTCCGAAGAAAATTAAATAGACAAGGAATTGTCTGGTTAATTTCGTACATTATCTCAGTTGATTGGCCTAAAGTAGTCCCTGCAATTGCAATTTGCAAACATATGTATTTATTCAAAATAATTGAAGGCTCTTCTTCAGAAATTTCACGAACACTTGGTGCAAGACAAAACCAAATCCATATACTGTTCATATTTTTTAGATTTGTCTTATTATTTAATTGGAGACAAGCTTTGACTTTGGAACCAGGATGCTATACTCTCATTTTTCATCTAAGCTTATTAAGGGGTAAAAATGTAATTATAATAATTTTTAATGATTTAGAGCTCGTTTGGATTGACTTATAAGTTGATCAAACCAGCTTATAAGTCATTTTTAACTTATTTAAGTATTTGATAAAAATAGAAAATAGTTTAAATTAAATTAAAAAGCGCTTAAAATAAGTCAAAACAAGAAGTTGCTCAACCCCAACTTTTTTTTTTTGGCTTAAAAGTCATTTTGGTTTGACCAACAACTTTATCTTTTTATCCCTTATATTTTCTATTAATTCCAATGCAACTATTACTTCTAAAAATCTTTTAAGTACTTTTATCCAAACACGTAACTGCTTATTTATAAAATAAGTTTCAGCACTTAAAAGTACTTTAAGCACTTATGCTTACAAGCCACTTTTTTTAGCTAATCCAAATAGGCTCTTACCCGATAAAAAAATTGAATAATTCACCTCCGCATTAATAGACTGTTAATTATAAAATTTTAATTCATTAATTAACCATTAATCCGATAGCAGTAGCAATAAATAAATAACCCAATTAATTATCCATTATGGTTTAATTTTGAACAATCTTATACCCTGGCGCTCGACATGGGTTAACAATAAAAAGAAATGAAAGAACTGGTAGTATGGATTTAACTTTAAGAAACACATATATTGTAATTAAATACCGCATAATCCAAGTGTAACGTACTAAGTCAAAATTAGTACTATATAGAAGCATGGTTTGCATGCTTCGTGGTCCGTTTTCCAACAAAAAAAAAAGGGTGGGCTTCAACTAAACACCAACCAATATTAAAAAAAAAATGTAAGCCTCAACTAAACATCAATCAATATTTAAAATTAGTACTATATAGAAGCATGGGTCGTCCGTTTGGTTTGCACCCATGCTTCGTCGTCCGTTTCCACAAAAAAAAAAGGTGTGGGCTCCAACTAAACATCAACTAATATTAAAAAAAAAGTGGGGGCCCCAACTAAACACCAATCAATATTTAAAATTAGTACTATATAGAAGCATGGGTTTGCACCCATGCTTTGTCGTCCGTTTTCCACAAAAAAAAAAGGTGTGGGCCCCAACTAAACATCAATCAATATTAAAAAAAAATGTGGGCCCCAACTAAACACCAACTAATATTAAAAAAAAAAAAGTGGAACTCACCATCTCCAAATTCACTGGAAAAAAAAATGGACTCCATATTAACAAAATTAAACAATATAAAAAAAATGCATCCCATATTAAAAAATCAAACAATATTTATGTAATTTCCAAAGTATCTCATTAAATCAATAATGATGGATTCATTGCCACATGCGTATCAATCCATTAGTAGGAGCAAATGAAATTATTGTACAACAACATACTTAAAATACTTATATATTAAAATAAGATAGAATTTAATTACTTTTTCATTTTTTCCTTACTCTAATAAATGTGAAAAGAGATTAATGTCATAAAAGAAAAAATAATATTAAATGGAGATCAAATAATTAATAAGGTAAATTAGTGAAATTATAATTCTAATTGACGTTTTCTTAAAAAGTCGTGCAAAAGAAAACATGACAAGTAAAATGAGATAAACAAAAAAAAAAGTAAAAAAAGTGGAACCCACCATCTCCAAACTCACGAGAAAAAAAAAGTGGACCCCATATTAACAAAATCAAGCAATATAAAAAAAAGTGAATTCCATATTAAAAAAACAAACAATGTCAAAAAAAAAATGCAGATTTTGTATTCGCAGCAAACACTAATATAATAAAGTTTTAGATACGGAACACAAACTACGATGTTATATTAATTGTGTTTTGAATATAGTATCCCATATTGACAAAATTAAGCAATAAAAAAAAAAGTGAATCCCATATTAAAAAAAAAAATCAATGTAAAAAAAAAAGTGCAGACTTTGTATTCGTAGCAAACACTAATATAATAAAGTTTTAGATACGGAGCACAAACTATAATGTTATATTAATCGTGTTTTGAACATAGTATATATATATATTATATGCATAAAAATAGTGCAAACTAATAATGTCAAAAAAAAAGTGCACCCCATAAAGGGTGGACCTCATACTAAACAACATCAAGCAATATAAAAAAAAAAAAATGGAACCCACCATCTCCAAACTCACGGTAAAAAAAAGTGGACACCATATTAACAAAATCAAGCAATATCAAAAAAAAATAAAAAAATGAACCCCATATTAAAAAAAAATAATGTCAAAAAAAAGTGCAAATTTTGTATTCGTAGTAAACATTAATATAATAAAGTTTTAGATACGAAGTACAAACTACAATGTTATATTAATCGTGTTTTGAACATAGTGTGTATATATATATATATATATGCATAAAAATAGTGCAAATTAATAATGTCAAAAAAAAGTGCACCCCATATTAAAAAATCAAACAATATTCATGTAATTTCTAAAGTATCTCGTTAAGTCAATAATGACGGATTCATTGCCGCGTGCGTATCAATCCATTAGTGAGATCAAATGAAATTATTTTTCTTCAAAAGGTTAAGTAGCCAAACCATACAATTTTCTTTCTTTTTTTATATTAGCCTGAGATTTAATGTAGATATTAAACTGTTGTATTTATTATTCCACCATGTCATTTATTTGTTATGTTTACTAAAATAAATATACTTAAAATATTTATATTTTAAAATAAGATAGAATTTAATTACTTTTTTATTTTTATTCTTACTCTAATAAATGTGAAAAGAGATTAATGTCGTAAAAAAAAATATATCAAATGGAGATCAAATAATGAATAAGGTAAATTAGTCACATTATAATTCTAATCGACGTTTTCTTAAAAACCATCCAAAAGACAACATGACAAGTAAAATGAGCTAAATCGAGAATATTTACCAAAAATTAAAAAATAGTATTTCTTCGTTTAAATAAAAAATTAATTTCTACTTTGTTTCGTTTTAAACATGTAAAATTAATTTAATAATTTGAATTAGAATTATCCAAATCAAAATTTGATAAAAAATAATAAGTATTTTACACCTTTAAATTAATCAAATTAAAATTGAAAGTATCAACTGATGCTTAAATATTGCTATTGTTTTATCTCAAAGGGAGGAAAATAGTTTCCTTTTAAACAAGCCTTCTCTTTTAAAAAATATTAATAAATTTACCAATTTTGTATTCGTAGCAAACATTAATATAATAAAGTTTTAGATAAAGAACACAAACTATAATGTTATATTAATCATATTTTGAACATAATATATATATATATAATTACTATTTAAAGATAACTACATACATATAGATGCACTATAATTTAAAGTATTGGACATGATGCTACGCATATATATATATAATTACTATTCAAAAATAATTATATATATATATATAGATATAGATATAGATATATAAATATACTGTAATTTAAAGTATTGAGCATGGTGCTGCGCACGGCACAGGCCGTGTAGTATTTTTAGAAAGGAAAAAAGAAAAAAAGTGCAAAGAGCATCCATCTAGTACACTCCATTCCAGCTAATTCCTGTAACCTTTCTTCTTCCCAAACTTCCCCATAAAATCATTCTGAAGAACTCAACAATATACAAAAACACAAACACAAAATACACATTTCAAGTTTTCCGTTATGGCATCACCAAAAAAGCCAGCGTCAGAATCTGACCGTCCATTAACGGCGATCATGCATCAACCAGCATCCCCACGTTTCCCTTCAACTTCAGGAACCAATCGTAAGATCGCTATAGCCGTTGATCTTAGCGATGAAAGTGCTTACGCCGTTAAATGGGCCGTCCAAAATTACCTCCGTCCAGGTGACTCCGTTATTCTACTTCACGTCCGTCCAACTTCCGTTCTCTACGGTGCTGATTGGGGTGCTATTGATGTTTCTGTTGATAACACTCTAGATAATGAAGAATCACAACAGAAACTTGAAGATGATTTCGATAACTTCACTACTAACAAATCTAATGATTTAGCACAACCATTAGTGGAAGGGAATATTCCATTCAAGATTCATATTGTGAAAGATCATGATATGAAAGAAAGGTTGTGTCTTGAAGTTGAAAGGTTGGGTTTGAGTGCTGTGATAATGGGGAGTAGAGGGTTTGGTGCATCAAGGCATAGTAACAAAGGTGGGAGACTTGGTAGTGTGAGTGACTATTGTGTGCATCATTGTGTATGTCCTGTTGTTGTTGTTAGATATCCTGATGATAAAGATGGGGTTCCTGAAACTGGTAATGAAGGTGATTCGGGTAAATCGGTTGGGAAAGTGGGGACAGATGTGCTTCACCCTGTGCCTGAGGAGGAACCTGTATACCATGATGCCACTGATAAAGCTGCAGGTATATCTTAAAGGTTATGATTTCTATTTCGTTGCATGTAGGCATTGATTATGTATGGTCTTTGTTTGTTTCGAGAATTAGGGCAGTAGGTTGGAAGGTAGTCGGGTGTATTTCTTTCACTTTCTCGGAGCATTAATTTGATTCTTGTATTTCCTTATTATTAGATTACTATCACTACCTGTTGCTTCTTTAGCCTCGGTTATCTTATTATCTCATTATTGTTTCTGCTTGTTGCTACTGCCTATTTTTTTATCGTTCTCTGATCCGAGGGTCTATCAAAAACAGCCTTTGTAGCTTCTCAGTAAGGATAAGGTCTGCTTACACAATGTCCTTCCGGACCCCACACTGGGTTTGTTTGTTGTTGTTTTTGTTTAGTGATGTAAGTTCCGTTTGATCAAAGAGTTACCATTTTGCTCAGTTTGAAAGATTGGATGTTGAGGACTACCTCAAAGGTTTGCCACTTTATTTGAGGATTCATGCATTTGCACCTTTATCTTTTGAATTTTTTTTAGGCATGTGAAAGTGGTATGTTGTAATCTATGCTCGGATTGTAGCACCCGTGTCGGAACCTCCAAAACGCACTGCTTTTGGAGGATCCGACGCGCACCGATTTTTGAAGAGTTAGAGCAATATAGGTTGTAATTACTCCGTCCAGGTGTTTGATTATCAGCTAGAAAGTGGGCTGAATGTAGTTTGGTGTTTCAACCAGCTTAGCTAGTAGTAAGTAATCCCATGGAAAATGTAGTTTGGCCAGTCAAGAACTCTCACATTCAGAAGATGAAAGCTGCGGAAGTGAGAATGCTGCGATGGATGTGTGGGCACATTAGGAGAGATAAGATTAGGAATGAAGATATTCGAGATAAAGTGGGAGTGGCCTCGGTGGAGGACAAGATGCGAGAAGTGAGACTGAGATGGTTTGGGCATGTGAAGAGGAGAGACACCGATGCCTAGTGTGGAGGTTTGAGAGGTTGGCTATGGACGGGTTCAGGAGAGGTAGAGGTAGGTTGAAGAAGTATTGGGGGGAGGTGATTAGGCAGGACATGGCGTAGTTCCAGCTTACCAAGGACATGACCTTAGATAGGAGGTTATGGAGGACTCATATTAGGGTAGACGGTTTGTAGGTAGTCCCGCTTATCCTTTGGTAGTAGTAGTCGCAGTTTTGCTCTTTAATTTCTTGTCCTTTGATTTGTGCCACTATATGTTGTTTCTTGTACTTCGATTATCTTATTTATCTGTGGTAGATAGCTACTGCTCCTTTTTTTTTTTCAGACTGCTTTATCATGGCTTTTTCACTTTCGTTATTTTCATTTTCATACTGCTTTGAATTGCTTGGCCTTATCTGACATTTTTTGCCATTCTTTCTCTTGAGCCGAGGGTCTCTCGAAAACAACCCCCTTACTGCCAAGGTAGGGGTAAAGTCTGCGTACACTTTACCCTCCCCAGACCCCACATTGTGGGATTTCACTGGGTACGTTGTTGTTGTTGTAGGTTGTTGATTACCGGCTTAATGTATTTATGGTTGGAAAATATTTTGGGGTTGTAGCCTGTGAGCAGGGCTTGGGTACTTCTATTTATTTGGGTATGAAACTAGTTGTTTGGATTTTGCCGTAATGGATAGAAATTAGTTTAATGGTAAAGAGTCTGGGTAGTTTATTACAAATTTTCCGTGGTGAAGTCTTTGTGGTAGACAATTTTTGGCCATTCGTTTCAGTTTGATGGTCTGCTTCTTTTTTCTTTTGGTTTCGTGTCTTATGACTTTCTCTCTTTTAACCATGTTGATATGACATTTTTCTGAGCTGGTATATGTGTCATATAAACTTATTACTTAAGTCCAGTAGATGGTACACCATTAGCTGCATTTGGATTGTTGGGGAAGAACTTTTGGAGTATAAATATCATCATGGTTAATTTAGTAAATATTACTTAACTTTTTTAAGAGAGTACATGTTTCAATATTTACACGAAACATGCACATCAAAGGAAGAGCAAACAGAACTGGGATTTCTAAAGCGTAAATAATTCGACATTAATGTTTTTCTTTTTCTTGAGAGAAACATCTCTAACGTTGGCTTCACATGAGCTTGACCAGCCCAAAAGACAGCCAAATCCAAGACGAGCACAACCTTCTTAGGATATGTAACTCGCTATGTGTGCATCCATTGCCCTCCATAGATAATAGTCCCTTTGGTCTCTGTCTCCTTCTCCTCCTTCTCTAGAACATAATTACTCTGCACATTCAATCAACCTAGTTTTCCTATCCTCTCCTTGATTATCATGCTTATGCCTTCTCATTGCTAGAACAGAAGCATTTTATTTTGAAAGCGATCGTATGCTTATCAGCCTGCACTTGTACTATTGTACTTTTTGCTGCAAAAGATAATATTGTTATATTAAAGGGAAACATAACATATTGTAGCATCATTACATATAGTTATGCTTCAAGGTTATGTTTTTCCTGATTTGTCTAACTCTAGAACCTCTGAGGCAAACAAAGGAGGAACTGCAAAATGAACTATGCTAGTACTAGTAGTCAGGTGGATAATGCCTCCATATATAGCTAGCTTAGTGCTACCTTGTTCTGTTCACTAAAGTTTTGCTACCTTTGTACCTATGATCTTGGACCCTCTTTCCTTTTTTTTTGATTAAGCACCGGGTGTCCGGGTCTCTTTGAGCCCCGACTAATCCCGGGGGTGCACAGGCCCTCGGCAAGGAGTTTCCCGCAAGTGCACCATGGGTAATTCAGGGTTTTACCCCAGTCCGATGGCCCTCAAAAATTGTTTGCACCCAGTGGGTTTCGGACCCTCTTTCCTTTTTGATGAAAAATTAGACTTCTTCCTTATGATGACCATTTTTTTGGTTACTGCTAACCCTCGTCTTCCGACCACCAAAACTATTACTAACCCTCGTCTTCCGACCACCAAAACTATTACTAACACTCTCAGTCATCAACAAATATCAACTGAAAGTTGCAATACAAGTCCACACTAGACTTAGTTCTCTCTTATCTGGCTATTTTATCCCGTCCGCTCTCACTTGAGTTCTCTGATGACATTGAGGAGATTATTTTATTCGTCAAGCTCGGTTATCGTGCTTATACATAATTTTGTTTGTCAGAAGATATGGTTATACTCGCTCTTTTCCAAATTATGTGGCACCATACAAAAAGTCTAAGAAGAAAAAAAAAAAAAAAAAAAAGAGAAGACTTTTGAAACTTGTGGTCTAAAACAAACCTTAGACATTTCTGTGGCTATAGGTCATTTCATTAAGGATAAAAGGATAATTTTAAAGTTAAATTGTTTCTAATTATAGAAAGGTGACATTCTTTTTGGGACAGACTAAAAAGGAAAGTGTGCCACTTAAATTGGGACAGAGGGAGCATGTCAATATGTGGTTTCCTAATTAGCATAGATTCTAAAGCTGAGTTTTGCTTTAAGCATTTGTTCTTCCTAGTACTAATGGGACTCTTTCGCTGCTATTTTATGGAAGTTGTATAATGAACCCAGTTGGTCTAATTTGCAATTTATGGCTTTGAATTGTGTAAATGCTATTCTTAAAGTGCCTTATTCTTTTACTGTGGTTACCACCAACATGTAGCTGAAAATGATTATTTCTTGTTTCCTTGATGACAATGGAGGCTGGTGTTGTATGTAGGTCCTTTTTCACCTCTAAATGCCCATTTCTTTAGACTTATCTCATTAATATTATTGCTTAGAATCTCCTCCTTTAATAGATACATTGAGAAGTCAACCCTTTGCTCATGTTTTAATGGACTATTTTGTGTCACAACGGGCTGATCTGTTTTGTTATTGATACTTATTTGAATCTCTTCTACCTGAAATTTCCTAATGTGAGAAATTTGCTAATATTTTTCTTGGACTAATTATGATAATCTAGTTGCAGTTATTTTCACTATGTAGTTCTCATTGTATAACTTAACACTCTCTCCCATAATTAACGAAAATATAGTGGAACCAACTTTGCTGCATTACAACAATTGACGTCTTTAATACTTGATAATTGGGATCTTTTGAAATAATCTGTTGGAAGTGGTTGAGAGAAAACTGTCTTAGCTGTTCCACTATTTTGGTTTCTCTTTCACATTTATCAGTTTTATAACATAATGGCCAAAACTACCATCCATAGCATATGAGTCCCCTTTCAGGGAAAAAAAAAAGAAAAAAAAAAACTCTACCACCTATAGCATATATGAGAAGTTTGTGAAGAACTTCATATAATGATCGTCCTATTTTAGTTCTTTGTGAAAAAAGGACCGTCTTGTTTTGGTCAATGAGATATAGTACTCTGAGAGAGTCAGCTACATTTCTAGAGATGTTTCAACAGGCCCTTTTTAGCATCCTTTAATACCATTAGATAGCCTGTTCCCTAGGTCACCTAGCGAAAGAAGCTTTTTCACCTAGGATCCAATTATTTTTAGATGGGAAATGGAAAAGGAAGAAATGTAGACAACATAAAAAAAAATCACTGACAAGGATCTAGGTGCAATAAGAGTAACGAGGAAAGAATGTCATTTCAAAAGTGGGGCCATGGAGATTGAAGTCTGATTTGGTGTTGCTACTATTTACTTCATTGTTTCTTGATATGAAAATGGTGTTGATAAATACAGGTTTAAGGAGACGAACAAGAGAGGGAAAGTTAAGGCGTGGGGGGTTTGGTTGTGTGTGTGTGGGGGGGGGGGGGGGGGGGGGGGGGAGAGAGAGAGATCCCGCTCTTGAATCAGGCACGTGGATGTTGCGGGTGGAAATAGTGCCAACAAGGAGCAAGGAGGGGTGAGGTTCTGTGGGAGGTGGGTGGCGATTTATTCAGGTGGAAAGCGAAAATTCTTGGCCCTAACATTCACGGAATGGTACTTTGGTAGAGCAGGGTCTAGTAGTAAGAGCGCAACTCATGATGTGTGGAATAGGCACACGTCTCAGGTTTGAACCCTGCTGCAGACAAAAGCCTGGTATTTAACTGTGCACCACCGACTGACCCTCGAAGATTTCTCGGTTATTAAAAAATTTGAGTTCCTTTTTGTGGTTTTCTCTACTTTATCCTTTATGAAATGTTGACTTTTGAAACATTTCTGTGGGGAAATTAGAACTGGCTAGAATTATTTTATATGAGCTGTAAAAGAAGATTAACAGCTGCAAATTGATTCTCTTTGCTTTGTTTGTTTTGGGAAGGAATAGCTTCTTATAAATCATCGTCACTCCAATGAATTGTATTCTTTGCTTTGAGGATCTTATCGAAAGTAGCCAAGTTTTAGCATGTTAGGGATTGACGTACCTTTGCATCTTTTGCATGTGTAGTTCACTTCTGCAAAATCAGTCCTACAACAACATACCCAATGTAATCCGACAAGTGGGTCTGGGGAGGGTAGGATATACGCAAACCTTACCCCTAACTTTTGCGAGAAGTGAACTTGATATAAGTAGCTGCAGTAAGGTGACTCTGATGCTACCATTCGACTTGAAAACATTTCTTCTTCAGAACTGACATCTAGCATAGGCTTCGGATGTACCATAGTTGAAAACCAGGCTTTTGATCCATGTCTTATACCACCTTGGCATCTCGTGACCTCCATGAATTATATTCAGCTCTTGAATTTGTTACTTCTTGCATCTTTCACTTTTCTGGAAAGTGAGACGTCTAGTGAATTTGACACTCATTTATATTTCTGTAATAAAGGATTTGTAGCTGATGCTCTATGTAGTTCTTTAGCACACCACTAAGTGATTCTGCACAGTCATCATGCAGATGGAATTCTTCTTCTTGTTGTTATTACTTTTTTCTTTTGATAAAGATGGAATGGATGTATTTAGTATTAATTTTAAGTAGTGAATTAAATTATGTGCTGTAAAGATAAAAATACTGAATAACTAGATAATTTGGGTAATATCAGATCTTTGTTGGACTGTGCTATAAAAGTTTTCCCTTAGAGGAACAAATGTAAAAGCTCAGATAGCTCAGATAATAGGTGATAGAAAAATATTATTAGGTGAGTTTTTCTATTTCTAATGACTGCTTCTAACCAGCCAGCCTTTATTTTACCAATAGTCGCTGGACAACACAAAGCCCCGCGCATCTAAACTGTTACGAAGCCTTTCTTGAAAGCTTTAAAAATAAGCTAAAGTAGAAATGTTATCAAATGGCTTCTTAAGGCATAAAAAGGAATTGTGTGAATGTTTGTCCTCTTTTCTCTCTAATGTTTGTCCTCTTTTCCTCTCTCTTTGATTTTGTTTGCGTCTTTGTTCATGAGCTTTTGGTATCTTTTCTTCCCTGTGAGTTCTTTTTTCCTTTTTAATTCCGGCTCTCTACCCATACCAAAAGGGTAAGACCCTACAAAAACAGGCCTTTCTTTCTGCGCTTAGATTTAGTATCATCTAAACAATGTCCTCTTGTTCCATCAAATAAACGTAAATCATGTTTTCACTTGCTATTCTGGATGTCATTGCTGATTCGAAAGCTCTCCTCATGATGCAGATGTGGAAAAGGCTTCTTGAATAAGTCGAAGGTGCAGAGATGATTGAGTACTGGTAAGACGGACTTGGTTTGGTGTGGGCATGTGCCATTTGGAATATGAATTTGGTGGTTTTCAGTACTTTCTTTCTGCTTATTGTTGTCTGCCGTGTTACGGGTGAAGTTTGGAATGATTGTTATCGTTCATGAGCCTCTTTTCTTTGTTTTAAGTTTTAAAATTGTGCTTGCTTTATATGTGGAATAACTATCTTTCAAAGCTGCTTTGCAAGTTCAACGTTCCATGTCGATTGCATTTACCACTATGCTTGAACTCTCTCTTATTCTGGAGGGTTGCTTCTTCTTCTTCTTTTTTTTTTTTTTTTTTTTTTTGCTTTTTTGCGTGTGTGTGTGTGGGGGGGGGGGGGGGGGGGGGGTTGTTTGGTATGATGCAATTGCTACATTCCTATGTGTGTCAGATAACTTACAACAGGCATCAATGGAATAGTGTACAAAGTTAGAAAGAATATTGAAGTATTGAAGGGGCACTTCTCATTCTTTCCTAAGGCCAATTACAGTAGTCGTATCCCAAATTGAACCTTTAGTCAGTAGATTTATCTGAAACTTACAGTTGCTAGATATAAAGAAGCCTTCTATTTTATTATCTTCTAATGTAGTTGAGTACATAAGCGAGTTGGTTTAGATTGTGAAGAACGAATTAGCCTTGGGCATGGAGGAGAATGTTTTTCATAGTTATTTGGGATGTCTTCGTGGATTACTTTCTAACGTTTAGTTAGGTATAAATGCTGATGACATGATTATGTACAAGGCGTAGGATAGTGGATGAGGATATGTTTTGATTATCTTTTTTAGAGTACTCAAGACTTGACAACAATTAATTCACGATATGAGATTTATGTGACAAATGAAAAATTAACGTTAAGAGGATTTAGTTACCTTCTGTTCTTTCTGGCGCTGACTGAATGCCATTGTTATAATTGAGTATGGGAATGACGAGTAGGCTTAGGATTGGTTAAAAGAGAGAATTTGAGTAGATACCACATTGATTAATAGTTGTACAACCTCAATAAATGTAAACTAGCCAAGTGATACAACTTTGAATCAAGACAAAAATGTTCGTCTAACTGGAACCTATATTGAATTTGTGTGGAAGTGGCAGTCATCATAAATGGAAACAAATCTTTAAACAGTTCTAAAGTCATCGACATATTATGATGGATAATTTGTTGATGATGTCTAATCCCTCTATATGTCGGACTAAAGATTGGTCTTTCCAACATTCCAATCCTAGTACTTGGCACTGTAAGCACAAGAACCCCCGGAATTCTAGGGGAATTATAACGTAAGCTTAGTCCAAATATATTAACTCTAGCTAAAGTGGGACAGAATTTATAACGGAGGAACTGACGGAATACAAACTACTTTTTCTTTATAATTTTCATTGCTCGTTCCCAAATAAATTAAAGTATAAATACAAAAATTTTGGATTCGTGCCACCATGTATCCTAGTTTCATTTTTCTAAAGCAAACCGTACATGACCTCCAATTCCCTTTATCTCAAAGTCTATCAACCAAAAACAAAAATATTACCACTGGCTGGCAGCTGTGAATAGTACCCGAGTAAGCTTGACAACATCACCAGAGAATATCTCTGACTTTGTATTCGCTCATCTCGCCTCAGACAAAATATCCTTGGGGTATCACAAACCCTCCCTGTTACAGAGAACTCATTTGTTCTTTGTCGTGGCTTTTCGCTTTGCTTCCCTAAGAGCTTCCCTCTTCTCTTCCCTGTAAAAATATTGAAGACAAGAATAGGTGATATGATCTGAAATTAACTCTGTTCCATTAGCACATCAGTGTTTACCAACTCGTGATAGTGAAACTAAAGATTGTACCTAGCTTTTGCAATTTCCTCTCTAGGAGGGGGTTTCTTCTTTTCCCTCCTCCTTGTTGCCGCCAAATGGTTTTCCGCCTTCCCAATTTTAGTTACACCACTGTTTTGTCCAACTCCTTTCTTAATTGAATGTTTTTGGACATCCCTCTTCCTCTTTTTATCAACCGCTACTTCTTCTTTCAATTTCCCACTCACTTTTGCAACACCTTCTTGCTCTGAATGCTTGTCATCCCTTTCAGTATTCTGCTGGTCACTGCTCTCGATGCTTTCATCACCCTGTATTTCTTCAGACTGAACCGAAGACTTGGAATTGCTCATCTTTTTCAACTGAGAAAAATAAACAAGATTGTTAAATGATCTTTATTGCTTATGAGCAAAACTATATAAAACAAGCAGAACAAAAGGGCTTTACTTCAATCAATTTTAAGAATAGACATCAATGACTAGTAAAGCTAGACATTGAATCCTCCTTTCGAGCTCTCTGTGTCAACTAGATATACTTCTAGTTGGTCCAAAGTCATCTCTATTTCAATAAACTGAATTTCTTAAATAATGCATTTGCTATGCAGCTATTGACAGCACAAACTCTCACCAAAGGATAAGGCATACCTTGGCTACAAAGAATCCATCCATGTTGTGCACATGCGGATAGAATCGCCTTGTCTTGTCCAAAGATGTGTGGAAACGGTGCTGCCTAAAGCGAATAAATCTGGGATTCAAGGCAGCTTTAATTAGTTGTAGAATTAGACAACCTTTAAATAAATGCACATAAACAACACAAGTTATACCCAGGCCTCCCAAAATCAAGTCCACATGGCACAAGCTTAACATCTCTCTTCTTGAGTGCATAGTCTATAACTGCTTCATTCTGCAATATCAAGTTAGACAAATGAGTCAGAACACTTCGACAGGCTCCATCTCTTTTGAAAATTCATTTGGAAATAATATATTAAGAAAGATACCTCATCAACCATAATGGAGCAGGTAGAATACACTATGTATCCACCTGATTTTGAGTTGGCATCAACCATGTCAATTGCTGCAAGTATTAGTTCCTGCAAATGATAATTGACAACGAAACAGGTTTGTCAAAGGCCACAACAATATGTGAAGGGGGGAATATATGATGAAAAATAAACATCATGGAGCAAAATTAACACTGCTGAAGAGGGATATGAAACTTTTAATACCATCACCAACACCCTCCTGCTTTGGGAGGGGGCACAGATAATAACACATCAAACAAGAAAGGCGATAAGGCAACTAGAAATGCAAAATCTGTCGTCCTATACAACAATTGAGATCAATGAAATCAATCATTAGAAACAAAGAAGATAATGTTCACTTCTTCAACTTAATTTTTCCCAAAATACAGACTTTCAGAAACCAGGGCTTTCAAACAGCCTGAGAAGTCAGATGCTGGCAATGTACTTCATCTGGCTTGTCGCTCTGTTATGAAGAATGACAAGCTCAAGCATGCAACCAATTCATGGAAATTTTCATGATATCCTGCCACGGCGAAAATCGTTGCAAGTCTACAAATATGCATGACACAAAATTACCAAATTTACACGTCAAACTCAGTTATACCTTCTGCAGTTGTGAGCAATTTTGTATATCAGGCGCAGTTTTGGAAGTTTTAACAGACTCATCCTTGGAGATTACCTGCAGAAAGAACAATATTAACCTGTTTAAACATGATCAAAGTCTAGCATATACATAAAAAAGATTACCACATACCCCAGTGCCACTGCAGGGAGCATCCAGCAAAATCCTATCAGCAGTGTTCTGACCCAAAACTTTAGGCAGCTGAAATGATTCCCCAAAGAAGGTATTAGATCAGAGGACTTTGTCCATATCTTATTAGTAAGAACGCAAACCAAGAAACAGACACAAGGACAAAAAAAATACTGTCAGACCAGCGCCTGTAGCTCAATGAAATTAGTAAAGACCAATTTCAGCAAACAACAACTAGTGTTCATAGTGGGGAAGAAATAGAACGCCATTGTCCCCATATGAAATACAAATATAAAAATAAAAATGCAGCCAGTTCTAAAGGGAAGATTGCAACATAGTCCAATTCAAACCTCTCTTCCATCATAGTTGCAAACGATGGTGTTTGTTACCCCCATGCGATGTAAATTAGCAGTGAGCGATTTAAGTCTTGACTCCTTCATCTCATTTGCATAAATAATACCTAGTTTTCCAAGGTGAAATGGGTCAGTGGCAGTCAGACAATGATTGAAATGACAAATGCTACTAACCGGAAGACAAGCATTACTTATAAGTAACTTCAAAAGCAGAACCAAGGAGAAGAGAGAAACTAGAAAAATATCATGGCAAACATTATTATGTCAGAAAAGTTTAGGACAAATAACAGCAAGTATATGAGACACGTCAAGGAGAAGATGTTCATTCGATACAATCTATTGTTTGAGAAACTAACAAAAACCTGAAGAGATTTCACTGGAGCAAGCAAACAAATTGGCAACACAGGTTAACCTAGACTACTTTTTGCTAAGAATGATATACATGGGCGCATAGCAAAGTCGAACGAATGCATCCAATAGATTTTGGTAAACTGCATTAGAAATTAGCAGGACAAGGAATTAACACAATGAATTTTTTATAAGAAAAAGGAGATAATGAATACTGACACCAGCGCAGCATGAGGTATTTCAAATTCATTCTCCATAGGGTATGTAGAAAGTATGGATGCATTATGGAGAAAATGGATTCGTTCGCAAAAAGTACAACACGATTAACTGCAAATGAATACATACCACTATTTTTCATCAGTGCAGCAACATAAGTTGTTTTGCCTCCAGGAGCAGCACTATACCATGAAAAAATTACCCAATTTAGAAGTACAAAAGTTACAAAAAGGTTCCACTTTTCTGCTTTCTGAACTTACAATTAAATAGTTGGTAGATACTGTTTTAGCTTCCCTCTCAAAGAAAAGATATTAAAAGTGCATAACTTGTACCTAAGATCGGACAAAGCTATATCCAAGACAAAGCTGCTGATTTAAAGAGAGAAAGGATAATTACAAGTAAAAGAGGAACCGATGATGCCTTATTTTTCAATTAGCTTTTTCCTACACTATCTAAACAAGCACCAGACAACTCTTACAACAATCAAACTTTGTTAATTCTTACTGATACATAAAATAGAATGAAAAGATAATAAATCAGAAAAAGATTTCAACTAGAAATAACTGAATAGTGAAAAACTCAGTGATAGATAATTGAAGCAAACGTTTTTCAGACAAAAAGTTTTTCACTTACGCCATATCAACAACACGTTCATTCTCCTGTGGGGCAAGGGCCATTACGGGCAGAAAAGAACTTGCACTTTGGAGCTGTAAGCAAGTTATTTGTTAGAAATAAGCATCACAGATGCATGCTAAGAGCAAAGCCATCTTTTAAAGTGTAACGTCAGGATACCATGTAATGACCAGCCATATACTCAGGTGTGGCACCAACTGGAACTTGAGAATCATATACAACAAGTCCAACCTACAAAGTCATAAATGCATATGCTGAAATAAGTAAGAATACATATGAAAAAATAAGAAATAACAGATCCAAATTGATGGACAAATAATGGGTCAACCCAAAGTAAATACAGAGAATCACAGTTAATTTTTGTACCTTAGACCATTTGCTTAATGGGTCCAAATTGACACCTCTGTTAAGAAGAACACCAGCTAAATCCCGCCTGCGAGTCTGAAATCCGGTAAAAGCAATACACTATGAGTCGACCATCAAAGTGAGAAAAGGTAAGGATAGAAAAGAGGCAGATAAAAACATGACCTTTAAAGTGTTTGTCCGTAGAGAAATCGGTCGGGGCTTCTCACATGCTTCAATAAGTTCAATCAACTCAACAGGGGGAAACATCTGCAAGTAAGGTCACATATGATCCCCATTGAAATGAAAAATGCAACTTGAAAAGGAAAGGATGCAGGGTCTAAACTACTTTGAGTTAGAAATTACCTCCACTAATGTTTCAATCAGAAACTCATTGTATCCATAATATGAACCCAAGTCCCTTTTAAGTTGATCAACGTAATCCTTACGTGTCACACCTTCTTGCCTCAATGACTTCAAATTTGAAAGCACTCGAACAACTGCATTTATTTTATCATATTTGAATGATAAACTTACTTCTCAGAAGAAAAAATAATTCAAAAAGGCAAAATGAACGAGAGAAACTCACTCTGTTTTATCCTCATTTGGAGATTAGTGAGATCCGGGGGTCTATGCGTTTCTTCTTCAAGCTCCTAAAAAGTACAATAACAAATTTAGCATTCATAAAAGACAAATAAAACCTCAAATAAAGAAGTTGAACACTAAGCAAACCTCAGTTGCCGGCAGTCTGAACTCATCAGCTTCTTCTTTAATATTGAGCTGCAGTTCTGCTTCAGCGTCCTCCTCTTCTCTTTTGCTTTTGTCATCAAGACGTTTTGACTTCTCTTCTGCATCAGAATCAGAATTTACGTCTGAATCCGAATTAACATCTGAACCATCATCTGCAGCAAATATGACAAAACAAATAAGAATGTCTATTAAGTCATAAACCGGGTGGATGATAAAATTAGAATACCAATGCAATGCACCTAACAGCATGTTTGGATGGTTGTTACCTATTGTATTGTATTCTGCTGTTAATTTTAATACAATGTTTGTTCTGATTGTTACTTAAATTTGATGTAACGACCGATTTGGTGTGATCACGTCGTTACCTTATTCTTTGCTTATTATCTATTAATCCTATTTTATCCTTTATCCTACCTTTTTATAATAGCTCTAACTAGTAACCTACTTTTCTTATTACTGATGTGTAGCATTATATAATGACGGGAACGATCCAAACAATGTATTCATCAAAACAATACAGTACAATACAATACAACACAATATACTCCCTCCGTTTCAATTTGTTTGTCTAACTTTTCTTTTTAGCCCTGATTCTCTATTTCCATTTTTGGTAAATCCGTAATTCCAACTTTACACATGGCATGTTTAAGACCACGATATTAAAGGACATTTTGGTACATTCTACCTATCTTTAGTTAACAAACACAAGATTCAAACCATCTTAAACTCCGTACCAAGTCAAAACCAGACAAACAAATTGAAACGTAAACGGAGGGAGTAATATAATACGACACATTATGAAACGATATGTAACAACCATTAAAAAAAGGTGCATAAGAAAGTACCAGCATCACCAGCTGCTAATATATCAGCAGCAAAGGGGTCATCCACATCAGAAGACATATCAGAATCTGACTTCATTTCATCATCTTCTTCTTCTTCTTCTTCTTTATCACTAAACCCTCCATCACCATCTTCTTGAAAATCCCCATCACTGTCACTAAAAAGTTCCTCTTTTTCCAATGGCTTAGGTGGCAAAGGTTCCTTCTTTTGCTTCTTCTTCATAGGGGCTTTCACTAATTTAGAACCACCTTTCTTACCCAGTTTTGGACCAGCCATTTTTAGCTGCTACAATGCAACAAAAAAGTGTCAGCCTCAAATAAAACCCTAATTTCAACGAGGCCCTTATTACTATACGTTAGTAACAGTGAGCACCAAGACTCCTTGACAATAAACCCTAATTTACGTCCAAAAAAAGGGGTTAGGCAGTTGGTCAGTTAAATTTGAGAAAGATGAACATATACATTACCTTTGGAGGGAAGCGGCTCAGTGTGGGAATTAATTTCAGGGCTTGATTTGGATTGGACACAAGTTTGGGTCTACTATTTCATATTCTTTCAGTTATTGTTATTTCGGCCCAGTTAAAAAGCTATGTGGGCTTTGGTACAAGTTCATCCATTTTTTTGCGTGTATTCCCCTTCTTATGGGGTGGTCTTTAAATTTTGTTCCTCATATTTGTGGTCTTTAAGTTTTGTCCTTCGCTTGAAAAGGTGGACAAATACCTGAGGTTCTGTATTTGAACTCCCGCTTAGGCATAAAATAAAAAAATAATTTCGCAAGGCAAGGCTGAGGAGCGTGTACGCCGGATTCGGCATACACTCCTTACGGAAAAACTAAAGTTATGCCGAATCTAGCAAAACTAAAAGTCTGCCCCATAAGGCAGAACTTTTCCTTAAGGCATAGTTTAGTTATGCCTTATGGGGCAGACTTTTAGTTAAGGCATAACCAAAAGTATGCACACTTTTAGTTAAGGCATAACTAAAAGTATGTCCCATAAGGAGAAACTTTTCTTTAAGGCATAACTAAAAGTTTGACTTGAAAAGTAAATAAAATAAAATATATGCCTCAAAGCAAAGTCTGTTGAAGGTGACAGAGCGAAATTCAAACCCTGTCTTGCGATTTTTTTTTTAATTTTTGATTGAACAAGGATTCAAACCCGGAACCCATGGATTTTAGGTGAAGGGCAAAACTTAAAGACCAGCAATTTGGGGGGGGGGGGGGGGGGGAAATTTAAAGACCACCCCCAAAAAAAAAAAGGGCAATTCATTTATCCAATCAAGTACATTCCTAATGTTCCGTTACTCAAGGGTCATTTTCACTTCTTTTCCTATTTTGTGTTGGTCTTTAATTTTTGTCCTTCAAATGGGCTGGTCGTTAATTTTTTATCTCTAAAATCAAATTTATGCCTAGAAGGAAATAAGTTACGCATCATAATATTCACAAGTTATGCTAGCGCACTTAAAGAACTTATGCACCACTAGACATAAGTTTGATTTTGAAGAACAAATATTAAAGACCAGTACATTTGAAGGGCAAAGACCAATCCATTTGAAGGACAAACCGTGCGATTACTTCATCACGCAAAAATTGCAACCTTTTTTTAAAAGTTAATCAAAAGCGTAATAAATTAAACATAATAAAAATATCTTATGTGTGAGTTTTTTCTAACTACGCGATATAAATATTGAAACCCTTTTCTGTGATGTATAATACAACTTAGATGCATGCCCTTTGAAGTTAAAAGCAGAATGAGATATTTCAAAGCTATTAACAAGCACAAGTCATAGCACATTCAAGAAAATTCTATGTTTTAACACATATAATTGTTTTCATAAAAACTCGTGCCACAAAGAAAATAAACTAAATTCTATTTTATAAGTAATTATAACCATATAGCAAAGCGCTTCTGTGACAGCTTAAAACCTAATTGTACGACAATTGATATCAAAGTTAGCTGGGCTATTGTTGGTATTTGTCCCCAACACCACTTTAATTAGTTTTATATTGTCAAACCATTTGATGGTTATGGGCAGGGCAGTTCACAGGAAACCATTAAATCGAATCAAATCGATAAAAAAACTAAAAAAAATTAGGTTTGATTTGATTTGATTTTTAATAGTAAAAACCGACAAAATATGATTTGATTTTGATTTTAAATAAAAAATAACCGAAAAAACCCGAATCAAATCGATTATATGTATAATATTTAAAAATTATAATTTTACATATGTATATGAAAGTTTTTACTGTAGTATATTGTTTCTTTGGGCCCAAGTACAAAGCAAAGGAAAATATAGCCCATGAACCTTAGGCATATATCATCAGTATCTATATAGAGTAATTAAAAAAAGGCAAAAAACGTTTATGTACATAGTAAGTGGTATATTTATAGAACATGACGATACTTTTCAGTTTACAAAATATATCAATAGATTTGTTATAAAATCTATACGAATCAGGCAAATTAAAAAGAAGTAAATAGAACACATTAATTAAACTATTTTCCTTATTTTATCCACTTTTATCTCTTCATTCAAAATTAAGAGATATTGTTCCAACTTTTGGTATTTTATTTCATCCACTTTTCTCTCCCCATTCAAAATTAAGAGATATTGTTCCCTAATTTTCTCCAACTTTTACTCAAAAAGTCCATTCTAATCGGTAATTTTTATGCACAAAGTTCATACACCAGAAAACATATGTGTATAATTTGTGTATGCAATATGTATAATTGTATAAATTCATTATAATTTTTATAGATGAATCCTGTATAAAAATCGTATGTGTATTTTGATTATGATAAAGTACAGCTAAATTGTATAAAATATTATCAAAGTATGTACAATAAATTTGTAATTGATACAAACCAGATTCCATACAAAGTTCATACACTAGAAAATAAATATGTATAATTTTTTTTATTCAATATGTATAACTGTATAAATTCGTTATAATTTTTATGTATGAAATATGTGTAAAAGTTATATGTATATTTTGATTATGATAAAGTACATATAAATTGTATAAATTCTGATCAAAGTATGTATAGATTATGAGAAAGTATATATGTATAATACGTTTTCTGATTGATACAAACCTGATTCCATACACATTTCATACACTAATTCATATCGAATTTATTGCATTTCATATACATTGTACCGCATATATCTAAATGATATATAGTAAATTTCATACACATTTCATACACATATTAGTTTTCAACATTTTTTAAAACTACAGTTTATATAATATATAAAGATTTCAAACACACAATGATCACACATATCTCAAAACGATACAAACCAATTTTTATATACAATTAATACACATGTTAGTAATAAAAAATACTTCGTAATATTGGTTTAAAAATTTATTCTAGGGGAGAAGATGAATTTTAGGTCTGGAAATGGTGTATATCATAGAAGGAGAGGGAGAGATAGAGAGAAATCTTTTTAAAAAGTAGAAGAAGTTGATTAGTAATTATCCTAAAATTAAGCCCATATTTAAAATCAGATTCTTTTCCTTAAAAAAGCCTAAAATCGCGGGATCCCATTAAACTAAAATCTGATATACTTTGTAATTTTATTGGTATATTTTGTAAATAAAGAAAAATATCCTTACGTTTTGTAATATAGAGTCTTAAGTAGTATTATTAGGTCATTAAAAAAATCATATTTAGTCTCCTCCTTCAAGCGTACAAAATTCTTTCAACTCTTAACTATTGGAACATGTTTATCTGATCAGAATGTTGGCTTAGGTGATATAGTAGAAACCAAACAGAATTCATCTAGATAGCTATTTCAGTTGTTGAGTTTTATTATAATTCCTCCAACCCTTCTCCCTATTGTATTATATATACCCGTGTATATAGTTAAGAAAAATAATAATCTTATTAAAAACCGATAAAACCGAAAAGATAAAAAAAAACCGACATAAACAAATTTAATTGATTTGATTTGATTCGATTCTTGTATTTAAAAAACCGACTTAAATGATTTGGTCATCTTTTAAGTACCAACCGATCCAAACCGGATCATGAACAACCCTAGTCATGGCCGAGCATAACCATGGTTATTTTGTATACAGAACCATAATTTTTGCTTATGCGTAGAGTGCAGGATATTATGGTGCAACAGAGTTTGACAGAAAAAATTAGTTGAAAAGAAGCCAATAGAAATCAAATTTGACAAATGGCTGATATATATGGTAGTGCGCAAGCACACAACTCCATTTCCACATTATGAATAACATTAGTAACGATAATGAAATCGATAAGGAGCGTGTTGTGATCGTAGAAAAATAAGTTCTTTAAAATTGAAAAATGAAAGTAGGGAAAACAAGTTTCATAAGCGGTACTACATCTTGATTGTATTATTCCACAATTGTACCCTCCAAACACACCCACGCCAATCCCCCACTTCATTCTCATATATAGTGTTTGATGAATAGGTTATATACAAGTGCTTTTGGCGAACAATATTTTGTGCTTATTTACCAAATATGAGAAAATAAACAAAAAAATCACTTATTTTTTGAGAAAATATTTTATGAGAAAACTATTTTTCTTTGTACCAAACACACCCTAATCACTACATGTTTTTTCTAAGGAAATATCTGCAGTTACATTTTCGGAAGTGTGCCAGCTGAGAAATGTAAGTACATCTTTGGTGTGGAATAGAAAAATTTGAGGTCCAGAATATTGCCAAGTGTTAACGCTTTGCAGGTGTCATTTTGAAAGGAAGAAAGAAGTGCTGGATAACTTATTCCACTAAAAAGAGATGGAGACCTCAAATTATGTACTCGAAATTTGTCAGCAATTGCAAAAAGATAAGAGTACGTGGTTGCGAGTCTTTTTGACTTTCTCATGATTAAGAACCAAACGAGCAAAGAAAAATGTCAATTTGGGTATATGTTCCAGATGTACCACAAAGGTCCATCAACACATCAAATTACAGCTCAAAAATTCGAGTGATGCTTTTAGTGAATCAAAAGCATCTTCTATGCATTTCTGTTGGCCAAAGAAAGGAAATTGGCAACTTTTTTAACTTAGGGAAGTACCATTTTTCAACTTTTAAAACTTAGAATTAAATAGGCAAACGGATAACAAAAATCAAAACAGCATAACATCACTATGGTGTACTAATCTACTAATCGATGACTCGTTGGCGCCGAAAAGCTGAGCTCCTTCAAATTAATATATGATGAATCTTAAAAGTGCTTTGGTTGCTTTTGTGATTTTACTTCAAACGGTAGTGTATAAATCTTAATCAATTAATTTTACACAATCAAAGTCCCACAGCTGTTGGCTAAAGATAGGCACATAAAATGGATCATGATAATGGACTAGGTTTTTCTGCTTTGCTTATCATGATTATTAGTATGAAATAATGAAATAGACCGGTAATTGATAAGCATCTAGTAATTGTAGATAAAGTGACATGATCTAGACTAAAGTATACTTGGTTTAGGCATGCTTGAACAAGAATCCGCCTTCTTTATTACATGACACTCCACACTACAGAAAAAATAAAATCAGTGTGTGTCATCAATCATCATCTATCCCTATTGTGCGACAAATCTTGTTTACGTCTGAGTTCATTATAATCAGTAGAGAGCAACTGCCAACATCTTTTTGTCTTATGTATACTTGCTTGGTCCAAAAATTAGACAGCCCTTTTCCCTCTTTGGACGATCCAAATTGAGATAGGAATTCTTTTGTCTCTTTCCTACTTCTCAAGTACCTTCCATTTACTTTTGAATAACTTAAAAATCATTAATTAACATAAATATTGGCACAATTATGCAAATAGTATATAAATATTGGCAGAACCAAGCACTTATCAAATTACATATAGCCAATTTGTCTGCTTATTTTAATTTGAGAAGTACATTTGTCTAAATAGATTTATGAAGAAGTACTACTTTGGAAGATGCAGTAGCTTGTGTTTGATCAATGTATTTGAGAAGCACTTTTGTTAATATTCAAAACATCTATTTGTGTTAGACTAACTTTCAATAAAGTTTTTTTTTTGTGTCGCATCGCAGGATAGTATAGTATTATTTGATCCATCCAAATATATTTAATTTGTCCATTTGACACTCATAGTCTCCAATTATATCGTATTTGATTGTTCTCACCTAATGAGCAAGCTCGTGGAGATGAGTTAGACTCAAAGTTTTTTTTTCTTTTAAACATTATATTTGAGCCAAATTTACCCCTATTATGTTATTCATACGCTCCAAGGTGACCGTCTCTGGACGTGTGAATGGAGGTATAAGGGGTGTTAAAATTTCCAAATCGGTTTAGAACATGAATTATTGTTCCTTGTATAACTTTAAACGATCTCCACCTTGTCAGTTTTTTTTTTTTTTGGGAGTTGTGATTATTTTGTCAAAAGCAAACGAAAGGGAAAAGAAAAGAAAAAATCACAGACGTATTCTAGGCTGTTAATGTGGACTTGGGTGGCTATGATTCAACGAAGCAAAGCAAAATTTTCAGGAATCAATGTCTTTATAGTTGTGAAAACACAAATCAAATCTCTCAGGTGAAACAGAATCTAAAGATATTTCCAATCTAAAGGGCCTACCAGACTTGAGAAAAGCATGCAATAGATGCAGTGAGAAAAAAGTATCATTTTATCGCAAGTTTATGGTGGATACGGTTTTGAAAGTAATAAACACCATATCCACACATATCTCAAAACAGTGCAATTTTCTTGTTCACGCAATGTGTTACGACCACACAATTTAAAGTTCTTTATTTCTAGATTCCTTAATTCTCTTGAACGTTAACAGCTTTCGAAATATTCATAAACATTAGTTTAACTTTTAGATGCCAATAGTGTGAAATATTATTTATAGAGGGATCATTTTTTTTTTTGGCTGGTCCATTTTATTATATTGCTCTTTCATTGTGCCTATTTCACTTTAGGAGTTGGTTCACTTTTTTCATTATTAAGTCACATAAGAGAAAATTACAAGTAATTTTCTATGATAAGAGTCGATTAGTTACCTAAAATGAGTAAATAATCTGTTACAGTCAGTTAACATGCATTGATTATAGTATAAAAGCTCTTTACGCTATCAGTTGCATAAGCTAAATTTTAATTATTTACATTAATTAGAAATTTGACAAATTGGGATTAAATTACTGCTAGTATTTGCGGGGCACGTGGGGATGTCGTGAATTTGATAGCAAATTGCAATTAATTTTGTTAATAGGGTCTGTGTTATTATGCATGTGGTCATGTCGAAAACTTTGGTTCTAATATGTCTGAGTCTTGTTAATCTCATTTTTATGCTCATCTTCAACTGCTCATATATTTTTAGTGGTATAAATTAATAAAAAGCGTCATGATTAAAGTCCTTCGCATGCTAATCAAAAAGATTACGATCCTAAGATTCTTGATTATATGTCCTTTAGCCTCAGCAAAATATGGTTAGCTGTCAACTTGTCACTAAATCTTCCACCCTGACATAATCTAATGAAACCTTAATAATTCAGCACATGTAATGCCACTTTTTATATTCGGCTTAACTTTGGTTTGTGCTAACTTCAATTTTTTTTTTTATCCCAAGATTATTGGTTATCTACCCTTTAACCCAGGGGCGGAGCTAGGTTGGGATGAGGGGTTCATCCGGACCCCTTTCAGCGCGAAATTACACTGCGTATACAAGGTTAAAATTATATTTTATGTAAATATAGTAGATGTTGAAGTCCCTTGACTTCTTCATATATTTACTTATTTATATTTAACTCCCTTAGTCAAAATTCTGGCTCCGTCACTGATTTAACCTTAATAAAAGTGTCTTATATATATGGGCACCCAGGATTTGACCCAACAGTTAATGAAGCAGAAATGAAGATCATGGGACTAAATTCCAAGTTCAAGCAAAGACGAAAGAAATTACATATGATAATTTCTTCTCATCACCTATATTGATGAGAGATTACTGGAGATACACGATCGAACAGTGGAAGTGCATGCAAATTGATCCGACACTAATTTTATAAAAAAGTATGGAAAGAAACCAAAAGAATATTTTATACTTTAAGATTAGATCTTGGCACCAATAGTCCCACCACAACTCGTAAACAAAAATATCTCTATGTACTTGGTTGAACATGTTAAACCCCTAATCATCTAAATGAAGTGCCTTTCATTAATAGCTTATATTTTTAGATTAGATTAATATATACTTTAGCAAAATCAATAAAATATCCCGGAGGGAAAAAGCAAAAGTTTGAGCTATTAATGAACAATAATCACACTGCTGCATTATTTCTCTTTAAAAGCAAGCTAGCTAGGGTAATTAAGGGATGTGTAGAAAACTTGTGGAGCATGAAGAGCTACACCCAAAGAGCAAAGCTTTCAATAAAAAGGACAAGTGTCTTGGGTTCATGCACAATCATACTCAAGTTGTGACATTTGAGTCCAAAAGGTAAATTGATAGCCATGGGAGCAATCAAAAGTAGAAGTGGCCAAATTCCAGTGGCATCCACATATTTGTCAATGGTCCCACTTCTATCACAGTAGAGACTTGGTAGTATATTTTTGGAATTTTAGGACCCTGCCCACGTTGTTGGTTTCCCTGGGGTGGGGGTTGTTATACAGTCTATGGTTTTTTTGGGGGGTCCAATTCAGTGAGTCTAATGGAGTCGATATGTGGACCGGCTGGTTTGAAATTGGACCATATGTCAAGATAGAAATAGTGACAAGGAAACTTGTGAGTCACAAAACAAGGCAAGAAGATCATACAATTATTCAAAATAAAGTTGGTAGTGTTTGCTGGTAGTTAGTATTGGTCATTAAGTTTAGGTCCTCTCTGACATTATTTGATTAGCTATAAAAGTCTACGCAACTAGAACTTACATAGAGAATAGACTTATATCTCCATTTCTAAACGTCATGCCACTAAGAAGACAAGTTGTCCAGAACTCTCTTTAATTGGTAAGAGCTTGTTTTTGTGGCCATGAATAAGTCGGTACTACAAACTAACCTCCTATAATATGTTAAATTACGCTGAACTAGCCACTAATTATCTGTTGTAGCAATGAGCAACATGTCCTGCATTCTTTATTGCATTTCTTGTAAAATCATTCTTGTTTCCATGACCATGAATAACTAGGAAAAAAGATAAGTATCTTGATATAGTTCTGGACTATCAGAAGAGTTGTGATTTCTTGAAGGTTTAAGAAAGAAGAGAAGTGTCGGTTCCAAAAATATTGTGGTTTGACTAAAAACTGATCTTTTATAATATCTTAAATTAAGCTGAACTAGCCTCTGTCTTGATGTAGCAATGAGCAACATGTTGTGCACTCTTTATTGTATTTGGTGCAAAATCATTCTTGCTTGCCATGAGTAAAACCATGACTTCTCAATCATCATCACCTATAATTGAGAGATGTCCTGTCCTAATCATCATTTTCCCTCATCTTGATTTCGGCTGCATCTGGTTTTTATATTTTCAACTAAACCAAAATAATAATAAAGACGCTGTAAATGAAATAAAAGACAGGTTCACATCCAAAAAAATAAGGATAAATATAAATAATTCTTAGTCTATGAAGTAATACATGTAACTTCCAAGTAAGAACTCTAAGATTGATGTCAACAGCTATATGGAAATTACAAGAAAGACTAGCTAACTCACATGCCATTTACAACTCTTCAAGATTTATTCATACAACGATCATCACTGCCACTATTTTTTCTTTCATCAATCAGATAACAGAATTATCTTTTGATCAGAAAAATTCCCTGCTTTATCTCCATGACCATGAACTCCTTTTTACCTTCTCTTCAGGTCTTGAAATGCCCTGAAAATACAAAACAAAATGAACACACAACAGTTTTAGATAACAATATTGAAATGTGTGAGTACTTAACAAAGAAAAAATAAGAGGAATAGTGATTAAAGACATACACAATAATGGGATCGAACATTTTCCTCTGTTCTGTTAGGTGAAATCCTAATACTTGAATTGGAGACACCAATTACTTTTCTCCTGTAAAATCTGCTAGTGGATTCTTCACTACTTGAAGAACTTGACGCCAATGACGGAGGACGAGGCTGATCAATAGTTGAAGAAGACAAAGGAACCACTTGATTATCACCATCACTGCTTCCATCATCGTCGTCGTCGTCATCTTCTTCTTCAGTATCATTATGATCATGATCTTGATGTGCCCCATCATTATTATTTCTGTGAAAACAAGTCTGGCATACTGAAATAGTGGGACCAAGCTTAGAGCCAGAGCCAGTCCATGGGGTAAGGGATTGGCAAGAATTGCACAGAAGAATTCTTGAATGTTTAGCCACAAGGAAATTAGCTGTGTGAACTCTTGCATCACAATCCCAACAAAGACTTGCTTGATCTGATTCACAGAATACTCTTGCTATTGAACTGCATAACTCACATTTCTTCATTGCTAGATAGTTGTATTTCTTTTCCCCTCTTTTCTGCTATATCATCACACATATATAGGCGGACACTAAAGAAAGAAAAGATTTTTATTTTTTGTATATGAAATTTGGGTCAATCCTTAAGTCTCTGAAGAGTGGAGACTCAGACTATGATGTTGCAAAAATATAGTAATGCCTACAAGACTACAACTCACATTTGCCCTTATATAGAAAAGGTAAAAGAAAACTAGAGGAGTCACATCACTAACCCCCCGCAACCCCCCAGGTCATCAACCCCACCCCTCTTTTCCTTTTTTAAGTTTTGTTAACGTATGTGGCAAGCTAATAACAAGCCACTTGATAATTTTATGACATAATTATTTATGTATGTAATAACTTACAATTAATCAATTTAATATTAATTATTAAAGAACTTAAAAAAATAAATATAAGAATAAGAAATTATATTCAAAGTAACCTTATGTACAGATTAGCCTAAATTGGTGGGAACGAATCAATAATGAAGATAAGCCTACTTTTCAAATACTAAGAAATACTATATATTTGAAATATTATGCTATATCAAAAAATATAGAAAAAACTAAATTTAAATAATAAATATGTTTTTGAATTTCATAGGAAGGGATATACATAACTCCCGGCTGAAAGTCAAACATATCAGGTAAAAAAAGAGTTAACAAAAATCAGAATTGCCTTTTAAATTTAAAAGAAACATAAATCAGAATTTAAACACAAAACTATAAATATATAATTTAAAGTAAATCTAAAAAATCCGATAAAATTTGGTGTAGCTCCCTTTTGGAGATAAATCAAGTTTAACAGAATTTTAAAATAAGCATTTCAAATTGTTATCACAAGTAGATAATTACAAGTTATACCTGAATTCTACATGCTAAATGTTAAAAATAAGTCCACGTAATTGATTGATTATATTATAGTGGATAAATTCGAATTAATCGTAAGTGATAAGATACTATAATATCTCAATAAATATTATGCGTGCAGTTTCGTAACACAGTAATAATTTTTTGGATTCAGTTTTAAATTGAATATATTTTATTTTTGAATTTGAATTTGAGTTTGAAGATAACGATTTCATTTTAAGGATATACTTTTTGAATTTGAATTTATTTCTTTATCTCTATCTACATCTCTCTTCCTTCCCCTATTTAATCCCCCAAAATCCAAAGCAGGAGTCAAAATTCACAAAACTCAGCACGTTGTGTTCATTGAGAAAATGTGAGAATTTTAATTTTTATGGCTTATTATTTTATTACTTTATAAAGTATTTGGTTATTCTTTTGATCATTCTTCTTTCTTCTTTCTTTTGTGATAGTCTCTTACTCATACGCTTGATTTTGATACTATTTGTGTTTTTAGCATATTACAATTTCTTATCCTATAGGTACTCTAGGTTAATTCCTTATTATTGCTTTAAACGTGTTTTTAATTACTTTATATCTATTCCTTATTGTTGTTTTTGTTGGTGCAGTTCAACTTCTTTATACCATTTTTTCATACTTTTGATTTCGTTGAATTTATTTGCAGCACGAAATCTCGAAATTTCTAAATTCTTTTTGCCTTTTGCAGATTATTAAAATTAAAAGACAAGGGTGAGTTTTGTTCTGTATACTGCTTTAGCAGTGAGCTATTATGGTCTATGCGATACTTTAATTTGAACGAGATAATTTCGGTATATGATTCGTATCATGTGAAAGACAATGAGTTCATATCAACAATGATATCTTACATAAATATGAAAAGAATAGCACAATTAAATAATCCAAATATTCTGTAGAAATATTTCGTTGATTTTTTTTGCAGCAAGAAATCCCAAAATTTCTAAATTCATTTTGCCTTTTGCAGATGATTAAAATTAAAAGAGAAGGGTGAGTTTTGTTCTGTATATTGCTTTAGCAGCAAGCTATTATGATCTATGCGATACTTTACTTTGAATGAGATAATTTCGGTATATGATTCCGATTATGTGACAGACAACGAGGTATTATTTCACTGTAAGTTCTTTTTCATGCCAACAACGATATCTTACATAAATGTGAAAAAAAAATAGCACAATTAAATAGTCCAAATGTTCTGCAGAAATATTTTAATTTCATAAAATATGTTTTGTTGGATGTATATAACAGTACATTGTATTTTTATTTAACTTAAAATAAAAAAGAATGAGAATTGGAATAAAATTAGTGCTCCAAATTTTTTCATCTCACACGATAAATATTTCATTATTACTAACATTTGGTGGTAGAAAAATGAGATTACGTATGTGAAGATAAGATATTCATAAGCGTAAATCACCTTTACATATAATTTGTTGTAAGTAACGTACATTGGCGAACAACATGCACAAAAAAATATATATAGCAATTGTCATGGAGAAGTACGATCAGCTCTTTTGTTTTCCCTTCGAGATACCTCTCAAAGAAAATTCGAATTTGAATTTCAAATAGACAGGTTAGTGTGAGCTTATCTATGCGGTTATGTCCTAAATTTTTGGAATTTAAGTTGAAAACCCCAATACTTTTTGAAGAAAACTGATTTTCACATTTTAAAGGATAATCCCCCCCCCCCCCCCCCCCCAAAGTAGTAATAACTGTACAGTCAATATTAATATAAAAATAGACTATCTTTTTAAAATCCAAATAAATGCGCATAAGTATTTGAAAGGGAGTTCTGTCTGATTGATAACTCAATTCGTATGAACAATTATCTAATTTACATTTAAATTATCAATATATTTATGTAAGTACTTATTAATTGTTATCATGCTTATCACCGCCCTAGAATTACTGCTCAAGCAAAACTTTTTTTTTTGTTTAATAATGTTTGCTTTTATCTTCTCTCTAACATACTAACTTGTATGTCTATTGTGATTACATATGCTTATTTTCTTTTTTATTATTTGATATATGTTTTTTATTAAGATTGGTATTATTTATTTTGGCAGATGTAGCATGATTTAGTAAGGAAAACAAAAGAAGATGGATCGAATGTAATTGAAAATGTATTATGGTCTTTTGGAATGCACTTGAGCTAGCTCATCGCTAAATGTCCATTGGAAATATGAATACAGTGATAATATTGACAAAATGTGGTCTGCACATATGAATCTTTTTGAACTCATTACAGCAATAGACATTGAGATTTGTACAATACAAAACGGTATATTATTTGTCAATATATTGGTAGCAATTAATGAAAAAGTTACAACTTTATTTGTATTGTGTTTTAATAATTTTATCGCTTTATAACAAACAAATAAATAAATAAATAAGAAGCTGCAGAATCATGCAAAAGGAGGGCATATTCTTCGCTTCTCATGAAATAGCAAATGTTTTTTTTATTTTTTATAATTTATGCATGCAAAGAATATCATCTTACAATATGATGGTAAATGGTTAAAAACTGGTTTTAACCTGTGCGCATTCGAAGGGTAGCGGTTGCGGGTTCCCACGTCATAAAAGAAATGATTAAAATTCACGATTTAAGTGGTAACACTATCGTCAAAAGCATATAAAAAATTAGAGGATAAAAAAAGTTGTTATCTTTACAAGTAGTTTAGCTTTTAGAAAATATAAAAGGTAAATAAAATAAAGTTTATAATTTTCTTTGCTATGTAGTTATTTAAGAAAGAAAATAATTGTGTAAGGATAACAATGGTATGAAAAGACAATGGTGAAAATCAACATCAAAATTATCATGTTGTTATTTGACTTGGATACTTTTAAATAATTTTGGATTCATTTGTATTTTGATTTGACCATTATTTTTTTAGTCGTTACTAAAATTAAGACTTATTAGTTGGTAGTATCAATCATAGTTATATGATCCTATACCATAAAGTATATATATACCTTTAGCAATTGTTCTAGAATACATAGCTCCTTCCATGTCTGCTCAAACCATAATGTATTTAAGTTAATGTCATGCCACTCGAATAGACTAATTTTATTGCTAAAATTTGTACTTAAAAAAGTAGAAACTTTAAACTCCGAGATTTCTAAATAACTTATTTTGAGTTAAGAAGAATCTTCCACACATGTTAACTTATTCTAATTAAAATAAAATATTATTGTTCTCAGTTTTCAAACTTATATATGTTTAACAATCATTTTTTACACTTTTACTTTATAAATAAGATTTATTTGTTCAATAAATATACATAATATATGTTAGAAAGAGAAAAAGTATCATAATATTCAAAAATAAAAAGGTTAATAATTTAGAAAAGGTACTTAAAAGGTTCAATTGAGACAGAGGGTTGGGCCCGGATTAGGGGGGGGGGGGGATGAGGGGGGAAAAGGAGGGTAGAATTTTTGTTATTAAATACATTGCATTAAGAAATAAGATGATTATTGAAATTTTGTTAAAGTAATTTGATTCAATGTACTTAAGCAAGCCATATTATAATTTGTCATAATTATGTTATTTAATATTTTCCGCGCATCGCGCGGGTACGAATACTAGTTACTAAAAATAGATTGAATCAAGTGTTAAGCTAATTCTTGAGCCAAGAAAAGATCTACTCCTTCAATTTCAATTTATATGGCATCATTTGACTAGACATGATTCAAAAAAGAAAGTAAGACTACTTGAAAGTAAGCTTGGCAACCTGTCCTGTTTTACCGGTTCAAACAGGTAACCAGACCGGTAAAACTGGAACCGGAACGGTTAACCGTTTAAAACCTACCGGTCCGGTTTTTATTTTTTGGAACCGGAACCGATTAAACCGGTAAAAATAAAATATATATATTTTTTAAAATATAGTCGTTAACTGTGTGGGTTGGACCGTTGGGCAACGGTCCATTTTGCAAAAATGGTCGTTGCCAACGGCTCCAAACGCCCCTTTTGGTCCCCCAACCCCCCAAACTTTTTTTTCTTTTTTTTTACACTTTAACTCATCCCCTACCTCTATATAAATCCCTCTTCATTTTCAATTTCAATTCACACCAAATTCACTCTTCTCTTTCTCTCAATTTCTCTCAATTATAGCTACTTTGCAACAATTAGCCACTTTAAATTTCTCTCAATTAAATATTATAAAGTTTTATTCTAGTTTCAATTATTAATTTTGCAATTATAATATTGCTGGTGGAGTTGGTGATTTTGCAATAATCCGAAGTAGCTTTGGTGGATTTGCAATTGTAGCCCCCTTCACGTTGTTGGAAATTAGTCCGACAATTTGGTACCTTCGTTCCAACTCTATCTTTATTTTTCGCTATTTAATTTACGCAATGTAATTCTAGCAATTTAATTTGTTGTAATTTTTTTTTTGTGATTTAAATTAATTCTATTTAATAATAGCGAAGAGATTTAGACGTGGTGCCGGTAGTGGTATTGTTAAGGGTGGGTTTAATGAGGAAACATTTGTGAACGAAACACCTAATTTAGGTATTGATGTTGGTGGAAATAATCCACTTTTAGATCATGAGGCAATGCAACAACATTATACCGACACTTTTAATGAAACTGATGATGATGATGAAACACAAGCCCCTGAAAATCCCATAGGAGATACATGTCCTGCATAATCACATACACAAGACAAACCGCCAAGAATTCGTAAGCCAACTGCTAAAATCTGGGGATTTATGACTAAGAATAAGGAAAGAGAAACAACTACATGCAATATATGTAGACAAGAATTTATTTTTAAGCAACAAACTAGTAAGGATGGCGGAACGGGTACACTAACGAATCATATGAAAGGTAAACATAAGGATGTTTGGGGAGAGCAAACGGGTTCAAATCTGGGGGGGGGGGGGGTATTCAAATGACAATAGAACCATGAACCGGTAAAAATTTTAAGTATGACAAGAAAAAAGAGTGTATAGAAATAGCTAAAATGGTTGCTCTTGATGCTCTACCATTTTCCTTTCCGTCGGGTTTAGGGTTTGTTACTTATATTCAACGTTGTTATAATCCGTTATTTGAGGGTATTCCTAGAAGTACTTGTAGAGCGATGTTATAGATTTGTATAAAAAATATAGATTTTATTTGCGCCATGTATTTAATTCTGTAAATTGTAGTGTTTCTCTTACCGCTGATTTAGGTCTTAGTCTTAACAAGTTAGATTATTTTGCTATTACATGTCATTGGGTTGATGATAATTGGGCGATGCAAAAAAAAATTATAGCTTTTTTATATGATGAAGGGAAATGTCGTCACGATGGAAATTTTTTAGCGGATTCAATGTCTACTATTATGAGATTTTTTAACATTTATAGAAAAACACTTTGTATTGCTTTAGATAATGCTTCTAATAATACAAAGGCGATTAGTCTTTTAAAAGGGAATTAAACCCTCCACTAAAAAAATATTTTTCATGTGAGATGTAGTTGTCACATTTTAAACTTGATTGTTAAAGATGGTCTTGAGTGTTTTGAAGATTCTATTCAAAAAAGTTAGAAATGCGGTTGCGTTTCTTTTTTATAATGCTAATAGGGCAAAACTGAGAGATTTTAAGAATTCTTGTGTGGAAAATGGCCTTAGACCTAGGAAAATTCAAGTAGAAGTTGACACTAGGTGGAACTACACTTACATTATGTTACAACAAGCATATGATTATAGGATTCTCATACAACAAGTTCACAACCATTTTAATACGAATAATGATGATTGGTTAAATATTACCGATTGGGAAGATGTTAAGGAATGTGTTGAACTCTTACAAATTTTTTATAATGCAATTCTTGCTTTTTCTAGACAATTCTATCCCACGGTAACCAGAATTTTAGCCTACTTAGCGAAAATATCTAGAGTTTTACAAGAGTATAAAAATAAATCCGGTTATCAAGCGGCTATTTTTAATATGACAACAAAATTTAAGAAGTATTTTTTTCTCATCCCAACTTTATTTATATTGGGTTCTGTTTTAAATCCTTGTTTAAAAATGTCTTATACTAGAGCATTGGTTAATCAAATTTTGTACCTTTTTAGTAGTTGAAGAGGAAGTTGAACCATCTTTAACTGAAGCCGAGCTCGCTATTGATGCCGAGTTTAGAAAAGTTTTTAATCATTATTCTAATTTGGAAGAAAATGCTACACCCTTTGCTCCATGCCCTACTACTTCTCAAAGTAGCAAAAAAGGCTTGTCGGGTTTGTCGCATTTAAAAGTTTTACATCCACATCCAACTCCTTTTTATAATGCAAACTTTGATGAATATCACCTTTATTTGATGCAGCAAAATGTGGATATCAAGGAACTAGATGATTTGGACGTCTTAGCATGGTGGAAGAGATACAAGGCAAGTCATCCGATACTTTCAAGAATGGCTCGAGATATCCTTACGGTTCAAATATCAACCGTGGCTTCGGAGAGTGCATTTAGCTAAGGAAGACAACAAATTGGAGACCATAGACACTCATTATCTAGATTTAGCTTGCAAGTACTAGTGTGCAATTGCGATTGGATTAGATTGGAGCGACGCAACCAAAACTTAGAAGCGGTGGAAGGCGAAGAGGAAGAGATTGAAGATTTGATAGCAAGTGGAGTGGACCAAATTATGATTGGCACTTTTTGATTTTATTATTCTACTATTTCTTTATTACTCATGTATTATTTGCAAGTTAAAAAAGAACTACAAGTTGCAAATAAATGTTATCCATGAATGAATAAAATATATGGCTCATTAAGCTTTCTTCTATTTACTTATATTCATATTTTTACTTATATTAAGTCAGGAATATATCTAAAATATACTAAGAATATACTTATAATACAAATATACTTAATTTATAAAATAGGAATTTATAAACTTAGAAAAAACTTAAGCTATAAATAACTTAAGTTATAATACATATAACTTAAGCATATATAAGTATATATAGTATACATATAACTTAAACATATATATATATATATATATATATATATATATGTGTGTGTGTGTGTGTGTGTGTGTGTGTGTGTGTGTGTCACGACCCGACTAGGGTCATGACGGGTACCCGGGGCTAACCACCGAGCACCACTCGTTCTATTACTCATTCTGCGTACAGTCGTATTTCTTATGCTCATAATCGTAGGAAAACCATTTTCATTTGAAACATATTTACCTTTATACATGAGCCCTTTGGCTATCAACTTAATACACATATACACGTGGAAAATCGTGAGACCATGCTACCCACACGTACGTATCTACGAGCCTCTACTAGAGTACTAGACATATGGACGGGACAGGACCCCGTCGTGCCCAAAACATATATGTACATAAAATAGTAAATCAATGGCACCTCCGGAATAATGGAGTGCTTTGAAAAGTCTGCTTATCGGCTTCTATAAATCTGGGTCGCCTCCCTGTCTACCTGTGGGCATGAACACAACGTTCAAAGAAAACGGACGTCAGTACGAATATTGTACTGAGTATGTAAGGCATGAATGAAATGAACATAATAGAGAAGTCACGAGACATAAGATGAAGATATAACCTGCCTAACTTTTAAGGGAGGATACCTTTCATGCCTATATCATATATTATATAATCATAGTACATGTATCATCATAGCGTATACATCATCGTATCATACATATATCATAATACCGCATCTGCTCATACACATCAAACATTATCCGTACTCGGCCACGTAGTGGCTCGACAATATCACATACATATCTTCTGGGCTTTTCATACATTAGAATACATAGTAGTATCGTACCCGACTATACATGTTCGGTGTCTTACGTACCCGGCTATAACAATGCCTGGTGTTATACGTGTCTGGCCCTACCAAAGCTCAGTGTTATCCGTGCCTGGTCCTACCAAGGCTCAGTGATATCCGTACCGGCCCTACCAAGACTCAGTGGTATCCGTACCCAACTGCAGTGGTGCGCGCGCATCATCATATGTATGTATATATATATATATATATATATATATATATATTCTACCCGGCCATATAAGCTCGAGGTTTCATAATAACCATACATAGGCACATATACATAAAAGCCCATAAATATCTTTAGCGTCATCACTATCATCATCATCATCATCATTATCATCATCACTATCAACATCGTCATCATTATCATCACATATATCTCATAAGCTTATCATAACTTTTTATAGGGCATGCATTTGAATTTAAAGACAATCTATGAAAATCGTATCATATTCGTAGCATGAACTTCGTATAAATATCGTTTGATAGACTTTATAATCTCTAGACTTAGGCTCATCATTACCATCATCGCATCTATGGCATATCTATTACCTTTATCTTATATGGAACCCCCCTATGAACATAGAATCGTAACTTTTCGGAACATTGGTCATAGGACATGCATTAGAGCTTATAGACAATCTATAACAATGTCGGGGTGACATAAGGTCGAGAGCCCCCGATTCCATTATGGAGTAATCATATTCATCATATCTCACCTTGAAAGAACTAACAATTTAAGGTGAGTGTACACCATGAACAACATCAAGGGATCGTAAGTAGGATCTTTAACTTTATAGACATCATATCTTGCTTTAGAATATCTAGGCTTAAACTTACCATCATTATTTTCATATTCATGACATTTCTCGCATCTTTACCTCATAAGAAGCTCTTTATCAACTTTAACTCATAGTTCCCGGAATGTAAGAAAGTCATGGAGCGTAGGGAAAATACTATCATAGGAATCATTAGCTTCGTAGGAATGTCTTATCATGAGCTTGAGGACTTCTAGACTTAGATTCATCGTCAGTATTGTCATGTGATAAGTTGGTATTTTACCAACTTATCTCTTCTTTAATCTTATATTTTTGCTATATTTGCTTGAGAAAATAGTGTATTTAATATCATTTACATCTACTTTACAGGTTTTATGTGATTTAGAAGTGATCAGAAGAAACCAAGTGAAAATTTAGTCAAAAAGAGGCCAAATGGGACAGTTTTGCAAAACTGTCCAGTTTGGACAGTTTTGCAAAAACGGGACAGAACTGCAAAAAACGAGCAGAACTGCAAAAACTGAAAGTTGGGGCATATTTTGTCATTGTTTTGACTTGGAAAAATCTGGGCATAAAGAGAGGCTTAGGGCAAGAAAACATTTTCATCTTTGGCACAACACACAAGTTCTTGGAGGCTAGGGTTCATCACCAACACCTTGGAAGAGAAGATTTGGAAGCACCCAATGAGAAATTCTTTACCCATTTCTTCTACTCTTGCTATGTATTGAATATTTATGTGTGTAGTATTTCATTTCAATACTTGAATTTCGTTTATGGAAATATTCTTGATTAAAGTTTGGATTGAATCTCTTGTTTTGCTTATGTGTTGAATGATTTTAGTCCTAATGAAGTGAGTTATTGTTTCTTTAATTAATCTCATTTTGAATGATTCTTAAGGGAGTAGCTAACCCTAAGACTTGCCCATTTATTTCGGTTTAAACTTGGAAGAGGCAAACTCGGGATTGGGAAAGATTAATTAACAAGAATTTGGGGCGTTAACCCTCATCTAATGGAAATCGACCTAGGAATAGGCGACACCACTTGTAGCCATATTCGGGTGTTCTTAATGCTCCTAATTGCTTTAGGGATATTCAATTAGGTAGTCTAGTTAGTCTTTGGAAGAAGCTAATTTAGAGTCATTATCCGAGGCTAAGTAATATAAACTCACCATTATTTGTAAATCATGAAGTACATTGGATCGTTACTTGAGCGTAGTTTCCCTTGTATCCATGCTTGTGGCCATTGATCATTTTACTTGCTTTCTAGGTTAGTTTACATTTTTGCATTAGTTATAATTCTCTCAAACAAAACCAAAACATTATCTATCGTTTGGCTTTAGCGTAGTTGGTGAAAATTCCTACTTTTCCTAATCGCCTACATATTGTTCTCTGTGGGATTCGACCCCGACTCATAGTTGGGTAAATTATATTTGCATACGACCGTGCCCATTCCAATTAATAGGGTGGATTTGGACGTTATCATCATGCTCGTAGCGTATCTCTTTTCTTTACCTTGTATGGAACTCTTTCTACTCGTAGACTCATAATTTCCGATACGTAGGAAAATTATGGAAAGATAGGAGGATTCATACCATAGGAATCATGCCTTAGAAAGAAGGGAATAGCCTTACATACCTCTTTCGTTTAACAATTTTCATCGCTTGATTGTTCTCCTTGAATGCTCACGTTTCTACCTTCACGAGAATTCGCATTCATATTAGCTAATCGATTATATGAACGTGCTTACTAAAGCTAAAGAAAATTGGGAAGCATTTCCTTTGTTTATACAACCTTCCCTATATTGTCTATCAACTCCTAAACATTTATAATAACGTTCACAATATCATAACCAATAATCGTCATTCATCTACATTACCCTTATTTTACAATTCCACTTCAATTCATCCATAATCATGGTCATAGTATACTAGTACGTTTTCTTGCATATATTGTTTACCCCATGTTCTTAATATAATTTATAGCATAATCATAATCACAATATATCAAGAATCATGACTCATCCCAAGCTACTACTCAAATCTCATTATTCTCATCTTTATAACCCATGTTCTATCTCCTTTCACAATCTAAGTCTGTCAACCTCTCAATATCTTAAACAACATGGAATGACCATAAAACTTACCTTGGATAGTGTAGGAATAAGCCTTGAGTGGAAATACTTCTCTTGAGCAAAACCCTAGTTGCACTTCGAAGAGATTTCTTGTCTTGGATGAACCCTAGTGAGTTTCTTGCACTTGATTCTTTTGGATTTATGATATGAACCTTTGATTTGTCTTGAATTTGTGTTGATGAAATATTTGGAACCCTCTAGAACCCTTGATAGAGATAAAGAAGTGGAAAGAATGAGAAAATAAAAGTGGGAACATGTATTTATACTTGCAACTAAATCAGTCCGCCGGGCATTATACAGACCACTTATACGGTCCGTATAACCATGTACGGTCCGTATAAGTGTCCGTGGTTCATTGCCATGGAAAACATTCTTTCTGTTGGGTTATACGGACCCTTATACGGTCCGTATAAAATTCCACGGTCCGTGTAATGTGGTCGTGTAACTCACAGCTTTTCCGAAGTTGTCCTTGTCGTTTCGTTTGATCTCCAATCCTTATACAACCTTCTTAACACTTGTTTAATACTTCATTAACAATCTAAGGGACATTATAATCCTTCTCCAAAACTTCATTAAGACATCATTAATTCAATACTCGTAAATCTTTCTGAAACACAACATATGCTTTGCCTTCCTTAACATCTTCCGTCTCCTACCTCACATGTCTTTGAAATCTCATTTAGAATCATCAAATGTGATTTCTTACTCATCAAAACATTGTATACGTCGTGCCCTTCGTCAGTCTATTCACTGTGCATGAATGAATTTTTTTTTCCGAGGCGTAACAATATATATATATATATATATATATATATATATATATAAGTGTTATAAATATATATAGTATAGATATAACTTAAACACATATATATATATAACTTATAACTATATATAGTATACATATAACTTAAACATATATGTATAACTTATAAGTATATATAGTATACATATAACTTAAACATATATATATATAACTTATATAACCTAAGTATATTGATATATATAAGTATATTCTTAGTATATTTTAGGTATATGTAGTATAACTTAAGCATATAACTTAATATATATACGTATATATATATATATATATATATATAATAACTTAATATATATATATATATATATATATATATATATATATATATATATATATATATATATATACGTATATGCTGTTAGTCAGTAAATATATAAACATATATATATATATAAGTATATTCTTAGTATATTTTAGGTATGTATAGTATAACTTAAGCATATAACTTAATATATATATATTTATATGCTGTTAGTCAGAAAATATATAAACTTTACTTATAAACTTATATAACATATGTAAATATACCTACAACAACAACAACAACAACAACAACAACAGCCCAGTGAAATCCCACATCTTGGGGTCTGGGAACATATGTAAATATACCTACAATATAATAATAAATGATAATATATATATATATACTATACAAAAAAAAAGGGTTTTCTAACGTTTTGGACCGGTCTGAATCCTGTTTATATCTTAATATATATATATATAAGAGAAAAGACATCATTTGACCCCTGAACTTGGCACGAAAACTTAGTTTAGCAATTAAACTTAAGTTGTATTTATTTACCCCCCTTAACAACTTTCAAGTTAATTAAATACCCCCTTACGTGGCCTAGACCAGTTGTGATCTGGGTGGTGTTCACCACTCGCCTAGTAATTGGTCCATGTCATTAAATATTTTTTTAATTATTTTTATTTATTTAGTTTTTCTCTTTCTTCTTCATTCTTTCCCTTTTCTCTTTCTTCTTCTTTTTCCTCATCTTCACCATACTTGTAGCAATCACCACCACCGCCGCCGCCACCATAACCTCCACCACCTCCTTAAATCAACCTAACTGAAAAATTCCATCTTTGTCAAAGATTTTCTTTTATTAATCATATTTCCACATTAATTAATTCCTAATCAATTATTAAAATTCCTAAATCACATTTTTTCCAACATTAACTCCCACCCACCTGCCCCCACCCACCAACCTTTCTTCTTCTTCAACCCCCTCCCCCCTTCCCAGGCCACACACCAGTCCATTTGAATTCCATTTGAAGGGCAGTTCGTGCAATTTCTTCATTGTTTTTAAATAATGAAGAAAATTACCCAACTGGGCTCCATTTGAAGGGCAGTTCGTGCAATTTCTAGGCATAAATAAATTAAACTGCAAGAGTGAATGTCAATCAACACTAACTGGATATAGACAAAGTCTCTTCCTATTTCTTGTACGTTTGAAATATCAACATTTACATTTATTTACTACATTTATACAATTGCTTTAGTCAGAGAAAGTGGCTGCAGAAAGTCTACAGTGATCTCACTCTTACAACGATATTACGATTTCGATTCGGGTGGAATTATGCTAGATGGGACTGACATTCGATATTTCAACTTGAAATGGCTGAGGCATCAAATTATGGGTTCTCTAAGATAAAATTAGATAGACAAATTGCTGGGCATAAATAAATTAAACTGTAAACTAAATTACACCATAAATCTAATCAACGAACGAAGAAAGAAGAGGGATGGAGCGAAGAAAGAAGACAGGGATGGGGTGAAGAACTTGGATGGCGTTTGACCGCAGCTCCGATGGCAGTGGAGGTAGTGATGATACATGGGTTGGAATTTGTGGGTGAGGAAGAAGGGTATAGAATTTGTGATGAAGGAATGTGGTGCTGAGTGAGGTTTGAATGACAAGGATAAGGAGGAAGATGAAGATGACAAATATGGGATTTTTCAGTTAGGTTGATTTGTCGAACAAGATGTTTTCCGATGAAATTTCGATGGGGAAGGTATGGTGGTGGTGGTGGAGGATAAGAAAGAGAAAAGAGAGAAAGAAGAAGAAAGAGAAAAGAATAAAAAAAGAAAAATAAAATATTAAAAAAGTATAATTAAGTATAATAAATTGTCATCCAATTAGAAGAGGACATATGTACAGCTGAAATCATTTTTAGTGTTTTTTTTCCCTTTCCACGCGCTTTTGAGAAAGTCATCACACTTTCTTGCCATGTCACCCGCTAGGGGGGGGGGGGGGTATTTAATTAACTTGAAAGTTGTTAAGGGGGATAAATAAATACAACTTAAGTTTAGTTGCTAAACTAAGTTTTCGTGCCAAGTTCAGGGGTCAAATGATGTCTTTTCTCTATATATAACTTATAAGTATATATAGTATACATATAACTTAAACATATATATATATATATATATATATATAACCTAAGTATATTGATATATATACGTATATGCTGTTAGTCAGTAAATATATAAACTTTACTTATAAACTTATATAACATATGTAAATATACCTACAATATACTAATAAATACTATAATATATATATACTATACAAAAAATAAAATAAAAAGGGTTTTCTAACGTTTTGGACCGGTCCGATTTCGATTTCCAGTTTGAAACCGGTAAACCGGAACCGGTGGCCGGTTCCGATTTTTAGACCGGAAATCGGCCGGTTTACTAACCGGTTACTGGTCCGGTCTGGTTTGAACTAAGGCTGGCCAGTGGGCCGGGACAGCCCGATCTCGCCCCGACCCACCCCGTTTCGTTGGGGAAAGAGGGGATGGGGATTGGAGCTTGGCGGGCTCGGACTCGAGATGGGCCTAGAGCTTGTCCCGTGTGACCCGATCCCGCTAGGCCCGCTCCAGTCTCGACCCGCCCCGGCCCATTACATTTTTAAAGGGTGTAAAATTAATTATGGGGTGAGGGAGGTTCGAACACATGACCTGAAACCCCTCACCTGCACTTTAACCAGCTAGGCTACAATGCTTTTTGCTAAGCAAACTACATACAATAATAAAGTAGTTAACGCAATTGTTTTTTTAAAATCTGTTAAAAAATAGCCGTTGCACAAACAACCATTTGCAATTATACCCGTTGGCAACGGCTATAATCCGTCACCTTGGCCCCCCAAACACTCCCCAAAATCCCCCTACCCCCTTAATATTTAATTTTAACCCCTAAGTTAGTATATTTACATTTTAACCCAATTTCCAACTATAAATACCTTCTCTTCTTCTCATTTTTTTCATAAAATTTCCTACCATCTCTCCAATCTCTCTCTCTCTCTAATTCTAAATTGCAAACTAAATATTATTTTTTATTTGTTCATCATTGCTTTCAAATATCGAAAATTGGGAGTGAAGTTAGCAACTAGATTGAGGATCATCGAGTAACATTTCAATATTCAACTTCAATTACACCTCGACGATACGTCGGCATTTGGTACACTCGTTTCATATTTTAATTTTGTTTACGTACTTAATTTTCTCAAGTTGAACCCTTTATTTACATAATTATAATGGAACGAGGTGGGCGTTTGTGGGTGAGGAAGAAGGGTATAGAATTTGTGATGAAGGAATGTGGTGCTGAGTGAGGTTTGAATGACAAGGATAAGGAGGAAGATGAAGATGACAAATATGGGATTTTTCAGTTAGGTTGATTTGTCGAACAAGATGTTTTCCGATGAAATTTCGATGGGGAAGGTATGGTGGTGGTGGTGGAGGATAAGAAAGAGAAAAGAGAGAAAGAAGAAGAAAGAGAAAAGAATAAAAAAAGAAAAATAAAATATTAAAAAAGTATAATAAATTGTCATCCAATTAGAAGAGGACATATGTACAGCTGAAATCATTTTTAGTGTTTTTTTTACATAATTATGGGGTAAGGGTATATCTTCTAGTAGTCCTATTCCTAATTATGATGATTTCACTCACGTAGATGAAACTGATCTTTATAATATTGATGTTAATGCAAATGTGCAATCATTAAATCACGAGGTTTTATCTGCAGTTTTTCCAACTACTGAACTTGATGATGATTTAGAAAATGAATTAGAAGATAATTTAGATGACACACCCACTAGTACAGCTCCACCTCAGGCTCAGACGCAGTCTCAAGTTGGAACTGGAACCCCTCCTATTCCCCCTAGTATGAGAAGAGGCCCAACACAACGAAAATTAAAATCACCTGCATGGGATTTTTTTGAAAGGGACATTCCTAATCAGGTAGCTATTTGTAAAATTTGCGGCGAACCTTATAAGTTTAAAAGTGAAAAAGGTCAAGGTGGGACATGGGGTTTAATGAGACACGTGGAAAGAGAACATAAAGACAGGTATAACCAATACATGGCTAAAATTTCGGGTGTGCCTTCTGAGTCGGGACAGAGTTCACATAGTGTTCATGACCAAGTACAAGGTCGAATTAACCCAATGACCGGGGGAATTATAGGTCCGAAATATGATAAACACAAAGATCGGGAAAATTTAGCAAAATTAGTTGCTGTGGAGGGTTTGCCTTTTTCGTTTCCTTCCTCTCCTGGTTTTATTCATTATATTCGAGAAACATATAACCCTGCTTTTAATGGTTTTCCTAGATCAACTGTTAGAAGAGATGTTTTTAAATTTGCGCATGAATATCAACAATATTTACGTTATGCATTGTATCATTTAGAGGGTAAAGTGGCTATCACCTCTGACATAGGTCGTAGTACTAATGGTAACGATTATTTAACCGTTACATGTCATTGGATTGATCATAATTGGTTTATGCAAAACCGTGTTATAGCATATAGATATATTGATGAAAGGCACACTGGAAATTTTATTTCAAGAAATATTCATGAAGTTAGTGAATACTATGCAATTAATGATAAAATTATGACTATTTCATTAGATAATGCTTCTAGTAATTCTAACGCTATAAACACTTTAAAAACTCGATGGACTCCATCTTTTCCCCATATTTTTCATGTTAGATGTGCATGTCATATTTATAACTTAGTTGTAAAAGATGGCTTAAAACTTTTTAGCTGTATTCTCGATAAAGTACAATTTGCTATCAACTTTGTTTTTAAAGGTAATAAAATACAAAGACGTAAAGAGTTTAAAAAAACATGTGTGGATTGTGAATTACCTTTTAGGAGAATTCCAGAAGAAGTTGCAACTAGGTGGAATTCTTTGTATGAACAATTAGTTGTTGCTCATGAGTATAGAAGGCCTTTAACTTTAGTATTTAACGCCCATAATCAAAATCCTTCTGATATGCTTGTAGACGATGATTGGGAACAAATTTGGGAACTTATTGTATTCTTAGAGAAATTTTTTCTAGCTACTAAGGAATTTTCTGGTGTTTATTATCCTACTATTTCCTCTATGTTATTTTATATAGCTCTAATATCTTTGTTATTTAATGAATATAAGAAAAAACCAATTTACATCCAAGCTGTTACAAAAATGATTGAAAAATTTAAAAAATATTTTTTTCCTATTCCCACTATTTATTTTATTGGTGCTGTATTAAATCCTACTATTAAAGTAGATGGATGTAGTGCCCTTGTTGAAACAATTTATGAATGCCTAGAAATACCTGAAACGGAATTACCAACTAAGGAATATGTTATCGCTGGCATACAACCACAATGCAAAGCTATGTATATGTATTACCAAGAGGAAAGTGCAAATAATCAACCTGCTTTTGTACCTTCTTCTGAAGTTCAACCTTATAAAAAACATGTTATTTCTACTTCAAGTATTCAAGGCCTTCGAAATAGAATGTATAGCGGTTCAAGTGCTTCACAAATTAGCGAGTTTGATGTTTATGTTTTGCAGGGTGTTGTACCGTTCGAATCAATTGCTGATGAAAATGGACGTGAAGACTTGCTGAAATACTAGAGGGAGAATCAAAAGACATTTCCGACTCTATCAAAGATGGCTCGAGATGTGTTGAATATTCAAGCGTCATCTACAGCTTCTGAAAGCGCTTTTAGTGCTGGAAGATTTCAAATAGGAGAGCATAGACACTCATTGGCGGGAGACAGTTTGGAGATTGCAGTTTTATTTAGAGATTGGATTAGAGCGGAGCGTAGAAGGTGCGGTCAACCAGAGATCAATGAAGAAGATGACTACAATTACAACACAATCTTATCCGAGGGAGCAGGAAGTGACGTTGTTGCAATTAGAAAAAGTGTGGTTGTGTATGTAATTTCTGCCAATTCTACTAAAACAAAGTTGCAATTTTGAAATTGTATTAGAAAAAAAAAAAACATATTTCTGATAAATAATAGAAAAAGGCTATTAGCCTTTGGGATATTTTTTCACTGTCTTGTTCAATTATTTAAGTGTTTAGACATTCAAAAAAAAAAAATTAAACGTCCAAGAAAAAGTTGAAAAAAATCCCCCCAAATCCCCCTTCCCGTTCCATCCCGTCCCCCCAAATCCCGTCCCCCCGATAGTGGGATGTGGGACGGGATGGGACCACTTCCCATCCCCCTAATCCCGTCCCCCTCCGTCCCCCTAATCTCGATCCCGACCCACTCCACCATCCCCCTAAATCCCCGTCCCCTTAATCCCGTCCCGTCCCGTCCCATCCCGTCCCACTGGCCAGCCCTAGTTTGAACCGGTTGCCAGGCTTACTTGAAAGTTGTGGTTCAAAACAAGTTTTAAATATTTGTATGACTGTAAATCATCTCATAAAGTTAAATTGTTTCCAAATATATAAATGTAACATGATTAAAAAGGAAAGTGTGACACATAAATTGGGGGAAAAAAATAGATTAGTTTTGGTTGTAGTTCTGTGTGATATAGTTATGGATAGAAAAGGAAGGCGGGTAATGGCTAACACTGTTTAATTTTTAACCTGATTTTTTCTTTTTCCTTTCACTTTTTTTGTCGTCTTCCATTAATTATCACTTCTACATATGTCTATCAAATTTAAATGGCACTGTAATCAACTTTACCGCGTCTGTTTTCTAATACTAAATTATGAAACTATGTTGAATAATTAACAGTAATATTTCCAGTATTATTGTTTTTCTGGAAAAGTTAATCAATACACATAACCTCTATTCCGAAATTATTTTCCGCAATGTAATATTTTTTTATATTAAAAATGTACCAAAACCAAATGTCCAAATGCAGATGGCATCATAAATAGTAGGTTTGTTTGCTTGCTTTTTTTCGACGAACAAGGATGAGTTATGGCCCAGCTTAGTGACAGTTGATGTAACATTGAGGGTCCAAACATTAATAATGTCGTGGAGCAGGGGCGGAGCTAGGTAGGCTCCAGGGTGTTCGAACCCCTTCGATAAAAAATTACATTGTATATATAAGGTTAAAAATAATTTTTTATATACATATAATAAATGTTGAACCTCCTTGGCTTCTTCATGTATTTACTTCTTCATATTTTTGAATCTCTGTATGAAAATTTTGACTCCACCAGTGTCATAGAGTATCGCTAAAACGTCCATAAAATGTTATTCACTCATGAAACGTCGAGTAGATTCTTTGCTATACAGCCACATTAACGTTGGGGAAATTACCACATGGCGTCACTCCATTTGTGACACAATCTTTGGTTTCTTAGAATATCGATCTGGAAATCTCAATATTGCTAAGAACAAAATACATTATACGTGTTATATTCGTTTTATAATACTGTAGTTTTTTATCAATGAGTATAATACCTGCAACCACATGCTTCTTATAAATTTGATCCACAGAGAGTTAGAGACTTGTGTGTTTATTAATTTAAGGATATATTCTTATCCAATATAAGGAGATCAGACATCAAATTCAGGTAAATCTAAAGCAAGGATAACATATAGAAACTAGAGAGAAACTATGACCCACGCATGTATGGTTGTGGCTAGGGAATGCTGAGGCCCATGCTTTTCTAGAACAACTTTTTATCACCCCAAACAAATAATAATAATGGCTAGCCTCCATACTCAAGTGTAAGATTACGTCCATGGATAATCATGTTCCTAATCTATGTGCACCTCTATCTACGTAGTCCCTCCGTTTCAATTTATATGAATCCATTTGACAGGGCACGACATTTGAGAAAGAGGGAAGACTTTTGAAACTTGTGGTTCAAAATAAGGCTTGAAAATTTGTGTGACTATAAATCATTCATAAAGTGAATTTGTTTTCAAATTAGGAAAAATGTCATTCATTTTGGCACGGACTAAAAAGGAAATAGGTTCAAACAAATTGAAACAGAGAGAGTATATGTTTTTTAAATGCCTCAACCTAATTTCAGATGTTCCTTTCATTTTCTACATAATACATGAATATGAAATGATTTCTCAATGCAAATAATTTATTTTGATATGGATGGATCTCTCTTGGTGGGGTATCATCTCAGGAAATTCATATTTCTTGCATATTTTCTGACGTTTGGTAAGTAAATAAAAAATTATTATTTTAAAAATATTTGTATATAATTTAGACAAAAACTATGTTGATTGGGATGACGGTTAAGGGGAGCGGGAGTAAAGGGCCGGGAGTGCTATGTGGGAGGGGGGGGGGGGTTACAAGGGTGGGAGTAGGGGTTGTGAGGGGAGTGGGTGGTGAGGGGTCGGGTGTGTTATGTGTGGGGGTAAGGGGTGAATGGGAGTGGGGGTGTGAAGAGTGGGAGTAGGGATTGCGAGGGGAATGGTTGGGGGTGAGTGGAGTGTTTGGGGTGGGGGGAGGCCACAATATGAAATGTCATTTATGAAACTTGTTTTTCCTATTTTCACGAGAGAAGTCATTTTCCTTATTTTTAAATAATTATTTTTGACCAATCAAATATGAGAAAATTGGAAAATATTTTCTGATTCTCTGTACCAAACACACTCTCTGTATCGATATCAAATCATATTACTTTACTGCCGTAACTAATACGAGTAATTGAGGTGAAAATGTATATTAATTAATCATAATTAAGTGATAAAAATATATGTATAAAATATTTGTCGTATTTATCATTAATTTGATATCAATATCAGGTGTAAAATAAAATTTTCTATGTCATCTCCAACATCCACTTTGTAGACATGCGATTTTCTCTCATGCGTTTGGACATGCAATTTCATCTCACCCAAATCATCCAAAAAGGCATGATTTGGATTGAGATTCCAAATCATGATTTCAAATTCTATAAATGTAAAAGTTGGCCCATAAGTTTATATTTTGTAAAAATAGATCCATAAATTGGTAGATATATTTACCAATCATGTTTACCAACCATTTATATCAAAAATATTAAAAGATCTACAAGTTGGTAGTATGTTTATAACCAATTTACTCTTTCTAACCATGTGAGAGGATTCCATTTTATTGAACTAAAATTTGATCAATTGATATTGTATTTTTTTTAGAAAGATCTTCTAGTAACATATTAATTTTATTATGAACTATGACTTTCTTATTTGGTAAGATTGTATAAGGATTGCAAAGTTTTTATGGTTTTCACAACTTGTGGAATTTTTATGTCTATAAGAAAAAAATCAACTTAAGAAATCTAAATTGCATGTCCAAACAAAACTTTAACTTCACATCAACATGATTTCAAATCTTGTTCAAACGGCTCCAATTCTTTTAAAATGTATTCTACGAAATGGGGGAAAGGAAAAGGGAGGGAAAAAAAAGGAACATTGAGAATGGCACTCACACCGACACAGTGCACTCTCATAAAATACCAAATTGTAAACGATTGTGGTCAACTTTATCTGCCACTTGGTTTTGGAGCTGCATTTGCTTTTGTGTGTTTGAACTTGTTGGTTTGAGATGTATTCGATGTGCTAGCCTCCATTTGTCACAATTAATGGCCAATTAATCAGCTTGGTCAAGTTACCATAAGTCATAGCCCGAACTTTTGTCCTGGTGCTTTGCACTTCTCTGAAATAGCGTAGGCCACTGAGTCGTGAAGGCTATAGTCAAACCAAAAGACCAAACAAAACTACAAAAGGTCCACAAGTATCAAATGGTCCGTTCCAACTTTTCCCGTCCACAGTATGTATGTAGTATACTAGTTTTATTTTCCAGCTTCTTTACTTCAAAAATGTCATGTTTATAAGTTGATTTTAGTCTTTGAACAAAAAAATATAAAATATGGGATTTTTTAAAACATATACAGCTTTTAAAAATAATTACGTCACGTAACCCAATATACAATATCATACAACATTATACAATATTATACAACATTATACCTGGAGCAAAAGAATTGTACATAATATGTATTAACCTTGTATAATAGTGTAGGGTTTATACACAAATATGAGCTAAATCGGGCGTTTATACACAAAGTATAAGCTACATGGCATAATATTTTTAAAAATAGACATAGAGCGTATACCCGAGAGCTGGTAAGTGTATGCAATCTGCTTATCACAACTTATAGTATTCACCAATTGCAAAAAAAAAAACGAGGGTCATTTCAAGGACAGACAATCAATTTTCAAAACCACTAAGTAAATAAATTCTTTTGTGTTCCTTTAGTATAAGCTTTTTTATTTTTGTTTCGCTAATTCCTTTTTGGGAAAATTACATAGGGTACCTATTTAAGACTCTTGATTACAAAATATATAGATAGTTTTCCTTATTTACAAAACATAACGATATATTACGAAACATGATGTATTTTCATATATTTTCATTTTTTTTCTTTTTTCAGATTTTTTTTTCTCATAGGCTTAAAAAATTACCTCAATTTTTTTGTGTATGAAAAATGTATGAAATGTGTATGTGTGAGGGAAATTTTTTAATATAATTTTCATATACAAAATTGTGAGTGAAAACTTTAAGCCTTGAATGTTGTCTGAAAGTTGTTACAATGTTGTTGTAGTTGTATTAATTTTCCGAAAACCTAATATAAACTTTATATACGAAAAATGTGAATGAAATTCTAAGTCTTGAGCGAGATATACACATTTCATACCATTTTCATACATAAAATTTTGAGCGTAATGTTTAAGCCTTGATCGAGATATAAACATTTCATACGTTCTTCATACATAAAATTTGAGCAAATTTTTTAAGCCTTGAGCAAAATATACACATTTCATACACAAAAATTTGAGCGATTATTTTAAGTCTTGAATGTTGTATAAAAGTTGTATACAATGTTGTTATAGTTGTATTAATTTTACAGAAATCTAACATGAGCTTTATACATGAAAATGTGAGTGAAATTTTAAGACTTGAGCGAGATATAAATTTCATATTGTTTTCATGCACACAATTTTGAGCGGATTTTTTAACCCTTGAACGAGATATACACATTTCATACATTTTTCATACCGTTTTCATACACTAAATTTTGAGTGAACTTTTTAATCCTTGAGCGAGATATACACATTTCATACAATTTTCATACATAAATTTTTGAGTGAAAAAAATATATATATATATATATTTTGTAAATATTTCTCCTTAAGATGTATATATACGTAGTTGCCCTTTATTTTTTTTCCCAATGAAAATTTGTAATGTTAGGCCTCACGAGCCACAACTTCATGAGGCCAGCGGGCTGATCAGGTTTGGACTGAAAATTTAGTTTCAATTGGCTAAAAAGTATCTAACCCAACTATATCCAACTGGTGGGTTGGGTTGAGCTATTCTCGAGGCCCAGTCCGTTTTGACGACTCTATTTATAACCAATTCTTTTTCAAAATTATTTTCAATCAGTTCATATCTGCCGTGGGGTGTCCATAGTATTATGATAGGAACTCTCAGGCGATAGCACCAAGCAAAGAACCTGCAATTCCCAGCAAGCAGCCCACCAAGGATGTACTCTATTAATTGTTGAAACAAAGCCCATTGACCATCTTTAGTTCTGGAACCCATTTTCAAATAAACACAGAGAAATAACTGAAGGGTGAACTAAGGAAGTCCTTCCAAACAGCCCCTAATTAAATGAGAGAATCAATAGGTGTAGTTCTTTTGTTGGGATCGAAATAACAGGGCGTCATGCGAAAACTAATAATTGCAAACCTTGTCAGGAGACAATGAAAATATACTAAAGATGCATAATATTTTAACAGGGTCTGGTCAATTGACCTACATATCAAAAACTAATATAAAGAAAAACATAAAAACTGTAGAGAGAATAAACATAAAAACTATAGAGAGAATAATCTCCTCATATACAAGACTGTCTAAACAATTACATTGTGGATGTTATTGTGTGAGAGATGAATCGTCAATTTATAGAAGTCCGAAACTTTTCCCCCAAGAAAGGATTATTCAAATATGGAAGAGATCTTTTCCACCAAAAAAACCTTTTCCATCAAAAAAACCTTTTTGAAATAAAACACAATTATGGTAGAATTCAAATAAGGAAGAAATTTAGGGCAAACCCTAACAAATCTCCTCTTGGCCTGAATTTTCTGGCAAATTAATCTTGATTTTTCTTCTTCACATAATCTTCATATATCATTGCCGCTTAGCATAGTTAAAAGTTGCTATGGGTTAAAATTGAAGCCCTGTGCGTTAAAAGTATGCACGAGTTAATAATATTGGAGCCCTGTGTTAAAAGTGAGCAGCGCTGAAAGTGGAGCCCATGCATCAAAAGTAAGCACGAGTTAAAAATTGGAGCCACGTGCATTAAAAATTACCACGGGTTGAAAGTTGGAGTCCATGCTTTAAAAATAAACATGGATTGAAAATTGGTTTTTTGTTTTTAAAGATGAAGTAGCAGGATTTTTTAAAAATATGATTGAAAAAATTTGTTTCCACATGTAGTGCTTCAGGTGTTCTATTTTTTTGACATAAAATCTTCATTATCGTCTGCAGCTTGATTTGAACCCATCTTGAACCTGTTGTCAACCTCGTTCAATCATTGGCTCTACTACCATTCGTTGGAATTGAAATAACAGGGCGTCATGCGGAAGTTAATTATTGCAAACCTTGAACACTATAAATCAGAAGATAATGAAAATATACTAAAAAGACATAATTTTTTATTAGGGCTTGGGCAATTGCCCTACATATCAAAAACTAATATAAAGAAAAAACATAAAAATTGTGGAGAGAATAATCTCCCCATATACAGGACTCTCTAAATGACTACATTGCGGATGCTATTGTGTGTATTGTGTGAGAGACGAATCTTCAATTTATAGAAGTCCGAAACTTTTCCTCCAAAAAGGAATTATTCAAATATGAAAGAGATCTTTTCCACCAAGGAAGCCTTTTTCATCAAGAAAACCTTTTTGAAATAAAACACAATAATTAGAATCCAAACAAGGAAAGAACTTCAGAGCAAACCTTGACATCTTTTACTATGGCGGTGTTTGAATTTGATTTTAAGAGAATTGGTTTTAGTTTGATTTTGGAAAATAGTAATGTGGGTGCTTACATTAATTTGTTTCTAAATAGTTTGGCTATTTTTCTGGGAAAACATCATTAAAGACAACTAGAGTCGAATTTAGGATTTCTGGAACATGGGTTCACCATTAAAAAAAAAAAAAGGAAAAAATGTATTAAGTGAGACTTGATCCCTAGACGTCTAGGTAAATAACTCAACTTTCAATCAAATGCACCATTTAACTTTTTTGTAGCATGTGTTCCAGTAGATAGTATTATACTAATTTTAGAAAATATATACATAAAATACCTAATTTTACGGAGAGACCATGTGTTCACGTGCCCCAATTTTAGCACTTAAATTCGCCCCTGAAGACAACTATAGGTGGAAACCTAAATGTGGAAAAGGAGAGGCAAAAATTATTAAACCATCTGTGCATGTTTTGGTTTAAACTCCAACATGCTGGAATGTTTTTTGCGTCCAAGAATGTTGTTGAGTCAAACCTTTTCTGAGTTATATTACGTAGGTGTCATGTATGAAGGAATTCCAAATGATGCCTTTTGGAGTTAGCACCTATAATACACTCTTATTATGGTGCAACTGCAACAAATACCCAGAACCCCACCATCAGAAAATGAAACCAGATTAGGAAAAGTGCAAGTAGTTGTACATTAAATAGTTCAATGCAGATATAACATTGTGGCGTTCCCTTCAGTAAAAATAAAATAAAATTTTAAAAATAAACATTCAAGATTTATTGTATTTATGTGATAAAGTGGACATAGTCAATGATACATTTATTGCATTCAATAAAAAAAAGGAATTAATTTTCATAAAACTTCAACAACTTGCATTTCTTTTTTCTGCTCTTGCATGCAATCCATTCTTCTTCAGCTATTAGTAGAATAAGGTGGAATACTTTGTTCATTTCTGAAGAAATTGTTGGGATCCACCTTACTTTTCACTTTGGCCAACCTCTCAAAGTTGCCATTAAAATACTTCTCACCCCATATTTTGGCCTTGGAATAGCTGTAATCTTCTTGATTAATTCCAATATCAAGATCCCTGTAATTAAGATAAGCAGTTCTTGGATTTTTTGCAACATATGGCTCCATTTCTTTGTAAAGTTTCCTCATCCATGCTATCTTCTTGCTTGATACACTCTCACTATTATCACCCCAGTTCACCAAGTACTGAATATTATACAAATTTCCCTTTCTATGAGGGAATGGAATTTCAGATTCTGATATTTCATCTAATATTCCACCTAAAGGCTCCATTATCATTTGGGGTCTTTCTTCTTCCAAAAATAACCTCTCTACCATTTTCCACCCTTTTTCTGGAACTGGAGTCTTCACAAAATCAGATTTGGCTTTAAAATAATTCTTCTGTGTTGGAATACTCTTTTCTAGCAGAACCTCAAGTGACTCATTTGTTCTCCTGCCGTAGAAATACAAGACTGATCCAATCCAGGGAGATTCACGACATTCTTTTTTAATGCAAGGCCTGTTACTACAGTCCACAACAGGCTCTTGGAAGCAATCTTTTTTCTCCAAATCAAATTCAGGGAATTTTTCTTTGAGCAATGGAATTAACTCATCAACTGGTCCAAGAAATAATGCTTGAAAGAATATTTCAACATACTTCTCATTCCCTGTTCCATCGTTTTGTATAACTACTCGGATAAGTAATTTATCAGGTAGTTGATGTGCGATGGCTTCCCATTTTCGGAGGAGCTTTTGGTTACCCTCTAACTTCTTATAAACTGTGAAAGAAGTAACCTTCTCCGGAACGCGAACAAGTTTGAGTTTCCATGCAAGAATAACACCAAAACTTGCTCCTCCCCCTCCTCTTATTGCCCAAAACAAATCCTCTTTCATTTTCTTTCTATCAAGGATTTTGCCATTTACATCCATTACCCGAGCGTCTACAACATTATCAGCTGCAAGCCCGAATTTTCTCATCAAAGTTCCTATCCCTCCACCACTAATAATCCCTCCAGTACCAATACTAAAACAGACACCTCCAGCAAAGGCATGCACTTTACTTTTTTTAGCAATTGCATAGTAAAGTTGGCCAAGGGTGGCCCCTGCCTGAACCCAAACTGTCCCTTCTTTTAAATCAATCTTGATATCATCAAGATTGCTTAAATCAAGCATGACAAATGGGGTTATAGACCTAAAAGAGATGCCTTCATAGTCATGGCCACCACTTTTTATTTTAATTTGTAACCCCAGTTTTTTAGCACATAGAATAACAGGCTTGATTTCTGATTCTTTCCTAGGGGAGACAATAAACATGGGGTGTGAAGAATTCAACCATCTCGGATTTTTTTGAGCATATTCTAGGATAGATGAATAAGTTGGAGAATTTGGGGTGTAAATATTTTTAGTAACGTTGGTCCCAGAGTATTTAGAAAGACACCGGAGAAAATCATCTTGGGAGTAACATTTTGCCAAAAAGAGTGAAAAGAATAAAACAGAGAGAATTTGAAGGTTACCCATAAGAGATACTTATCATGCAAGATATTGCAAGCTAAGAGAATATAATAGACTTTCTATATTCTATAATGTGCAAAATAAAGAATGAGCTATCATGCTTTGAGGGAAAAGAAGATGATTTTGCTGATGACTACCCCTTACAAATGATCCATATTTATAGAATTTTCTTATAGTGTAAGTCGAGTTATCTAGAATAATTCAACAGTTTAGGGAAAAAAACAAATTATTCAGCAGATTGACTTTGAATCTAGGCACATGAAAGTACAAATATAAAATCCGAGTTTTCAGCTGGCAAGGTTTGTAGTTTTTTTTTTTTTTTTTTTTTTTTTTTTCATACAGATGATTTCAGGGTCGGCTAAATGACTATTGAGCTATTGCTTTTTGCCCCAAATATTAAAGGCACTACAAATAGAATTATACTATATATAACATGTAATTAATGTAAAATTATTATTATAGAATATTTCAAATTCTAACATTTTTTTTTTAAAATTTGATTGAGGTTGTATAGATGAACCGGTAACTAACATACATTTTTTCTCATTAATTAGTATATTTACCTCCGTCTTCAAATTATTTTTTTCCTCCTTTCTGTACAATTTTTTCTTTATCTTTATGAAGATTTCACTTTGTAATTTTAACTCGTTTCTCCGATGTCTTGTTTGATTGTCAAAGGACAAGATATATGAAAGAGTATACAATAATGACATATTTGACAAATGCAATATCATGATCTAATAATCAACCATTTTGATTTCTTTTGCTTCTCATTATATATTGTACGGATATATATTTTATGCAATAAGTGTAAAAGCCTCTTATAGCTTGTTTGACCAAGTTTCCGGGCGAAGTAGAAAATTGTTTTTTTTTTTAAAAGTGCTTATTATAGAGAATTGAGGTTTTTGATCAAGATTTTAGAGAAAAATAAAATGTCCTTGGGTAGTAGCAGAAACTGCTTTTCCGAAGGTTAAAACGTAGCTCTTCCCATAAGTGCTTTTAACCTTTACCAAACACAACTCAGTGCTCCTATATTGACAAAAGTATTTTTAAATTGATTAATCAAATTCAATATGCAAATATCTTAAAATAATTACAAATAAGTAGATTTTGAAAGCTTGATCAAACAGGCTATTAATATATTTTGACATAAGACCATTGACTTTGCTAAACCGGCCCGAATGCTAATTCTTTTAGGGGTCGTTTGGTAGATAGTCGAAATTATCCCGGGATTATAATCCCGGGACTAATTTATCCCATCTATTGGGATTATTTTATACCATCTAAAAGATGGTATAAAATAATCCCAGTATAAGTGGGATAAGAAGGTATAAGCTGAGATATCTCAGCACTAATTTTTTATCATGTTTGGTACAAGGTATAAATTTATCCCAAATGACCCCTTAAAGATAGACTAGACTTTAATAATGCAAGCTGGCAACTTGCAAAAAACTAAGTCATATTTGACTTTTTCCCACATTATTATGAGTCGTGTATTTCCAGTTTAAAGCCTGCAGCAGAATGTAGACAACTAATTAAGCTTTATAAACAAATTGTAACGACGTCTCTGTTTATATCGAATAATGCTAATGATAATGATGATAATAATAATAATAATGTAGGACTTAACAGTAAAATGACAATTATAGAACTATTAGGTCTTTATCTTTTTTTTTTTGTTTTTTGTTTTTTTGGGTTGATATTCCACTAATTTCGGAGCATTTCGGTAGTTGTTGTTTCGACGTTTCTTTAGTTTTGAGTTAAAAACGTGTCAAGGATCATGCTTAACTCCTCCATCACAAGCTTTTCATGGTTATTGGAAAAAAGATAGAATTGATAAAAGTATTTGCTAATTGTCATTACACTACATGAGATGATAAGGAAAAAATTGTTTTCAGGAGAGAGTTTAGTGTGTTTCATATGTATAGTTTCGGGAGCTTTTATGAACACAAATGCATATTAATTAAAAAAATTGTTTCAATTCCAAGAAGATTTGAGTCACTGGTATGAATGCTTATGCAACTCTTTTAAGTCGTCTCAGTCTAAATTCATACCATATATACGACTGAAACGATTTTCAAACTAACATTAATTCGTTAGGCACAATATTTAGGGTGGGCTTATAAAGAAAAGAAATATCAAGTACATTTTTGTATACTAGTAAAATTGGTGTTACTGGTTTACTGTATGCTCCTCAAACGAAGATCCAGGAATTTAAATTAAGTTTGACTTTTTATGTTCTCACTCACGAAGTGAATTCACAACCTCTTTGAAATAATGGATTAAGAATCTATTAAGATTTGTTGAAATTTTGTGCAAAATATTTAATATATCAGTATTCCATTATTTATAGTTTGCATAATTAACTCAAAGTTGGGCATATCTAAGATAATATCTAATCTATGCAAGTTTCAGTTAACTTGTGGAGAAGAAACTGCAGTAGAATATTTGAAATCAGACTTCTTTTGAGCGGCCTTCAAGTGCATCCTTCACCCTAATAGACTTTTTTTTATTGTAACAATGAGATATTGCGTGTAAGGAATATGCATAAGTATCAGTATTTTATTCCATTAAATCAGTTAATTTAGAATTTCGTGGAAGAATGGTTATTAACTTCCAAAAGAGAACTAATAGTCAAACCTAGGTTTACATTTTAGTAAATACTGTCGTATTAAATTCAAGGTGTAGTTTTTAAATACTCAAATGAGACTTTCCGTTTAAGTATAAACATTGACGTGTCTTTTTGCGCATTAGTCACGTACGGAGATACTTAACCAAAGGAAGGGAGTACTTAATATTACTCTCTCTATCAGCAGACAAAGGGAGAGTAATGCTTAGCATGGAGTGATCTGAAAACTGGGGATCTTTAGCTTCAAAACCTGTCACTAAGCTTTGACAAGTCGCTAACTTGCTCATTTGGTGATAGGGCCCAGTCACCTCCCTTCTTCCCAACCTCTGTCAGTCAAAGCTATAGGGAGACGTGCTTGCAGAGAGAAAAGTCAGGATAACGAGCGCGCGAGAATGGATCAAGGAAATCTTGATGGCTGAATTTCGAAAATTAAATTTTTTAATTTTGACAGTGGATTTGAACATGAAAATTTTAAATCTTGTGTAATAAAATCTATATATTTGAAAACTACAAAAGTACTATAAGTTACATTAATTAACAATTCAAAATATTTATAAGGCATATATAAAATTGCGGACAAAAAAAACCTTATTTGAATCTCAAAATATAAAAGGTAACACATAAATTGGGGCGGAGAGAGTAAAATCTGATGTTCTTAAAATGCAAACGAGGCATTGTTTACCCTGGATTTGGATAATCAATTGAATTTGTGAGTGGGTATAGGATATGTGTTCGGATCTCAATATATGTTATAGGGAAATGAAGTGTATGAACGTTTCGTAGCAAAGCAATTAATGATTAGCGATTGGCTGTGGGCGTGAGAGTTTGCTAAATGACATACAATACTTGATCGAAGAAATACAATGGAAATGAAAATGACTGTTGTGGACCGAACCTGATATTTGAGAGAGATTGTATATATATTTTGCTATTACAAGTGTTCTTAAAATGAAGAAGCCAACCCCCTAAAAGGAGAGGGATGAACTCTATTTATAGTGTTGCCTCTATGGGCCTCATACAATACAAATCATTGGAAAATAAGAGAAAGGACAACTCTGAGTGGGTTAGGTTGGCTGTACTGTCTGACACACGCATGGTTGGTGGTTGGCCATGGCAGGACGCTACCGACGTGTGGCTCATGCGCAACGGCTCTACCAGACCAATAGCCACGAATATTTGGACTAACGGCCCCGACAGACCCGGTGATGAAGAAACCGGACCAAACGGTGCCCCTGCTCAGCTCCGGTCCGAGCGTTCCTCCGGTTCAGAATGAAAGTCTTCACCTATGTTCTTGTCCCCTTCTTCCTTCGGCCCCTCATCTCAACGGTTTGACTCATATCCTGTTTTTACCGTATACAGATAGTCCCCACACTTCCCGGATCACCGATCTATCGGAGTAACGGGAAGTGGATGAATCACGAAACCGGTGACTCCGTTGGCTCGTTGTTATCTTCTCATTTTGGCGGGAATGGTTGCGTCACGTCTCCCTTTTCAGCGGCCACGTGTCCTATCCCGGATGGTCCGCTCTGACAACCACCGCATGCACGTAGTTTCGAGTCGTTTCTCATTAATTATGGGGACACGTGGCGTCCCCTGATTGGCCGGCGTCGGTAACCGCCATTCCCATGCCTATATAAGGCTTTTCACTCCTTCATTTCAACATTTTTACGATCCGTTTCCTCTCCTCTTTCACTCTTTGCTGCACTTCTCGCTCTTACAACTCACATTACCTGTTGATTTGTTGCATATACTTACTTAAAAAGGGAACGATTTGAACCAATTTCTCCACCAGTTGTTCTTGTGTGCTGCTGTTTTTGTTTGAGTGTTACTACTTCTTATTCGACCATTTTCTTGTTCCGTCTGTTCCCTCACTCTTTTTTCATTTCCTTTCCGAAACCACTCGGTCTTTTCTTTTCATAATTCAAAATGTCTGAAACCACTTCTCATGACATTCCCTCGGTTTCATCCCCAGGAACCGAGGCTGCATCCCCAGCCAAAGCGAAGAGCACCTTCGAGCCTACGGCCTCGGACATCATCCCGGCCAAAACCAACTTCAACAAAGACTTAGAGGTCGAAAAGCCTTCTTCGGTATCCGACAGGGGGTACGACGTAAGACGATACCCTTCGTCCATTACCGAGGAAAAACTCGACTTGGTTCGGGCTGATTGCAGTGGGACACCCGTCCGGTACACGTTTATGCCCCCGGGCCAAATGAATCAGTCACTGACCACCGGGAAGACTTTCTGTACGTCTATACCTACCCCTTCACTCTCAAGCTCGACCCACCGGTTGATCCGGTCATCCTGGACATGTGCCGAACCTACGACGTGACCTTGGCACAGATTGGTCCGATCGTTTGGAGGGTCGTAGCATGCCTCCAGTTGTTGGCCAACAATGCCGGGAAAGAGCTCACGCTGGCCCATCTGATACGTTTATACTCCCTGAGGCTTTTCCGGGGCGGCGTAATAAAACTCGCCAAGCGTAGCCGAAATCCGTTTTTCTCGGAAATGGACGAAGACCGGGACAGGGGCTGGCTGGATCAATATGTCCGGGTGAGGACCGAGGACATCATCTCGGCCGATTACATGCCCTTCCCGGAGAAATGGAACAACAATCGTAAGTGTGAACTTTGGGTAATCGCCTTTGTATGTTTTGTCATTCTTCGGTCTTACTTTCTCATCGCTTTCCTTGTTTTTATTCAGCCAATGGGTACATTCCCCCGGTCGTTCGCAACCTGAACGAATGGGTCACAGCACTCCTCAGCCAGCATGCCCATGACAATCGGACGTGGGCCCACCTGTCACGTGGCCGATGGGCCGCCCAGAATCACGGTAGTGTTCTGCTTCTACCCGTGTTCGCTGCATCTTTTAATATCCGTGGTCGTTACACCCTCCAACCTTTGCTAACATCTTCGATTTTCAGGTCTGCCTAAGGGCTCGGTGGTCCCTAGACCGGAATCGGCGAGTCCGCCCACCACATCGGCATCCGAGTTCGATACAGCGGGCTCGTCTCGTATCCTTGCCGATGCTGCAAAGAGGAAAAGGCCCTCCGAAAAAGGGAAGAGGCCGAAAAAGAGGGCGAGGAGCGTTGCTCGGTCCTTAAGGGAAGAAACAAAGCCCGATATTGTCCTTCGGAGAGTCGGCGCAACCCCTTCGGTGGCTCCAATACCGGAGGAGGCTGTCTCCGTTCCACCCCTGCCTTCTGCTGGTGAAGGTCTCTTGGTTCCCGCTCCACACTCAGGTGCGGAAGAAATTCTTTCCCCGGCTCCTCTTCGGTCGGTTGGCTTCGTCGACATTTCAGGTGAAACTTCGTCAGAAGATATTCCCCTGCAAAGGACAAGGAGGCCCGGGGAGGCGGCCGCTGCTGAAGCCGAACAAAGGATTGGGCCGGAACCGGAGACCGAAGCTCCCATAGACGCTCATCCGACTCCCGAGCATGAGCCTGCTGCAACTGCGGAGCCCCCGGCCTTTACCGAAGATACTGGGGCCGCTCCAAGTTCCTCTACTTTGGCTCCAAGGGCGGATGAATTTGAGGACATGTTCGCGGGCACTCCTCCTGCAACCAGTGAAGCTGCAGGATTCGGGCATCTGCCGATCCCTCGGGTCACGAGGTCGGCTAGCCGGACCTCCGAATCTGGAGCCAGGGACAGCTTGGTGAGTATCTTCCCTGCCCCAAGCGTGGAGCCGAGAAGGACAAGATCGGTTGTGGTCACCGTCCCTGAGGACTGTAGCTCTCTTTCGCGCCCGGTGGGTGTATCGAGCTATCTGCGACCTCTTGTCTCGGATTCGGACAAGCGGAAGATGACTGTGGTCTCTTGGCAGTGCCTCATTAACGAGGGTATGCACGCGGGCAACCGGGTAAGGTTTTTTAGCCGTCTTTGTAGAACTTCACTTGAGAATTTCAGCCCCGCTTTGTTCAAGTTTTTAACTTTGCTTCATTTGCAGAGTGTGGTGCTCGTCAACGAAGCCTTCATTCGTGCCCAGCAGGAGATGGACGATCTTAGGGCCAACTGGTTGCCCAAGGCCGGGAAACGGTGAAATATCAGCACCTTCTTCGGGAGAAGGAGGAGGAGTTGAACCGGGCAGCCGCTCTTTCCAACCTCCGGCCTGAGCTTGACGCAGCTAAGGACGAAAACCGTCAGTTGAAGAGTGAGCTGGCGGCTATGGCCGATTACAACCGGAGTCTCGAAGCTGACAAGATCGGCCTTAGCCGGGATATCGCTCAATTTTCCTCGATGCTAGATGTGCTCGAGATCACAATTTCTCAACTCCGGGGGGAGCTGGATTTGGTGAAGGCCGATGCTACGAGTTCGGCCGAGAGGAACCGGTTGCTCGAATCTGAGGCTGCCCTGTACAAAGAGCGCATGAGGACGTTCGAGGAGAAAGCGGAGAGAAGGGCCTAGATGTACGAAGCCCTAAAAACTGAGCTTGCAGAAGCGGTTAATGCCAATGATGCCCTCAAGGCCGAGCTCGAAGCGGCCACTCGAATGCAAGATGTCCTCGAAGAAAACCGGGGTGTTCTGGCTGCAAATTTGGACAAGGCCGAGGCCGATTTGGATGAAGCCTTGAAGAGTGTGGAGGCCACCGAGGCTCATACTATCATAGTTGCCGAGTACGAGAAGTGGAAGTCTCGGAGGATCACCCTCGAGCAAGCTGAGCACGGCTTTGCGGATCTTCCGGCCTTGATACTTGAAGCCAAAGGGATCGAGGAGGAAGCCAATCGCGCTCTCGGGTCTGAATCAGACGAATCCGAGCGGACCGAGTCCGAACACTCGGCCTCCAGTCATGCCGGATAGTGTAGGGCCTGTACTTGGGCTTTTACTTTTTTTTTTTCCTTTGTAGGAATTTGGTTTTTTGATGTAAAAACACTCCTTATATAAATGAAAAGTGCCTCTTTCTTGTTTCTTCGCTTGAATGTTCGCTATTATTTTTGCTCGAGTTGTTGGTCCGTTCCAAGGACAAGCTGACTCGTAGTCATTAGTTCATTGTGCCCGTAGGACTTACCTAATGCTTTGTGAATTAAGATGTCTCCGAATCGTGATAGACATTTTCTTAGGGCCGGTATTTTTTCGGCATCTGAGTCTTAGCTTTTGCTGAATTTTGACGTAACAGTCCCCGGTTGAGGAGGTTGAAAAAATTTGGCTCGGATCGTTGTGACCCCGTTGCCTTAGTCGAATTTTTAACGATTTTGGCTCGGCTCGCTATGACCTTGTTGCCTTTGTCGAATTTCGACCATAGTGCCCGGTATAGGGTGTGTGAATGATGTAGTGCCGAAATACGGCGGTTATTACTGAGGTAAAGTCTTTTAATAGGAAGATAACCGAGACATTGCTTGTCCAAACTTTCAATAATTTTGCATTGCAAAGTGTTTGTATACATGAGTATTTTGTTTCCTTCTGCCTTTGCCGTAGCAAATACTAAATGGGACACGATTCGCTATGATCGTTTGGTCCTTACATCGAAGGCTATGGACGATGGCCGGGCCTTTGTTTTGCTGTGCAAATGCTAAATGGGACACGATTCGTTATGATCGTTTGGTCCTTACATCGAAGGCTATGGCCGATGGCCGGGCCTTTGTTTTGCCGTAGCAAGTGTTGAGTTTCTCCGTCTTCTTTGACCGGGGTAATCTTCGATGCGGGCATAGTATTCCCCTAGCTCTTATCTGAGCTTCAAGGTCGGGTGAGTGCTATTAAGTCCCCACTCGGTAGGTGTGACCTCGGGTTATCGGGTATTGGTCCCTTATCTTTGTCGAGTAACACGTTGTACTTGTTGCCTCATTAAAAACCTCGTCGGAAAACCTTTTTTGGGACAAAACCGTACTAAGGAAAAGAGTGCAACACGTGTTTTCAGACCTAAGTTCTAACTTCATGATGTTCTCGATTTCCTGCAAAAGAGAAAGGTTAATAGGAGAGCATGAGGAGTCCAAACCTAAGCAGTTGTATCTTTTCAGATGAACAACATTCCAGTTATTGCGTAACCGTTGCCCTTCCATGGATTCCAACTGGTACGATCCTTTGCCCGTTATCCCGGTTATCTTGTACGGTCCTTCCCAATTCGGACCCAGTTTCCTTCGTTAGGATTCTTAGTGTGCAAGGTAACTTTTCGAAGCACCAAGTCCCCGACTTGGAAATGTCGGAAATTGGCTCTTCGATTGTAGTACCTTTCCATTCTCTGTTTCTGGGCCGCAATACGGACCAACGCGTTTTCGCGAAGTTCATCTGTGAGGTCGAGTTTCACGGCCATGGCCACCTCGTTTGATTCCTCGGTGGTATATCTGAACCGGAGAGTCGGTTCGCCAACTTCCACGGGAATAAGGGCTTCGGCCCCGTAGACCAACGAGAAAAGGGTTTCCCCCGTGCTCGATTTTTATGTGGTTCTGTAAGCCCACAGCACCTCCGGTAATATTTCCCTCCAGTGATGCTTTGACGCTTCATGTCTTTTCCTCAGATTTTGAATTATGGTCTTGTTCGTGGATTCCGCCTGTCCGTTTGCACACGGGTGATACGGGGTCGACACAATTTTCTTGATTTTCAATCCCTCGAGAAAATTGTTGACCTTGCTGCCCACGAACTGAGGTCCGTTATCATAAGTTATCTCGGCGGGGATGCCGAAACGACAGATGATGTGATCCCATATGAAGTCAATGACTTCCTTTTCTCTGATTCTCTCAAAGGCCTGCGCCTCCACCCACTTAGAGAAATAATCAGTCATAAACAGAATGAAACGAGCCTTACCTGGCGCCCAGGGTAATGGACCCACAATGTCCATTCCACACATCATGAAAGGCCAAGGTGCGACCACCGAATGCAGCAGCTCTCCGGGCTGGTGAATCATCGGAGCATGTTTCTGACACCCGTCACATTTTCGGACAAAATGTTTTGAGTCTTCGTCCATCCGGTTCCAGTAGTAACCGGCCCTGATGATCTTTCGGACCAGAGCCTCGGCACCAGAGTGGTTGCCACAAGTTCCTTCGTGCACCTCTCTCATCACATACTCCGTTTCACCGGGGCCTAAACACTTAGCCAGGGGGCCGAGGAAAGATCGTCGATACAATTGGCCGTCCACCAAGCAGAAACGCGCAGCTTTGGTCCTTAATGACCGTGATTCTTTCGGGTCGTTCAGGAGCTTTCCATCACGCAAGTAGTCGACGTACTTATTGCGCCAATCCCAAGTTAAACCCATCGTGTTTACATCGGCATGTCCATTTTCTATCGCCGAGTTTAACAAGTGCACCGTGGTCCCGGGGTTGATTTCTTCCCCCTCGACCGACGACCCCAAGTTTTCCAACGCATCGGCTTCGCTGTTCTGCTCCCTCGGTATATGCTGCATGGTCCATTCTTTAAACCGGTGTAATATCACTAGGATTTTTTCAAGGTACCTCTGCATCCGTTCGTCTTTGACCTCGAAGACGCCTTTCACCTGGTTTACGACCAAGAGAGAATCGCACTTTGCCTCGATTATGTCAGCCCCCATACTTCGGCCAGCTCCAAACCTGCAATCATAGCCTCATACTCGGCTTCATTGTTATTCAATTTAACGATTCTAATAGACTGTCGAACGGCTTCCCCGGCTGGGGTCCGGAGGACGATTCCCAGCCCGGAACCTTTGAGGTTCGATGCTCCGTCCGTGTGTAACGACCAAATACCCAGGTCTTTCCCCGAGGTCAGCAGAAGCTCTTTCTTAACATCGGAGACCATAGCCGGGGAAAAATCTGCCACAAAATCGGTCAAGATCTGGGACTTGATGGCTGTTCGAGGTTTGTACTCGATATCATACCCGCTAATTTCGACTGCCCATTTGGTCAGTCTACCCGATAATTTTGGTTTATGCATGATGTTTTTTAGGGGGTAAGTAGTTACTACACATATCGGATGACACTGAAAGTAGGGCTTGAGCTTTCTAGAAGCACTCACTAGTGCCAATGCCAACTTTTCCAAATGGGGGTACCGGGTTTCCGCATCCCCCAATGTTCTATTCACATAATAGATAGGGAATTGCGTACCTGATTCTTCTCGGACCAAAACGCCACTTACCGCTACCTCGGAGACAGCAAGGTAAAGAAAAAGCGGCTCGTCCGCTTTCGGTGTGTGCAGCAGCGGGGGCTAGACAAGTACTTCTTTAATTCTTGCAAAGCTTTTTGGCACTCCGGTGTCCAAACGAAGTCGTTCTTCTTCCTTAGCAGGGAGAAGAAACGATGACTCTTGTCCGAGGACCTCGATATGAAGCGACTCAGCGCCGCTATCCTTCCGGTGAGCCTCTGTACCCCTTTTATGTTATTCACCACCTCGATATCCTCGATGACCTTGATCTTGTCCGGGTTGATTTCAATTCCCCGGTTTGACACCATGAAACCCAAAAATTTACCGGACCTTACTCCGAAGGCACACTTTTCCGGGTTGAGCTTCATGTTGTACTTGCGGAGCACATCGAAGGTTTCCTGCAAATGCTTTAAATGGTCCTCTGTTTCCAGGGACTTAACAACCATGTCGTCAACATAAACTTCTATTGTTTTTCCTATTTGTTCTTCGAACATCCCATTAACTAGGCGTTGGTAAGTTGCACCGGCATTTTTTAGTCCGAAAGGCATGACATTATAACAGTAAGTCCCATATCGGGTGATGAAGGATGTTTTCTCTTGATCCTCCGGGTGCATCCGAATTTGGTTATACCCGGAGTAGGCATCGAGGAAACTTAACATCTCATGCCCGGCCGTCGCATCGATCATTCTATCGATGTGGGGCAACGAAAATGAATCCTTCGGGCATGCCTTATTTAAATCTTTATAATCAACACACATTCGAAATTTATTACCTTTTTTGGGCACCACTACCACGTTAGTTAGCCAGTCCGGATACTTGACCTCCCGGATAGAACCTATTTTTAAAAGCTTTGTTACCTCGTCCTTCACGATGGCATGTTTAGCCTCCGCCATGGGCCTTTTCTTCTGCTTCACCGGGGGAAATCTCCCGTCTAAACTGAGCTTGTGAGCAGCTACTTCTGGTGATATACCTGTCATATCTATATGGGACCATGCGAAGCAATCTGCGTTAGCTCAAAGAAATTTAATTAACTTGTCCCTGAGCTCGGGGGTCAACCCCGTGCCCAGGTATACCTTTCTGTCCGGTAAGTACTCGAACAAGATGACCTGCTCCAGTTCTTCCACTGTCGACCCGGTTGCATCCGAGTCATCCGGCATAACGAATGATCTGGGTACGTTGAAATCATCCTCTTCATACTCCCGGTCCATACCCGAGTGCTTTGATTACTATTTGGCGTCTTGTCCTCCGGTTGAGTCCTCTTTCCTGCGATCCGATTTCTCGGACTGAGGGGCATTGTCCTCCTCTACTGCGAATATCTCCCTAGCAGCGGGCTATTCACCTCAGATTACTTTTATTCCCTCCGGGGTCGGAAATTTCAGCAGCTGATGTAATGTTGAGGGCACGACCCTCATGCTATGTATCCAGGGTCTGCCCAGCTGTTATACCCCATTTTAACCGGGTTAGAGCGGAGTATGACATATTGGAGATTCCTAAATTGTTTTGTTTTAAGGAGTCGCCACCTAATTAATTTTACGGTGAATTAGGACACCTAATTATTAACTAAGGTATAGCTAATTAAACCTCCGTTAATAGTCTGCTTAACCAGTATGATTCTAGGTAAGGGTTCTGTATTATCCTAAAGGGAAGGGGTTAGGCATCCTCTAGAGTCCGTTAACTTACGGTTATCCGACCAAACTTAGGTTAATTAATTAAGGTTAAATATAGTGTTTAAATTTTAAGAAAATAGCTTGTAAAATATAGTAATGCTATTTGAACTGATTTGTAGGAAAATATATGACTTGCATAAAAGGAAATGCTTTTTAAAAATGAGACTTATAAATATTGTTAATCTTTGAATGAGAATAGTGATGTTATCTTAAAATAAGACTCATAAAATATAATATTTTGCATAAGAAAAAGATAAATGCTGTTTATAATAAGACTTATAAAAGGGCTTCAATTAATAATGCTACTCAAAACGAGACTAACAAATTTGCATAAAAGGAGATTCTAAAGTGTTGTTTAAAAAATAAAGTTATAAATGCCGCTAAAGCTTTAAATGGAAATAGGATAATGCTATTCCAAATACGATTTTTCAAAATATGATAATTTTGCATATAAGTAAAAACAAAATGCGAGTTTGCATAGTATTCCAGTAAATGTTTGAAAAACAAACTAAACAATGACGTATTAATTGACTTGACATTTTACAAGTATAAATGAGATTCTGTTTTGTTAACTACATTTGGTCAAAATATGCATAATTTGAATACATCTTAAAAAAATTGTTTACAAAATATTCTTAAGTTCATACTTGCGTATTAGCGGCGTTTTAAAATTCCTAGGATAGTAAGAACAAAACATGATTCTTTTAACTCGAAAATACGTATTTACGCTATTGAAAAATTAATTATTCTAGAAATAAATATTATAAATAATTTTAACATAAAAAAAAAGAAGAAAATGAAACCTATGGAATTAATTTCGGGTTTTCCTTTAAATTAACTACCCGTTACACTAAATCTAACCCAACTAATTCATTATGGATTCATCTAGAACTAAAAAAATAAAATGTTAGTCATGCATAAACGGAAATCAAATACATAACGAGAATAAAATAGAAAGAATAAATGCAAGCCAATGGATCTGGCCCATTTGGGCCACTGCTGCAAATCTGTTTTTTGCTATATGGGCCACTGCTGCAATTCTGTTTTTTGCTATATGGGCCTTGACCCAGAATTTTCATTTGATGCGGATATGGGCTGGACACGAGAGGGACTTCATTGGGCTTTCAGCCCAACACCGAATGTGGAAGAAGAACGAGTCCCTCGGACTCGTACGTGATGGTCATGCATAAAGTGAAAAAAGAAGGGTTAGTATATAACCAACGAAGAATGTTGAACATATGAAACATGAACTCAAAGAAAGAAAAAAAAAGTAGGAAAAAGCAAAGCAAACAGATCAGGTATACTTTATATTCTAATCATATTTCAAGAGTATATAGGTGGGCAATCTCACTGCCTTGAAAATATTAAAGTACTTATAACATACTAAGATACACAATCAGCCCAGCAATGGCAATGGGCATTGTAAGAAAAACTACTCAATGTTCCAAGACAAACAGCCTCTATATGGCAGTGGTTGTATGCTTCGCAAAAAAAAAAAAATAAAAAAAAAATACTATCTGATTACAAAATGCGCTAAGCCCCAAAAATCTCCATAGCAATGGCAGCAAACAAGAGTCGAATAATTCCCAATTCATATGATGCCATACATGAGTACACGACAACAGAAACACAAGGCAGGATTCTAAATCCTTTGACAGCCAATTGCACAAGGTTAAAACAAAGATGACACTAAAGTTTGTTCACATATAACAGAACCAGCAAGTTTGACATTTTCGAGCAGCCTTAATCAATACAAACAAACTCCAATGTATCTAAATAACTGCTAGTTTTATGGCCTACGATAACATCTAAATCAAATATCCCCAACTCATTGCTTACAGAGAGGCAAACAAAAAGACCACAAGCATTTGATGTCATAAACATGGAGACAGCAGCTATAGACAGATTGGTTCCCTGATTCTTTAATCAATCAACAAAGATATGTGGATCATCATAATTTTAGTCTTAGCATGGACAGATTCAACATGGTATTCAGGGGAACAAAGAAAGAAAACAGTGTAAGCCCATGAGGTAAAGGTAAACAAGGAGAAAGTGAATGCTCACAATCAATAAGTATGTCTAAGCTAAAATGCAACGCCACAGAACTCCATGAAAAAAAAAAAAGACTAACTGTGCCAAAAGGCTAACATGAATGGACCTTAATGCAGAACCTAGGCAGTCAAACATTCCTCCAGGCACCAATTGACACATAAGCCTAAGTCCAGTGCTAGGGGATGCATGCATGGTCACAACACATATTTAACATAAATTTAGAATGACAGACTTGAAAGAAAACATGATTACTCACACAAGTTGAGTCAGACTATTGAAATTACATTCCCTTTTTTTGAAAAAAAATACTCAAACTTCCATGCAATTCAAGATCAGTAATCAGTTTAAAGGGGACTGAACCTGGAGATATGCTTTCAAGACTTAAGGGAAAGAGGAAAGATGTGCAAGTGGGCATACAAAAAAATGCTCAAACAAACACATATGGGAACTAAACAGCCATGACTAATACCAATGCATTACAGACCACCACATATTTCAAATAAGTTCACCAGCACACTCTTGAAAGTTTAGGATCGTTTTAAGATTAAGCTTTTATCTAGGCGTATCTTCAAATTAGCTTAAGTAAGGAGTGTCTGTTAAGGAATTAAGACATGTTACTCATCAAAAGACAACTCAGACCAGCTTCAATATCATACTTAAATGAATACCAATATCAGACAGTCATGCTAGAGTTTCAACACCACTTCAAGTTATTTTTTTTTTTGTTTTGGACACTATTTCTATCCTGGTAACAGAACAAACAGCAGATAACAGCAAAACCAAGTTTTAAGCTGACAATGGGTAGGAACCAGATCAATATATGCCTTGCATCCCAAACAAAAGAGTAACATCTGAATCTTGCTATACAGTAACTAACCGATTAATCATAACAAGAATATTACATAAATCATGATGAACTTAAACAAAACGAAAGTAAAATAACAACGCACAACCATATGAAACAGCAAACTACATCATATCAGCACTTTAAGCATACCCTAATAATAATTAAAACTAAACACCAGACTAATCATATAATCACATTATGTGCAAGAACTGAAAAATAACTGCAAGGGATGGAGTTTACTGACCTTCTTCGGGTGCAGCGAAGTGGGTGCGGGGGTCTTCGATTCACCTCTAAACACTTGAGTCTTCGTTGAAACAGACCCGAATCAAACTTGTGTGTTCCCAGATTCGGTGCAATACAAAAAAAGGGAAGAAATAGAAGATCGATTTCGTGTCTTAAATCGATGTAGAACGTTGTGACGGCTGCGATCTTAATGCTTTCTCCGGGATTCTGGTGATAAAGATGAGAGTTTTATCGATTTCTTTTTCGGGTTTTTTTTTTCCTCTTTTCTTCCAAGATGATTCGCCACTCCTATTTATCCCCACTTTGCTTTGCATTGTCGAAATAAAAAGTGATACGTGTGGGGAACAGAGGAATGGGGGATGATGGAGGTGGCAGCGGTCACGTGGGTGTAGCAGTGGCAACGTGGTGGTGTCAGAGCAATGGAGGCGTGGGTGTAACGTGGGAGAGGAGAGAGGCGATGGGGAACACGAGAAAATGGGGGTGTCAGAGGCGTGGGGTGGAGGAGCGTGGTGGAGACAGAGGTCTGAAACGGTGGCATGGGGGGTGGTGTTAGGAGTGTAGTGGGGGCGTGGGGTGTGTCAGAGGAGAACATGGGTGTGACGAAGGTAGTGGAGGTGTCAGAGATGAAGTGGAAGTCACGTGGGGGTATAGGTGCGGTGGAGATGGTGGAAGGTGGATGGAGATGGGAGACGAAGAAGTGGAGCGGCGGAAGAGGGGTGGCGATGAGAGAGGGAAAGAGGCGGAGACGATAATGAAGGGAAACCCTTTTAAGGATTTCCCTTATTTTGAAAGTGGTGCGGGTCGGACCCGGTCCATTTATGGACTGGACCAATTTTCGGACGGAGTATTAAAAGAATGGGCTAGTGAATTAAAACATGGACTAGTCTGAAAATTGGGATAAACGATATGGCTAATCCAAAATATTAGGAGTTGATCGGACTTTGGTTTGGGGTCCGGTAAGTCAAAAATACGGACTGAGTGCACGAAATAGTTTGGCTTCTAAATTTAAATAAAAAGACCTGTTTAAACAACTTGTGTTAAAATATTGCTCAATATGAAATATGCAATCTTTAATGCTCAGATAAAAATGGCGTTGTAATAGCCGTGCAATAATATTTCAAAAATCCGCAGTAAAATAAACACTATTATTTAATTATGCAAAGATAAATGCGATGCGTGTGCGTGAGCTGGTAAAATGCCGAAATGATAAAAATTGTGAATTATAATAATAGTAATAAATAATAGTAATAATAATAATAATAATAATAATAATAATAATAATCATAATAAATGCGATAATAGTAATAATAATAATTGACAGAATAATGTAATGACGGTATTGATAAGAGGCTAATAATTATAGTAAACATAATATATATATTAATTTTATTTTCTCAAAAATATTAGAAGCACAAATAGGTATTTTCGGAGGAGAGGAGGGACAAAATTGGGTGTCAACAACTTGTCCCTCTTTGCCCGGTAATGATGAAAGAAGTTGTCGGGCAAAGACGTTGACTTAGTAGCCTATTTTGTCCCGGCTAAAGGATTATGGAGGTCTGAGGGTAAAGAAAAATTACGGCCGAACTCTGGTCTCTGAATCGCCTACATATCTCGGGCTGCACGAGAATCAGGCCGTGTGTAGTTCTGGGATGACTACGACACATATGACTGGCAAATCACGATTTGATGCGAATCTTCGCAGAAATATTGTCCCAGTGTCGAATTATGATGACACGTGGGGTATTGTGATAGAACCCTGAAAATTGATCGTGCTGGAATGTGAACGGGAAATTTAAATTTGGAGCCGAGTGTTCGAGGTAGATCTTTGACCCTTGTCGAGAAGTCTGCTTGTCCTTCCCGACGTATTGCCCCAGTTCGCTGCCGAAGAAATAGTTCCACGTTGCGCTAAAGCTCCTGCGAAACTAAGAACTCGATGAAACTAGTCAATAAGAATAAATATTGAAATACAGCGATGCAGATGCGGTGCAATGCGGCTGCGAGTATATGCGGGGTACTAATAAAATAGCAACAAAACAAGGCAGGTGCGGTGCAATGTCTTTATGCGGAAATTTAAAAGGGCGGTGCATGGCCCGTGTGATATATGAAAGGCGGTGCTCAGCCTTATGCAGAAATTTTAAAAGGGCGGTGCATGACCCAGGAAATATATGAAAGCGATGCGAAGGGCGGCGCGCAGCCCATGCATCATATGAAAGGCGGTGCATGGCCTTATGCAGAAATTTAAAAGGGCGGTGCATGGCCCAGGCAATATATGAAAGCGATGCGAAGGGCGGTGCGCAGCCCATGCATCATATGAAAGGCGGTGCATGGCCTTATGCAGAAATTTAAAAGGGCGGTGCATGGCCCAGGCAATATATGAAAGCGATGCAAAGGGCGGTGCGCAGCCCATGCATCATATGAAAGGCAGTGCATGGCCTTATGCAGAAATTTAAAAGGGCGGTGCATGGCCCAAGCAATATATGAAAGCGATGCGAAGGGCGGTGCGCAGCCCATGCATCATATGAAAGGCGGTGCATGGCCTTATGCAGAAATTTAAAAGGGCGGTGCATGGCCCAGTACATGTATGAAAACGATGCGAAGAGCGGTGCGCAGCTTCCTGCATCATATGAAAGGCGGTGCATGGCCTTATGCAGAAATTTAAACGGGCGGTGCATGGCCCGGTAAATATAAAGCGATGCGAAGGGCGGTGCGCAGCCCATGCATCATATGAAAGGCGGTGCATGGCCTTATGCAGAAATTTAAAAGGGCGGTGCATGGCCCAGGCAATATATGAAAGCGATGCGAAGGGCGGTGCGCAGCCAATGCATCATATGAAAGGCGGTGCATGGCCTTATGCAGAAATTTAAAAGGGCGGTGCATGGCCCAGGCAATATGAAAGCGATGCGAAGGGCGGTGCGCAGCCCATGCATCATTTGAAAGGCGGTGCATGGCCTTATGCAGAAATTTAAAAGGGCGGTGCATGGCCCAGTACATGTATGAAAACGATGCGAAGAGCGGTGCGCAGCTTTCTGCATCATATGAAAGGCGGTGCATGGCCTTATGCAGAAATTTAAACGGGCGGTGCATGGCCCGGTAAATATATGAAAGCGATGCGAGGGCGGTGCGCAACCCATGCATCATATGAAAGGCGGTGCATGGCCTTATGCAGATGCAGTGCAATGGGGCCGCGAACATACGCAAGGGCATTTGAAAATAAATAAAGCAATGTATTCGAAGACAATAGAAAATATTTGTGCGTTGATATATATTTGAACAGATAATTTGCAAGGTTAGCCTATCGTGATTGCCGAGAGTTATTGACATTTGAAGGCGCAATTGATAGAAGAATGCTAAAACTGTTTGACATGCCATCCTTACAAGGTTGTAAATGTTTTAGCTTCTGCGACTTGGAAACCTGCATCCAAAGAAAATTTTGTAAGCTTGGGGAGGGGGTTGATTCGCGTTGACTTTGAGAATCTGGCTCTTTGCGCTTCATGCCTCCGACTTTGTCTGGACTTGTAACCTCCGCTCATCCCTAAGTCTTGGCCAACTAATAAAACGATCTGATTAAAATCATATTATTTCAAAATAAAATAGACATAGTAAAATATGGGTATAGTGATAAATAATTTCTGTTGAACTTGGAACTGTGACACATTGTGAAACAAAGCGAATGCCCCTTCTTCGAAGCTTTCTTATGTCTTCTGACCACGACTCTTCACGTCTCTCGATGTCGCTCGCGACGATACCCTTAAAAATTTGTCCCAGTTTCTAGCATAGGACGATGTGTAACTTTAAAGAGGGCGAGACCGAGCCCGACATAGGCTGCCTACGTATCCCCTCTGGGAATCAGGTCAGGCGTAGTTCGTAGATTACAAGCAGAAATAAAATTGAGGTTTTGTAAGAAAGTGACCGAGGCCTATGCGGGCCGCCTACGTATCCCCCATGGGAATCAGGCCAAGCGTAGTTCATAATACAAGTAGAATGAGATCTTATCCTGAAAATCTGACCCGATATAGGTTTGTTACGCCTCCCGCCGAGGGAGAGAAACGCCATTACATGGAAAATTATTGCAGAATATTACATACAAAATGAAGAAAAGGCTCCTAAATGTAATATCTCTTGACGGCGTCTGCGTTGATAGCTTTCGGCCAAATTTCGCCGTCCATTTCTGCTAAGACTAAAACCCCTCCAGTCAATACCCGATGAACCATATAAGGTCCTTGCCAGTTAGGCGCGAATTTCCCTTTAGCTTCATCTTGACATGGGAATATGCGTTTCAATACCAATTGCCCTGTTTTGAATTGCCTCGGTCTTACCTTCTTGTTGAAAGCTCTGGCCATTCTATTCTGATAAAGCTGCCCATGACAAACTGCATTCAATCTCTTTTCGTCGATGAGCATCAATTGTTCATATCGATTCTGTACCCACTTAGCGTCACTTAACTCAGCTTCTTGGATGATTCTCAGAGATGGGATTTCTACCTCAGCAGGTAACACCGCCTCTGTCCCGTAGACCAAAAGATAAGGCGTCGCCCCCGTTGAAGTCCTCACAGTAGTGCGATACCCGAGAAGAGCTAACGACAGTTTTTCATGCCAATGCCTGTAATTATCGATCATTTTCCTTAATATTCTCTTGATATTTTTGTTGGCTGCTTCAACTGCCCCGTTCATCTGAGGGCGATAAGGAGTGGAATTGCGATGAGTAATCTTGAAGGTATCGCAAATCTCCCGCATTAGATCACTGTTAAGGTTAGCGCCGTTATCCGTTATGATTGACTCTGGGACTCCGAATCGGCAAATAATGTTGTTCCGAACGAAATCCGCTACCACCTTTTTTGTTACCGACTTATGTGAAGATGCCTCCACCCACTTTGTGAAATAATCAATGGCTACCAAAATGAACCTATGCCCATTCGACGCGGCTGGCTCGATAGGACCGATGACATCCATACCCCAAGCTGCGAAAGGCCACGGAGAACTCGTCACATTCAATTCATTTGGCGGAACTCGAATCAAATCACCATGAATTTGACATCGGTGACATTTCTGCACAAAACGGATACAATCGGACTCTATAGTCATCCAGAAATAGCCTGCGCGAAGGATTTTCTTGGCCAGTGTGAAGCCATTCATATGAGGCCCACATGTGCCGCCATGCACTTCTTCAATCAAACGGACCGCTTCTTTAGCATCAACGCATCTTAATAATCCTAAATCGGGGGTCCTTCTATACAGGATTTCTCCACTTAGGAAGAAATGGTTTGCTAACCTCCGAAGCGTTTTCTTCTGAACACTGGTTATGCCTTCCGGATAGTCTCCTGTCTTAAGATATTTGTTAATGTCGTAGTACCAAGGTTCTCCATCAGGCTCTTCGTCCACATAGAAGCAATGTGCATGTTGATCATGCACATTTATCTTGATAGGATCTATGCTATTCTTGTCCGGATGCTGAATCATAGAAGACAAAGTGGCCAAAGCATCAGCAAACTCGTTCTGTGTCCTTGGAACGTGTTTGAATTCTACCTTGATGAATCTTTTACACAAATCTTTCACGCAGTGCAAGTACGGGAGTATCTTCCCGTTCTTAGTGGTCCATTCGCCTCGCACTTGATGAACTAGCAAATCTGAATCGCCTATAACCAAAAGCTCTTGTATATGCATGTCAACGGCCATTCTGAGGCCAAGAATACAAGCCTCATATTCTGCCATATTATTGGTACACGGGAACTTGAGCTTTGCTGAAATGGGGTAATGCTGCCCTGACTCTGAAATCAAGACTGCTCCCACGCCGACTCCTTTAGGATTTACCGCCCCATCGAAGAACAGTCTCCACCCCGGGTACTCTTCTGCGACATCTTCCCCGATGAACAACGCTTCTTCATCCGGGAAATAAGTTTTAAGGGGTATGTATTCCCCACCCACAGGATTTTCTGCAAGATGATCTGCTATCGCCTGCCCTTTGACAGCCTTTTGGGTAACATACACAATGTCGAACTCACTCAGCAACATCTGCCATTTGGCTAGCTTTCCGGTAGGCATAGGCTTCTGAAAAATATACTTGAGTGGGTCCATTCTTGAGATGAGGCAAGTAGTATATGCAGACAGATAATGTCTCAACTTCTGTGCAACCCAAGTCAAAGCACAACATGTGCGTTCCAATAACGTGTATCGCGCCTCGTAAGGCGTGAACTTTTTGCTCAAGTAGTATATTGCTCGCTCCCTCCTTCCTGTTTCGTCATGTTGTCCTAATACGCATCCGAAAGCGTTTTCTGATACGGACAAATACAATAACAAAGGTCTTCCAGCCTCTGGAGGTACCAAAACAGGCGGGCTAGACAAATACTCTTTGATTTTGTCAAAGGCTCTTTGGCAATCTTCAGTCCATTTGGTAGGAGCATCCTTCCTCAATAACTTGATTATTGGTTCGCATATCACCGTCGATTGTGCTATAAACCGGCTGATGTAGTTGAGACGCCCGAGGAAACTCATCACATCTTTCCGACTCTTTGGAGCAGGCAATTCCTGAATGGCTTTTATCTTCGAGGGGTCCAACTCTATGCCTCTTCTGCTCACAATAAAACCCAACAATTTCCCTGCAGGAACACCGAATGCACACTTTGCGGGGTTCAACTTCAGATTGTATCGCCTCAACCTGTCGAAGAACTTTCTCAAATCTGTTAGATGGTCTAAGCTCTTTCGCGATTTGATGATGATATCATCCACATAGACTTCAATCTCTTTATGGATCATATCATGGAAAATGGTGGTCATGGCTCTCATGTAGGTAGCTCCTGCGTTCTTGAGCCCAAAAGGCATTACCCGATAATAGTACACTCCCCAAGGTGTGATGAATGCTGTTTTCTCTGCATCTTCTTCGTCCATTAGAATCTGGTGATATCCTGCGTAACAATCCACGAAAGACTGCATCTCATGCTTCGCACAATTATCAATGAGCATGTGTATATTCGGGAGAGGAAAATCGTCTTTTGGACTAGCCTTGTTGAGATCCCGGTAATCCACGCATACTCTAACTTTACCATCCTTCTTTGGTACGGGAACGATATTGGCTAGCCAAGTGGGGTACATTGTAGTCCGAATGACCTTCGCATCAAACTGTTTGGAGATTTCTTCTTTGATTTTCAAGCTCAAATCCGATTTAATGTTTCTCTTCTTTTGCTTTATCGGAGGACAGGATGGATCAAGAGACAACTTATGCGAGACGATGTCAGTGCTTAGTCCGGGCATATCATCGTAAGACCAAGCAAACACATCTATATATTCTTTCAACAGTTTGATCAATTTTTCCCTCTGCGACGGGGTCAAATGGACACTGATTCTCACTTCCATCATAATTTTTGAATTACTCAAATTTATAACTTCCGTTTCATCCAGATTCGGTTTTGGCTTATTCTCAAAATGTTTGAAATCTTTAGTTAATCCTTCAGGTTGCATATCTTCTTCATATTCTTCAAAATCTTGCTCGGCATTTCCTACGGGCTTGCTTGTTTCATTATGTGTCACATTCGCAGTATCGGCAGATTTATTTATTTGATTGCTGAAAAGTAAAAGAAAATTAATTAAACAAAGACAGGAAGAATATAAATAAAAGCACGACTTGAAAATTGCATTTAAACTTTGAAAGTTTGGAGGCAAAGATAACAAAAGCATGGACACGATTCGGCCTCAATTTCGAATCGTGTCGGTTCCATTAAATACTGAATACAACTCGTCTACCAAGACTCCCGAAGAAATGGGGGCGGGGTACAAGTCCAATTGTTCAAGCGGCATCCCGGCTCTGCATCCCGAATAGTCGAATCTTCAGAACAACCGTCCGAAACCATGTTGCATTCGGTTTCTTCTTCAGTGATGAACAAGTTCTTAAAACTTTCCAGGAGGGTATTCTCAAATATCTCCTGTGGTGCTTGAGCAACGGAAGCTTTAGAAAATGACTGATTCAGGCGAGGAACAGGCTTTGGCAAGGGAACGTCGCTCTTTCTTCTGAGACTAGCTGAAGCAATCTCCTCGGGGGTGGGCTCATATCCGAGCCCGAAAGTATACTTGTGCCCAGGCAGTTGAATTGGTTCCACAATTCCATCTGAGTTCGGGCCGAGGCCTTGACCGGGTCGGAAGCCATTTCTCAGCATCTCCCACGCCACCATCATAAGTACCTGTGGCAATTCCATCTTCCTCACTTGAGCGGTGCACACGTTCTCCTTGATATGGAAAACAGATCCGTCTAGCCTTTCCACACTTTGAATAGGAGGAATTGAACATTCCGGGTATAGAGAATTATTGCCTTCTCCATGGATTACTACTTCTTGATGATCCCACACGAACTTTAAACTCTGGTGCAAAGTGGAAGGAACCGCGCCAGCCATGTGGATCCATGGTCTCCCGATCAGCAAGTTGTAGCTAGTAGATATGTCCATCACTTGGAACTTCACTATGAACTCCACAGGCCCAATCTCCAGAAACAGATCAATCTCTCCAACAACATCTCTTTGGGCTCCGTCAAAACCTTTGACACTGACCTGACTGCCGCGGAGTTTCCCGACATCGATCCCTAAGGCTCGTAGAGTAGCGACAGGACATATATTGACAGCTGAACCTCCGTCGATCAATACTTTGGAGATGAACTTATCCCTGCATCTGATGGTGATGTTCAATGCTTTGTTATGCCCCAAACCTTCAGGTGGCAACTCGTCATTATGAAAAGATACTCGATGGGCCTCAAGGATTTCCCCCACCATAGCCGACAGTTTCTCACTGGAAGTCTCAGCTGGAACATAGGCTTCACTTAGTATTTTCACTAGGGCACTCCTGTGCGCTTCAGAGTTCATCAACAATGCAAACAAGGAAATCTGAGCTGGTGTTTTCTTCAATTGTTCTATAACAGAATATTCTTTCGTCGGCATTTTCCTCCAGAATTCTTCGACTTCAGCTTCTGTAACAGTTTTTTTCGGACCATTCTCCTTGCTTGACGCCCCTCGTGCTATCTCTTCAGGGGCATAGCACCGTCCAGACCTAGTCATTCCGGTGGCAATGGTTTCCACGACCACTCTCCCTTTCCCTTTATCTCTCTCAACGGATTGATAATCCCAAGGGACCGCTTTGGTGTTGCGAGAAGGTGTTGGGGCAACGAAAGCTGTGATCCTGGGCCCCGGAGTGAGAACTTCGAATGGAGCCCTCTTTTGAACTGTGATTATTGGAGCAACACAGGCTGACGATTCAGACTCATCATTTCCTTTAACTGGCACGATAGTCCCTTCCAGATTGCAATCTTCGTCAATGGTGATCATGTGCACATTTGCATTGCCGTGGTTCGGTAGTGGATTGTTGTTTATGTTCGGGGGAGCTTCCTTAAGCTGTATGACCCCTTCCTTGATTAGTGCCTCAACTCTATCCTTGAGAGCAAAGCAGCTTCCGGTATCATGCCCTGCAATTCCCGAATGATATGCACAATGTTTGGTCCCGTCGTACCATCCCGGGATGGGATCAGGAGTTCTCCCTTGAATCGGTTGGAGTATCCCTGCCATTTTCAGCCTCTCGTACAATTGGGCTAAAGGTTCGGCTAATGGTGTGTAGGTCTTGGTTGGTCTTCTTTCGATATTTGGGCGTGGTCTAGGTGCGTTTTGGGGGCGATTTGGTGAATGGTATTGAGGTTGTGTTGTGTATGTTGGACGATGTTGTGATGGGTTTTGGTAGGAAGGGGTTCGAGGTGCATAGTATGCTGGTTGAGTATGGTAAACAGGAAAGGGGGTAGGCGGGGGTTGGTAATAAGGCTGAGGTGTTTGGGTATACTGGCTGTAGTGTGAGGGCTGGGGCGAGGAATATTGGCGGGTTAATTTTTGGGTTGGTCTTTGATCTTGGATGGCCATGACTTGGGATACTCCGTCTCTTTTCTTCTTAGCAGGGTCTGCCTGAATAGCCTTACTTGTGGCCTGCAAGGCCGCAAGATTCGTAACTCTCCCCGTCTTAATCCCTTCTTCAATGAAGTCCCCCATTCTGATGACTTCAGCAAACTTCTGCCCAATGACACTTAACATTCTCTCGTAGTATGTGGGATCCTTTAAGGATTGTACAAAGAGCATTGTCATTTCATTCTCTGCCATCGGGGGCTGGACCTTTGCGGCTTCTGATCTCCAGCGCATAGCGTATTCCCGAAAAGTTTCTGTTGATTTTCTCTCCAGCTTCATCAAATAGAACCGATCTGGGACAGTCTCGGTGTTGAATCTGAACCTGTCCATGAATTCCTGGGCCATCTCCCCAACTGTGCCACCTCTGCGGGTCTTGATATGTGTACCAATCCAGTGTCTCTCCCGTTAAACTTCTTATAAACAGTTTCATTCTGATGGCTTGGTCTTTGCCTACTCCGACCAGCTTGTCGCAATACGATCTCAAATGAGCCCGAGGGTTTCCTTTCCCGTCGAACATGTCAAACTTTGGCACCTTATATCCAGCAGGTAACTCAATGTCCGGATGAATGCACAGATCTTCGTATTCAAGTCCTTCACATCCCCTGTTGGTCTGGATATTCCTGACTGCTTCCCTCAGACTGCGAAGCTCCTTCGCCACCTCTTCATCTGCCCTCGTCCTGGCTTCTCTTTCCAACTCTTCATAAGGGTCAACTTCTGGATGCTGCAAGGCCTGTACCTGGGTAGTGAAAGGATGAGCTTCTGCCGCATATTGCGTATTATGGCTAGCAATATGCGCCAGTGGGGTGTGTTGAGCTGCTGGGTAGTTTTGGGTGTGCGGGTTAATTTGAGTAACTGTAGGTTGGGGAATGTAAGGAGTGGTGAAAGGTTGTGCGTTGGTTTGTTGGAAGTTAACTTGATGGAGGTTGGCTTGTTGCTGGTCATTTGGTTGCGAGGTAGTTTGTTGTATGTTGGTTTGTTGCGGGATGGTTTGTTGTTGGACAGTTGGTTGTGGCATGGTTGGTTGTGAGTGGATTTGGGGTGGAACGGCTTGTTGTGGATTCGATTGATGTGAAGTGGATTGCTGTTGGTTAGCTTGTTGGGGGTTGGAAGTACTTGGATGAGTCGTGTAAAGCGCAGGGTTGGTAGGAGAGGGCTGAGGTGCGGGTGAATCGACAGGCGAAAAGGATGGTGGGATTGTGGTGTTTGTTCTGTGTTCCGGATGAGGGGCGTTCAGTGTGATGGATAGGTTGGTGAGATTTCGCAGTCGCTCAATTTCGGTCTGCATATTGGCCATTTGTTGCAACAATTGGGCAATGAGTTCGTCATTTCCCCCTCCTGAAGCCTCAGGTTCCTCTCTTGGAAGAGTGACGAGTCCCAAGCCAGTCTGTTCGGATGCCCCTGAATCATTCATATTGCCGGATGTTCGTGCTTTTGATCTCGTGAAGTATGGATGGTCTGCCAGTTCGCAGTCAACACGAATCAACCTCTGGGGGATAAACAAAAGAAAATAAACCTTCAAAATGAAGAAAACTACGTTAGTATAGGGCAAATGCTTGCTGTGAAATTAATGCTAAAATTTAGCAGACAATGTTGAAAAGGAGCGCATATTGTGTAGCAAATAAGCACATATTGCGTGACAAACATACATGAAAATAGCAAACAAACATATTGCGAACGAGCATATATTGAATAGCAAACAAAGCGTATCGAGAGGAAATCAATGCGTCCTATTATGCAAGGGACCCTTTTGTGCCAAAGGTAGGCCTAGCGCAGATTTCGGGATTATGATAGAGTGATCCAAGCCATTTAATCGTAACCATGCGAGTTTGGATATAAAAGGCCAAGTGCCATTAGATAAAATAAAAGCGAGTACATCCAAAACAAACACGGATACATCAAAAGATAATAAAATACAACAACAATCCACAACCTAGGCCTAAATTTAATCATGCTGGCTGCTGAGCTGAAGATGCTGCTCCATCAACGTTGGACTGTGCTCCGGTATTCCCAAAATATTGCATGATGTTCGTCATTTGATCCCACATCTCGGGAGTGACAACCATGGTTCCCAAGCGAGCGTGTTTTATCCAGATCGTTTTTACTCTATCTTCAAAACCCGATTCGCTTGCTGGGCTAGGCTCTATGCTACCATAATCTTCGTGCAGCCATGCACGATATTCTGGACTACTTTCTGCTGGTCCAACCCCAATGTCTGTGGGATTGATGTTAACCCATTCGTCGAGCTTTAAGCCAACTTTAGGAATTCTAAAATCATGCCCAAAGAATATTTCGGAGCCGCTCATGTTAGCTTGGAGGGGAATTACTTGATCTATACCAAACTGTCGAAGTACGCGCACCGGGGCGTATGGCTGGAGGCCCTTCAGTCCAATAAGCTTAATGTAATAATTTTCCTTTCCTCTTATGTAAGCCGGGGTACGGGGTAACAAGGGGTATTTCCATTGAATTTGATTGCCAGTGCGGGAAGCTAAGAACCCATACCAATCGCGAGTGCCAACTGGGGATACGAACGCCTTCATCCTTTCGTAAAAACTAGTAATCATATTTGACTCACCTAAGCATATGTCTGCCATATTCGGACGCTGATAAAAGTGTTCCATTGCCCACATCTGAAGGAGAATATTGCAACCCTCAAAGAAACTCGATTTCCCTCGTCTACATTTCCCTAAGGCCCGAAATATTTCTGCTAAAATCATTGGGACCAAAGTGAGTTGTGCACCATCCACCTTTTCAAAAAGCGCTCGAGCCACAGAACAAATGCAGGTACTGATCTTTCCATATTCACGTGGGAATACCAAAATCCCAAGTAAAGCTACCGCGAATACGATAGGTCGTCTAACTTGCCAATGTGCCGGAGTGCATAAAAATTCTTTTCTGAACAACTTGTACCCATCTTGACGCCCATACCTCTCATATAAATAGTCCAGCGATACCCAATTGTTTTCGAAGCACCGAAGTCCCTTTGTGTTTTTCAACCCAAAATAGCGGAGAAATTTCTTTCCCGATTGACTGTGCGGGATAATCTGAACCTTCCCTTGGCATTTTAAATTCGTGAAGTAGCTTATCTCTTCCAATGTAGGTGTGAGCTCAAAATCTTTAAATTTGAAAACTGCTCGGTCAGGGTCCCAAAATTGGAGTAAAGTTCTAACTATATGCTTGTCCGGAGCGATTTGAAGCAGCGAAGGGAGGAACTTCAACATCCTCGTGACCGCCAGTCTACTACCCAAGTCTAGATCTTCCCACCATAACTTCAATTTGCTCGGGACGCCGCGGACCATCTTAATTTTGGGATCTGCGGGACGAAATCCATCTACAAAAATAAAATAAAAATAAAATACAGACTTTCCCAAACTCGAAGTGTCATGATTAGGCTTGCACCCATCTATCACTATCACGTTACACATAATATGCTTGTTGGTCGTTGGGTTATGCAAACCCGTCGACGATTTGGTAGGTTTTCTAATTGTGGAACCGATACCAAAGATTGACCCACCTAAGGTTTATGCATGCATGACTTAATAAAATTGGTGGCAAAGCTCTATCTTAAGTTTTTCTAAGATTTGGCTTACTAGACACAAGGTTCCCGAGTGGACTACTCGAGTGAGAAGGCTACGCGGTCACCGTTATTCGGACACCCCCGCGCACGCGCCAACTCTCCTAAGATTTGGATTCTACGAAGAAATTTGCGGGTGCGCTAAGCACACCTCGCGTGTACGTGTGATAGTGTGAGATTTCCAAAAGTGGAGGAAATATGAACGGGATGCCAATTTAAGGAAAGCAGTAACATATTATTACATAGAAAATTTCTCATAATAAAGCAAATACTTAAGAGAACACAAAAGAAACAAACAAGGCAACAAATAAAAGCAAGCATAAAGAAAACAATCAAACATCCAACAATTTAATTATTAACCTAAGTGTGTTATGGTTAGAACCTAGAATCCCCAGCGGAGTCGCCAAGCTGTTATACCCCATTTTAACCGGGTTAGAGCGGAGTATGACATATTGGAGATTTCTAAATTGTTTTGTTTTAAGGAGTCGCCACCTAATTAATTTTACGGTGAATTAGGACACCTAATTATTAACTAAGGTATAGCTAATTAAACCTCCGTTAATAGTCTGCTTAACCAGTATGATTCTAGGTAAGGGTTCTGTATTATCCTAAAGGGAAGGGGTTAGGCATCCTCTAGAGTCCGTTAACTTACGGTTATCCGACCAAACTTAGGTTAATTAATTAAGGTTAAATATAGTGTTTAAATTTTAAGAAAATAGCTTGTAAAATATAGTAATGCTATTTGAACTGATTTGTAGGAAAATATATGACTTGCATAAAAGGAAATGCTTTTTAAAAATGAGACTTATAAATATTGTTAATCTTTGAATGAGAATAGTGATGTTATCTTAAAATAAGACTCATAAAATATAATATTTTGCATATGAAAAAGATAAATGCTGTTTATAATAAGACTTATAAAAGGGCTTCAATTAATAATGCTACTCAAAACGAGACTAACAAATTTGCATAAAAGGAGATTCTAAAGTGTTGTTTAAAAAATAAAGTTATAAATGCCGCTAAAGCTTTAAATGGAAATAGGATAATGCTATTCCAAATACGATTTTTCAAAATATGATAATTTTGCATATAAGTAAAAACAAAATGCGAGTTTGCATAGTATTCCAGTAAATGTTTGAAAAACAAACTAAACAATGACGTATTAATTGACTTGACATTTTACAAGTATAAATGAGATTCTGTTTTGTTAACTACATTTGGTCAAAATATGCATAATTTGAATACATCTTAAAAAAATTGTTTACAAAATATTCTTAAGTTCATACTTGCGTATTAGCGGCGTTTTAAAATTCCTAGGATAGTAAGAACAAAACATGATTCTTTTAACTCGAAAATACGTATTTACGCTATTGAAAAATTAATTATTCTAGAAATAAATATTATAAATAATTTTAACATAAAAAAAAAGAAGAAAATGAAACCTATGGAATTAATTTCGGGTTTTCCTTTAAATTAACTACCCGTTACACTAAATCTAACCCAACTAATTCATTATGGATTCATCTAGAACTAAAAAAATAAAATGTTAGTCATGCATAAACGGAAATCAAATACATAACGAGAATAAAATAGAAAGAATAAATGCAAGCCAATGGATCTGGCCCATTTGGGCCACTGCTGCAAATCTGTTTTTTGCTATATGGGCCACTGCTGCAATTCTGTTTTTTGCTATATGGGCCTTGACCCAGAATTTTCATTTGATGCGGATATGGGCTGGACACGAGAGGGACTTCATTGGGCTTTCAGCCCAACACCGAATGTGGAAGAAGAACGAGTCCCTCGGACTCGTACGTGATGGTCATGCATAAAGTGAAAAAAGAAGGGTTAGTATATAACCAACGAAGAATGTTGAACATATGAAACATGAACTCAAAGAAAGAAAAAAAAAGTAGGAAAAAGCAAAGCAAACAGATCAGGTATACTTTATATTCTAATCATATTTCAAGAGTATATAGGTGGGCAATCTCACTGCCTTGAAAATATTAAAGTACTTATAACATACTAAGATACACAATCAGCCCAGCAATGGCAATGGGCATTGTAAGAAAAACTACTCAATGTTCCAAGACAAACAGCCTCTATATGGCAGTGGTTGTATGCTTCGCAAAAAAAAAAAAAAAAAAAAAAATACTATCTGATTACAAAATGCGCTAAGCCCCAAAAATCTCCATAGCAATGGCAGCAAACAAGAGTCGAATAATTCCCAATTCATATGATGCCATACATGAGTACACGACAACAGAAACACAAGGCAGGATTCTAAATCCTTTGACAGCCAATTGCACAAGGTTAAAACAAAGATGACACTAAAGTTTGTTCACATATAACAGAACCAGCAAGTTTGACATTTTCGAGCAGCCTTAATCAATACAAACAAACTCCAATGTATCTAAATAACTGCTAGTTTTATGGCCTACGATAACATCTAAATCAAATATCCCCAACTCATTGCTTACAGAGAGGCAAACAAAAAGACCACAAGCATTTGATGTCATAAACATGGAGACAGCAGCTATAGACAGATTGGTTCCCTGATTCTTTAATCAATCAACAAAGATATGTGGATCATCATAATTTTAGTCTTAGCATGGACAGATTCAACATGGTATTCAGGGGAACAAAGAAAGAAAACAGTGTAAGCCCATGAGGTAAAGGTAAACAAGGAGAAAGTGAATGCTCACAATCAATAAGTATGTCTAAGCTAAAATGCAACGCCACAGAACTCCATGAAAAAAAAAAAAGACTAACTGTGCCAAAAGGCTAACATGAATGGACCTTAATGCAGAACCTAGGCAGTCAAACATTCCTCCAGGCACCAATTGACACATAAGCCTAAGTCCAGTGCTAGGGGATGCATGCATGGTCACAACACATATTTAACATAAATTTAGAATGACAGACTTGAAAGAAAACATGATTACTCACACAAGTTGAGTCAGACTATTGAAATTACATTCCCTTTTTTTGAAAAAAAATACTCAAACTTCCATGCAATTCAAGATCAGTAATCAGTTTAAAGGGGACTGAACCTGGAGATATGCTTTCAAGACTTAAGGGAAAGAGGAAAGATGTGCAAGTGGGCATACAAAAAAATGCTCAAACAAACACATATGGGAACTAAACAGCCATGACTAATACCAATGCATTACAGACCACCACATATTTCAAATAAGTTCACCAGCACACTCTTGAAAGTTTAGGATCGTTTTAAGATTAAGCTTTTATCTAGGCGTATCTTCAAATTAGCTTAAGTAAGGAGTGTCTGTTAAGGAATTAAGACATGTTACTCATCAAAAGACAACTCAGACCAGCTTCAATATCATACTTAAATGAATACCAATATCAGACAGTCATGCTAGAGTTTCAACACCACTTCAAGTTTTTTTTTTTTTTTGTTTTGGACACTATTTCTATCCTGGTAACAGAACAAACAGCAGATAACAGCAAAACCAAGTTTTAAGCTGACAATGGGTAGGAACCAGATCAATATATGCCTTGCATCCCAAACAAAAGAGTAACATCTGAATCTTGCTATACAGTAACTAACCGATTAATCATAACAAGAATATTACATAAATCATGATGAACTTAAACAAAACGAAAGTAAAATAACAACGCACAACCATATGAAACAGCAAACTACATCATATCAGCACTTTAAGCATACCCTAATAATAATTAAAACTAAACACCAGACTAATCATATAATCACATTATGTGCAAGAACTGAAAAATAACTGCAAGGGATGGAGTTTACTGACCTTCTTCGGGTGCAGCGAAGTGGGTGCGGGGGTCTTCGATTCACCTCTAAACACTTGAGTCTTCGTTGAAACAGACCCGAATCAAACTTGTGTGTTCCCAGATTCGGTGCAATACAAAAAAAGGGAAGAAATAGAAGATCGATTTCGTGTCTTAAATCGATGTAGAACGTTGTGACGGCTGCGATCTTAATGCTTTCTCCGGGGTTCTGGTGATAAAGATGAGAGTTTTATCGATTTCTTTTTCGGGTTTTTTTTTTCCTCTTTTCTTCCAAGATGATTCGCCACTCCTATTTATCCCCACTTTGCTTTGCATTGTCGAAATAAAAAGTGATACGCGTGGGGAACAGAGGAATGGGGGATGATGGAGGTGGCAGCGGTCACGTGGGTGTAGCAGTGGCAACGTGGTGGTGTCAGAGCAATGGAGGCGTGGGTGTAACGTGGGAGAGGAGAGAGGCGATGGGGAACACGAGAAAATGGGGGTGTCAGAGGCGTGGGGTGGAGGAGCGTGGTGGAGACAGAGGTCTGAAACGGTGGCATGGGGGGTGGTGTTAGGAGTGTAGTGGGGGCGTGGGGTATGTCAGAGGAGAACATGGGTGTGACGAAGGTAGTGGAGGTGTCAGAGATGAAGTGGAAGTCACGTGGGGGTATAGGTGCGGTGGAGATGGTGGAAGGTGGATGGAGATGGGAGACGAAGAAGTGGAGCGGCGGAAGAGGGGTGGCGATGAGAGAGGGAAAGAGGCGGAGACGATAATGAAGGGAAACCCTTTTAAGGATTTCCCTTATTTTGAAAGTGGTGCGGGTCGGACCCGGTCCATTTATGGACTGGACCAATTTTCGGACGGAGTATTAAAAGAATGGGCTAGTGAATTAAAACATGGACTAGTCTGAAAATTGGGATAAACGATATGGCTAATCCAAAATATTAGGAGTTGATCGGACTTTGGTTTGGGGTCCGGTAAGTCAAAAATACGGACTGAGTGCACGAAATAGTTTGGCTTCTAAATTTAAATAAAAAGACCTGTTTAAACAACTTGTGTTAAAATATTGCTCAATATGAAATATGCAATCTTTAATGCTCAGATAAAAATGGCGTTGTAATAGCCGTGCAATAATATTTCGAAAATCCGCAGTAAAATAAACACTATTATTTAATTATGCAAAGATAAATGCGATGCGTGTGCGTGAGCTGGTAAAATGCCGAAATGATAAAAATTGTGAATTATAATAATAGTAATAAATAATAGTAATAATAATAATAATAATAATAATAATAATAATCATAATAAATGCGATAATAGTAATAATAATAATTGACAGAATAATGTAATGACGGTATTGATAAGAGGCTAATAATTATAGTAAACATAATATATATATTAATTTTATTTTCTCAAAAATATTAGAAGCACAAATAGGTATTTTCGGAGGAGAGGAGGGACAAAATTGGGTGTCAACACCAGCAACGCGTTATACTTCATGTCCCTTTCTAGTACATTGAACACTGTTTGCTGGATGGTACCATCGATGTTTACCGGCAATGAGATTTCCCCCTTTGTGGTTTCGCTCGCCATGTTGAACCCGCTGAGTACACGGGCTACCGGTACGATCTGGTCGAGCAGCCCTAGCTGTTTGATCACTCTCCACCGGATGATGTTGGCTGAGCTACCCGGGCCAATCAAAATACATTTAAACTTAGTTTTAAAGATAAGTATAGAGATTACCAATGCATCATTGTGCGGTTGAATGATGCCCTCCGCGTCCTCGTTGCTGAAAGAGATAGAGCCCTCGGGTACATAATCCCGACTGCGCTTCTCACGACCAACAGAGACCTTGACCCGTTTCATTACGGGCCCTCGAGGTTCATCGGTGCCACCAACTATCATGTTGATCGTATGTTGGGGTTCCTCTGGCTCGGTCCTTTGATGGGCCTCCCTTTCCTTGTAGTGACTTTTGGCTCGTTCACTCCGCATCTCTCGGAGATGAGCATTCTTCAGCAACCGGGCTACCTTCTCTCTCAACTGGCGACAATCCTCGGTTCTGTGACCATGGGTTCCGTGGTATTCACACACCATGCTCGGGTCCCGTTGGCCCAGGTCCGACCTTAGAGGTCTTGGCCATCTTACATCCGGAACACGACCAATGGCCGAGATTAGGCCCGAGGTATTGACGTTGAAGTTGTACTCCGATATCTTTGGCAAGTCCTTGTTGCCGGCAGAGCTTCCGGTATCGCTCCTGAATGAGAGACCCCGATTGTTCGACGGGCGCTCGACCCGTTTGTTTCCCCGATCGGAGAAATGGCTTGGGCTATCCCTCGATTTCTTCGACCTAAAACTTAGCTTCTCCGAATGGGAGTATGGCCGATACCTTTCCTTTGACGATTCGGTCTTCATTTCGTAACCTTTCTTTGGTTTCTCAAAATTCCAGCTCGTATTAATCGGCCCCGGGGGAAGCTCGAATTGATCATCCTCCACCCGAATCTTCGACTCGTATCTGTTATGGACATCAGCTCATGTCACGGCCTCGTACTCCAGCAGACTCTCCTTCAATTTGAACGAAGCCGTCGAGCTTCGGACATTGAACCCCTTTGTGAAAGCCTATGCGGCCCATTCTTCGGGGACCGAAGGGAGCTCCATTCATTCCCTTTGGAACCGGTTGACAAATTCACGGAGCAACTCGTCGTCGCTTTGGGCTATACGGAAGATGTCCACCTTGCGGGCCTGCACCTTTTTGGCACCGGCATGAGCTTTTACGAAGGCATCGACGAGCATTTCGAAAGAAGTGATCGAATGCTCGGGCAGATGATCGTACCACGTCAATGCTCCCTTTGACAAAGTCTCCCCAAATTTTTTCAACAACACCGACTCAATTTCATCTTCCTCCATATCATTGCCTTTTATAGCACAAATGTATGAGGTCACGTGCTCGTGCGGGTCCGTTGTACCATCATATTTCTGTATATCCGGCATTTTGAACCTCTTTGGGATCAATTTCGGAGCTGCGCTCGGAAGAAAAGGCCTTTGGATGTACCTCTTCGAATTCAGCCCCTTCAGTAAAGGCGGAGCCCCCGGGATCTGGTCCACCCGAGAATTGTATGTTTCGACCCTCGTTTCGGTTGAGTCTACCCGTTTTGCCAAATTTTCGAGCATCTTCAGAACCTCGGTAGAAGAACCGGCTCTGGAGCCGTTGCTCTCAACCATTCGTGCCTCATCCCTTCCGGTTTCGGCAACACCCTTTCTCTTCTCCAGCTCTGTTTCATCTTTTCCGCTTTGCAACCGGGCAATTGCGATTCCTTGCTCGGCGATTTCCGCTCTTTGTTCCTGCAACATTTCAAAAATCAAACGTAAGTTAACATTGTCGTTTGGTGCATCCGGTTCTCTCCGGCCCTGTGTCCGGGACAAAGTAACAAAATTGTGAGTATTTAGAGGATCAGTGGCCAGTAGGGCGGCATTCTCCTGGTCCACGGTGTTTTGCCGGTTGAGGCCCTCCCTCGAGTCGACGGGGTTCGGGTCAGCGGGATTTGACAATCCTCGTGGCCCGCTGCCTTCATTTTTCGCCACAATCTCGGTGTTGTTGACGTGACCAGATTGTTCGATACTAGCCATTTGGTCCGTTCTAGCAGAGACAGACAGGAGATGTTTTTGATTTTGATGAATATGAATATGATAGAAATCAAGACCAAAAACCACTGTTATCCTAGCCCCACGGTGGGCGCCAAACTGTTTACCCCGGATTTGGATAATCAATTGAATTTGTGAGTGGGTATAGGATATGTGTTCGAATCTCAATATATGTTATAGGGAAATGAAGTGTATGAACGTTTCGTAGCAAAGCAATTAATGATTAACGATTGGCTGTGGGCGTGAGAGTTTGCTAAATGACATACAATACTTGATCGAAGAAATACAATGGAAATGAAAATGACTATTGTGGACCGAATTTGATATTTGAGAGAGATTGTATATATATTTTACTATTACAAGTGTTCTTAAAATGAAGAAGCCAACCGCCTCAAAGGAGAGGGATGAGCTCTATTTATAGTGTTGCCTCTATGGGCCTCATACAATACAAATCATTAGAAAATAAGAGAAAGGACAACTCTGAGTGGGTTAGGTTGGCCGTACTGTCTGACACACGCATGGTTGGTGGATGGCCATGGCAGGACGCTACCGACGTGTGGCTCATGCGCAACGGCTCTACCGGACCAATCCACGAATATTCGGACTAACGGCCCCGACAGACCCGGTGATGAAGAAACCGGACCAAACGGTGCCCCTGCTCAGCTCCGGTCCGAGCGTTCCTCCGGTTCAGAATGAAAGTCTTCACCTATGTTCTTGTCCCCTTCTTCCTTTGGCCCCTCGTCTCAACAGTTTGACTCATATCCGATTTTTACCGTATACAGGCATGTGCCTAGGAAAGTTTCTACTCTGTGCCTAAAAAAATTGACACAAATTTTGTGCGACTTCTTTTTATTTCGTAAATCATGGACTCAAAAATACAAAGTTTGAGTTCATAAATTCGGGAAACAAAAATAAATCTCGTATAACCTGCTTTAACTGTGTAATATACAAAATAAAATTTCTTTATGCCTAGTGAGCTCGAAGCTAAAATTATTAGTATTCATTCTTGATTTTTGTGATTCGAATGAAGAAGAAATGAAGCTAAAGAAAGAAAAATAAGGCGGACTACCTACAAATGCTCTTAAACTTACATACTTTAATCAGTGCATATCTTAATTTTGTGTTGTCTCAATTACCCTTTGGACTTGATTATTTGTTATTTCCTTCCACTATTTAAAAACACGTGAAAAATCGACGGATAAAAATTATAATACAAAGGATCTTATCGGAAAGCCAATGAATTCTTTATCATCAGCCGGTTTTTAATTTATTTTAAGCATAGACGAAAGTAAATCGGCTATTTTTGTGCAAACATGTGCGGATTTTTTTTTTTTTATATATATATAATCAACGGACGATTTTACCGTGTAAAACTACAGTTGATGAGTATAAATAAAAAAAGCGGAAGTATTACATCAAAGAATTAACTATCAGTCTAATGCTAGAGTTGTTCCATGCCATGGTGTAGACTTGGGTTCAATTCTTAATTTGCAACATTTTATATTTTTCTGAGTTGCTTTTTTAAAAATCGGGGGAGTCCGTTGTTTTTTTTTTTTTTTTGGTTATAAGAAAATACTGATTTCTTTGTAATTTAACTAACCGACAGACGCTATCAGAAAATTTCGAGAGTGTCCGTTGGTTTATGTCCGATATGAAAATTTTCGGTAGATACTTATTCGTTGGTTTTGTGTCGGTACACCCTTTTTACCGACGAACTTTCGTTTTAGGAGTGTCTATTCCGTTCTACTTGTTTCTTGTTGACTTGACACTCTCATTAAAAAATTAGTCATTAAGGGTTTTGTTGTTTCGATGTGACCTATATTCTATTAGAACCATGTTCATTTCAATAACCGTGAAAAAAGGTAAAGTGACGAATAAAAAACAACACAAGAACTTTACGTGGAAAACTCCTTGCCAGGGGAGGCAAAAACCATGACTATCTCCAATAGGTTTTTCAAACTATCCACTATAACATGAGCAATTTTTAAGGTTACAACACCTTGTACACCTAAGGAACTGACTTTAACAGCCCCTGCCCAATCCTCAACAATTCTCCCTAATTGCTGGTACTTTCTCAAATTTCTTCAAAGACTTTACCCACTCTATGAAGTCCCTTACAACTCAATAACAACCTAATACAATTCACTAGAAATGTAAATGTTACAAATGAACTTTGAGAACAAAACTTTGCAACAACAACTATAAAGATTACACTTGATAGAGACAGATTCTTTGTCGCAATTTGTTCTCACAAGTTAAAGAACACTCAATGATAAGATTTCGCTCTTATTCTCTCTATTTGTTTAGTCTCTTGTCTTCCATTAACACAAATGTGATGCTTTATATAGGAGTAGAAAATAGTCGCTTGTAGTTCTCTCAATCCAACAAAGACTTAGTTCAATTAATTGCAAGAAATCAATCCTTGTTTGATTTGAATTGACTCACGCATCACTACAAGAAAATGCTCACTTTGTGACGGTTTATTTACGGGGGTCATAAAAAACCCCCACTATACATTTAATTTGTGGCGTTTGTGCCAACCCCCACAAAATAGTTCGTTTTGTGGCGGTTAAGTGTGGGGGTTGTAAAAGACCCCCATTATACATTCAATTTGTGGCGTTTGTTGCAACCTCCCCAAAATTGTTCTTGTTGTGGTGTTTTTTTGGGGGAGGTTTTTGATAACCTCCACCAATATACCAAATTTCAGCTATTTGAGAAATTGTCTAATTCGATTAATTGACGCGTACTTACTATTGAATCTAATTACCTACTGTAGTTAGCTAATTAATGCAATTTACCTTAAATTCTATCACTTACAGTTTGTCTTTCTTTTTTCCTCACATTCCTCTGCTGCAAAAAGAAGATCCAAAGATAGAGGTCTTCCATAGCAATAGGCAGCTCAATTCTACAAATGTTCACTAAAATTTCGAATCAGTTGAGTCCAAGAGCATGGGATATGAGAAAAACAGTTGAGAAAGAGAGACAACATTATATTGGTTGAAGCGATTTCAAGATGGATTTGTCATATAGCTTCAAGGAAATGATTTTACACTTTTACACTTACCCATAGTGTTTGTTCCCATTTTTATTTTAGATTTAGACTTCTAAATCATGGAATTGAATGTAGAAACCGGGAATTATGGGTCTAAGCCCTGAAAACACTAGATTAATGATTTAAGCATTGTAACAGAGTCGAATTAAATCTAATTATAGATTTGAATTCATAGCATTATAGTAACCGGGATGTAATTTATTTTTAGTTTGGTCATGTGACTAGGGTTGACTTTGATTTTGACTGAGACTTTAATTATGAAATTGAGTTCAATAGCTTTGTATAATATCTGTAAACCCTCGTCATTGCCTTTTTTGGGACCGTTGATAATACTTACTGACTAGTGAATACTTGTTGGTGTACTTATACTGAACTTTTGCACCCAGGGTTCAGCTATGGATACGAGATGTTGTGGAGTTCGAGAGAGAGCTATAAGGATCTACCAACGTTTCGATGTTGAGTTGTCAGTAGGCGGGATAACGAGCCGAGCCAACTCGCATGTATTTAGCTAGGCTCGACTAAGCTAACGGTCTAAGTTTGACTCGGCCGATTTTATTGAAGCCTGGTTCGGTTAAGCTTGGTTAGCTCGCTTTAGTCATGTAATGACTACTTTATAAATAAAACTCATCCATTAAACTTCATTAAGTTAGCAATATTCAGTTTAAGATTTTCTATTTTTTTAAAAACTAATTCGATGTAGTTAAATTTGTTACAATCCTTATTTTAGATTATTTTATGGGTGATAAGGGTGATACAAAATGTAATTAAAATTTTAAATTTAGGATTAAAAATTTAATTAAATTTAATATTATAATTTTTTTACATTTTCTGTTGCTCTATTTTTTATTTTGTTTGCCTGAAAATTACTATTTTATGTTCAATATTAATTGAACCTCATTTGAATTTGAGTTTCAATTTAAACTATTAATGTATATAATTCATTCATACTTGAACGCAATTACTGATAATAGGTTTTTGTTCATGTATTTTATAAAAAAGCGTCTTATTTTTCGTTCGGAGGCAAATCCAAAATCTTTTTACCCCAAAAAAATAGAAATCCAAATATCAAATCTTCCCTCCAAAGTTTTAAAATCCCCAAATAACAATCCACCATCCCACGACCTAAAGAAGGTATTCATGGGTAGTTTGCCCGCTGGCCTCCCCTCTCCCTTTGTGGTTCTGATTTGATTTTTATCCTCTTTCACTTGAATGTGAAATTGACTTGTTTCCTTCTTTCTCTTTCTAAGTTTTAGTAGTAAGAATTTCTACTCATTTTCTTTCAACAATTAGGACTCCTTTTTTTCTGGATTCTTGAATGTGACAAGGTTAGCACTACTATCTTGAATTAATGATCATATGAGTTATAAAAAAAAAATTGCCTTTAGGTGTACTCTCTCCATGCATGGCTTCTCTAAACTGTAATTTGTAAGTTACTTAATGGAACCCTTTTTGTCCCCCTTGTGTTTCAGTTGTTTATGTTACAGTAGGATGGTTTGATGCTACTCATTAGATGCGTGACTGTGTGGATCCTGTTGCTGATTTTCTAGAGTATACTCGTGCCTTCTTCCGCAAACTGGTTATTGACTTGGTGTTGAGACATTGCTCCCGTCTGGTAAAGGAATTGTTTACCATTGAATTATTTTTTGACTGCCTGATCTTTTTATGACGTTGCTCTAGTGTTGCTCGAGTACAGGTTGGTTCTGTATTCTCTCCAATGCTCTGGTTCCTTATCTTACTCTCACATTTCATTTGGAATATCAGGAGTGTCAGATGGCTATACTGATTTTTCTGGTTGACGTTTTCTTTTGTAGGCTTTAAGTGAATTCGGAATTCCAAGACAGATGCTATTGATTTAGATGCTTCTTGGTAGGTAAATTGAATTTGGTATTTTTTATCAATAAACATATCAGTATGTATTTATTTGACTAATCACATTTTTTCCCACTATTTCAGACTAGTTGTGCGGAAAGTGAGCTTAAGTGCTTCACCTTGAATTAAAGAAGATCATTGCGTGGCATCAACTCGAAACACCATGCAAATGCTTAGCATTAGTACTTTTTTTTATTTGATGTGGGATTGTTTTAGATTCTTACGAATTTAAGGTTGTAATGTACAACTCATTATACATGAATTTGTACTCTACTATTTTAGTTTGACATGAGTTTAAATTTGCAATATTGTTATTGTGAATATGTTTATTGAATTTCTTTCACATCAAATGTCTTTTTTAGTAAAATTATTATATGTGTGATTATACGGGCCCAATGTAATTTGAATCCTAATTTTTTTTTAAAGAAAAATTAACAATTTGTGGGGGTTCTAAGCCACCAAAATTTAATTCTCTATAAATATTGGCATAATGCTGTGACATTTATGAATCTCCACTAATTTAATATTTTAAAACATTGAGATTATATTGTGGAGGTTACAAACCATTGCTATTTGCCATTAAAAACCACCACAAATTAAAATTTTATTTTATGGCGGTCGTCGTGGAGGTTTGAAAAAATCGCCACAGATAAGCTTGTGGCGAAGGTAACTGTGGCGTTTTTTGAAACCGCCACAATTCAATTTGTGGCGGTCGAAAAAGGCCACAAATTGACAAAATAACCCCCACAAATTAAGCCTTTTCTTGTAGTGCGTACACCTGCTTTTTCTCCTAATCCCAAGCTAATTTTAGGTGTTCAATTATAGTAATGTTTTCATGACCTAAACTCTTGGTCTTTGTAGAATCGGATTATTATTTAATCCTAGTTCTTCAAGGTTTTCTTTTGTGCACACGGAGCCTACTTCTTTATAAACCAAACAATCTCCAGAGTTTGTCTGAAGGACTTGGTTCTCTCAATAATCCTGCATCTATGTTGCCTGCTTCACCAGCTCCTTTTGGAGATCTGTTAAGGATCTGGTTCTTGAACATCCTTGTTCATCTTCCTTGTACATAGATTGTCACTTGTACAATGTTTATCAGTCATCAGAACTCCATAAGATCATGAAATATTATTGAGACCCAAACAATTAAACAGGTTTGTTACTAAATTATCTTTATTAATTATGCTCTAAAATGTAAGTTTGACTACTAGAACTTCATGTAGTTACTTAATGACAAGACTTTTTATTGACAAAATAATAATAAATCTCTCTTGATTGCTAAAAAAGAGAAGTAAAAAAGAAAATCTGGTGTTAGTATAAGGGACAAGTAAAAAGGAATGGAGGAAGTATCATTTATCACTTGGACATTGATGTGACAAATAGCGTAGAAACACTCCTTTAAGCGCATGAGAAATATAAACAGATCAGCTTCTAAATTGGAATCACCACATAATCATATACAATGGTTTATTATTTCGATTATGTATTTCTTTTAATTAGTATTATTAATATATACATGTGTATTTCTTTTTTACCTTTCTTTAGATACAATGATATTTATTTCACCTGTGTATTTGTTCTTTTTCAGAACAAATCTTAAAAAAAAAAAAATACACTGGGCTAGACCTTCATTATTTTAGCCAAATAATTTTTTAAAAACCATATTAGTGGAGTTTCAACTGCATGTTTATTTTTATTTCTTCTTTGAATGCAGTGCCTATTTATTTTAATTGTGAATTTTTTTCCTTTTTAAAGCAAAATATAATTTAAAATTGGTTGCAACTCCATTATTTTTAAACTCATAAGAAAATGAGTAGCCAAATAATCGTGTTTCAACTTTTTGTTTTTATTACATGCAATGATTATTTATTGCAACTACGTGTATTTTCTTTTGTTCGAGCTAAATCTGGAAAGAGTGACTGAAACTTCATATTTTTCTTCAAATAAAAAAAATTAGCCAAAAAAATAGAGATTCAACAGTGTATTTCCTTTATTTTTCTCTTTCGACGCAATCACTATTCTTTTTTAACTATTTTTTTTGCGCCAAATATACAAAAAATAAAATAAAAAAAATTGACTGAAACTCCATTATTATTAGTCAAATAATTTTTTAAACATAAATAGTGGAGTGAAATCATCATTACACATAAAAAAAAGGGGAGTATACGTAGACGAAGAAAAATTAGAATTGATGAGAAGGTAAATATACTAGTATCTAATTTAATGAGAGAAATTTATCTCAGTTTACTCAACTGTATAACCTATGCCAAATTTTAAAACATATTAAAATTTGAAGTCTTTTATGAATAATATATAAATTATAATGTTACATATAATAAGATAATCCTTCATAATTTCTGGGGCCTAGGCAATGGCTTCACTTGCCTTAGCCGCCCATGGTTAGTCGATAAGGTTGTTAAATACCCCTCTCGTAATATAGTTTAAAGTCCATTTATTTAAAGCTTAATAATATACAAATCTCATCCTTGATTCCTTAATTAGTGCGCTTTGGAAGCTAATTAATGATCATCTTTCCGAATATTGTGATTTTAATATTATTAATCTCATCTTTGTTTCCTGAACTGTATTACAATAAATCAATAATGTAAAATTGACCCGTATAAACTGTTGCCAACCCCGAACTCTCTATTATATACTCCTAGAATAATAATCTCAATCACATTAGTGGTTTAGCTCATGATACAGAAAAATTTCACGTGATATTTTATTTGGTCACTGCTATCTAATATTTTATTTTTATTTTTTTAATTTATTATATAGGGGGTAGAGGAAGGGGATTACAATGTGAGGATTTAAACCCTCACCAACAAGATGAAAGCTCAGGTAGCCAATCAACTGAGCCACTAGATCCAAACGACACTGCTATCTAATATACTGTTTGTGAAGTTTGAAGTTCAGACAAAAATAGTTAAACCGCAATCATATGTGCATGAAACCTCAGGTGAAATGACTGAAGTTCAGGGGAAAATGATTGAACATTAACCACACATAACTAAAACTAAGACAAAAATAACTGAAATTTAGCTATATGTATTTGAATTATACCTTCAGCCATATAAAACATCAAACATTGCATATCTAAAGTTATTTTAAATTAAGTAAACAACTCTTTTTTATATATATTTCGGGCATAGCTTAAGTAGTGGCACTAAAACCGGGATCTGTGCACTTCCCTCATGAGAACCATGGCGGCTAAGCCCATTTATAATTTTATTAAGCCCCTGGGAGAGATTCCTAGAACCCAAATATTAATGGAGATCCCTCATTGAAGCATATGTTTATGGATTGTTCATAGTACAAGTCTTCCCCAGTTGAATACTCAATCTAGGCAAAAACAATTTTATAATGTCCAAGTTGGAGAAATTTCCTACCACTGTAAGATTGATTAAAATGACTCCAAAAATCAAATATTTATGATTAGAATCTAGAACAAATCTTGCCAGCTGAATAGCCCCGGATATGGAGGGGGTGGGGGGTGGTGGTGGTGAGAGAGAATCCGGCATTTATATAAACATCTTATTCTCTAGATTTATACAGGAGTTTGGCTTTGAGTCTAGGTACACCATGAGAATAAGTAGATGTGTAAATGAACAAATTCTTCTTTATAATATAGTTTAATTTGAAAGGGTAATCATTAGCAAATTAATCTTTTCCTCAAAATATAATAGCTCATTCTCATTAGGGTAATCATTAGCAAATTAATCTTTTCCTCAAAGCATAATAGCTCATTCTTTGTCATTTTGGTTAGAAATTTTGTTATAGTATTTCACTTTGCAACTTCTTGCACGATATGCCTAGCATTGAAAAGAAAAGAAATTGGTAGCATTCAAATTCTGTGTATTTTGCTATTTTCATTCTTTGTGGCAAAGTGTTACGCCTAACATGTCCTTTTTGCAGTCTCTTCCAACTTCCAAGTGTTGGGAAATAATGTTTGAACATGTTGAAACGATGAATTATTTTAAATTCATTTGGGTCCATTAAATTTCCAAATGGTTTATGAATTAACATTGAGTTGAAATACATTCAAATACATTAAGTCCTTTGGGTCAAAGTCAAACTGTTGAATAAATAAAGAGGAGTTATACAATGTACTATTTAAGTTATATAGTACAGAGTTGATTTTTTATCTTTTTTCACATAAGATATTAGATTGCTAATAAAATGTTTGGTTCATGTTTTTCTTTTCAGGAGTACAAGTAAAGAGGGAAGCTAGGTTTTATTTTATATAGGGTAGAAAATGAAATAACTAATACACCTATTGGTAATACTTGGATTGAAACACAAAATGACAAGAATACCTCTATTCAAACTTGTATTTTTTTAAAATAAATTATGCATTCTATAACTAAAACAAACTAAATATTCAATAAAATCTCTATATTACAAACTAATCCCTTCATTACTATTCTCACATAACTAATTCATATATATATATTATTATTATTGTTATTATTATTATTATTATTATTATTATTATTATTATTATTAACACCTCTACAACTAATCCCATGTATTACTAATCTTTACATAATTAATCTTTGCATTACTAATAACTGTATAACTCTAACCAACAACCAAAGGACCAGAGGCGAATCCAGAAATTTAAGAGGGGTTCACCATCAAGAGGGGAAAGGTGTTCGCCCGAACCCCCTCGACAAAGACACACTATATATATGGTAATGTTTTTATTTTGTATGCACATATATAAATTTTGAATCCCATAAGCCTAAGACTAGAAGTTGGCTCGGTGGTTTAGGAGGTTAAAAATTTACCTTGAGGTTGCAAGTTTAAATCTCAAACACTACATTTTTATTTGCATTAGAAGAAGGGAAATGAAGAAATAAAAGGAACAGAACGTGCAACAAAAGATCAACAGGGATTCGATCCCTCAACCTTGAGCACTTGAGCCTAGCGCCTAACCAATGCTCCATTCAATTTAGTTTGATCATGTGTTCCTTCAGTTACTATTATATATATTTATAAGAATCATACACATAATATACCGAGTTTAGTCGGGTGACCATGTGTTCACGTGACCAATTTTTTACACATAAATTAGCCCCCGCAAAGGACGCCTAACTTCACCTCTATAAATTGGATTAGTATTTGAAAGGGGAAGTCATGAGCAAATTCATCTTCTTTCCCTTCAAAGCATGATAGCTCATTCTTTGTCATTCTCATTATAAAAAAATCCATCTATTCTCTTAGATTGCATTATCTTGCATGAAATCTGTTAAGGTTTTTCTATTCCAAGGAAAGAAATGGGTAGCCTTCAAATTCTCTCTGTTTTACTCTTTTCACTCTTTTTGGCAAAATGCTACTCCCAAGATGATTTTCTCCACTGTGTTTCTAAATACTCTGAAACGAGCGTCACCAAAAACATTTACACCCCAAATTCTCCAATTTATTCATCTATCCTAGACTACGCTCAGAAAAACCCCAGATGGTTGATTTCTTCACATCCCATTTTCATTGTCTCCCCTAGAGAAGAATCAGAAGTCAGGCCTGTCATTCTTTGTAGTAAAAAACTAGGGCTACAAATTAAGATAAAAAATGGTGGCCACGACTATGAAGGCATATCTTTTCGCTCTGAATCCCCATTTGTTATGATTGATTTAAGCAATCTTAACAAAATCAAGATTGATTTAAATGAAGAAACACTTTGGGTTCAAGCAGGGACCACTCTTGGCCAGCTTTACTATGCAATTGCCGAGAAAAGTAAAGTCCATGGATTTCCAGGCGGTGTCTGCTTTAGTATTGGCACTGGTGGAATCATCAGTGGTGGTGGCCTCGGTGCATTGTTTAGGAAATTCGGTATAGCAGCAGATAATGTTATAGACGCTCGCGTAATGAATGTAAAAGGAAAAAATCTTGACAGAAAGAAAATGAAAGAAGAATTTTTTTGGGCGATAAGAGGAGGCGGAGGAGCAAGTTTCGGTGTTATTCTAGCATGGAAACTTAAGCTGGTTTGTGTTCCTGAAAAACTTACTGTGTTCACGATTCGTAGGAAGTTAGAGGGTAACCGAAATCTCCTCCAAAAATGGGAAAACATATCACATCAACTTCCTAAAGATTTGTTCATCAGAGCTATTATTCAAAATGGTGGATCATCAGCAGGAAATGATGTTGAAAAGTATGTGGAATTCTATTTTCAGGCACAATATGTTGGGCCTGTTGATGAGTTAATTCCTCTGCTCAAACAATATTTCCCTGAGTTTAATTTAACGCGAAAAGATTGCTTCCAAGAGAGTACTACTGCTGATGCAGAGAAAGAATGCTATGAAGTTCCTTGGATCGGGTCAGTCTTATATTTCTTTTTCAGAAAACCAACTGAATCACCTGAAATTTTGCTAGAAAAGACTATTCCAACAGTGAAAAATTATTACAAAGGGACATCTGATTTTGTGAAGACTCCAATCCCAGAAAGTGGTTGGGAAATGATAGAAAGACTGTTTCTAGAAGAAGAAAGACCCCAATAATTTTGGAGCCATTTGGTGGAAAAATGGATGAAATATCAGAATCTGAAATTCTTTTTCCTCATAGAAGGGGAATTTGTATAATATTCAGTAGTTGGTAAACTGGGGTGATAATAGTGAGAGTGTGTCAAGCCAGAAGATAGAATGGATGAGGAAACTTTACAAGGAAATGGAGCCATATGTTGCAAAATCTCCAAGAACTGCTTATCTGAATTACAGGGACCTTGATTTTGGAACAAATCAAGAGGACTACAGTTATTCCAAGGCCAAAATGTGGGGTGAAAAGTATTTTAAGGGCAACTTTGAGAGATTGGCTAAAGTGAAGAGTAAGGTAGATCCTAACAATTTTTTCAGAAGTGAACAAAGTATTCCGCCTTATCAATTATCATAGTGATATAGCTGAAGAAGATCGACTGGAGTCCTTGCAAGATGTTATGTGCATGGTAATCAACTACTAAATAATACTCCCTTCGTCCTAATTTATGTGACACCATTTCCTTTTTAGTCCGTCTTAAAATGAGTGTTACATTTCCTTATTTGGAAATTATTTAATGGAACCATCCATATTTTACCCTTATTGGGTCTCATTTACTCTTAAAGATGTACTTATTGTGAAGAAAAGTCAACAAAAGTAAACACTAAAGCAAGGGTAATTTGGTAAACATAAAAAAATCTTTCTTTATTTTTTAAACTTCGTGCCCGGTCAAATGATGTCACATAAATTGGAACGGATGGAGTAATAATAATCCGTACTGGTTGTTTGAAGTTTTACAAATTAAAAGAGTCCTTTTTTCTAGAATGAGAGACTCATGTTAACAATTTTAGTACATGTGCTATAAATGTACTCATCATTTTGTCGACTTTAGTACAAGCTGGGATGCTCATCTTTTAGCGGTTCAAATAAATCATGAATATGTGTTTCACATATGTGATGTCTCATGTTTTTAGACAAGCCGGTAGAGCTTGTGTCAAATTGTAATCGGAAGAGGCTTGGTTCAGACCCAAAGTTTATTGAATTTTTATATGAATCTTTCAGAGAAACTTCAATTTTAAAATTAAATTGTACTGTTTTTTAAAATTTTATATGGTCCAATAATCTGCGGTGGGATCACAGGAATCAACATAAGGTTCATAAGATTATTAAAATTGCATTCCCTCCATCTCAATTTAAGTGTCTGAGTTTGACTAGCATGAAATTTAAAAAATAAAGAGAGACTTTGAATCTTATGATCCTAAATTAAAGATGTTGTATAATATACTAAAAATTGAATTTCCTATCTCCGATATTCACTAATCTATTACCTCGTTGAAGTATATATATATATTTTTTATGGATAATACAAACCTTGCCGACTGAGAACCCAGATTCAGATATTTGGATTTGGATTTTCATGTGCTTTGGGTCAAAGTCAAACTGTTAGAATAAATCCAAAAACTAATAATATACATTCAAGTACATTAATGTGGATTATTTGAAAGGATACTCCCGACCAAATTTATCTTCTTTTTTCAAAGCATTCTTTGTCATTCTTGCACTAGAAAGTCTCCTGTAGTTCTTTTATGCTATTACAATTCCAAAGAAAAGAAATGGGCAGCCTTCAAATTTTCTCTCTTTAATCGCCGGGACCCAACTCCATGACACGTACTAATTCTCTTAATTTAGCATAACATATTTCACAGATTTATTTCTTAAGTTACCCTATTATCAAGCACAAAAATGTGAGTACCATCTGAACTTGTATTATATAAAACTTTTCACTCTTTTCTTCCATTCCACTGTATTATACAAAAATGTGAGTACCTCGATTTTTGTAGTGTGCATAATATGTTCAAATTTCATCAACACATTTTTGTATTCAAAATTGATCCAAATCAACTATAGATTTATCCAACCTTTTTGAACTCGACCCAACAATTTTCAATGGTTAGACTCAACACAACCCTTCAAAAATTAATATACCCACTTTGTCTTATTTAATAATTTTTTTCAAGCTCAACAAAATCAAACAATGGTGCATTACCCACTCAATTAAGTTCAATGGTACATTACCCACTCAATTGTAACTACAAACAAGCAATAGGTTTTTCGTTTTCTACAACACATGTCTCATTCTTTTACAATTTTAGTAGTACGCTCGTAATTTTATTGAATACAGAATAGGGACAATAGTGGCAGATAGAATAGTGGACACACTCCAAATCTCCAATTATTGATTCAGCTTTGTTTTTAGTGAAATCATAGCGGTCTGCAGTTTCTAATTTGAGTTGTGCATCCTATAATTTATTATTGAAATTTTTACGGTTTAATTCATAATTTTTTAACCACAAATTCATGATTTTTTTTAGTGCACAGCTCATTTAGATTGAAAGTTCCTATAAGATATAGTGGGAGTTCCTTTTTTTTTTTTTTTTTTTTTTTTTTTAAGTTTATGATCTATGAGACGTAAATGGATTCGGCGAACGCAAATTAATGGGGTACACCTCGGGTACACCTCTACATAACATAACCATCGGAAAGTTTATTAATTGCCTTGTCATTCTGCAACTCAACATCAGAATTTAGTACAAAAAAATTGCGCGGATTGGCCTTCATATGGAATAGTCTTTAATTTTTGTCCTTCAAATTGTTGTTCTTTAATTTTTGCACCTACTTCTCATATAATGAAAATTTAAGGGTCAAATTATCTTTATTCGCTGGTCTATTTATTGAAAGAAGAAGAATAAGGAGGAAGAAAGAAAACGGAGAAGAAGAAGGAGAAAAAAGAAAGGACAAAGGTGCAAATATACCCATTAACTTTGCGATTTAGAATAAATATACCCCTCGTTATAAAAGTGATGCATTTATTTTCCTGCCGTTATATAAATGGTGCAAATATACCCTTGCCACTACAAAAATGATGTCAATATACCCTTTTCATTGCCAGAATTTTTTTGAAAAATCATTTAGTTTATCTTTTAATTAAGAAAATGTCACGTGGCTTTAAAAAAATATATCTACCCATTTTTGTAGTAGACTTAATTTTTTTAAGCCACAAGGCATATTTTTTCTAGTGGGTTGTCTCGTTCATTTAAAAGAAATATCTCCTTGGCTTTAAAAAAAAAAAAAAAAGTCTACCAATTTTTTAAAATGAACCAGACCCGACCCAGCAGAAAAAAATTAACGCGTGGCTTAAAAATATAAGTCCACTAAAAAAATAGGTAGACTTATTTTTCTAAAGCACGTGATATTTTTTTAATTAAAAAATAAGCTAAATGTTTTTTTTAAATAATTTGTCAGCAAAAAGTGTATATTTGCACCACTTATGTAACTACAAGGGTATATATGCACCACTATTTTAACGAAGGATATATTGTTCTAAATCACAAAATTGAGTAGTATATTCACAAAGTTGAGAGGTATAATTACACCTTTGACCAAAAAGAAATGAAAGGAGATGGGAGAAGGACAGAAGTACAGGCGAAAATTTAAGTTTGCACCATTTTTGTAATAATGTCAAAAGTTAAACATCAATCTTGAAGAAGATCATCCGGTGAAAATTCTTCAACATCTCATCATGCTTTCGTCTTTGCCGAAAAGAAAAGGATAGCCTTCAAAACTCTGTCTTATGCTCCTTCCATTATTTTCAGCAAAATGTTACTATTCCACAAGACTCCCCCTAGTACTAAGAACTTACTATTAATCAACTTAATTAACTTTAGTAGTTAAAAATTAAAGGCTTAATGCATATGCGTCCTCCTGAACTTGTTCCTTTTTTTATTTTGGCATCTCAACTAAGCGTTGTTCTTATTAAACCCTTGAACTTGATCTCAAGTATGCCTATCAAATACAATCCGACTTACATAGCATCTCACATGATGTATCCTTAAAAGTTAAGCTAATATATGTATGGAATTTGACTATGTTGATAAAGATAATGCTATGCTGATGATGTATTCATATGTAAATTCTTGATTCTCTTTGTGAAATATGTTTTGATTTTCAGTTATTTTTAGTTTAATTTCAGTTATTGTGATTCGTAGGGTCTTTTGCCAATCATACTTGAGTAAACAAAAAAATGAAACTATATGCTATGATTCGTAGGGTCTTTTACCAACCATATATGCTGTGTAAGTCGGATTGTATTTGATAGACACACTTGAGGCCAAATTCAGGGGTTCAATAAAAACAACACTTAGTTGAGGTGCCAAAATGAAAAAAAGAGGCAAGGTTGGGTTGGGGGGGGGGGGGGTGGCGCACATATGCATTAAGCCAAAATTAAATTGAGATTTTTTTTATGATTATGTAATAAATATGTGTATGAAAGATACATTCTGTATTTATTGTTGTGATGTAAATATTGAGCATAGTTAATATTTATCCTTTAAGCAACACATATTCAAGATTTATATTAATCCATAAAAGATGAGTATTCAAGATTTGTTCAGCAAAGCTGTACTACGAGTAGACAAAATGATAGTATTAGTACATTTATAGAGCATATACCAAGATTCTCTCCATAATCTAAATCTTATATATTTATAAAAACAGGATATAGGCCCGCTGACGTGACAGTCTAAAAGTCTAACATTTGCATTTATCTTTATTCTCATTTTTTTGCCTTCATTATATTAATTAATTAATACAATTAATTAGTAAAGAGGATAATCAGACATATCCTTTGAGAATAGTTGTGACCGTTTCAAACGCTGTCTCCAAGCAATTTTGCTTTTCTCTATCCTCAGTTAGTAGTGAATTAATTCCCACTTATTCCAAGACCACAATCCCACGCCCCTTTCAGTCATTCAATACCATTGCTAACCTTCTTTACTTTCATCTCTTCATCCATTTCTAATGCCATTAATTCTAATACTGCAATTCCCACGTTCCTTTATCAGTATTTTTTTGCTTTCATAGTCTTCCACATTTCTTTGCCTATATGCTGTCATTTCCTATGCCATTTACTGAGAATCAATATACGTATCTTTTGCTTTTTATTTAACCTAATTATTAATATGTTGTTGTTTCAGACAGTGCTTTTGGAGAAGCAGTAAGCTTTTGGAGGTGTTTAGAATTTCCAGTAAAGAAGGTAACAAAGTTGATGAATTACATTCAGTTTAATTATCTTCATTGGGGTCATTGACAGTATTATTTACATGATTTTTGTTTCTGTATATGTACTCTTATGTATTGATTTTTAATAGTACTATGACTTTCATTTTGTGTATGATTATTCTCTGGTGTACATGTATAGTGTCACATGTACTCTTATGTATTGATTTTTAACAATACTATGACTTTCATTTTTGGGTATGATTATTCTCTGGTGCACATGTATAGTGTCACTCCAGCATTTTCTTGTCTCTTCAATTTTCTTATAATCTATATGAATGATAAGAGAAACAAACGATGAAAAACAACATGTTTTTATTTTTTGATTTTGCCGAAGCATCAACATTTTGCAAAAAACTTAAGAAGAAAAACTGACAATTTGATTGATGCTAAGAGATTTTTTTTTATTTTTTTTTTTTGTTCAAGTTGATATTTTGGTAAAGAGAAATAAGCATGCTGAATAAGGGGAGAATTTTTTTGTTTGATACTTTAATAAACATCTGAAGAATGCGCTTACATTTTCACATGTACTTGCGCAAGGTTTACTAATTGAAAATAATTCTTCAATGTGTTTATGAAGACAAAAGGGTAGTAACTCCAAAGTTAGAATAAAATTCAAGGAATGTGTCCCAACACAACGTAAATTCCGAAATAAAGACTTGACACTATCTTCTCAATGGCATTAAGAAGTTTGTTGTGCACAATACAATTGATATTTATAATTTTTTTAATTAGGACTAATAGGCAAAATATCTGTTACATATTCTCTCCTCAAGGACTCCACCATTGAGTAAGTACAAATGAATTAATGCCTTAATCCATATTTGATTTCTGTCTTAAGCATTTTTTCTAGATTTTTTTATGTATATTGCTTATATATTTGTTTTTGTTTTGTTTTGTTTTTGGTATTATAATAATTTAATCTCTTATTTTTCCACTAAATTTTCAGAAAGATCATTTCATATTTGCTGAAGGTGTGTGTGTATATATATATATTCTTTGATTGTAAAATTTTAAAATCAAATAATATATAGAAGAAAAAAAAGTTGATTAAAGAGTAATACTTTTATATCATTCATTATCTTTTAATTTAAGTTGGAATATCTTCAACATATATGATTTTTACAAGAATATGCCCGTTGTTATTTTTTAATATTAACTTTAAGTTGAAATATTTTCACTATTTTTATTTTTTACAATGATTTGCCCTTTGTTATTTTTAATATTCAAATATTGGAGAAGGATCATTTGCAAGTTCAATGAGGTCATTCACGCACGGATAAATTAACTAGTATAATATAAAGCTAGGCATAGATAATCCTATGTGGCACTTCTCTATGACCTCCATTGGCATTTATCTTTTTTCTTCTTTTTTTTTGACATTTTCTCTATATTTCTTTGTATTTTATTATAAAAAATATAAAAATAAATGTCTCAACATTTACTACTCCACTCTTTCACATGGCTAGCTTTATAAAATTGAATTCTCCACATTGACCACTTTAATATTTCCTATTCATTGGGGTTTTAGTGTCATTATATGTTCATCCTTTTTAACTTTTGCTTCAATTTTAGACATCAAATTCCCCTAGGCTGACTATGGAAGTTGGAGGCTTTTGAGATGAAAAGGTAAGATCTTTCCTCTTCATTGTGGTTTTATTGTCAATATATGTTCATCCTTTTTAGTGTCTTTTTTTATTTTTTATTTTTTTATTTTTTATAGGTTTTAGACATGAAATTTCCCTCGATGCTAATGACTATGGAGGTTGGAGGCTTTGGGGATGAAGAGGTAAGAAAATAATTAGTTTTTATAAATTATTATTATTTAACTTTATACAAAAAGAAAAAATTCCGTGAGAATAGTCAATTCTTTGTCTCTTCGTGTTATGATATTCAAATAATTTTGTTGTTATTATGCGTTTGGTGTACTATACCGCCATTTGTTCGTATAAAATTTTCATATTAAAAAAACAAAAATAAAAAAAACTTTGGTTGTACATTAGATTGATTTTACGAATTTGTTTTGTCAATATATGTTCATCATTTTTAATTTTTGCTTCATTTTTAGACATCAAAAATTCCCCGAGGCTAATGACTATGGAGATTGGAGGCTTTCGAGATGAAGAGGTAAGAAAATAATTGTTTTTTATGATAATACTAATTTTTATTATTTAACTTTATGTAAGATTTTCCGTGTGAAAATAGTCAACTCTTTGTCCCTTCATGTTATGATATTCTAATAATTGTCACTATTATGAGTTTGGTGTATGATACCGCCTGTTTGTTAGTATAAAATTTTCACTTTTTTGTTTTATTAAATCAAAATAACTTTTGGTTATACATTAGATTGATTTTTTGAAGTGAGTTTCAAGTTTGAGAAAATGACCTCGACCAATTATTCATCCGCGCGAAAATTTTCATGTGCTTGAATTTCTAAAAATGTTATATTTAGTTATCAAATTCAAATATTTCAAAATTTTAGTCAATTATATTATTTACACTTAGTTTTATACATGCATTTTCTATGATTTTTCTTCACTTAAGTATTTTTAGTCTTCTAAAATATTTGATGTTTATATAATCTACTTAAGTGAAACAATAATTTCATTTTTCTTAAAGAAAGTAAAGAAAGAAAAAGATCCAATAAAAATGATTTCTTCCTATAGAAAAAGATTCAATAAAATGATTTCTTTCTGTTCATATTTTTAACAAATTTTAAGACTTGATTATTTATTTATATATTTGATATAAATCTAATTATATGAATCTCTTATGCATTTTTTTTATCTTATTTTATTGTTTCCTTTTCCTTTAACTCTTTTATCTTAATTTTTTTCGGCCTTTTCCTTACTTACTTACCTACCTGTTCATTTTCTTTAAAAATATGGGAAAATGACATATATGGCTGCTCGGGCATAAATAATCCCATCCTCTAGCCCAATTTTTTTCAAACTCAAAATGTAGCAATTAAACAAATCTCATCCATTAACCAAAACTTAAATAAGATAATTTTCAAATAAAAACCCAAACACAAAAATGTTTGAGGCGATTTTTATATATAATATGTGTCATTTGTGTATAAAATATGTATCAGTACCTATTTGTAATGTATAGAAACTGTATAAAATATGAATCATTAAGGTATGTATTATTTTTGTATATAATATGTATCATTTCTGTATATAATGTGTATCAGCATAGTGCAACCGCCCTGAATAGAATAGAAAATTGTATCATTTTTGTATATAATATGTATCATTTTTATATAGAAAGTTTATATATAATTCCAGCATGTATATATAAACTGTATTAGTCTTGCATAGAAAGTGTACCATACGTATAAAAAATGTATTATAGAAACCGTATCATTGTGGTATATAATATGTATCACTATTGTATATGTTAAAAATAAATATCATATCATTATTGTATAATATGTGTATAATAAATGTATAATTAACGTATAATCTATATATAATATAAAGCTAGGCATAGACAAGGTGATGTAGCACCTCTCTATGGCCTAGAAAACTATTTATCTTTTTTCTCCTTTTTTTGCCTTTTTTATCTTTATTTTTGTATTTATCTTATTTTTGAAAAACTCAAAGTCTCTAAAACAATTGATGAGAAACAAAACTGAAAGTGTAAAACACATTTAGTGAGGCCACGTTCCTTTCGGATATCTGGTACTACTATTAAAACACATACAAGTAAATGGAAGATGATAAGACCAACTTTTCATTTCCAAAACGCTTAATTTTTATCATATAAAACTAAACTAAAGGGTTGAAGATGAGTAAACCAACAACAATGGATCATTTCTTTAACTTTTGTATCTTCGCTTCTGAAATGCAATTTCTTTAACAGAAGGGAAAGAGAGACTATCTTATGGTCCTTCTAAAGGTTTTGTGTGTAACGAGAAATATTATGGAGTAACAAATATTTCTCTTTAAAATAAAAAGCTTTTTGAGAAGGTATTGCACTATAATTCCTCATACGGGGAGGTATCGAAAAAAAATGACCCATTTGATTGAAGAATTTATCGAAAGAGTCATGAGAGTGGTCAAAGGGCAAAAATAATTATTCGGAGAAAGAACCATATTTTGATATTTTCACAACAAATTAGGAGGAGAAAATGATACGGAGGAAAAAAGGATTGAACTGGCTAATCACTTGATGATCCGGTGGAGAATAGGAACAGAGAGTCGGAGCGTATTTTGTTTTGTGATTTGAGAGGAAATGTTGTTCGACAGTTACTGAAGGGAAGAAGATGACAGGCTCGGGAAAGAAAAAGGAAGATCAAGCGACGAGTGGAATTAAAAAAAATGAAGGAAAAAGGAGAAAGAAAGGTAAGGGAATAGCAAAGCCCACAATAAGGAGCCGAAATTGGTGCCAACATATCTCTTCAACTTCTTTATTCTACAATTCCTTTCTTTTTTTATTTTTCCCTAAAATTGTTTTTCATTTTATTTTTTCATATCTGTTTTTTTAATTATAAAAATTAGTGTTCTTAGCATTAATTTTGTAATATTATTTTGTAATCCTTAAATACCATTACTCTAATAAAATCCTAACCCTCTCCATCACTGTCACTTCCTCACCCTATGTCCTTAAAACTCAGTAGCTCTCTTCTAACATATGAGAATTTGAAGCTCTTCTCCATTAGAAGCAGCCAAATTTAAGTAGCAACAAACAAAATTTCATTAATTGCATGTGTTTCTTCTATTCAAATGTTTTGTGTACTATTTGAGTATGTTATACTAACGAACTTTAGTATAATTATTAACTATTTTATTATAGCTTATGATTGTAATTTAGCTTATCATAAAATAATTTGTACTCATAAAAAATAATTTTATCTAATCAATTTTGTATTGAAAATGAAATGAGGCATAAATTATTTTGCATTTGAATTAATTTGGAATTCAAAAACTTATAAAAATAACGTTCTTATTAGTGTAAATGATTTTAAGGGTAGTTAAGTCACTTTAACATAAAAAATACTTATCAGCACTTTTTTTGCCAAACACTTCTGCAGCTTATTATTAGTTTCAGCACTTTTATCCAAACGTGTAACTGCTTATTTATCAAATCAGCTTCAGCACTTAAAAATACATATCAACACTAAATGTTTATCAGCTACTTTAAATCAGCTAAGCCAAACGGGCTCTTAGAATAGCAAAGTAACGAGAACATTTCAATGATTATATAGATGTTATTGCTAATTTGTGTCCACATTTAAGTAAGAATATCTTTCATCGTGGGACAAGAAGACCAGTACCTAATAATATTTTCTAAGTGAGAATCTTAATTTTCAAAAACTCTCTTTAAATCTAAATGACAAATAATATTTGCAGATACTATCAAACAATTTCAAGCCCTTGACCTTTTAACAAAGGTGATAAGAAAAATTAAGAATTGAAAAAATATTTTGGATAGCATTACTTTGATCATAAGCAACCTAATTCTGACGCGATAAAATTGTCAACTTCCTTTTCTAATGCTTTTATAGGTTTTAGTGTGTTGAAAGTTTTGACAAGAAAAGGAGTTCATAGAAAAAGTAAACAAAAATTAAGGAAGGAATAAAACAAGAAGTGATAACTACACTAAGCTTTTAGTGTACTAAAGAACAAGTGAAAAATTAGTGTTAGGATGCACTTTCTATATTAAAATCGAACATGAAAATTAATTATTTAAAATAAATTATAATTAAACTTCTCCACTGAAAAAATTCAACAAGCTACGGAACAGGCGACAATCATTTTTATCATAATTATTTTAACGAATTTAGTTTTAGTTCCTTAACTTTTTATTTAATTTTCATTTTGTTATATAAAAGTTTTAAATTGTTACAATTTTATTTTTGGAAATTAGCGAAGTACACGATCAATTACTAGAAAAGAAAATCGTTTAATTTTAGAATATAAAGGAAATAAATTTGTGAAGGATAATTTGACGTATTTTGCATCTAATTGGAATAATATAAGTGGTCTATTTTAATGACCGCGCGAAGCGCGGTTAAATTGACTAGTTTATGTATAATAAATGTATGATTAATTCCAGCATTTGTATATAAACTATATAATTCTTGTGTATAAAGCGTATATATAATTCCAACATATGTATATATGTTGTAGCAGCGTTATAGTGGCGACTTAGTCGCCACAAAAAGTCATTTTTTTAAGCGCCTGGGCTGTTGGGCCGCCCAGCCTTGACATTATTTTGGGCCGACCGACCATTTTTTGGCATTATTTGGGCCGACCGGACACCTAGTGGGATTAAGCCCAAACAGTGGTTAAATGTGGAATTAGTTTGGCTGAGTGGACACACAGTGTCCTTTTCCCTAAAAATATTCCCAAATCTAATTCTTCTTCTTCTTCTTCTTCTCCTAACTCCCTAATAATAAAGATAAATAACCACAAAAATAATATTTTCAAATCTCAATAAAGCTGCTAAACTACCACACTAATTTGGCCCAAATTTGGCCACACTTATAAAAAGATCGCCATAGCCTTTTTGGGAAAAACCCCAAAATTGAATTGATGAGAGAGGATTCCATGCAAATTTTGAATTAATGAACTTGGGAAGAAAGGGTAGAAATGACATAGACTAGGCATAAATTATTAAATTTAACCTAGATACCCATGTAAATTTATTGAACTACTCTCATTTGGGTCATTGTGGCCAAAATCAGTGTGGCACAAAGATCTTTCCGATAAAATATAACAAACTACTAAAATTACACAAAAACATGTTATAGAATATAATAATGATTAAGATTATTATGCATTAATTACTCAATTTAATTAGAGAATATGAAAAGAGTTCTCAGTTAGAATATGAAAAACCAAGCAGTTTAATTGGAGAATAAATCATTAGCAATATGAAAAGAACTAATACAATATTATATATAGCTTTAATAGAGTCGCTTTTTTTCATATCATCAAACCTAACAATTTTTCGTTTGAATCCTTATATTAATCGGTGCTTATCTTATTTGTGCTAGTAGTCATTTTCTTCTTTTTCATTTTCGTTTTACCATATATTTTGGTTCTTTTGATTACTATATAATATGAATTGTCCACCAGAGCAATTACTAAGTGGAGCAGTCCAACAAACAAAAACAATAGAAATGAGTTGCATACACTTAATTAGTGTGAGATTTCAATCTTTCAAAACAATAGAAATAAAATAAAAAATAGAAAGGTAAGAAACAAAAAAGAAAATTTTCTTTGCAAAAAATATTTTACTTATTGCCGTAGAAATATTTAACTAAATTATGGTTCAGATTCTTATGTAAATTATATGAATATTTAGATATCATTTTCCTCTGTTAGACAAAAGATTAGAGAGTCTAAATAACTAAAGCAATGGTAAAGAAATAGCTGCAAAATGACACATTTCTTTTATTGGTATGAATGGATTTAATTTGTCGCATTTCTTTACCATTGCTTTAGTTATTTAGACTCTCTAATCAAATTCACAGAAAATGCTAGGCAACACATCATTTCTTGTTAAGAAGTTAAGTTTTGCCTTTACTTTTAAACGTTGAATCTCATAAGCAGCTTTCAAAATCACAAATGGTGAATCTCAGAATGATGAAGATTCATTATTTGTTCTAACTATTCTTTTGAGATCTTACAGGTTTAGGAGGATACCCCTCTAAATATGCAAGAATGGTCTGTCATTCTATGCAGGATGGTTACTTGTAAGTATCCCCTTTTGCTCTCCTGGTTATAATAAAATGAAAATTTCAGTTAAAAAAAAAAAAAAAAAACTTTCAAAATCACACTATGTCAGATTCCTGAACAGATTTAATCAAGAAAAAAAATTAGAGAATGAATATAATTACCTTAGAAGAAATGCATTCAACGTTGAGGTAGATATCACTAAGTGTGCCACGCTGCTCGAGCAAATAGCATAGCATGAATTATCAAAATTTAACTAATGCTGGGTAAGAGCCAATCATAAGACTCAAAGAGTGTAATGTTTTCATTCAAAAAATTGTTGGCATAGTTCTGCGGATAAAGAAGTGGATCCTCAACTGTACTTAAAGTTACTTTGGCAACATGCATGAGATTTAGGTTTTTGTCTTTTTAACCCCTCCTTTTGAGACATTAATGCACATTAATAAGAATTTAATTGCTCTCGCACGTAGCAGCAGTGCATATTAATAAAAAATTACTCTCCCATGTAACAACAATAAAAGGCTATCTTTACTCTCCCATCTTTATTGGTACAAAACTAATTCTGTTTGGAAAATTTAATAAAGATTATTAGGCTTTTTAATATAAACTAAACTAATAGAATGGAGGGGGAAAATTCAAAAAGAGGAGAAAAAAGATAAATGTCAATGGAGACCATACAGAGATGCCACATAAGATTGTCTATGCCTAACTTTATATAATATATAGATTCCTTTCTGTTTCATCCTTTTTGCTTCCTTAGCCATCTATAGATATGTACTCCATATAAAGCTGAGTCCGCGACTTTTGTGGGTTAAAAAAAAAAAGTTGAACCAAAATAGCACAAAAAAACACATAATTAAGTTTCACGCACGAAATTCGTGCGTGAAAGAAGCCAACAAAACTTGCCCAGACCCTCCTTCCACACCATGGTCCCAGTTTCAAAAAAAAAAAAAAAAAAAAGAAGACCCGCCATTAAAGGGCGATTCAGTGGTTCCCAACCTCCCAAAACGTCGTTTTCGTGTTGTTTTTCAACCCGAAAGTCAATATTCTTGGTATATTGAAGTGCAGGAACAAGTTTCTAAGGTTGGATTTCGGAATAGAGCGGCGTAGAACTCATTTGGAAAACTAAATTATCTATTTATTAAATATATGATAATAATTTATTAATTGTTTGATTAGTTAGTTAATTATCTATTTATTAATTGTTTATGCTAATTGTTAATTATTTGACTTATTAATTATTAATATTTATATTTTAGGATTGAAAACCCTTAGTTTAGGATTGAAAACCTTTAATATAATTTTCGATAAAAGATTACATAACTAATACTACTTGTTAATGATTGATTTAAAATGCGTAAAACAGATGGATCACCGCAATCCTTAAAATAATTTTCGATAAAAGATTACATAATACTACTTATTAATGATTGAAAAACCTTGCGTAAAACATATGGATCACCACAATCCTTAATATAATTTTCGACAAAAGATTACATAACTAATACTACTTGTTAGTTAATAGTTGAAAACCCTTGCGTAAAACAGATGGATCACCACAATCCTTAATATAATTTTCGATAAAAGATTACATAACTAATATTACTTGTTAATGATTGATTTAAAATGCGTAAAACAGATGGATCACCACCCTCTTGATCCAGGCCCTTCGACAGAGAGGTACTATATCTTCAACCGGAGCATAGGTCGCAGCATATAGGGGCATCCGACCTATAGCCTGAGGCTCAGGTCCGTACCCGATTAGGGAACTCATCATGGGAGATCTTAGCTGCTCGCCCCCCACATCCTCATGTCCTGGATATCTACGTCGGGGCGGTATCTACCGATGCGTCAAAGTTGGTCGGGTACAACACGATAGGTCGCTAGTGATGGCCTTCATTGAGAGGTGGCAACCGGAGACGCGCACATTTCATCTTCACACCGGTGAGGCTACCATTACCCTCCACGATGTGGAGGTCATTTATGGGCTACAAGTTGATGGACGCCCATTGTATATTGAGGAGCCTCAGGTGCTGCCACCTTACTGGGATGAGTTGACTAGGCTCATTGGTTTCACGGCTCAGGATGGTGATATTTCGAGTCAGAGTCGGCTTTTGTTGTCGGCCCTTTATGCTCACTTGCGCCTCATAGACATGTAACATCTGATTGGAGAGGACACGCCTCAGGCTGATGTTGACAGACGTGCGCGTCTATACCTACTCATCATATTCGGGGCCATCCTGTTCCTAAACTCTTCGGGTTCGCATGTTAGCTTGAGGTATCTTCGGTATATCGACGATCTCGCCGAGTTAGGATGTTATTGTTGAGGCGCTGCTGCGTTGGGCTACATGTATCGAGGATTCTGCCGACGTTCAATGGACACAAGGGTAGAGGTCTCTGCATTTTGCTCGCTCCTTAAGGTAATAACACAAAATCTATTTTTTTTAAAACGATGACTGATAAAACATTTTTTAAATGATTATATCAGATATGGGTGTGGACTAGGTTGAGACCTTTTCAGCTTATACCAGCTCACCCTCCCGCTGACTATCTTGCTGTGCCGATGCCATACGCGCGGAGATGGTCGCGAGGCGTACGCCGACGTGCGGAGACGCACCACAGCCTTCTCCCATTTAGGGATCAGCTAGACCGCATGACGGCGTAGACGATATGTTCATATTTTGGATCCACACGCTAGACCACATAGCTACTATTTTAGTCTTTTATTGTTAACTAGTTCAATTCTTTTTACAAGCTTTTATATGGACGCCGTATGATCATATTTTGGATGAGATCCGGCGTTTTGTAGGGCTGGTCAGCACATGAGGATGTCGCGGTGTCCATTGATACATATGGATATCGTTGAGTACCACACGCCCGACCGCGTGTTACGGCAGTTTGGGTATGTACAGAATATACCCGCGGCCACGGATTGGGCGCACGACCACTATGTGAAGGACGAGCGTGCGGGCGTCGATGATGCATGACGGCTCCATATACAGCAGCAGGTCCAGAGTTGGGATGCGAGGATGACGATCCTAGCGGTGATCGGACATGACACTCCGATCCATGTGTACATAGAGTGGTACATGCGGATCACTCGCATCATTATTGGCAACCCCTCTAGGCATCGTCTAGATGGCCTAGGATATGTATCTCTCGCAGGAGCGTATGAGGCACTGGTAAGTTTTATTAGTCTTAAACTTAATCCATCGTCTTATGTACTACTTTACAAATTTATTCAATTGTCAATATTTGCAAACATATGCAGGTACGAACCGTTCAGACGATGCGCTATGAAAGCACTGCCCGTACGGAGGCCCCCGAGACAGTGGAGTATGCAGCACGGATGATTGAGCTTGCCGAGACTGGTATGCGACAGGCACATGACTTTGAGCTTCTCGGTGAGTGTGTTCCCGGTGCCCCACCTCAGGAAGCAGGTGGTCGTGGTCGCCGAGGAGCTGGTGGCCATCGCAGAGGTGATGAGGCTCCCTCGGCTTCAGAGATCCCATCGAGTTCTTACCGGCCGTCGACTTCACAGACACCTCTGTATATGTCGGACCCTTTGTCAGATTATGTGCGCTGGCCTTCATTTCTAGCTCCACCAGTTCGTGATCCACAGGGTGAGCGGCCGGTTCGTGATCTACAGGGTGGCCTACATCTGGACTTTGACGCTATATTCGAGGACTTTGTGTTTGATAGGGCACCATCTGCAGCTCTGGCACACTCTGCATCTCCTGCTCCGGGGGCCGCTGAGGAGCCCTCTCACCAGGCATCTCAGGAGACTGTTGACACACAGGTTTGATTTTTAGAATAAAATTATTTATTAATTATTTTTTTTATATGTTATTTCATGTTTAGTTTAGAATAAATCTATTCTAAATTGTTTATATGTTATTTCAGGTTCATTCTTCTACGCCTATGGACCCATCTCCGGCTCCAGCTACAGCTTTGGGGCCCACTCAGGAGATCGTTCAGGAGCCAGCTCAGGAGCCCTCTCACCAGCCATCTCAGGAAGCCGTCGACACACAGGTTTGATTTTTACAATAAAATAAAATAATTTATTAATTAAATGTTTATTTCATGTTTAGTTTAGAATAAATCTAAACTAAATTGTTTATATGTTATTTCAGGTTCATTCTTCTGCGCCTGTGGATGAGTCTCCTAATGAGATTGACGAGACTCCTGATGCTGTTGTCCCACTCCCACCGTCATCTCCCATAGGAAGCATGTTATGAACTAGGGTCCGGGTCGAATGAAGGGAAGGAAGGAAAGCAAGGATGATCACGCCATAGAGCATGTACATATTAAGAAGATGAAGGGGGATGGAGATGATGGTGAGGGTGGTGGGGTTGGCCTTAGGCCTAGCCGTACTCTAAAGGCTCCCAGATGTGGGACTTGAGATTGTGTATTTGTAAATAAAGTGTACATTTATGTTAATATTCTATATATTTTTGGTTATTATTTTCTTAATGATAATTAGTTTATATATATTTTTGGTTATTATTTTCTTAATGATAATTAGTTATCTTAGTCTTTATTGTCGATTAATAATAACTCGTGCGACGTCCTAAATTAATCAAAACTCTATAAAATATGACACTTAAACCTAAGGATAACAAGTTTCCAAACAAATAAAACTTACTTCGGGGCACTTTAGAACCTCTAAAACGACGATCGAAACGTTTAGGTGTACTTGATGTAATGAGCCGAGATTAGTGTACGCAAAAAAAAAGTATTAAGTTGTATATAAAAATATTGATATTTCGGTATTTTGAAACATGACTAATCTTCAAGCAAAGTGTCTCGACCCAACCCCGTGGGCAGTGACTAGTGCCCGACCTGGACACTCGTATGTACCTGTTAACTATAATCATCCACAACTAGCATAATACAGACTTATCAATACCAAGGCAAGACGTCGTCTCAAAACTGTCGCATTATTTAGACGTATCACAACAACCTGTCTCCTTGGGAAGTACAACTTTCAACAGACATTATAGTACATAAGCCGACAAGGCTTTCATAATATATAAGGGAACATCCCTGCTATAAACGAGCCGACAAGGCTATCATAACACATTACTTCTCAAAACATATATATATATATATATCTACGCAAGCCGACAAGGCTGCCACTACGAATGAGAACGTCCCAAAACATAAGCCATATAGACACAACTGAACAACATCGATACACAACCCATACATATGTCTACAGACCTCTAAGAGTAACAACAGTATTATATGACGGGACAGGGCCCCGCCGTACCCCTGGATAAAATACATATACACCACAAGAGATTCTGTACCAAAATCTAGGCTCCGGAACAAGGGAGCTCTCCAAGATAGCTGAATAGGACTCTTGAGCTGGCGGGTTACCAACGTGAGCATCTGTACCTGCGGGTATGAACGCAGCCCCCCGAAGAAAGGGGGTCAGTACGGAATATGTACTAAGCATGTAAAGCATAAATACAATAAACAGGGTCATACTGAAGTGAGGAGTACAGAAAACTAGTACAATAACCAGAAAACCACAAGGCTTACCTTTGAATCATAAATCATGGTGTCAATATCAGACTTAACTCATTATGAAACTTAATGTCACCATTAGAGAATCATCCTGTTCATATGCATATGTATAACGTGTCCCGGCCCTCTAGTGAGGGACTCGGTAAATAAAATCATATCATCATCATGTATATATATATATATAACGTGTCCCGGCCTTCTAGTGAAGGACTCGGTGAATAAGATCATCATGTGCCATCCTGGCCGCCATCCCCATATCATCATATCATCATGTCATCATATCATCATATACATATATATAACGTGTCCCGGCCCTCTAGTGAGGGACTCGGTGAATAATGCAGTGGATCTGTGCACGAAAACATGTCCTGGCCCGGGACTCAGTGAAAGATGTATTGAGGCATGCACGAGCAGAGTAGTGAGAAACCATATGCAAATTACATCATATCTGAGACTCAATAGAATAATCAAAACGAATCATCATTTGAAAACCAAGACAATAGTCATATCAAATACCTTTCGAATGTCGATGTGGATTATATAAAAATAGAACCTCGAGGATTATATACACGTATCAAGACATAATAAAATAGTTTCTGGAAATCAAGAACATTAGCCATCCTAGTGGCTCTTTGAATATCATTATGAACTATATTAAATAACGTCTCAGGGATCATAGACATGTATCGAATCAATACGAGACAACTTATGAAAGTTAAGGACATTATTCATTTTAGAATCCTTTAGGAATAGGAATTCTTATGCATCATTTACTATTCAATCATATAAAATACTCGAGGGCAATAACTCGACTATCTTGAGAGTTCTAACATCAAGAAACGAATGAAAATCATGAGTCATGCTTGGAACTAGAGAGTAGAATTACCCCAAGGCTCATATCATATCTTACTTACATCTAGGACATGCCAAAAGAAATAAGGGATAGGCTTTACATACCTCACGTCGTTCAAGAGTTCAGTCCATCCAAGAACTTCCATAATTAATATGATAAACCTATAATCGTAAGAATACGCACGTGACTTAAGAAGGCTTTCGTATATCATATATATTAATTGATGACTTAAGTCTAAAACGAAACGGGCAGCATCTCCTCTATATCATTAGCATCTCCCAACTTGGTATATCAGCCCAACAACAAATAAATCCCAAAAACACAGCATGCATGTCCATAACAACTTCATAATACTCTATAACAAGCGACAAACTCGAATTACAATCCATATACTCCATGGCACCTTTTCGTATGTTTTCTTCTTAACCTTAAAAATATTCTCAATATGATAAGGGCGTCATTTACCACAAATCTCGGCTTTATATCATATATTTACAACAAGAAAAACAGCCCACAACTCCAACTATATCAATTGACAATTCTATTCGTAAGTTCGCGTTTATTTCATCAATTCCTATATCGATACTTGTATACACTTCTTTATTTTCGTATATACATAGTATAACAACAAGCAGGATAACAATAGCTACAGCAAATTTCACGATATTCCAGCTCACTAAATAATTTATAACAACCACCAAACAGTCCACATGATAACAATAACAATTTATCCGATTTCCCGCAATTAATTTCGTAGTTCCCGTCTCACAATTTAACTATGACCTGGACGAATTTAAATATATCTAGTAGAGTAGAACTCTTACCTTATATTACAAGAACTACTCTTCTTCCACACTAATTCACCTCCAAGAAATCTCCAGTTTGCTACTAAATAGATGACACCGACGTGAGTATAATCTTTATGTTATTTTTCGTAATATTGTTGCATCAACGCAGGGCCTAGTCCTTCTTGAATATGAATGAACATACTTCGTAAAAAAATAGGGGCCAAAACGTTGCAATACATTACGTATATGTAGTTGCTGGAATAATTATGTATGAGAAAATGATATACATTCAAGTGTAATTTCCTTTTTTAATGCTTTGGATGGTGGGGTCCACTAATAAGTACTTGCCACTTTTAACTCCTAGGATGCCATATAGCATATCAAGCCTTACTCATCATATGCTGCTTCTTACACGTGGCTTTGTCCAAAACAAAAAAATGAAAAATGAGGCTTCTCCATTTAATTCAATTAATACCATAATCAACTCCTTATTCTTCCACTTTATTCCAATGTTTAACCAATTAGTCACATAATTAATTTTTGATCATGATTTACTTACATTAAAAATTATTTCTCTTTTTAATACACCTCATATACTCATAAACATAATCATGTGATATAGCACTACTTCCATAGCCTCCACTGGCACACATAAAATATTATTTTCAATCATCGTCGTCCCACTTTTTCGTCTTAAATAATTTTGAGACTTCATTTCTCGTATACACCGAGCTCTTGATTTTCATCCTTGGATACGATCGAATTCTCCGGGGTCGGGTAAATTTGCTCATGTTGGACAATTAAATTTTCTAGTCCAAAAATACGGGATATTATAGCTTGGACCGTATTCCATTCAAATAAATTTTGAACCTCGACGAAACTTATTTTCTTCGATTGGTTTAACTTCAAATCCTTACGATACATGCGTACCATCACTTTAACCACCTATAAGCTTGGGGGATAACCTCGTGTCCGTTACTAATATCATATAACTCGCACACTTTCCAACTTATGAAAATACGGGATGTAACGTCCTTCCCCCCTTTAGAACATTCGTCCTCGAATGTTAAACCAGTCCTGTACTCCCAATACTTCCTCAAGTGTCCTTTTGTTGAATTATGCCCTTCACATGCCCTTTTCGTTGGTCGATTCCCTTCAATTTATTGTGACACATTCCAGATCTCTAAGTGACCATTCCCGTAATATTTCCTCTTGCTCTTGCCTCTCGAGGTAGTAATTCCGCGTCGTTATCTTTACTCTCCTCTTTATTTCGTAGTTGGTTGACAGTTGTATTGCGAGCTCTTCTGCCGAAATCTTATTCTCTTTTTGGTGCACTTAGTCATAGTTCGACTCCTTCTTCCTCTTTAAGTTACTCCCTTAAGACGTTTCATTCACTTCGTCTTACCTCTTAACCTTTATATAAGATTTTATAACGCATAGACGTCCCTCGTTGATCTATTAGACTTTTATAATCCCTGGAATGTTTCATGCCTCTGGTAACCTGTAGACTCTTCGCAGACTCTACGAATAAAACGAAATTTTCCAAGGTGTTACATTACTTTACTTTAATAATCTTACATTGCTCTGCGGTTATAGTCCATAATCTGGAATCTTCAGCATCATATATCACTTCTCGACTTTCACTGTCACTTTACCTTTTAGCTCTTAATCTCGATCTTTAGAGTTGGCTATCGAGTAGCATTGAAGTTCCTTCATATAATAACTTTACATAAAGCCGCTCTGTAATCTTGCTATATAATTCTGAAAGAATTTTTGGTCTGACATATATATTCACTATCTTCTAGTAACCAGCTCGTTCTGATCATTTCGCTTAAATCATTTCATAATTTCCCTTAACCCAACTCGTAACACTTTAGGCATATTATCTCGTGTCGTTTCCTTATTTTTAATTCAAACTCTTCTATTGCTTCTTTGCTCAGATTTTGCTCTTAGTTTTTCTGTCACACATTATGTTGCAATCTTTACAAGAATATACGAAGGTACTCAAATTAGCCCGAGAAATACCTTAGCGTCGTTTCGCTAGTCTTTATGCTTTACCTTGCATTTTCCTCTTGTACCTTTCAATCGGTATCGGGGCTCAGGGGCTCAACAATGGCCATGTCCTATTCGCCCTCAGTACTAATCCCATCTCAGTAATCTAGCTCAAACCATCTTACACCTTCCCTTAATGTATCCAAACTATCACAGCCACATTGTTATTACTGAATCCTTACTCTTCTTATCAAATACTCACTTTGTCTCATCCTTAGTATACAAATATTCGTAAGTTGCATGACTATTCTTGTACAACTTATACAAAGCATATCCAATCTTAGTCATAGCCTTTCCTTCTCCTGATTCATTATGCTCTACTTAATTCATCCGTACTAAAACGCGCTCGTAGCCTATCTTGTCATACTTCTTTCCCCTCCTTTATTCACCCTTTGATTTTCTCGTATCCTACTATAGGAGATTCTCTACCCCTTCTCCTTACTACTTATAAATCGCAATATCATTAGCGAACAACTCTATTGCCAACATCTTAGCCTTTAACCCAGTATAGCGTAGCTATCCTTTATAATATCTCTTAAGTTACTCGTTACCATTCTCTTGTCGTATTCTTTATTTTTATAAGCACCCACTTTTTAATGTCATATCATTCAAGATCTTACAAATAAACTGTCTCCAATATCATCCTGACTTCTATCCGTTTATTGCTGGCTTTCAGATCTTACTAACTTGTTTCCGCAAGGGATCTCACTTGAAGTTTAAGTATCCATATCAAATATATTGCAGTGTCATTAGTTTCCATCTTACACTTGCATTTCTCTCACCAGCTTCCCCCCTTAAGGGTGCACTTATACCATTATCTGTTTATATTCTGCTCCATGTCCCCATTTCCAATTTCAAATTCATATGATTCTTTTTTTTTTTATTTCGCTTGGTATACTGTACCATATCCCTGTCTTTTCTTTATAATCTATGACTTTGATTATCCGGGTACGAAACCTTAACAATTCTCGAAGGGACGAGAACCTTTCTATGTATAGTACAAAATCTCATTTGACCATCTGTACTCGAGTAATGCAATCCATGTAGAAACTCATCCCGAGCCTCATTCCACTTACTCCAATCAGTAATTAATTAGTACCTATAGTCGTTCCAAATTATCGATTAGATAGCACTTATACTCCGATGATAAGTGTCCAAAGTTCTCTTGTAGTATTATCTCTATCCCAACCCATATCATCTGTTTCCTTTAATGTATTTACAATACATTATTGGTTCCTCCGGCCTATAGTCTTCGTCTTTTAAGGATTTCACTATTTCCGAGGTGAAGTCATATACACGCAGTACTCCTTTATGCCTTATGCTCTTTTACCCTTGTCGTGTACACAATACCGACTTCTAACTTACTCAAAATCATATCGAGTTCATCTTAATAACAATCTTATCTTATCACCTTGTCGTCATACTACACCTTTAAGTTCATAGCTTTATATTTCCCTTTTGTTCTATACTCGTACTCAATTAATCACGTCTATCTTAGGTGTTTCCTTTTGAATTCTCTTACCATTTCTCCAGTCTATGTCCATTTTTTATTCTGTATACGAGGAATCTTATGCTACCTCTGTATTCTTCGGAAAACACTACTTCTACATAACCCCTTTCTCAATCATCTTTTATTATCACAAGCCCTTCCAAATTGTTCTAATATTTCCTTTTTACCATATTGATCTCGACCTCATAATTACTATTACCATCGATTCAACAGTTAACTTATTTCTCGAAGTCAGCTGTACTCCCCACTTACACGTGACTTAAGAAGGCTTTCGTATATCATATATATTAATTGATGACTTAAGTCTAAAACGAAACGGGCAGCATCTCCTCTATATCATTAGCATCTCCCAACTTGGTATATCAGCCCAACAACAAATAAATCCCAAAAACACAGCATGCATGTCTATAACAACTTCATAATACTCTATAACAAGCGACAAGCTCGAATTACAATCCATATACTCCATGGCACCTTTTCGTATGTTTTCTTCTTAACCTTAAAAATATTCTCAATATGATAAGGGCGTCATTTACCACAAATCTCGGCTTTATATCATATATTTACAACAAGAAAAACAGCCCACAACTCCAACTATATCAATTGACAATTCTATTCGTAAGTTCGCGTTTATTTCATCAATTCCTATATCGATACTTGTATACACTTCTTTATTTTCGTATATACATAGTATAACAACAAGCAGGATAACAATAGCTACAACAAATTTCACGATATTCCAGCTCACTAAATAATTTATAACAACCACCAAACAGTCCACATGATAACAATAACAATTTATCCGATTTCCCGCAATTAATTTCGTAGTTCCCGTCTCACAATTTAACTATGACCTGGACGAATTTAAATATATCTAGTAGAGTAGAACTCTTACCTTATATTACAAGAACTACTCTTCTTCCACACTAATTCACCTCCAAGAAATCTCCAGTTTGCTACTAAATAGATGACACCGACGTGAGTATAATCTTTATGTTATTTTTCGTAATATTGTTGCATCAACGCAGGGCCTAGTCCTTCTTGAATATGAATGAACATACTTCGTAAAAAAATAGGGGCCAAAACGTTGCAATACATTACGTATATGTAGTTGCTGGAATAATTATGTATGAGAAAATGATATACATTCAAGTGTAATTTCCTTTTTTAATGCTTTGGATGGTGGGGTCCACTAATAAGTACTTGCCACTTTTAACTCCTAGGATGCCATATAGCATATCAAGCCTTACTCATCATATGCTGCTTCTTACACGTGGCTTTGTCCAAAAAAAAAAAATGAAAAATGAGGCTTCTCCATTTAATTCAATTAATACCATAATCAACTCCTTATTCTTCCACTTTATTCCAATGTTTAACCAATTAGTCACATAATTAATTTTTGATCATGATTTACTTACATTAAAAATTATTTCTCTTTTTAATACACCTCATATACTCATAAACATAATCATGTGATATAGCACTACTTCCATAGCCTCCACTGGCACACATAAAATATTATTTTCAATCATCGTCGTCCCACTTTTTCGTCTTAAATAATTTTGAGACTTCATTTCTCGTATACACCGAGCTCTTGATTTTCATCCTTGGATACGATCGAATTCTCCGGGGTCGGGTAAATTTGCTCATGTTGGACAATTAAATTTTCTAGTCCAAAAATACGGGATATTATAGCTTGGACCGTATTCCATTCAAATAAATTTTGAACCTCGACGAAACTTATTTTCTTCGATTGGTTTAACTTCAAATCCTTACGATACATGCGTACCATCACTTTAACCACCTATAAGCTTGGGGGATAACCTCGTGTCCGTTACTAATATCATATAACTCGCACACTTTCCAACGTATGAAAATACGGGATGTAATACAAAGTACGGAAAAAACGTTAATTTTTAAAAAAATTGCCCAAAGAACAAAAGCAGGGGCAGATTTTGTTGGCTTCAATTCGTGTGTGAAACTTAGTTATGTGTTTTTTTTTTGTGCTATAAAGTCGCGGACTCATATAAAGCTAGAAATAGAAAATGTGACGTGACACCTCTTTTGGCCAACAAATACAATTGTTCTTTTTATTTCTCCTTTTTTTTTTGGCCTTTTCACTAATTCCTTTTTTCTCCCATAGATGTGTTATATTAGAAAATCTCAAAAGACACCCCTTTTAACTCTTTTAATTTGACATTTTCTTCTTTTTTCTTCCAAGCATGCCATACAGAAGAAGTTACGAAACAATTTCTTGAATTTGGGCATTTAATTGTGAGTATTTACATTCCCATTCAATTATGAGTCTTTATTTTCCTCTACTCTCACTAATCAATGCACTACTTATCAGCTGAATGTATATCAAACAACTTCATTCGTACTTTTGAGCACAGCCTCCTAAGCGGCCATTTTGCATTTGAATTCAACTAGATTATACATTGTTCACTTTTGAAGAACTTAATGGATAATTTACAATTTCAGTATAAGCTATAGCTAGATGGCTTGGCATGACTGGAATTCACTAAAGGGAAAGATGGTGATAGGCATTCTCAAGCATCTTTAGGTACCAACTCATCCAAGAATGCTTGATGAAGATGATGGCTCCAAGCCTCCGAGAAGACACTTAGAGAACGAGAATTTAAGTCAAGTCATATAAAAGGATATTTTGTAGAGATGAATTTCACTTCCTTTGTAATATATTTATAAAATTTGTGATCTTAAACATGACATGAATTTTTTGTTGGTTTAAAATAATGTTGACACACACACTTTTCTATTTTTTAACATATATCCTTTTATATACTCCATATACTAAGAAAACATTACATGTTTATACATATAGAGAGAGCTACAACTTTCTTAAAGAAGTTTTTCCTTTCTTTATAAAAAGAAAAAAAGCAGTCTAAATTACAAAAATAAAAAATCTTCAGGATATCAATAATCCTTACGCAGTCCAAAATTACGAAAAGTATTAAAATTAAGAATTAATAATAAAATGAATTAAAACTGAAAGACTTATATGTTTAAATTTGAACACTAAAAGGCTTTTTAGCACTCGAATATTTTAAAATTTGTTTCATGAATTTAATGAGTTGATATTTTAAGCCGCGCGAAGTGCGCGCGCGAAGTGCGGACAAATTCACTAGTTTTCTTATATTCTAGAAAAAAGAGACTTTAATTTGTAAAACTTCAAGCAACCTTGCATGAACTCCAATCTTCTTCAGATATATTAGTAGTATGATGATTGATAAGGTGGAATACTTTGTTCATTTCTGAAGAAATTGCTGGGATCCACCTTACTTTTCACTTTGGCCAACCTCTCCAAGTTTCCATTAAAATACTTTTCACCCCATATTTTGGCATTGGAATAGCTGTAATCTTCTTGATTAGTTCCAAAATCAAGATCCCTGTAATTAAGATAAGCAGTTCTTGGATTTTTTGCAACATATGGCTCCATTTCCTTGTATAATTTCCTCATCCATGCTATCTTCTGGCTTGATATACTCTCACTGTTATTACCCCAGTACACCAAGTACTGAATATTATACAAACTGCCCTTTCTATGAGGGAATGGAATTTCAGATTCTGATATTTCATCCATTTTTCCACCAAATGGATCCAAAATCATCTGGGGTCTTTCTTCTTCTAGAAAGAGTCTTTCTATCATTTCCCAACCACTTTCCGGAATTGGAGTCTTCAAAAAATCAGATGTTCCTTTGTTATAACTTTTCTGAGTTGGGATATTCTTTTCTAGCAAAACTTCAAGTGACTCATTTGTTTTCCTACCATAGAAATACAAGACTGATCCGCTCCAGGGAACTTCATAGCATTCTTTCTCTGAATTATCAGTCTCCTGGAAACAATCTTTTCGTGTTAAATTAAATTCAGGGAAGAATTGGTTGAGCAGAGGAATTAACTCATCAACATGCCCAACATATAGTGCCTGTAAATAGTATTCCACATGCTTTTTACTATTATTTCCTGCTGATGATCCGCCATTTTGAATAATCGCCCTGATGAACAAATCTTCAGGGAGTTGATGTGATATGTTTTGCCATTTTTGGAGGAGATCTCGGTTACCCTCTAACTTCCTATGTATCGTGAAAACAGTAACCTTTTCAGGGACACGAACCAATTTTAGTTTCCATGCTAGAATAACACCAAAACTTGCTCCTCCACCTCCTCTTATCGCCCAAAACAAATCTTCTCCCATTTCCTCCCTGTCAAGAATTTTTCCATTTACATCCATTACATGAGCGTCTACAACGTTATCGGCTGCTAGGCCAAATTTCCTCATCAATGCGCCGAGCCCACCACCACTGATGATGCCACCAGTGCCAATACTAAAGCAGACACCGCCTGAAACTCCATGCACTTTACCTTTTTTGGCAATTGCATAGTAAAGCTGGCCGAGCGTCGCCCCTGCTTGAACCCAAACTGTTTCTTCATTTAAATCAATCTTGACTTTGTTAAGATTGCTTAAATCAAGCAAAACAAAGGGGGATTCAGAGCGATAAGATAGGCCTTCATAGTCGTGGCCACCACTTTTGATCTTAATTTGTAGGCCTACATTTTTACTACAAAGAATGACAGGCTTGATTTCTGATTCTTTTCTAGGGGAGGCAATGAAAAGGGGATGTGAAGAATTCAACCATCTCGGGTTTTTTTGAGCATATTCTAGGATAGATGAATAAGTTGGAGAATCTGGAGTGTAAATATTTTTGGTTATGTTGGTTTCAGGGTATTTAGAAAGACAGTGGAGAAAGTCATCATGTGAGTAACATTTTGCCAAAAAGACTGAACAGAGTAACAAAGAGAGGATATGAAGGCTACCCATTTCTTTTCTTTGGAATAAAAGTTTGCTTATGGCTTCCCTTTCAAATAAGCCAATTTATAGAGATGAATTTAATGTATTTGAATGTCCAGATTAGTTTCTTCATAAACTCACCAGTTTAACTTTGACCAAAGGAGTTAATGTATTTGAATGTACATTAGTTTCTGGATTAGATGTACTTCAATTCAATGAATAATTCATTTGGAAAAATTTAAAGGAAAATGAATTTAAGACAAATTCAATGTTTCAAAATGTTCAAACATTATTTTTCAATGGTGATATATGTCCGCACTAGGCGTTTACACCAAACATATATTTTAACAAGGGATCTGAATTAATATTTGGGCTCTAGGAATCTCTCTATTATTCTCATGAGCTGAATATTAACGTGATTAAGATTATTATTGTATACATAATAATAGAGAGTTCAGGTCTGACACGTTCATAAGGGACAATTTTACGTTATTGTTTTCTTGCAATACAATCCAGGAATCAAAGACGAGATTAATCATCATCATCATAGTGTACTATAAGTGCGAAGCCCCCAAGTAAAAGTTAAATTATCTAAATGCCCATTAAAAATTAAGTGACCATTTTAGCCTTATCCGAAAAGTAAATTTACATTCTAGTATACAAACATTGAACGGATAAGTGAGAAATGGAGCATTCCAATTGGAATAACATTCATTGATTGCTTTTTCAATTCCTTTATCTGCCCGTTTACATAATAAAAAAACGTTTCACCAATTTTAATATACAATTCATTCCAAACTCCTTGAACTCTACACATGTTAGAGATCAGCGAAGAGATTCTTGATTTGGTGACTTTTAGACTACTAATTAAAAGTATGACGATGAAGCAAGTGACACTATTTAAATGTAGATCAATATCCAGAACATAACTTACCGGATGTTTTAAAATACTAAAGCGCCTGATCTTCTTTCTCAAATAACTAAAATGGAGACTTTTGAATGCAAATTGAACATGAAGCTATTGATCGACACCAAGGCTTAGTGAGTTCTATTTGCTGAGGTTGAAAAGAAATGTGTTGATTTCCTCTTTCACATACTCTCAGTGCCTGTGGCCACTGTCATTAGGTTTTTCAAGAAGAAAGGTATGAATACAGTCGATCCAAGGCAAGGATATTCATTTAAAACTCAAGTCTTTAGATGGCCAATTAGCATATGCATCATTTTACTTTATTACTTTATCCGTTAATTTCTATTTTTGGTTCTCAAAAACATGTTTTGAAAATCACAAAACTCTTTGAGCCGATCATTAATTAGCTTCCAGAGTTCAACTAACTAAGGAAGCAAGCATGAGATTTGTATCTTAATAAACATTAAAGTTAAGTTATTACAAATTTTGAGTAACAGAGTATTTCATTTTAGCTACACTGATGTCAAGCAGAGCAAAAGTTGTATTATCTCCACCGTTGTCTATAACTTTTTCTGCATGTGATATAACCAAGAGTTTGTCAGCTAGCATTGGGGGAGTAAGGATGGCAATGGGGCGGTGCGGATTTAGACCTATACGGGGCGGGTCTAAATAATTTTTTTACATTATATGCGCGGGTGCGGGTGCTGGTGCTGCACTTCTAATTCACTGCCAGCTATTGCACTTCTGATTTACTTATATTTTTGCTCTTCTAAAATCCTGTATTAATTGGAGAAAAGTTGTATAATTTCTCACAAGCAGTTGGAACCAATCTTGCGAATCATCAGTATTTATTTTGCCTAGTTTGGGCTTGTTTTCTTTCCATATTTAACACATTATTTACCACAAAATTAAACACGTATTCTTACTGAAAATGAAATTTAACAAGAGAGTTACAACTCTTTAGATATGGCAGCATTTAAGTTTTGAGGTTTCAATTCATAGAATAAAATATGCATGGTTGATATAAATAATAAATATCCAAACTTAAATCCTTAACTGATATGGAAAATTCCAGCCAAAAGATCAAAAACAAAAAGGAAGAAAACACTTAAGCAGTGCGGGGCGGCTGGATGCGGGTGAAAGGCTATGTGAAGCGGGGCGGGTTTAAATTTTGTGGTTGAGAAAAAAACTGCCCTGCAACCGCCCCGCCCCATTGCCATCCCTAACTGGGAGAGATCTTTCTAGGACCAATGGCCTGCAAATTTTAAGTAAAAGTTACGGGCTAGGCTACTCGGACTCTTTAAAAATATCAGCGGGTGCGTGTCGGATCCTCCAAAAGTAGTGTATTTTTGGAGGATCCGACACGGATGCGGCAACATTTTTGGAGAGTCCAAGCAACTTAGGTTACAGGGGACAATAAGAAAACTTATCTTTGCTAAAAGCACCACATCTGTGGGATTTCTATGAAACAGCCGATAATTTGCAGTAGTAATAAACTGAAACTAGTTACATGAACCATTGATGAGACTTGAGAGCATATAACTTTTAATGTTCCAATGAGATGTGTGTGTTTGCTACGTATACCTACTGTCGCTTGATCAAACATTGATGTTTGAATTTTAAACCATGGAGTCAGAGATATCACAACTAGCCTTATGTCTCAGAGAGATGACCCTTGAGCTAGAATCAATCTGGATTCAAAGTCCGTACTTGCAAAACGTAAAATGATGTTGAAGCTTATGGTCCAAATTAGCTGCTGTGGGATCATATGAAGCAACGTCAGGTTCACAAGATGTATTACTACTATATAACTGTAGTAAAGAAGGCATGACATATGTTTGCATTTTGATCACCATCCATGTGAAGTACATTTATATTCCCTTTTGCCTTTGTGGATGCATTTGCAAGAAGTTCATATCAGAATAATTGTCAGGTGGATGTAATCACTTGGCCATGCTTCTTCAGCTAAATTTGTCATTCCTGTTGCAGCAAAAGGTAGAAAACTTGTTGGTATCTGAAAAATTGCCTGTATCTACCATACTCTTCACTTTAGCCAACCTCTCAAAGTTGCCTTTGAAATACTTTTCACCCCAAATTTTGGCCTTGGAATAGCTATAGTCTTCTTGGTTGGTCCAAAAATCAAGATCTCTATTGCTCATATTAGGGTGTTCACGGAAAACTGAACCAAACTGAAAATTGAAATAAACCGAACATAAAAACAGACACTTTTTTGGCTTGGTTGATTATCATTTCTAATTTTAAAAACTGACATAATTTGGTTTGATTTTGGTTTTAGGCAAAAAATTACGAACTGGACAGACAATATAAATGCCTGATATTGAATGCGAGTAAATATCTATCCTTTGAGCAGTATTCTAGATTTATTCTAACCCCTAAAAGATAAGCATTCAAAATTTGTTCAGCAAAGCTGTACTAAAGTCGACAAAACGATACTTTTGTAGCACATATACCAAAATTGTCACCGTGATTTTCTTAATTCTAGTAAAAGGAGTCTTTATTTTTTAAAACTTCAAACATCCTGCTTGGATCTTATTATTATTTAGTGATTAATATGCACATAAAACCTTGCATGAACTCCAGTATTCTTCAGCTATATCAGTATCACAATTGATAAGGTGGAATACTTTGTTCATTTCTGAAGAAATTGTTGGGATCCACCTTACTCTTCACTTTGGCCAACCTCTCAAAGTTTCCAATAAAATACTTTTCACCCCATATTTTGGCCTTGGAGTAACTGTAGTCTTTTTTATTAGTCCCAAAATCGAGGTCCCTGTAATTCAGATAAGCAGTTCTTGGATTTTTTGCAACATATGGCTCCATTTCCTTGTAAAGTTTCCTAATCGATGCTATCTTCTTGCTCGATATGCTCTCACTATTATCACCCCATCTCACCAAGTACTGAATATTATACAAATTCCCCTTTCTATGAGGGAAAGGAATTTCAGATTCTGAGATTTCATCCATTTTCCCACCAAATGGCTCCAAAATCATCTGGGGTCTTTCTTCTTCTAGAAAGAGTCTTTCTATCATTTCCCAACCACTTTCTGGAATTGGAGTCTTCACAAAATCAGATGTCCCTTTGAGATAATTTTTATGTATTGGAATAGTTTTTTCTATTAAAACTTCATGTGATGCATTTGGTTTCCTGGAAAAGAAATATAAGACTGATCCGATCCAGGGGACTTCGTAGCATTCTTTCTCTGCATTAGCAGCAGTGTCTTCGAAGCAATCTTTTCGCTCCAAGTTAAACTCAGGGAAGTATTGTTTGAGGAGAGGAATTAATTCGTCAACGGGCCCAACATATTGTGCTTGAAAATAGAATTCTACATGCTTTTCAGTATCATTTCCTGCTCCATTTATAATCGCCCTGATGAACAAATCTTCAGGGAGTTGATGTGATATGTTTTGCCATTTTTGGAGGAGATCTCGGTTACCCTTTAACTTTCTACGAATTGTGAAAACAGTAACCTTTTCAGGAACACGAACCAATTTTAGTTTCCATGCTAGAATAACACCGAAACTTGCTCCTCCACCTCCTCGTATCGCCCAAAACAAATCTTTTTTCATTTTCTTTCTATCAAGAATTTTTCCCTTTACATTCATTACGCGGGCATCTACAACATTATCAGCTGCTAGGCCATATTTCCTTATCAATGGACCGAGCCCACCACCACTGATTAGTCCACCAGTGCCAACACTGAAGCAGACTCCGCCTGGAAATCCATGCACTTTACTTTTATTGGCAATTGCATGGTACAACTGGCCGATGGTCGCGCCTGCTTGAACCCAAACAGTTTCTTCATTTAAATTAATCTTGATTTTATTAAGATTGCTTAAATCAAGCATAACAAACGGGGATTCAGAGCGATAAGATATGCCTTCATAGTCGTGGCCACCGCTTTTTATTTTGATTTGCAAGTCTAGTTTTTTAGCACAACGAATAACAGGCTTGATTTCTGATTCTTTTCTAGGGGAGACAATGAATTGGGGATGTGAAGAATTCAACCATCTGGGGTTTTTTTGAGCATATTCTAGGATGGATGAATAAGTTGGAGAATTTGGAGTGTAAATATTTTTGGTAATGTTATTTTTATTAGAGTGTTTGGTAAGACAGTGGAAAAAGTCTTCTTGGGAGTTGCATTTTGCCAAAAAGAGTGAAAAGAGTAAAACAGAGAGAATTTGAAGGCTACCCATTTCTTTTGCAGGAAATTGCTATCTAAAAGAATTTAAGGGATTCAGAATGAGCTATCATGCTTTGAAGGGAAAGGAGATGAATTCGATCATGTATATGCCCACCAGATAATCCAATTTATAGAGATGAAGTTAATTACCTTGAACAAAAGGACTTAAATGTATCTGAATGTATATTAGTTTCTGGATTCAATGTACTACTATTCAATGTTAATTAATAAACCATTTGGAAATTTAAATGACTCAAATGAATTTATTTTAAGTTCATTGTTTCAAAATGTTCAATAAATATTTTTCAATGGTGAAAACATGTCCGCACCGGGTGTTTACACCAAACATAAGCTTTAACGAGGGATCTCGACAATATTTGGGTTCTAAGAATCTCTCATTTGTTAGGTTTTTGGATTTTCCTTTCCTATGTGGAATTGGATTAATAAAACTCAATCCAATTTGAACCAGACCAATTTTGCCCAAAAATTTCTTTTATATATAGTATCAATTTAGGTCTTATTTTCACAACACAAGAGTGAATTCATAGCAGCCATATAGAGAGAAAAATGTGAGAGAGAAAGCAGATTTTCGTCCAGAAATTTTCTGCTACAGTAATCCGCTTTAAATTGCGTTTTCCGATTCGTTAACCTTTGGATCATGCTGAAATTTGAACTGGGGGTTCTTAACATCTGGTTCTTCGATTTCGACGGTGGAGATCGGATGTTGTAGTCTGTAGCTCCAGTTTTCGAGTACGGACAGTAACTCATTTTTGGGGGTGATTTCTCTCATTTCTTCGCTAGTTTTGGTGCTATCTTTTATGTATTGGTGCTCCGTGCTTGGCTTTGTTGTTGTAGCCATTTAGAGAACATTTTTGTAACTCTTGTTTATAGTGGAGCTTTTGTGGGCCGGAGTGTCACGCCCCGAACCATGGCCTGGACGTAACACGGCACTCGGTGCCTGACTGCATGTGACCGAGCGAACCACATGGCTTGCTGAATCATCATGATACATAACATAAGCGGAATATAACGTGAATGCATGATGAGCCTTTATAAAACATGGTAAGTCATAATACTTAATAAAATACTCGTTTAAACATGAGTGAGCCAAAATGGCTATACGACTCCAAATGTCTGACATGACATAACTGACTTGTCTAGTCTATGAAACCTCTATCATGAGTCTGACTGGAAAACATATTTACTGGGACAAGGCCCCCAGCATACCTTTAGATGCATAATTAATCATAAAGTAAAAGTTGACTAAACCCCGAGTGAGATGGGGCTCACCAATAAGCTGATATGAATGTTGTCCTACGGAGCAGATGTGTCGTCCTGTATATCAGTACCTGCATCGTGAAACGCAGGCCCCCAGGCAATAAAAGGGGACGTCAGCACATTGAATGTACTGGTATGTAAAGCAACCGAAAGAAACAACATGGGACATGGAATAACATGATAAGAACTGAAACTGAAAACCTGGACACGAACATGAGCATGAGTGCATATGTATATATATAACATAAATAAAAACATGATAAGTAGGGAGAGCATTTCATAAACCGACATATGATATCACCACGTGGGTACGTGGAGTCTGGTACCTCGCCGGACCAGCAGAGCCCTCATACCTTGCCAGAGTATAAGGTAGTAAATCACCACGTGGGTACGTGGAGTCTGGTACCTCGCCGGACCAGCAGAGCCCTCATACCTTGCCCGAGTATAAGGTAGTAAGGTACCTGATGGATCCATTCAGTGTAAAATTAAGGTATCGTCTTATCTGGGCGGAGCGATCCTTGTCCTACGGTGGCTACGTAGTTTCAGGCTATCTGAGCCTTCTCGGTAATTTGTGCAACTCCCAAAAACATTAACATAATATAGTTGGCTAAGAAGCCCATGATTTTCGTGAATTAACTTGTACTTGTCTTGAAATAATGATTTCACGAAATAACTTGTAAACATGGTTTCATGAAATAACTTGTAAACATATTCTTGATTCATGAGTAATAACAATAGTTCATAATCATATATTTGTAATTGACTTGAAAACATGATTGTAACTTGCAAATAAGATCATAAAGTTTCATATGAACATGATGAGAACACATGAGGAAGAATTCATGATTCATGGATTAAGCTAGGATTCTTAATATCCGTAATGGAAGATTAGGATTACAATAACGAACATAGATACAAAATTCATGTACATACATACATAATTACGGGCTACCAATATGTTGGGTTTAATGCCCTAGGATTTGAACTTCATAGATTTTACGAAACGGATCATGGGGAAGAACGTAGAGATTCCCACATGTGGATGGAAGTTCTACATACCTTAACTTCCCGCTTTTGAGCGTATCACACAATGTCCTTCAATCCCTTCAACTTCAATCTATAGCAATACAGGTCATAGGGATTCTATATTAGCAACAATATCCATGTTTTGTTCATCTAAGCATTTTATCAAACTCTTGGTGGGCATGAAGCTCTATAACCCTCATTAATGGTGTTTTCTTCACCTAATCCCCATTCTATTACTTCTAGCTACTTCTACAATCTCAATTAGATGTAATTAACATCATTCTTCATCACCCATATGAATACAACAATCCCAAGTCAACAATCCAACAACTCTAGCATAGTTCATATAATTCTCTCTATCAAACCCATTTATTTTTCTTCCAAGAATTCATCAATTCACAACTATAAATGATTAGGGAGTAGAAACATTACCGTTTATGAGTAGTCACCACGAAATCAACATCCCCAAGTTCGAGTTTTAGCTTAGAATGACGGCAACAACTTGTACTACACTTTATCCTTCACGAGCCTCGGGATTTGGGGCCTTCAACTTGGTTGATTATCTACTTTCTCTCTCTAACTCTCCTATATCTCCCTATTTATCTCTCTAAAGTCTGAAATTATGAGAAATGTGGCTGCTAGGGTTGAGTATTTCCCTTAAATACTAAGGGGAAATGGGTTTGACCCAACTTGAAATCTGGTTGGGACCTTCCTATCTTAAAACGTCCATATCTCCCTATCCCGATGTCACCTGTGAGCCCACGACCTATGGTTGGAAAGGTATTTCAATTATCTACAACTTTCGTTCTTTGAGTTTTCCCAAATTCCCAATTTATGATAGGGTTATGGCCACCCGAAGTCAGGTGACCCGTAACGTACATACGGACCAAGATACGGTCACTGTTACGGTCCCGTAACACGAAGTACGGACCGTAACTTGGTACCGTACCTTGGTGAAAATTTCCAGTGAGGTTCTGGAAATTTTTGGCATGTTACGGTCCACTGTTACGGCCCGTAACACGTGTTACGGTCCGTAACAGTGACCGTAACTCAGGTGAAATTTCCAGCGAATAGGCTTCAGTAAAATGGGCATACCTCTTTGTACAGATGTCTGTTTGACCCCCGTAAGATACCGTTGGAAAGATATTTCAAAGGGCTACAACTTTCGTCAAGGAATGTTTCTCCAATTCCCAACGGATTTTCACTAAATTCGACTGGAAGTCAGACGTATCACAAACTTAGCCGATTCTATAGGATTTCAAGTGTCTTACTATTAGCCATATTGAGACGATCATATCTCCTTGCTCCAATATCTGATTGGCTTGGTCCTTATATCGTTAGAAAGGTATTTCTACATACTACAACTTCATTGATAGTACCTTCCCAAATTCCAAACCGATCAAGGAGTTACCGCTGCCCGAAATAGGCCTATCAACCGTTTTCGCAAAACGTTCAAACCTTCAATGTTTCCATTAGAACTCTAATGATATGAGCTTAAACTCAGTTCCAAGATGCGGGGTGTTACAATATCTCCCCCTTGGGATCATTCATCCTCGAATGATGGGTCATGGTTAATAATATGGCTTGACTACATGAACATGAAGGAAACATGACATGAAACATGGAGACTGAACTAACATGACATGATTATATGGAAACATGAATACTGAGGCATGAACATGGGAACTGGATAGCTTACATGAGCGTGGAACATGAGACATAACATGACGTAGGGCATGGAAACTGACATGACATAGTTTCATGAAAACATCAGTGCCCAAACATGAGATATGAATAGCGAATACATGAACTTGAACGTGAAACGTGAAACGTGAGACATTAATACATAAGGGACATTATAACTCTTCTCTAAAATGTCATTAGGCCATCATTAATTCGATACTCGTAATTCTTGCCTGACACACAACATAAACCTTGCTTTCCTTAACAACTTTCGTCTCCTACCACAAGTGTCTTTGAAATCTCATTTAGAATCATTAAATATTACTTCTTACTTGTCAACATGTCGTATACGTCATACCCTTCGTGGGTCTATTCGCGGTACGCTAACGGGGAAATTTCCTAGGTGTAACATTCTCCCCCTCTGTTGGAACGTTCGTCCTCAAATGATAACATTCGGGATTCTACAAAAATTTCGCCAGAGTTTCCCCTGTAATATGGCACTACCAACCTGTCACAACAGCCCATAATATCATTGCCTCACAGGGCTACATCACAATAGCACTATAAATTGGCCACACACGACCAAAAGCATGAAAAGAAAGCTTACATACCTCAAAATCTTGGTGTTTCATCATAAATATCTTCTGCGGGCTGAAACAAGTGCGGGTACATGGATTTCATATCCTCCTCGGCTTCCCATGTAGCTTTCTCAACCCTCTGAATCTTCCACAGGACTTTCACTGAGGCTACTTCCTTAGTCCTCAACTTGCGAATCTGACGGTCAAGAATGGCTATGGGGATTTCCTCATACGTCAAACTATCCTTAACTGCTTTAGTATCAGTAGGAACAACCAACGACGGGTCTCCTACACACTTTCTCAACATGGAAACATGAAACACGGGACGTACAGCAGCCAAACCTTGTGACAACTCAAGTTCATAAGATACTAGTCCGACCTTTCGTAGAATTCTGTACGGTCCAATATATCTGGGGCTGAGTTTGCCTTTCTTGCCAAATCTCATGACACCCTTCATGGGTGAGACTTTAAGGAACACCCAATCATCTACTGAAAATTTTAAGTCCCTTCGTCTCACATCCATGTAAGACTTCTGGCGACTCTGAGTTCAAACGCTCTTGAATTAACTTGACCTGCTCCATAGCCTGATAAACTAAATCTGGTCCTAACAATTCTACTTCGCCGATTTCAAACTAACTAATCGGTGACCTGCACCTTCGCTCAAAAAGGGTTTTCAAACGGTGCCATATCAACACTAGCATGGTAATCTTTTTTTTTTTTTGTAAGTAAACTCAATAAGAGGCAGATGGTCATCCCAATTACCATTGAAATCAAGGACACATAGTTACTGAACTGAATGAATACAAGATTACTAAACTGCTGAGATACTAAACTGAATGTCTATTGAACTGACTGAAGACTGGGCTGACTGAATACTGAGCTAACTGAATAATTAACTGGCATGAATACGTGAGTACTGGACTGATATCTGAGTACTAAGCTGACATAAATATCTGAGTATTGAACTAACATGAATATTATAACATGAGATCTGAATAGCGTATTTGTCTGAGGATGAAAAGCTGTGCTAAGGTTCGCCTTGGTACCCAATCCTTTCTGAAAGGATTTCCAGAAGTTCGCTGTGAACTGAGCACCATAATCTCAAATAATGGACACTAGGGTCCCATACCATATGGCAATTTCATTAACATATGACTTGGCATAATCTTCTGTTCAATCTATGGTCTTAACTGGCAAGAAGTGCGCTGACTTCGTAAGTCCGTCCACAATCACCCAATTTAAATCATGCCTCCTAGCTGAACGAGGTAGACCTAGAATGGTGAGCTCCTGACATAATTAGCTCTCTGATTCCATCTACATCTGGAACGTATAATATGCCTCGGTATCTCAAGGTTCCATTATCTCCCCCTTGTTCAAAAGCTAAGACTTTCTGTTCATGAATCCCCTCTTTCATCTGTAGCAAGAAGGAATCACCAAACTGCTTCTCTCTAACTTCGATGACTAAGGAGGGATAAACCATGTTCTGGGCAACAACTCCACATACTTCGGAGCCTGAAAGTCGAATTCCTAGCTTGGATAAGCGGTGAACTTCTTTCACCATAGTTCTCTTGTCTGCCTAAATCATGAGCTGTACTTCCTATACTTGATCTCTTTTTTTTTTTTTTTTTTTGACTCACATCTGAGCAATTTCTCATGGGGAAAAACTAAATTTACTTACATGAACGGATTGCTACTGTATTCATAACTGGCATACTCCATCTTAATGACTTAACTCTGCTCACATTGTAAATCTTAGGACAACTCCTTTTGACAACTCTTAAAGGCTATTCTTCTGTAGCTTGCTCTCTTATGGCTTAGCTGATTTCTTCTTCCACTAATCACTCTACTCTGAACTTAACTTAAGCCCTTGGTTTCTAACACACATTCGAATGTATCCGAACTGTCACCCACTTAAGAGTGTTAACTTGACTAAGTAATTCAAATCGTACTTCTACTAACTTTGCTGAACATTTCTAATTCACTGTATCTATTCAAACTTACTTACTATGCTTCTGTTAACCACTTTCTAACATCATGTTCTCAAATTCTTCTCTGAATACTAAAGTGAAGTATAAGGTTATTTCTAACTTTTCCTCCTTATCTGACTCTATTCTGGGGTTGTATACTATCTTTCTGAACTATAGACATGGATCACACTTAGGGAAATTTCATCTGCTCATGGTTTTCTTATCGCATCAGTCCCTTCCTAGTCATGTACATATATCATATGGCAAAATTTATGTCCTTGAAAAGTCGAGACTTTCTAGTATTACAAGTGGTTGGATTTTAGGCTATTCCCCTACTCAAAACTACCGTGGACAATTTATGCTTGTTGCGGTTAGCTTCGTAACATGCTACCTCGTGGGGTCTTTAAATCTGAACTATTAACTGCACAATAACCACATAAGACATAATAGATCTAGGGCATAATATCTCATATGTGACGAGGAGGGAAAATTATTGGCATACCTATGACACATGTGACCGACACATCGGAATCCTGGCGATTTACCATATCATGATAACGTGCTTGATCCCCACTTAATTCTAATACTTCATCCCGATCAGTGTCTTGGTCTGCTAGTGCCCGAGTACTACGGGTTCCGAACGGTGTTGTCGAATTGGTTATGCCTGGTCTGGGGGAACGAATTTCACCACCACCCTTAGCCTTACTATTGTACTTGACTGAAGGGCATTCTCTTTTCATGTGGCCTCGGACACCACAAATATAGCACACATCCGAACCCATCCTACACACTCCTGCATGTCTTTTTCCACACCTACTGCAAATGGGGTGCGAAAAGCTTTTGTTATCCTGTTTCACTGGTGGGCAGTCTTTCAGATAGTGTCCCTTCCGGCCACACCCAAAACATCTATGGGTGCCATAGCGACACACCCCTTGATGTCTCTTTTTACACTTGCAGCAAATAGGATTATGAAAAACCCTCTTCCTCACATTGGTCTGAGCCGGGACGTTAGTGGTACTTGAAGCAGGTCCTGATGACCTACAGTCACAGAATTGAAAAATTTGAACTCTCGGAGTCTGAGAGTTCGTCTTTGGGTCCCATCAATGGTATCCCTCGGGCCTGAAGTTGCCTTTCTCTTAGTAGGCATTTTCTGAAAGAATACAATGCGCATGAGTCAGAATAACTCCTGATAACTCTATCTGAAAGCAACACACCGATAATGATTAGTTTCACATCTTCCTCATACACTGAGATGAGGCGTATTTGGTATATTGGGAAACAACACATGAGTTCGAGTGATTTATGAGAACACAACTCTATTGCACGATCTAGAGTTGAAAGAAGTGGGACAACCTAAATGTCCTGGTGGTCAACTATTTATATGTGTGGCGCGCACACACATATAAAAGTGACCCCACTGGACACGGTTTCATAGACTCCCTAAGACACTTGAACCTAGGCTCTGATACCAAGCTTTGTCACGCCCCGAACCATGGCCTGGACGTAACACGGCACTCGGTGCCTGACTGCATGTGACCGAGCGAACCACATGGCTTGCTGAATCATCATGATACATAACATAAGCGGAATATAACGTGAATGCATGATGAGCCTTTATAAAACATGGTAAGTCATAATACTTAATAAAATACTCGTTTAAACATGAGTGAGCCAAAATGGCTATACGACTCCAAATGTCTGACATGACATAACTGACTTGTCTAGTCTATGAAACCTCTATCATGAGTCTGACTGGAAAACATATTTACTGGGACAAGGCCCCCAGCATACCTTTAGATGCATAATTAATCATAAAGTAAAAGTTGACTAAACCCCGAGTGAGATGGGGCTCACCAATAAGCTGATATGAATGTTGTCCTACGGAGCAGATGTGTCGTCCTGTATATCAGTACCTGCATCGTGAAACGCAGGCCCCCAGGCAATAAAAGGGGACGTCAGCACATTGAATGTACTGGTATGTAAAGCAACCGAAAGAAACAACATGGGACATGCAATAACATGATAAGAACTGAAACTGAAAACCTGGACATGAACATGAGCATGAGTGCATATGTATATATATAACATAAATAAAAACATGATAAGTAGGGAGAGCATTTCATAAACCGACATATGATATCACCACGTGGGTACGTGGAGTCTGGAACCTCGCCGGACCAGCAGAGCCCTCATACCTTGCCAGAGTATAAGGTAGTAAATCACCACGTGGGTACGTGGAGTCTGGTACCTCGCCGGACCAGCAGAACCCTCATACCTTGCCCGAGTATAAGGTAGTAAGGTACCTGATGGATCCATTCAGTGTAAAATTAAGGTATCGTCTTATCTGGGCGGAGCGATCCTTGTCCTACGGTGGCTACGTAGTTTCAGGCTATCTGAGCCTTCTCGGTAATTTGTGCAACTCCCAAAAACATTAACATAATATAGTTGGCTAAGAAGCCTATGATTTTCGTGAATTAACTTGTACTTGTCTTGAAATAATGATTTCACGAAATAACTTGTAAACATGGTTTCATGAAATAACTTGTAAACATATTCTTGATTCATGAGTAATAACAATAGTTCATAATCAAATATTTGTAATTGACTTGAAAACATGATTGTAACTTGCAAATAAGATCATAAAGTTTCATATGAACATGATGAGAACACATGAGGAAGAATTCATAATTCATGGATTAAGCTAGGATTCCTAATATCCGTAATGGAAGATTAGGATTACAATAACGAACATAGATACAAAATTCATGTACATACATACATAATTACGGGCTACCAATATGTTGGGTTTAATGCCCTAGGATTTGAACTTCATAGATTTTACGAAACGGATCATGGGGAAGAACGTAGAGATTCCCACATGTGGATGGAAGTTCTACATACCTTAACTTCCCACTTTTGAGTGTATCACACAATGTCCTTCAATCCCTTCAACTTCAATCTATAGCAATACAGGTCATAGGGATTCTATATTAGCAACAATATCCATGTTTTGTTCATCTAAGCATTTTATCAAACACTTGGTGGGCATGAAGCTCTATAACCCTCATTAATGGTGTTTTCTTCACCTAATCCCCATTCTATTACTTCTAGCTACTTCTACAATCTCAATTAGATGTAATTAACATCATTCTTCATCACCCATATGAATACAACAATCCCAAGTCAACAATCCAACAACTCTAGCATAGTTCATATAATTCTCTCTATCAAACCCATTTATTTTTCTTCCAAGAATTCATCAATTCACAACTATAAATGATTAGGGAGTAGAAACATTACCTTTTATGAGTAGTCACCACGAAATCAACATCCCCAAGTTCGATTTTTAGCTTAGAATGACGGCAACAACTTGTACTACACTTTATCCTTCACGAGCCTCGGGATTCGGGGCCTTCAACTTGGTTGATTATCTACTTTCTCTCTCTAACTCTCCTCTCTCTCCCTCTTTATCTCTCTAAAGTCTGAAATTATGAGAAATGTGGCTGCTAGGGTTGAGTATTTCCCTTAAATACTAAGGGGAAATGGGTTTGACTCAACTTGAAATCGGGTTGGGACCTTCCTGTCTTAAAACGTCCATATCTCCCTGTCCCGATGTCATCTGTGAGCCCGCGACCTATGGTTGGAAAGGTATTTCAATTATCTACAACTTTCGTTCTTTGCGTTTTCCCAAATTCAAAATTTATGATAGGGTTATGGCCACCCGAAGTCAGGTGACCTGAAACGTACATACGGACCAAGATACGGTCACTGTTACGGTCCCGTAACACGAAGTACGGACCGTAAATTGGTACCGTAACTTGGTGAAAATTTCCAGTGAGGTTATGGAAATTTTTGGTATGTTACGGTCCACTGTTACGGCCCGTAACACGTGTTACGGTCCGTAACAGTGACCGTAACTCAGGTGAAATTTCCGGCGAACAGGCTTCAGTAAAATGGGCATAACTCTTTTCACAGATGTCCGTTTGACCCCCGTAAGATACCGTTGGAAAGATATTTCAAAGGGCTACAACTTTAATCAAGGAAGTTTTCTCCAATTCCCAACGGATGTTCACTAAATTTTACTGGAAGGAAGACGTATCACAAACTTAGCCGATTCTATAGGGTTTCAAGTGCCTTACTATTAGCCATATTGAGACGATCATATCTCCTTGCGCCGATCTCTGATTGGCTTGGTCCTTATATCGTTAGAAAGGTATTTCTACATACTACAACTTCATTGATAGTACCTTCCCAAATTCCAAACCGATCAAGGAGTTACCGCTGCCCGAAATAGGCCTATCAACCGTTTTCGCAAAACGTTCAAACCTTCAATGTTTCCATTAGAACTCTAATGATATGAGCTTAAACTCAGTTCCAAGATGCGGGGTGTTACACGGAGGTCCCGTGGATGTTTCTTCTTCACCTTGAAGGGGTTTTACCATGTAAATTTGGTATTTCTTCCATTCGATTTATTTTTGCTTGCTTTGCTATTTTATTGTTGGTATAACTGCTGCCGGATTTCCATTTGTGCTAGTGTTTATTGTCTTCTCTTGATTCAAATAGTGTGGGAAGTTTTGACTTGGGTATTTCTTCCGCTATTACCTCGTCGTGCAATTTGGTTATTGCTTGTTTCTTCCCAACAAAGTGGTATCAGAGCTTGTGGTTGTATTTAGTTGTGTTGATTGTCTATTTGAATGATAGAGGCAAATATGAACAAGATGGTTATTTTAAATGACAGATTACCATATTTGGAAAAGCAAGATGAAAGATATTTTATTTGTCAAGAAATTGCATTTACGTGTGTTTGCTTCTAAGAAACCCGAGTCTATTGAAGATGAGGATTGGGAATTTGAGCACTTACAGGTTTGTGGCTATATCAGGCAATGGGTTGAAGATAATGTTCGAAATCATATTGTGAATAAAACAAATGCTAAAAGCTTGTGGGAAAAGCTCGAGACACTTTATGCTTTGAAAACTGGCAATAATAAGTTGTTCCTACTGAAACAATTGATGAATATTCGATACAAAGAGGGTAGCCCTATTTCTAATAATATCAATGATTTTCAGGGTGTCCTTGATCAGCTGTCTGGAATGGGTGTCAAGTTTGATGAAGAAATACAAGGACTTTGGCTTCTTAATACTCTGCCAGACTCTTAGGAAACTCTTCGAGTTTCTTTGACTAATTCTGCTCCCAGTGATGGTGTAACTATGGAATATGCTAAGAGTGGTGTTTTGAATGAAGAGATGAGAAGAAGATTTCAAGTTTCGTCTTCTTCAACTTCACATTCCTATGTTTTGGTTACTGAAGACAGGGGGAGAAGTAACTTCAGAGGTCAGAATGACAGAGGCAAAAGTAGAAGCAAGTCAAGATCCTCGAGGTACAAGAATCTTACATGTGACTATTGTCACTTGAAAGGGCACATCAAGAAACATTGCTACAAGTTTAAGAGAGACCAGAAAAGGCAAAAGAAAGAAGACGATAATAAAAATCGTGTTGCTGTTGTTGCTGAAAATGATCTTCTTGTTGCTTGTGGTAAAAATGATATCAATCTTGTTTGTGATGAATCTACCTGGTTTGTGGATTTAGGTGCCACTTCTCATGTCACGCCAAAAAAGGAATTATTTTCTTCTTATACTCCGGGTAATTTTGAAAATTTATAAATAGGCAATGATAGAGAGGTTGAGGTACTTGATATTGGCACAGTCTGCTTGAAAAGTAAGAGCGGTTCGAGGTTGGTTCTTAACAATGTCAAGCATGCTCCAGATGTTCGTCTGAATTTAATTTCTGTAGGAAAGCTTGATGATGATGGTTATGATCAAACCATTGGTGGTGGCCAGTGGAAGCTTCTTAAAGGTTCAATGGCTGTGACTCGAGGTTACATGATGTCTGACTTGTACTTATTTCAGGGCTCTATTTGTGGTGACTCAGTAAATTTGTTGGAGAATGATACTTCATCAGAATTATCGCATAGAAGGCTGAGTCATATAAGCGAGAAGGGATTGATAACTTGGCTAAGAAGAATTTGATTTCTGGAGTGAAACAAGCAAAGTTAAAGAGATGTGTTCATTGCTTAGCCGGGAAACAGAAAAGAGTTTCTTTTCAGAGTCATTCACCTTCAAGAAAGCATGATTTGCTGGAGTTGGTACTTTCTGATTTGTGTGGTCCTTTTAAAGTAAGCTCTCGTGGTGGTGCACTTTACTTTGTGACTTTTATTGATGATAATTCTCACAAACTCTGGGCATTTCCTTTGAAGTCCAAGGATCAACTACTTGATGTGTTCAAGACTTTTCAGGCCTTGGTTGAGAGACAGACAGGAAAGAAACTAAAATGCATCTACTCAAATAATGGTGGTGAATACATTGGTCCTTTTGATAATTATTGTAGACATCAGGGTATTCGGCATCAGAAAACTCCTCCAAAGACTCCTCAGTTAAATGGTTTAGCAGAGAGGATGAACAGAACTCTAGTTGAGGGGGTTAGATGTTTGCTTTCAGATGCTAAGCTGCCAGATTCTTTTTGGGCAGAAGCACTTAATAGTGCTGCTTATGTTATCAATTTATCTCCTACTGTTGCTTTGGATGGTGATGTCCCTGACAGAGTTTGGTTTGGTAAGGATATCTCTTATGCTCATCTGAGAGTCTTCGGGTGTAAAGCCTTTGTGCATGTTCCTAAGGATGAGAAGTCAAAGCTGGAAGTTAAAACTAGGCAGTGTATCTTCATTGGTTATGATCAAGACGAATTTGGATATCGTCTCTATGATCCAGTTGAGAAGAAACTTGTTAGAAGCCGTGATGTTGTGTTTTGTGAAGACCAAACAATTGAAGATTTTGACAAAGTTGAAAAGGTTGATTCTCAGAGCAATGGGAGCTTAGTTGATGTTGATCCAGTTCCTGTTACTATTGCACCTGAAGAAAAACTTCAAAATAATAAAGATCAAGTTGATAATGAAGATAGTGATCATGTTCAGAATGACCAGCATGATGTTGTTGATGCTCCAGTGGAAGATGATGTGGTTGGCCAGCAACCAGTTGTTATTGATGCTCTAGAGAGTTCTCTCAGAAGATCTATTAGAGAGAAAGTACCTTAATCTCGTTATTCTCCCAATGAGTTTGTACTCTTGACTGATGGGGGAGAACCTGAAAGTTTTGACGAGGCCATGGACAGTGAAGAAAAAGTTTTGTGAAGACCAAACAATTGAAGATTTTGACAAAGTTGAAAAGGTTGATTCTCAGAGCAATGAGAGCTTAGTTGATGTTGATCCAGTTCCTGTGACTATTGCACCTGAAGAAAAACTTCAAAATAATAAAGATCAAGTTGATAATGAAGATAGTGATCATGTTCAGAATGACCAGCATGATGTTGTTGATGCTCCAGTGGAAGATGATGTGGTTGGCCAGCAACCAGTTGCTATTGATGCTCTAGAGAGTTCTCTCAGAAGATCTATTAGAGAGAAAGTACCTTAATCTCGTTATTCTCCCAATGAGTTTGTACTCTTAACTGATGGGGGAGAACCTGAAAGTTTTGACGAGGCCATGGACAGTGAAGAAAAAGAAAGGTGGTTGATGCTATGCAAGATGAGATTAAATCCTTGCATGATAATCATACATTTGATCTGGTTAAGCTTCCTAGAGATAGAAAACCTTTGAAAAACAGGTGGGTTTTTAGGGTGAAACATGAAGATGGTAACCCAGTTCCACGGTACAAGGCTAGATTGGTTGTCAAGGGATTTAATTAGAAAAAGGGAGTTGATTTTGATGAAATCTTTTCTCCATTTGTGAAGATGTCATCTATTCAGGTTGTCCTAGGCTTGGCTGCGAGTCTAGATTTAAAGCGTTGCTTGATCGCCGGGATGACGGTTTCCTCCACATAGTCGGGAGGGGGAGAATTGTTAGGTTTTTGGGTTTTCCCTTCCTATGTGGAATTGGATTAATAAAACCCAATCCAATTTGAACCAGGCAATTTTGCCCAAAAATTTCTTCTATATATAGGATCAATTTAGGTCTTATTTTCACAACACAAGAGTGAATTCATAGCAGCCATATAGAGAGAAAAACGTGAGAGAGAAAACAGATTTTCGTCCAGAAATTTTCTGCTACAGCAGTCCGCTTTAAATTGCGTTTTCCGATTCGTTAACCTTTAGATCGTGCTGAAATTTGAACTGGGGGTTCTCAGCATCTGGTTCTTCGATTTCGGTGGAGATCGGATTTTATGGTCTGTAGCTCCAGTTTTCGAGTACGAACAGTAGCTCATTTTTGGGGGTGATTTCTCTCCTTTCTTCGCTAGTTTTGGTGCTATCTTTTATGTATTGGTGCTCCGTGCTTGGCTTTGTTGTTGTAGCCATTTGGAGAGCATTTTTGTAACTCTTGTTGTTTATAGTGGAGCTTTTGTGGGCCGGAGGTCCCGTGGATGTTTCCTCTTCACCTTGTAGGGGTTTTACCACGTAAATTTGGTGTCTCTTCCATTCGATTTATTTTTGCTTGCTTTGCTATTTTATTGTTGGTATAACTGCTGCTCGGATTTCCATTTGTGCTAGTGCTTATTGTCTTCTCTTGGTTCAAATAGTGTGGGAAGTTTCGACTTGGGTATTTTTTCCGCTGATACCTCGTCGTGCAATTTGGTTATTGCTTGTTACTTCCCAACATCATTTTCATGTGCCGAATACTAACATGATTAAGATCATTATTGTATATATAATAGAGAGTTACAATTTTACATTATTGGTTTATAATACAGTCCAGTAAACACAATATTCTTTAAGATGATCATTAATTAGCTTCCATCAAAAACTAATCAAGTAACCAAGCATGAGATATTTTAATAATAAAAATAAAAGTTTAAATTATTACAAATTTTAAGTAACTGATATTTAATTGTTGTTACAATGACGTCAAACAAAGCAGAAGTTTTAATATTTCCCCCTATTGTCAGGTAGCACAGGGGGAGACCTTTTTAGGGCCATGGCCTGCAAAATTAAGTAAAAGTCACAATGGAAAATAAGAAAACCTATTGTTGCTAAGAAGCACCACATCTGTGGGATTTCTATCAAACAGCTGATAACTTGCAGTAGTAATACACTGAAATCAAGATAATAGCTATAAATAGTCATCGACTTCCGGGAAAGAGTAGAAGAATGGGACCTATTATGGATTTAATGCATTTATGATCATTACGCTTCAACCGGGTTATTCTATTCCACCTCTTAGAAAGAAAAGAACTTGTACTAGTTACTATAACCACTGATGAGAGCACAATTAGTTGCTATCTGATCACAAAAATAATTGATCAAACTTTTAATGTTCCAAGATGTGTGTGTGTTTGTGGACACATTTGCAAAAAGGTCATATCAGAATAATTGTAACACAGGTGGGATGTAATCACTTGGCCATGCTTCTTCAATTAAATTCGTCAGTCCTGGACTAGTAAAGGGCGGAATACTTTGTTGGTATCTGAAAAAATTGTCTGGATCTACCACACTCTTCACGTTAGCCAACCTCCCAAAGTTGCCTTTGAAATACTTTTTACCCCAGATATTGGCCTTGGAATAGCTAGTCTTCTTGGTTGGTCCCAAAATCAAGATCCCTGTAGCTGATGTAGGCTGTCCTAGGAGAATTGGCAACAAATGGCTCCATTTCCCTGTAAAATTTTCTCAACCATTCTATCTTTTCGCTCGATAAGCTTTCACTGTTGTCATCCCAATTCACCAAGTGCTGAATGTTGTACAAATTTCCCTTTCTATGAGGGAAATGAAGTTCTGAGTCTGAAAATTCATCCAACCTTCCACCAAATGGTTCTACTATTATCATTGGTCTGTCCTCTTCAAGAAACAATTTTTCTATCATTTTCCAACCCTGTTCTGGAATAGGAGTCTTCACAAGATCAGATGTTCCCTTGAAGCAGGGGCGGATCCACACCATTGGGTGTGGTTTCGCGGGAACCCACAACTTTTATCCGAACCTTGTATTTATAATGTGAAACCCTTCAAATATATAAGAAATTTGAGCTGAGAACCCAGTAACAACAGGCACTGCTAGCTGGAATCCACAAGCTTTAAATCCTAGATCCGCCTCTGCCTTAAAGTAATTTTTATATACAGGAACACTATTATCCAAAAGGACCTCAAGTGATTCATCAACTTCTTTATTGTATAAAAATAATACAGATCCAATACAGGAAACTTCGTGACATTCTTTCTCAAGCAAGGTCTCTCAGTGCAATTTATCACTGGTTCCTGGAAGAAATCTTTGTGCTCCAAATTGAACTCAGGAAATTTCTGGCTGACAATTGGAATTAACTCAATAACTTTCCCAAGAAATAGTCCTTCAAATGTGACTTTGACTTTCTTTTCCTTTCCTACTCCATCATTTTGCATAATCATTCTGAGGAAGAATTCTTTAGGCAATAAATATGCTGTATGTTGCCATTGCTGGAGCAGATTTATAGTATTCTCCCCGAGCATTCGATGAATCCTGAAAACAGAAACCTTCTCAGGGACATGGACCAGCTTGAGTTTCCAAGCAAGAATGATCCCAAAACTTGCACCTCCACCTCCTCTTATGGCCCAAAAAAAGTCTTCTCCCATTGATTTTCTGTCAAGAATTCTTCCATTAACATCCATTACACGAGTGTCGACCACATTATCTGCTGCAATCCCAAATTTCCTCATCATAGAACCCAGTCCTCCACCACTTCCAGTAGTATAACATATGCCTCCTGGAAACGCAGGTACTCTGCTTTTCATGGCAATTTCATAGTATAATTGTCCCAATGTTGCCCCTGCTTGAATCCATGCTACTTCTTGCTCTAAATCAATGTTGATTTCATCAAGATTACTCGTATCAATAATGATAAATGGCGATTCAGCGTGAAAAGAGAGACCTTCATAATCATGACCACCACCTAAAACTCTAATTTGCAGGTCAAGCTTTTTGCTGCAAAGAATGAAAGGTCTAAGTTCAACTTCTTTACGAGAGGCAATAATGAAAAGGGGATGTGCAGATGATGAATTCAACCATCTTGGATTTTTTTTGGGCATGTTCTATAATAGATGAATATGTTGGTGATTTTGGGGCATAGACAAATACTCCTGTGATTTTACTTATGGAAAATTGACTAGATATACAGTGGAGAAAGGTTTCTTGGGCATAACAATTTGAAAGGAAGAATGATACTAATAGAAGAATAGAGAGACCTAAAAGTAGAACAGATAAGGACTTTTTGTGGCAAAATGACAGACTGAGGGTGTGTTTGATGTTATCTGTTGTTTTAATAAACTAAACTAGTCCAAGATTAAAAAAAAAAGATTCATTCTTGATTATTCGATTAGCTGGCTGTTAATTTAATGAGAAGTTCGAGGAATAAACAAATATTCTTATAATTAAGCTAGGGGTTTGTAGATGTTTTCCAATCCAAATTAGCTGGCAAGACATTGGCTGATTTTTGCAATAAATAATATGGGAGTATTAATTGGAACCTGAAATTTGAAATGCAGTTTTCCAGGAGAAAAACGATGTGGACCCCATCATTGAGACTGCACAATGAGGAAATTGGTGAATATAATACTTCATAATTTGATTCAATAGCGGAAGGACGACATTTTAAAATCTTTTCTAATAGGTTAAGGAAATTTTTTAGCCTTTTCCGAATTGTAACTAGTCAGGTTGAGCTAACATGATAAAAGCTAACATTATTTGGCTTCACGATTTCTAACTTATTCATGGAAATTAAATATAGCATAGGGACAAGAGGGGCAGATAGAATAGTGGACACACGCCAATTATTGATTCAGGTTTGTTTTTAGTTCAATCATGGCAGTCTGCAATTTCTAATTTGAGTTGTGCATCCAACCATTTTATATTTTTACGGTCTAATTCGTAATTTCGGAACAACAAATTCAAGATTTTTTTTTTTTTGAGTGCACACCTCATTTATATTTGTTTATTAGTATTAATTTAGTTTATTATTTAACGTTAAACTTAAAATTTAATATGGAATTGAACTTTAATAATTTCAGATAGAAGAGGACAATTTGACCGGTCATTATTCAGGACCCGTTTATTCATGCATAGCACTCCAGAAGTCCAGATTGCAATCTCATCAACAACAGGGTACTTTTTCAACTACAAATCGGCCCATAACCATTGGAAGGTTATTTATTGCCTTGTAATTCTGCAAGTGAACATCAGAATCTCTAGTAAGCCATGGAAAATAAGGTAGGGCTTTTGGGCTTTGGAAGACCAATCCTATCATTTTTTTGCACGGATTGCCCTTCTTTTCGGGTGGTCTTTAAATTTTGCCCCTCATATTTGTGGTCTTTAAATTTTGCCCTTTGCTTGGATACCTGAGGTTTTGGGTTCAAACCCCCGCTCAGGTATAAAATAAAAAAATAATTTCGCAAGGCAGGGCTGGAGGGAGTGTATGCCGGATCCGGCATAAAGTCATTAAGGAAAAACTAAAGTTATGCCGGAGGGGGCATAACTTTTCCTCAAGGCATAGTTTAGTTATGCCTTATGGAGCAAAACTTTTCCTTAAGGAACTATGCCTTATGGGGCAGACTTTTAATTAAGGCATAACCAAAAGTATGCCCCATAAGGCAGAACTTTTTCTTAAGGTATAGACTTTGCCTTATAAGGCTAACTTTTAGTTATGCCTTAAGGAAAAATTCCGTCTTATGTGGCATACTATAAAAGTTTGCCCATTAAAAGTATGCCCCTACCGGCATAAACTTGTGAAGGAATTACCAAAGTTATGTCGGAGCCGGCATACTTAAAGTCTGCCCATAAGGCATAAGTATGCCGGGTTCGGAATAAGTTTGGTAATTCCTTAACAAATTTATGCCGGTGAGGGCATACTTTTAATGGGCAAACTTTTATGCCGGACCCGGCATAAACTTGTGAAGGAATTACCAAAGTTATGTCGGACCCGGCATACTTATGCCAAGTTTGCCCATAAGGCATAAGTATGTCAGGTCCGGCATAACTTTGGTAATTCCTTCACAAGTGTATGCCGATGGGGGCATAGAGAAATTTAAACTCTGCCTTGCGAATTTTTTTTAAAATTTTGACTGGGTGGGGTTCGAACCTGGAACCCGTGGGGTTTAGCCGAAGGGCAAAATTTAAAGATTTCAAATATGAGGGGCAAAATTTAAAGACCACCCCAAAAAAAGGGCAATTCTGCGATTTTCCCCAATCCTATTGCTTAGCTTAAGGATCAGAAATTGCACGTTTTTCCCTCAAAAAGGCTGGTCTTTAATTTTGGTCCTTTAGCAATCATCGAATTTATGCTTAGCTAGACATAAGTTTCTTTAGTCATGCGGGCATACTTGTGAGATATTATGATGCCGAAATATGAATTTATGCCCAGCAAAAACATTGTTTGTTATGAAGGACAAAATTAAAGACCAACACAAGGTAGGGATATAAGTGCCAACGACCCCTTAAGGATTACATCTTTTTTGTTGGGCCTTCTGCAGTTTGTTCTTGAAGACAAAGAAGCCATACATATGTGAAGCCTGTTTCCAATCTGGGATTTGACTCTTGCTCAAATTGTTGTTTCCTTTTTATTTTTACTGCTCATGCATCATCAGAGATAGCATTTTTTAATTTTTTTTTTTCAAGTTACACGTTAATATTTTTCTACTCCATCTGTTCTATAGATCTTATATTATATGCACTATTATATCTTATATTATATGCACTATTTCTTTCTTAATTTGGTCAAAAAATACTGTTACATTTTTATATTTGAAAACTCATTTACTTTAAACTTTTGTTTTTATCTTCAGTGACATGTTGATATATTCATAAATAAAAATGTCATAATCAAAAGTTCAAGTTCTCAATGTACTGTTGTTATGTGCTTAAAATCTCTTTTTCTTCTTCAATTCTGTGCCCAATCAAATATTTCTAACATAAAATGATATAGAGGGATCATTTTTATATTAAGGTGCTTTTGATATATATTTTTTAATCTTAGAGTTTACTAATTAATTGTTGCTTATTCCGTCCTTTCATGGCCAAATTTTCCTGATATTAGATCAAGACAATACATACCACGATACAAGTTGAAGTTATATACACGGTCAATGCAAATATTGACCCAAAGAGAATACCTATAGGTAAATATGAGAATTGTAATTGTAAAAAAAAAAAAAAAAAAAAAAAAAAGAAGATAAATTACATGCTACAAATAGGTAAAATGACTTGATGATATAGAAAATCCTTACAAAGACAATTTATAAATTTCAAATACCACGATATATGATCCATTCACACATACATACAAGAAATAAGAAAAACAAGTTTAATTAGTACATATATACAAAATCATTAATTACTCCAAGTTGAGATAATCTGCAGTCAATGGCTTGAACACATTTGATGCAGTAGCCTCCACCAAATCCACTTGGCCTTTTAACATATGCATGTAAACAATCCAATCTCCATTTCCTTTAGGACTTAGCATTGGCATTACATATCCTGATTTCCCTGCCCATGGAAAATGATACGAACCAAACACTGCCTCTCCCCATCCAAACTCAATCTTCCTCACCGGAAACTGTTGCCCGGACGACACCACCACTGCATGCCCCTCTTCGTTCGTGGCATAAATTCTTGCTAGAGCTGGTTCTGGACGATGATTCTCAACCCAATCTATTAACCCAAGAAAATGTTCTTTACTTTCTGCACGTTCAAGAAACTCGTGAACTTCACTTGCCACCCAACTCAAGGATTTCTCTTTTAGTTCCTCCACTTTTTTATCACCAAATGGGATGGAAACAACATTCCCAAAATACCCTTTTAGCACCCTGGCTTGTTCTTCATCTCCGTCCCTTGATAATCTACTTCTACCGTTGACCACAATTCCCAACTTGAAGTTCTTACTGTTAGCGCTCTTTGTAATTTCCATAGTACCACTGGCTATAGTTTTCCATAGGAAAGCGCTGAATGTTTTAAGTTTAGTAAATTTTGTGTTACTATTACAATTGACTAGTGATTGGAGGCGGTTGATTTCTTCAGCCTTGACGTAGTAAATTCTACTTATAATTTGATCATCATGATCAATATTTGTGGTCTCTTGCTTCAGGGCTGAGATAGGTAAATACATGCTATCAATTGAAGGATCATAGTAAGAGGGACGCCGTGGAAAAAGAAAGGATCGTCGATAACATGGGAGCTGAGAGAGTGGTTTGGACTGTGCTATTTCAGCCCATGATACAAGAAACATGTTGGCTGAGTAAGCATCAGCAACTCTATGATCAAATGTACATGCCAAAACTACTCCTCCACATTTGAGTTGTGTGACCTGCATTGGATTAAAATTTGTGTCAATCTGTGAAAAGTTATTATTACGACTTAGTAAAAGAGTTTAAGGATTTATACACCATCAAAATAATAAGTAAAATTAGCAACCTATTAATTAGGACAGATTACCAGCTACAACATACTAAAGGACAATTTTTTTTCTTACCAATGTCATTGTATACAAATTAAATGAAGTGCAAGTGAAATATTGATACTCATTCAACTTTAAAAAACTTCAGTAAAGTAGCAAAGTATTCAGAGAAGTTGAATTAGCCTGTCAGAACAGAAAACGAGTAAATGCCCTAAATGTCTATCTTTTTTTCAGGTTACTGGAACTAATTAGAGTGAGAACCCATACATTATTATTAATTTTATTTATGTATTTATTTATCTAAAGTTCGATTTGATCATGGAAAGCTTCTCCACCGAAGACAAAGTTTGCTCAGTATTTAAATTGATTGTACCCTTTATATGGACTATTCTTCATTCGCTTTCCGCTTTTTATAAAAATGAACTAAAAGGAATGAAAAAACTAACAGAAAGGCGCCACTTGATCTACAAACAAACTGTATATAATTCAGCTTTGTGTTTCTTCTCTTAAAAAAACATTTTCTTCGTCTTAAAAGAACACATGCAATTCCAAATAGAGGTAGTACCATGTTTCTGCTATGCATGTCATCTTTTGCATGGCTGACTAAGTCGACTTTATTACACCGAAAACCTGTCGGCAATTGGAAATTGAACGATACACTTCCTCCGTAGTAATTAATTATAGCATGTATTTATTATTTTTACGTGAAAAGAGCTAAAAACAACAGTTAAATTGGGAAGAAAGAAAGATAAAAGAACTCTTAATTCGTGGCTAATTGAGCTGAGAAACCTAGGAACGGCTTTCAAGTACAGGTGTCCAGATATTTTGGGACGGGTAAAAGTATCCTTTATACTGATTATTAAGTAAGATAAGAGTTTTAACTATTTTATATATCATAGGGTAAAAAGTTACACTATTAAGTAGGAATTTATAGATAATCGTTCATAAAATATGTATGAGATAAAACAAGAAGAATGTCGCAGGTTCCCCAATATGTAGATTAAGGGGTCCTTTGGTTAAAGGGTAAGAGATAATAATTACGGGATAAAATGTGTGACTTTTTATTTAGTGTTGTTGATTTTTTTTAATTATGATATAATTAATTTTGAAATTATTTATACCATAATTGTGATGTTATTTTTATACCAAATTCATGAATGCGCTCGGGTTTTTTAATTTAATACAGTGACAGAAGAAAAAACAGACAAAGATGTCATTCATTCTCCAAAGCTCTTCTCGTGAGTCTTTTAAGAAAACTAAAATTGGAAATAAAAGTTTATCCAAATTTATCTGTAAAAAAAAAAAGCAAATAAATATTCTATATGTATTATACCCTGTATATTTCAGTTTTAATCCAATGAACCACACATCCACCAATAAGAGTATATTCATTAAATATAAAATCCTAAAATTACGTACATCACGGCTCATATTGCAATCAATATAGCTACAAATCAAACCCTAAAAGTGTATATGAGTTGGTAAAAGATAAACTTGGTACATGCAAAAAATGATGCACATGATACATAGATATTGGAGAAATTCACAGCTAAGAATCAATATATATATATATATATATATATAGTACCTGAACAGCTAGTACCCCATTCTTCTTCTTTGGTACAAGCTTGCCCTCTATGCTTTCATCTGGATTATAAAAGTTGATCTCTTTGAGCTTAACATCAGCCCAAGCTTCTGTGAAATCGACTCCAGCATTGTTGCAAAGAATTTCAGGCTCTCCAGCAAGATTCTGAACTAACTCCCCTGCAAATGCATAGTACGAAACCAATGTTTCAGCCAAAGAAACCTTAAGAACACTGACCATTGATTCAAATGACCAAAACTTTGGTTTCCCAGAAATATTGGGATTTTGATAACAAAAGAAAACTCCAACATCCACTGGAGGCAAAAGCAAATCAAGATTGGACTGTGGCAGCCAATGCTCTTGCATTGGCAACATTGCTGCCACCACCTCAGTATTGATCACTTTCACATTGAAGTCCCTTTTGACACCCATCTTCTCAATAAAGTATATAGCTTTTGCTTCTTTAATTTTTTTCTTTTTGTTGCGGTGGGGGAGAACTGATCGAAGAGGGAAGGATATTTTCTGACTCTCGACTCTTTGTATGTATCGTAGATTTGTAATGTTGTGTGTGTTTTAGAGAACGATACTTAGGATAGTTGTATTTATAACACTCAACATATACATAACTCGGATAAATATATGGGATTAAATTATGCACTAATAAGAAAGATTCTTTTATGCAATCAATGATTTTAACTTGTGCTAGCATGTTAGTTACGTATCACTATTTTGACTAGATTACCAAATGCAATAATGATTATCAAGAGATGTAATTACCTAATAAGTGACCTGATTGTGTAAATATTTTTTTTACCATCATTACATAAAAGCAAAATTTGAAATCTTTAATAGGCATATTATTTACCAAGCAGTTCAATATATAAATGGATAAAGAGGTTATAACACGTTATTAGGCTATTTTTTTGGATTATCATATTGGACTTGTTATAAATCATTTCATGTTTTTGTATGTCATCTATATACTATCTGTGCACAAAATGTAATCATGTGTGTGATGAGGTTGTACTAGTAGCACTCTATAGCAACCGAGGACCGAGGAAGCAGGATGGTTGAGAGTTTCTAGAGCAAGTAACCACAAAGAATTCAATGCTTTTGGTAGAAATAATTATAGGATAATGAATCCTAGAAAGTTGGCATCCTAATGCAATAACTAATAATTTTGTCTTCTTTCACTCGGTACGGCTTACAAATATTCGGGTAAGCTAAGATGCTCTCTTGATCCTTTTTGATAATTCTTTGAAAGACCCGTTGCACTTTTTAAAAAGGAAGAGTTAAAAGAGATGAACCGTTTTTTGGGTTTGGTTTGATTTTGAATTTTAAAAAAATCGATAATATAGATTTGGTTTTAATTTATTAAAAACAAAATGAAGAAAAAATCAAATCAAATCGACAAAATAATATACCCAATTTTATAATTATATGTACACAATATATTAATTGTTATAAATAATTTTAAATACTTTGTTTACTTTTTCATCAAAATTTTCTTTATTTCTATTAGGTTACTGAACTTTACCCCTTAAGCCTATTTCTTAAAAGATCCATGAATCCAAACTCATTTATTCAAAGAAACATCAATGAGATTTATGTAAAAAAGTTGTATTTTTTATAAATTTTATTCACTTGATTAAAGCTTATAGATCTTAAGACAGTTTCTCCATAATCCATGAAAATTATAGCTTCCACAATATAAAAGTAATAGCGTATGAATTATAAGTTAGAAAATGACAGAAAAGTCTTCCCTGATCGTAGGGGGAAAAATGAAACAGAGAAATACCATTAGATTTTTTAAAAATAAAAAATCGAGCCAAACTGAACCAATCCGACAATAACCAAACTGATAGATATGTATTATATTTGGTTTGGTTTTAATAATTAAAAACCGACTAAATTGATTTGTTTTAACCAAAAACCGACCCAAACCAATCCATGAACTCCCCTACCTCCGACTTTAAACAAGTGAAGAAGATTTTTGTAATCTGAACTTAAAGATGTTTGTAATGTGCACTAAATATAGAAAGTGAATTTTTTTAAGATAACTAAAAAGGAAAATAAGAAAAACAAATTAAAACAAGGGGGAGTATATCTTAGCTTACTAGTGTCTTTTATTCAGAGAAATCGGAATAAAAATCGGCGGTACTTGACTATAGCGTATAAAAATATAATTGCAGGCATCGATAAAAGATTTTACGTTATACATTGCTAGTGATAACAAAATTTTATAAGGTTGTTCAATACAATACTTTGTTTAATTCCTTCTTTCGACTTTGATCGCGACAATGAAGATGTCTGTTTGTGCAAAATCATAGTATTTGATCATTTTTTTGCGCGGATTGCCCTTCTTTTGGGGTGGTCTTTAGATTTTGCCCCTCATATTTGTGGTCTTTAAGTTTTGTCCTTCACGTAGAAACCCTGAGATTCTAGGTTCGAACTCCCACTCAGGCATAAAAATAAAAAATAATTTCGCAAGGCAAGACTTGGGAAAGTTATGCCGGAGCCGGCATACGCGGGCTTAAGACATGACTAAAGTTATGCCGAATCCGGCAGAATTTTTTGCATAGTTTAGTTGTGCCTTATTGGGCAGAATTTTAGTTAAGCCATAACTAAAAGTATGCTCTATAAGGCGGAATTTTTCCTTAAGGCATAAACTTTGCCTTAATTATAAGGAAATGTTCCGCCTTATAACTTTTCCTTAAGGCATAGTTTAGTTATGCCTTATAGGGCAGACTCTTAGTTAAGGCATAACTAAAAGTAACTTCCTTCCATAAGGATGAGATATGACAAAGCTAATTTTTTTGTGAGCTAAAATGTATAGATCAAAGTGTATAGTGGAGGATGTATAGCTAACAAGTTTAACATTCTCGTTTTTGCTAAAACTGCAACGCAATCAGTGTTTGTATATCAGGGATAAGGTCTAGCCCTCCCTTTTTATTATCATTAAATGATATGCAGCATCCCAGGACACTTATCCTGGAATTTTATATAAAAAAAATAAAAAAAAATATGCCCATAAGGCGAAACTTTTTCTTAAGGCATAACTACAAGTTTGTCTTACAAAGTAAAAAAAAAATATATATGTCTTAAGGCAAAGTCTGCCCCCTCCGGCAGACTTTAGTTATGCCTTGAGGGCGCGTATTGCCTTGCGAAATTATTTTTTATTTTTATGCTGGAGCGAGATTCGAACCCAGAACCTCAAGATTTTTACGTGAAGGACAAAAATTAAAGATCAGCAATTTGAGGAGCAACAATTAAAGACCACCCCAAAAGAAAGGCAATCCGGCGAATTGCCCGTATTTGATTAGTAAAAGGGAATGGTGTGAATAACAAAAAATAATTTATACTAAAAAGGTACCACCTGCGTACTAACTGAGTAGTATATACTATATACCAGCCATCTCTTTTTATTTTACTAGACGGCTTATGCCCGTGCTACGCACGGGCCCAATACTTCGGATTATAGTGTATTTATATATATATGTAGTTGTGTTTAGATAGTGATAATATATATATATATATATATACTATGTTCAAAATACGATTAATATAACATTGTAGTTTGTGCTCCGTATCTAAAACTTTATTTTATTCGTGTTTGCTACGAAAATTTATTAATACTTTTTAAAAGAGAAGACTTGTTTAAAAGAAAACTATTTTCCTCTCTTTGAGATAAAATAATAGCAATACTTAAGCATCAGTTGATACTTTCAATTTTAATTCAATTAATTTAAAAGTGTAAAATACTTATTATTTTTTATCAAATTTTGATTTGGATAAATTTAATTTAAATTATTAAATTAATTTTACATGTTTAAAACGAAACAAAGTAGAAATTAATTTTCTATTTAAACGAAGAAATGCTATTTTTTAATTTCTGGTAAATATTCTCGGTTTAACTCATTTTACTTGTCATGTTGTCTTTTGCATGATTTTTTAAGGAAACGTGAATTACAATTATAATTTGACTAATTTACCTTATTCATTATTTGAACTTCATTTGATATTAATCTCTTTTCACATTTGTTAGAGTAAGAATAAAAATAAAAAAGTAATTAAATTGTATCTTATTTTTTAAATATATATATTTTAAGTATATTTATTTTAGTAAACATAACAAATAAATGACATGGCGGAATAGCAAATACAGCAATTAAATATTTTGAAGAAAAGTAATAATATGGGGTCCATGTTTTTTGCTGTACAATAATTTCATTTGCTTTCACTAATGGGTTAATATGTATGTGGCAATGAATCCACTATTATTGACTTGATGGGGATACTTTGGGAATTATATGAATATTGTTTGATTTTTTAATATATGGGGTGCACTTTTTTTTTTTTTTTTTTTTGATGTTGCCTTTTTTCTTTTTCTTTTTTTTTAATATGGGGCTCACTTTTTTTTCATGAGTTTGGAGAGGGTGGGATCCACTTTATTTTTCATGCGTTTGGAGAGGGTGGGGTTCATCTTTTTTTTTTTTTTTTTTTATCTACTTTTTTACCCTTAAATAAAAAAGTAGGATCGAACACGGACGATCTTGCCTCTATAAACCGGCTCTTCTATATAGTAGTAATAGTAAAGTAATAAATATAATTTTTTTTATCAAATTTTGATTTGGATAATTCTAATTCAAATTATTATATTAATTTTACATGTTTAAAATGAAACAAAGTAGAAATTTGATTTTCTATTTAAATGAATAACTTCTATTTTTTAATTTTTAGTAAATATTTTTTGTTTAACTCATTTTACTTGTCATGTTATTTTTTATACGGTTTTTTAAGGAAACGTCAATTAGAATTATAATTTCACTAATTTACCTTATTAATTATTTGATCTCCATTTAATATTAATTTTTCTTTTATGACATTAATCTCTTTTCACATTTATTAGAGTAAGGAAAAAATGAAAAAGTAATTAAATTCTATCTTATTTTAATATATAAGTATTTTAAATATGTTGCTATACAATAATTTCATTTATTCTCACTAATGGGTTGATACACATGTGGCAATGAATCCATCATTATTGATTTAATTGTTTGATTTGCTAAGCATTGCTTTTAATATTGCTTGATTTTGTTAATATGGGGTCCACTTTTTTTTTTCCGTGAGTTTGGATGTGGTGGGTTCCACTTTTTTTTTTTTTTTTTTTTAATACTGGTTGATGTTTAATATGGGGCCCACAATTTTTTTTAACATTGTTTGTTTTTTTTAATATGGGATTCACATTTTTTTTAATATTGCTTGATTTTGTTAATATGGGGTCCATTTTTTTTCCTGTGAGTTTGGATGTGGTGGGTTCCACTTTTTTTTTTTTTTTAATACTGGTTGGTGTTTAATATGGGGCACACATTTTTTTTAACATTGTTTGTTTTTTTAATATGGGATTCACTTTTTTTTTAATATTGCTTGATTTTGTTAATATGGGGTCCACTTTTTTTTCCTGTGAGTTTGGATGTGGTGGGTTCTACTTTTTTTCTTCCTTTTTTTTTTTAATACTGGTTGGTATTTAATATGGGGCCCATAATTTTTTTTAATATTAGTTGTTGTTTAATATATATGAGGCCCACAATTTTTTTTAATTTTAGTTGTTGTTTCATATATATGGGGCCCATAATTTATTTTATTTTATTTTAGTTGTTTAATATATATGGGGCCAACAATTTGTTTTTTATGGGGCTCCATTCTATTTTTTTTAAATACTGGTTGGTGTTTAATACGGTGCCCACAATATTTTTTTAACATTGTTTGTTTTTTTAATATGGAATTCATTTTTTTTTTAATATTTCTTGATTTTGTTAATATGGGGTCCACTTTTTTTTCCCGTGAGTTTGGATGTGGTGGGTTTCACTTTTTTTCTTCCTTTTTTTAATACTGGTTGGTGTTTAAAATGGGGCCCACAATGTTTTTTTAATATTAGTTGTTGTTTAATATATATGGGGCCCACAATTTTTTTATTTTAGTTGTTTTTTAATATATATGGAGCCCACAATTTTTTAAAATTTTATTTTAGTTGTTGTTTAATATATATGGGGCCCACAGTTTTTTTTATGGGGCCCCACAACGGACGACGCAAAAGGAGCCCAATCGGCTCTTCTATATAGTTAGAATATATAAGTATTTTAAGTATGTTGCTGTACAATAATTTCATTTGCTCCCACTAATGGATTGATACGCATATGACAATGAATCCATCATTATTGATTTAATGAGATATCTTGAAAATTACATAAATATTGTTTGATTTTTTAATATGAGCTGCACTTTTTTTTTTACATTATTTTTTTTAATATGGGATTCATTTTTTAATATTTCTTGATTTAGTTGGGGCCCACACTTTTTTTAATATTGGTTGATATTTAGGTGGGGCCCACACCTTTTTTTAAAATATTGGTTGATGTTTATATGGGGCCCACAATTTTTTTATTTTAGCTATTGTTTAATATATATGGGGCCTACAATTTTTTAAAATTTTATTTTAGTTGTTGTTTAATATATATGGGGCCCACAATTTTTTTTATGGGGCCCCACAACGGACGACGTAAAAGGAGCCCAATGGCTCTTCTATATAGTTAGAATATATAAGTATTTTAAGTATGTTGCTGTACAATAATTTCATTTGCTCCCACTAATGGATTGATACGTATATAACAATGAATCTATCATTATTGATTTAATGAGATATCTTGGAAATTACATAAATATTGTTTGATTTTTTAATATGAGTTGCATTTTTTTTTTTTTTGACATTGTTTTTTTAATATAAGATTCATTTTTTAATATTGCTTGATTTAGTTGGGGCCCACATTTTTTTTTAATATTGATTGATGTTTAGGTGGGGCCCACATCTTTTTTTAAAATATTGGTTGATGTTTAGATGGGCCCACTTTTTTTTTTTTTTGGTTGACGATGAAGGCAGACGACGAAGCATGGGTGCCAACCAACGCTTCTAGATAGTAGTAAAGTAATTTTATTGATTCAGCCAACTCATAGTAGAGCCTTTTTAGACAATAATCAGCTCACACAGTAAATTGATACCCCATAATAGAATATATATTTGCTTCGACATGCAAGGTATGATTAACGTATGTAAGCGATTGTCCATACGTTTACTCTTTTATTCTTTAAGCGTCAATGCAAGAAAAAAATTCAATATTTTCGCCATTTGAGTACATCTACAAATTTAAAATCATAGGTTAAATATAACTCTATATGACGATATAAGTTATTTTGAACACACTTGACACAAGCAAGACTTGTAGCCTAGCGGTCTAGGGTGTTCATATTGTGCTTAGAGGCGCGGGTTTGACTTCCAGTAGCAGCGTTATGTTCTTTTTTGGACTATTTTGTTTGTAGTGGGGAAACTGTCAACATTCTATTCCTCTCTTTTTATCAATTAAGAACCTAAAAGTTTCCTAATAAAGGAGTAACTCTTAAAACTTTAAATTGTGTAAAAACAAACTAATAATCTTTAAAATAATTTTTTTTGCTTAGCAAATCTTAAAAGTTTAAGTTAAGTTGTAGAAAATTTTCTTTACCAAAAAACTCTCTACTCTCTCTCTCTCCTCTTTGGTTCTAGGCTTCTAGAGTTCTACTTTTCAGCCATAATAGTGATAAGTTATTTAAATTGTACATTTATTAGTAGAATTTTTTATAATAATTTCGATTTATAAAATTGTAGTTCTATTAAAGTATTTGTATGGATTAGTTAAATATTGCATTGTTTGATTTAAATTTTTGGTGCACATTCAACGCAGAAAAGAAAAATATATCGACTTCTCTAAAGCTAAGCGTTAACACCCTTGACGAGATTCCTGGCTCCGCCGCTGATTAGATACTTAATATGGATAAAAACATAAAGAGAAAGTACAAAAGAAATTAAAAGCAACAGCATTGTGATTAAGTTTTTTTAAAATTAGCCTTAAAGTATGAAAGCTTAGTGTTGAAAGTGTTGTTAGCATGAATAATCTAATATTCATGGCTGTCGTAGGATTAAGGCATCTCATCAGGCAATGCTTCAAAGACGAACTGGACAAAAAAGTCAGTGCATCAGCCAATCATATTCTGTCTTACATAAATAACCAAACGTTACCAAATCAAACATTGAACATAACATTCAATCTGGAACAGAAAAAATAGTTAAATTATTTAAGTGCACTTGTTAGAATCTATGGCCGATTAATGGATCATTCAAAGTTGGAAAGTTTTTTTTTTTTTTAATTCAATTTTTTATTTGCTCTTTTACCAGTCTCTGCGTACTAAATTAAGTTTCTTTCAATAACGCACGTTGCTTAGGTAAGTTTGGTATATCTGTCAAAAATAGAGTCTAATCCACCAGGAAAATATGTGCTTTGATGGAAAACTGCTTGTGTCACACAGGCTGTACTGGGATGGGATATTAGATTCTTTATATGAGTTTGGAGAATATTTGAGCTAATTTTAGGGTTGAGTTAGGTCCATTGTCTATTTCTTTATCATGATATCAGAACAGTCCCTTCCTAATTCATTGTCTACCTGATCGATGTTGGGCTTCCATCTTATATAGTGTCCATGCTCCAGATGTCTAATCTTAGGCATGTGAGGGTGTTGAGTCATAGTGTCTCATGTCGGCTATGGGAAAGGAGATTGGACTCCTTATATGGTCTTAGACAATCCTCATATCTTGAGCTAGCTTTTAGGATTGAGTTAGGCTCAATGTCAATTTCTTTATCATGATATTAAAGACAGGTCCGTCCCAATTCAGTGTTTACCCGATGTTGGGCCCTCATTTTATATTGCATGTTCTAGATGTCCAGTCAATATCATGGTATTATGTCACAGTGTCATATATCGGCTATGGGAAAGGAGATTGAACTCCTTGTATTGTTTTGGACAATCCTCACATCTGAAACTAGTTTTTAGTATTGAATAAGACGCAAGGTCCATCTCTTTATTATCAGAACTTGTGGCTAAATTAGTAAGGTTATCTGCAGCTAGATCTGAACCATCTTCATTATATCAACAAGTCGAAAACTAATTATACCATTACAATGATTGAGAAGTCTAACAAAGATATTAATTAAGTAAGTAGATTTTCACATCAGCAGAACATTATATAAGGGGATAATACTAATACTATCTACGTAAATTACTATTTTGCTTCTTCAATTTTAACTATATCCAGAAGTCTCAACAATCACCACCTTGATAATTGGTGTCCCTTTGAATCGTACGTAGTTTGCAAACACTGTGGTTATTCATTCGATATTTAGGCCTCATTTGTTTGCACTTATTGGAAGTCTGAATCTGAATGGTTCAAACCTTAAGCCATTAAGTGCATTTGTTTGCATTAAGATTTAAGCACTTATTGGGTTTGAATAGGTCTTAATCATTAAGATCTTGAACCAAATCTTAATATCATTAAAAAATATTTTTGTATGGAAATTTTTTATCACCAGCTCCAACCCCAACCCTCCACCTCAACCCCACCCCCACCCACTCTCCACTCCAAACCCACCCATCCACCACAACCCCACCACCCACACACCTTCCACTCCAATCCCCCACTCTCCACCACCACCAACCCCACACCACCCACCCCCACTCCCCACCACCAACCCCTACCCCATACCACCCACTCCCAACTACCCCTCCTCCCACCACCAACCCCACCCCACTCCCCACTAACCCCACCATTAGCCCCTACTCCACACCACCCACCCCACTCCCCACTACCCCCACCTCCCACCACCAACTCCACCCCCACTCCCCACCAACCTCATCCCCACTACCTCCCACCCCTCACCCCAACCACCCACTCGCCCCTTCACCCCCACTCATCACCCACCACAACTACAAAACATCTCCACCATTACTAGTGAACATAAATGTTTCATTTTTTTTAATCAAATAATATTTTATTTTTTATTATTTAGTTACTTTTTAATTTGAATTGTATATTTATTATGTTTAAATAAATACATTATGCACATTCAGATATTGAAAAACAAACAGCCTTAATCATTCAGTGTTCAGACCTAGAAACAACATCTTAATCATTTAAGCGTGCATTCAGATTCAGACGTCTTAATCTTAATGAAAACAAATGAGGCTTTCGTCCTCTCAAGCTTTAGTACTGTAGTAATTAACTTCACCAAAAGTTTTAGCGACTCCGATCCCTCTATTACGTTATTTACGCGTGTATATCAGTCACTTTTATCCTTTTCTACACTATCTAAGAAGTACTTCGTTGTCCTATTGTAATGCTTGCTCCAATATTGATGTACGTTAATAATAGTATATAGTACTAATTAAAGAATTTAAAATTCCACGTCCCCCTTGTTATTGGGAAAATTACTCAGTAACATTATTAATTAATGAAAACATATCTCAGAATGCGGGTACTGTAAAAAAGGTTATGTTCCAATCTGAGTAATGTTGTAGGTGGTAGTTCGACCAAGTGTATTATTGAAAGGTAATAATAATATGCAATTAGTGGTGGCATTATTGATCTAGAAAATTTAAGGATTTTCACAAATCATAGACTGTAAAACATAAACAATCTAACTTGAAATCCTATCAATAATCAGGAACATGAAACTTCATGATTTTCACATAAATTTACAACAATGATAATTCAGTCAAGAAAAATATACTAGAATCGGCCATAGTATTCTTGACTTGAACTGAGCAGAAGCTAAAGAACTTGATCTTCAGTTCATGACTTAATAAGTTTTACTTTTCTCTCTCTTTACCTTGTGCGTTCTATTCAGAATACAGTAGATGGGGTAGGTAATTCCCTTTAATAGTTAGAGAGGGGGACCAATCGGTTATTTCCACTCCTCATCAAAGTGTGTAATGGGGGTTATTCTAAATACCTCCCTTTAATAAAATTAGGATTTAGCAATTATTTATTAAACCAAAAATTAATATTAAATGTGGGCCATGAACTAATATACATGGGCCATAAAAATTAACAGAACAGTAAGGGTGGTAACCGGTTTGGTCTTACCGGTTTTAACCGGTAACCGGACCGGTTAAACCGGAACCGGTAGAACCGGTTAACCGGTTCCGGTTAACCGTTTAATGGTTTACCAGTAAAACCGGAACCGGAACCGGTTAAACCGGTAAAAAAAAAAAAAAAAAAAAACTAAAGTATATATAGTATATATATTAAGTATATATAGTATATAGTACATATATATAAGTATATATAGTATATATAGTATATATAGTAGATATGTATATATAGTATATATATTAAGTTATACATATATATAAGTATATATAGTATATAGTACATATATATAAGTATGTATAGTATACATATATATTAAGTTATACATATATATAGATATACATATATATAGTATATATATTAAGTTATACATATATTTAGTATATATATTAAGTTATACATATATATACATATATATAGTATATATATTAAGTTATACATATATTTAGTATATATATTAAGTTATACATATATATACATATATATAGTATATATATTAAGTTATACATATATTTAGTATATAGTACATATATATTAAATATATGTATAACTTAATATATATACTATATATACATATCTACTATATATACTATATAGTAGATATGTATATATAGTATATATATTAAGTTATACATATATATAAGTATATGTAAGTTATACATATATATGTATACGAAAAGCACTATTATGTATTGCTGACTTGCTGTTAGGCTGTTAGTCAGTAAATATTTAAACTTTAATTATAAAGTTGTATAACATATGAAAATATAGCTACAATATACAAATAAATACTATAATATATATATATAATACAAAAAACAAAAACAAAAAAAGATTTTAATCACTCCAAACCGGACCGGTTCCGGTTTGAGGTTTAAAACCGGTAAACCGGAATCGGTTAAATCGGAACCGGTTAGGCGGTTCCGGTTTTGGAACCGGAACCGGCCGGTTTCCTAACCGGTTCCATAACCGGTTCCGGTTCCAACCGGTTAACACCTTTACAGAACAGCGATATAATTTAGAACACAAGACTAGAAAAATTGATCTCACAACTCTTCGACTTGAGAACTTTGGTTTTGTTAATCTAATTTCTTCCTCCCAATCATTTTTACATTGTATCCCCAGAGTGCTAATAATACACACAAGTAGGTCATTTCTTCTATTTAAATTGTAAATGGTTAAAGGAGTTCATTTCTCCAACAATATAAACATTTATATAACCAATGTAAATTGTATGATGTTGGAAATTTTCCAATCTTAAATCTAATTACTCAGTGAAGTTTTGTATCTAAAATTGTGACAAAGATTGGGGAGTTAAATAACTGACCTATTCTTAAATGTAAAATTTTCATAAATATCTACCTTTTAGCTGCTTCTAACAAGCTATAACTACAAGTTCATTATTTACAATTCGTTGCTAGTTTTTCCTATATTTAGGTCCTGGACGCGTCGCATAAATATAGCCAAAATATAGACTAAATACACGGAACTGTTGAGCAAATAATGCCTCTATTTAAGGAAAAAAAACTTTTTCAAACTAAACAAAAATCTGTTTTTAATGTTCCATAAATCACGCAAATCTTATTCTCTTTCATATCTAATCACATATCTCATTCAACATCTAATCATTCACATAAAATTTGAATTCAAAAACTCTCTTCATATTTTTTCCCAAAATATAACTAAAAAAAATCTCTTTTTAATGTTCCATAAATCATGCAAAGCTTGATTTGTTCATCAACTGAATTACACGTTTCACCGTGTAATTGCAACTTTTTTATTTTTTATATTTTTCTGAACTTTTTAGTTGTTTTTCATATATATTTTGGCTATATTTTTAATTGTATTTTGATTATTATGTTCAATATTACTTATTCTGGTTTTTGTTGATTATATTTAAGATATATTTTTCATATATTTTGACTATATTTAGAAAAATTTCAGAAAAAAAAAAGTTGCAGTGAAAACGTTGCTACCTCAATTATGAACTCAATTATGACTATATTTTGGATATATTTTTTAATTATATTTTGATTAATATGTTCAATATTACTTATTATGGTTTCAGTTGACTATATTTCAGATATATTTTTCATATATTTTGACTATATTTTTCAAAATTTCAGAAAAATAAATAATAAAAAAAAAAGTTGCAGTGAAAACGTTATTACCTCAATTATGAACTCAACTTGAATTTGATATTTCAACAGATGAATTCAAATACATATTCGTCGTTTAAAACACAAAAAATAACAGAGAATCTTACATATTTTAGGAAATAGAGTTGAATTTTGGGGGTAAAAGGTTGAAATTAATGAGCAGTTAATACAGAGTAAAAAAAGGAAGTGAAAGAAATCAGAAACTGATTTGAAAAGCACGAAATTAGGGGAGATGGGGAGTTAGAAAAGTGTATATTTAGGAAAAGGGGGGAGAGAGAAAGTGTGCAGCTAAAAAATAGGGGTGTGGGGAGTGGTAAGTTAATTGGTAGAAATGTGGGTAACTATAAGTTGTAAAAATATAATATTATAGCTACTAAACTTAATTATTAAAAAGTATAGTTATGTTTCATAAATATGTAACATAGTAAGCTATGCCAAGTAAAAATTATATTAATTCAGATTGCAGTAAAATTCCAAAGCCTATATTTTAATATTCAAGGTCTTGTACTGAAATCGGGACAAGGATTAAGGAGTTAGTTAACTACCTTATCAAACAAAGTGTGATTAAAGCATACTTAAATTATTCGATTGATTTGTTGGTACGTACATGACATTTGTGTTTTAGGTACGTACATGTCAGATAAATTCCATGAAAGATGACGAATTGTTGGAAGAAAAGGAGACGTTGTTGACAAAACGTGATTTGATGAAAGTTTATAATGATACATCCGATTATCGTTGTTATTTATCATATAGTTAGCTTGTAGGCCTATTCAATTATATTAAACTGATCCATGTTGCACAAAAACATCATGAATTAAGTAAGGACATATCACCGGTGGTGATTGGTTTTATAAATTAGAGAAGTAACATACACAAAGACCAAAGTCCCTATTGATAAAGTTTTGACAGAATATTACCGTGTGAACTTAACAAATACACCATTCACAAGATCGTCTAGTACATTTTTTTTTTTGTTGTCTGGAAAACAATTAATCCATGTTTAACATGACATCCTTGATTTCTTGGGGGTCATTTGCACAATTATCCTTCAAAGGCACTGCTCTTTAATTTTTGTCCTTCGCCTAATACCATGAGGTTTGGGGTTCGAACCCCGACTTAATAAAAATTAAAAAAAATAACAAGTCAGAGTTTCGTAGCAAAGTTAGGCATATTCGGGTCAAAGTTAGGCCCCAGGCAGAGTTTTGCAGAGTTTCAAACTCTATCTGCTTGGCCTTGCGAATTCAAACCTCTGCCATGCGAAATTTCTTCTTTTTTCTTACTGAGCTGAGGTTCGAATTCAGAACCTCGAGGTATTAGGTGAAAGACGAAATTAAAGGCCACCAATTTGAGGGCCAAAATTTAAAGACCAGTGCCTTTGAAGGGAGATCCGCACAAAAAAATGGTTGTCGTTTAACTAAGTGATATGTTTGTCTTGGTCCAATGGCTCAACAGCAATCGCAAGGCCCCGGCCCATGAAGGAGTTGTTTTATGGAAGAAAAGGGAATCAAGACCTCGATAAATGATTTGGAGTACTCCGAGAGGTGTCGTGATTTTGGATATTGTAGGAATATAAAGGTTGAAGAAGTTAAGGGTGTTGTTCGTAAGATGAGTAGGGGAAGAGCGACCGGGCCCGATGAGATTCCAGGGGAATTTTGGAAGACTGCAGGCAGGGCAGGTTTAGAAGGGTTGACTCGACTCTTTAATGTCATCTTTAAGACGACTAAGATGCCCGAAGAATGGCGATGCAGTACAATGATTCCATTGTACAAGAACAAGGGCGACATTCAAAGTTGCAACAACTACAGAGGGATCAAGCTGCTAAGCCACACTATGAAAGTGTGGGAAAGGGTGGTGGAGATGAGGGTGAGGAGAGGCGTGTCTATCTCAGAGAACCAGTTCGGATTCATGCCGGGGCGCTCAACTATAGAAGCTATTCATCTTGTACGGAGATTGGTGGAGCAATATAGGGAGAGGAAGAGGGACTTGCACATGGTATTCATCGACCTAGAAAAAGCCTACGACAAAGTGCCGAGAGAGGTTCTATGGAGATGCTTGGAGGCTAGAGGTGTACCTGTGGCGTACATTAGGGTGATCAAGGACATGTATGATGGGGCCAAGACCAGGGTAAGGACTTTGGGAGGCGACTCAGAGCACTTCCCAGTGGTGATGGGGCTGCATCAGGGATCAGCTCTTAGCCCATTTTTATTCTCCTTGGTGATCGATGGATTGACGCGGCAAATTCAAGGTGAGGTGCCATGGTGTATGTTATTTGCAGATGACATAGTCCTTATTGACGAGTCTCGCAGCGGGGTTAACGCTAAGCTGGAGGTTTGGAGACAAACTCTGGAGTCTAAAGGGTTCAAGTTGAGTAGGACCAAGACAGAGTACTTGGAGTGCAAGTTCAGTGATATAGTACATGAGGCTGACGTGGAAGTGAAGCTTGGCACCCAGGTCATACAGAAGAAAGATAGTTTCAAGTATCTTGGGTCTATTATACAAGGAAATGGGGAGATTGATGATGACGTCACACATCGTATTGGTGCAGGATGGATGAAATGGAGGCTTGCCTCCGGAGAGCTGTGTGACAAGAAGGTGCCACCGAAACTTAAAGGCAAGTTCTACAAAGTGGTGGTTAGACCAGCTATGTTGTATGGGGCGGAGTGTTGGCCAGTCAAGAAATCTCATGTTCAGAAGATGAAAGTGGCCGAAATGAGAATGCTGCGGTGGATGTGTGGGCACACTAGGAGTGATAGGATTAGGAATGAAGTCATCCGAGACAAGGTTGGAATAGCCTCAGTGGAAGACAAGATGCGGGAAGCGAGGCTGAGATGGTTTGGGCATGTGATGCGGAGAGATGAAAATGCCCCGGTGTGGAGGTGCGAGAGGTTGGCCAGCGACGGCTTCAGAAGAGGTAGAGGTAGGCCGAAGAAGTATTGGGGGGAAGTGATTAGACAGGACATGGCGCATTTCCTGCTTACGGAGGACATGGCCCTAGATAGGAGGGTTTGGGGGACTCATATTAGGGTAGAAGGATAGTAGGTAGTTGCGTTTATCATCCCTTGAGAGTTGTTATATTGTTGTATAGTTTCTTGTCTCTTGATTTCTGCGAGTATCTGCTGGTTAATAATGGCTTATTTACCTTCATTGTTTTCATTTTCATAGTTATTTATAGCAGTTAATTCTCCTTTTACCATGACTTTCTTGTTTTGTTATTCCTTGCTTTCATATTGTTTTCAATACGTTTGATCATATCTAACCTTTTGTCTTGTCTTGTCTTGTCTTTCTTTCTCTCCTCTCTTGAGCCGAGGGTCTTTCGGAAACAGCCGCCCTACCTTTCAAGGTGGGGGTTAGGTCTGCGTACACTCTACCCTTCCCAGACCCCACATAGTGGGATTATACTGGGCTTGTTGTTGTTGTTGTTGTTGTTGGTATAAAAAACCAATTCGCAGAATTGCCCTTCTTTTGGGGTGGTCTTTAAATTTTGCACCTCATATTTGAAATCTTTAAATTTTGCCCTTCGGCTAAAACCCATGGGTTCCAGGTTCGAACCCTCACTCAGTCAAAATTTTTTTAAAAAAATCGCAAGGCAGAGTTTAAATTTCGCTATGCCCCCATCGACATACACTTGTTAAGGAATTACCAAAGTTATGCCGGACCCGACATACTTATGCCTTATAGGCAGACTTGGCATAAGTATGCCGGATCCGGCATAACTTTGGTAATTCCTTCACAAGTTTATGTCGGGCCCGGCATACTTATGGGCAAACTTTTAATGGGAAAACTTTTAGTTAAGTCTTAACTAAAAGTCTTTTCCTAGGTATGCCTTATGGGGCAGACTTTTAGTTAAGGTATAACTAAAAGTATGCCCCATAAGGCATAACTTTTCCTTAAAACATAGACTTTGTCTTATAAGGCAAATTTTTAGTTATGCCTTAAGGAAAAGTTCTGTCTTATAGAGCATACTTTTAGTTATGTCTTATGGGGCATATTTTTAGTTGTGTCTTAACTATAAGTCTGCCCCATAAGGCATAACTAGGAAAAGACTTTTAGTTAAGACTTAACTAAAAGTTTGCCCATTAAAAGTTTGTCCATAAGCATGCCGGACCCGACATAAACTTAGGGATTGTAAAGTGCCCGAAGTAAGTTTAGTTTGGAAACTTGTTAATGTTACATCTCGGAAATTCTGAATTTGTTGTCTTGTGAATAGACTAATGTGAGCTTAAGATGAACATGAAGTCCTTACGAGATTAAGGAGAGTATTAGATAGCTTAAAGTGCGTACCATGAGATTTCGAAGTCATATGGATATGTAAGACTAAGTTGGTTGAAGGAAGTGAATGTAAGTCATGTTTGGAAGGGTTTTCGCGATATTTGATTTGATATGTATTTAGTGATGTCTTGAGGGGCTGCTATAGGGCCTATTGTATGGTTAATGAAGTGTTATATAAGTGCCAAGAAGGTTCCACAAGGAATAGAGGTTGACAAATCGTCGAGAGTGAAGTTCGGAAATTTCCAATTTGTACGGCATATTGTACGGACCGTATAAATTATACGGCCTGTATAATGGTTCATAGAAAGCTTCCAGAGAGGGGTGATTTCCTGGAGGGATTATACGGTCCAATTATACGGACCGTATAAGTTATACGGGCCGTATAAGTTATACAGGCCGTATAATTGGCCGTATATCCGGGTCGGGCCAAAATTTTATTTTTATTATATATGGCCCCCTTGTTCATTATTTCATTTTCCACCCTCTCTCTAAGTCTTGAGAGCTCCAAACCCTTCTCCAAGCATATTCCACTCCAACCCAAGAGGAAACAAAGATCAAATAGTAAGAATCGAAGTGTTTATGTGTTAGAAGACTCCATAAGGTTAGTAGATTTCAAGATTTACTTGGGTATCGTAGCTAGGGTTTTGCACAAGTTGATAACTTGCTCCAAATCTCATTCTTATGAGATAAAAGGTTAGTTTTCATGCTTATTTCATATTATCAAGGATGTTTAGTTGTTGAACAACTTGGGTAGAAGATGATGTCTAAATGTAGTTTTCATGATGTTTTGAGTAGTAAGCTAACTTGAATCATGATTCTTAGTATGATATGGATATAATCTTATTATAGAAGGTAATAATGATGATGATAAAGCGTTCTATGAAAAATGTGCAAAGCGCTGGTGTGAAGTTGTTAGTGTAAGTTGAATGTGAGAATGAATATGGAAGACTTAATGGAATGTGATCACTTGATTATGATATTGTGGATGTTGTTATGGTTGTTGGGGGTTGTTTTGTAATATGGTGGAAGTCGATGAAATAGGGGAAATGCTGCCCAACTTTCGTTAACTCATGAATTGTTCTAGTTTGAATTTAAGAGTATCTTTAAGGCTTAACCAAGGTATGAATCCTTTTAAATGTAGATTTTCCAAGCTTCGACAGTGAACGTTAAGTAGTTAAGAAGACAACGAGGTATGTAAGGCTAACCCTTCTTTCATTAAGGCATGATTCCATGACTATATACCTTCTCATAAGTTCCATGATGTCTTCCAAATGACCACATCCCTTGAATTACTAAAGCTCATGATTCTTGGTATTTTCATGATGTCATGACCTTCATTATGTGATAGTTGATCCTCTAAGGAAAGATATAGTGAAAACATTGATGATGACGATGTTGATGATACTTATGGATTCTTATGTGTACATGTATAATTATGTATGACTATTATGTAACACCGAGCTTATATGGCTGGGTATGATATCTATCGCGCGCGCACCACTACAGTTGGGTACGGATAACACTGAGCCCTGGTAGGGCCAGGTATGTATAACACCGAATCTTATCATGGTCGGGTATGTAAGATACCGAACCTCTACGGTCGAGTATAATATTACTACAAGTATAAATGTATGAAATGGAAGGTTCCCATTAGAAAAAGGATAAGTAAATACGATGAACAACGCTAGAGGTATAAATGGCTTCATTATCTCATGATTTCTCTATCTCATGTCATTTCTTATGCTTCTATTATGATGTTGATTATGCTTTACATACTCAGTACATTATTCGTACTAACGCCTTTTTGTTTGTGGACGTTGCGTCATGCCCACAGATGGACAGGGAGATAGACTTGATCCTTAGGCTGCCTATTACAGAGATTGCTTAGAGGAGCTCCATTTAATCCGGAGCTGCAGCTTGGATATTATTCTTTTGTGTATATACGGGCATGGCGGGTCCTATCCCGTCCTTATGATGATGTTTCATACCCTTCGTAGAGGCTCGTAGACAGTCATGTATAGTAGATGTCTTTTGCCTTTTCGGCTCATACTTTTGGTATATTATTTTGTTAGTCTCGTCGGTTTTTGTGATTTGAATATGGGCGTAGTTGTTGATATTGATATAGAAGTGTCATTGCCCAATGAGATCCGTATTATTGATGTATAGAAATCATGAGTAGGCCATGTGGCTCACCTAGATGTGAATATGAATGTACGATGAGAGGTACCGAGTGGGTTAGCACCGGGCGCCGGTCATGGCCCTCCAGTTGGGTCGTGACATGTTATCATTAGGTTTAAGTGTTCTATTTAGGGTTTAGATTTAAGCGTGTTACTTTTTAGTTAATGCATAACTTTATTTGGAATATGTCGATTTTTTTTTAATTATTAATTTAGGATTTCACACGAGTTAGTAATAAACGATAATAAACACTAAAGATAACATTTATTATTAAGAAATGTACACGCAAAATATATACTATTTACATATATAACAGAAAATGGCCAAATTCCTGTCCCCACCCCTCAACGTTTGACCGAATTACCAATTACACACCTTCATGATACGGGGTCGTATTACCCCCTTGAACATTTTAAAACCGAAATGTACTCACCCTTAAACGCCGACGTGTCCAAGAAGGTGAAACACCTCTTGTAGGCGAGTAAGAGCCTGTTTGGATGGGCTTATGCCTATAAGCTGTTTGCAGCTTATAAGCTAAAAAAAATAAGTTGGGTAGTCTAACTTATTTTTTTGACTTATAAGCTGTTTTCAGCTCATAAGCTGCTTTAGATAAGCTAAGTTAAATGGGCTCAATTATTTTTTTGAGCTTATTTTAAGCACAAAATGACTTTAAACTTGCCAGTCAAACACTCAAAAAAGCTGAAAACAGCTTATAAGCAACTTATAAGCCAATCCAAACGGGCTCTAAGAATTGAAGGAAAACACCCCAATTGCTAAAGTAAAAAGCCACGTGTCAGTCCACATATCGTTTTCTTTTTCTGTTTGGTTTTCGTTTTCATTCCCTTTCTTTCTCGTCACCAGCGATCAAACAAGATGGCCGGCGATTTCAGAAGCTAACCTTTATACTCTTATTTTTTTTCTCACTTTTTTCCTCTTTATTTTCTGTGCAGCAAATATTTTGACAGAATGTTATGGATGAACTTTTCTAAACAATTAGAGGTGATGATGGTGCTATTTTAGCCTTTAATTTGTGGCTTGATGTTAAGTTTTTTTTTTTGGCACTGGAATAAGTTTTCCGGCGACTAATTTTAAGGTTATTTTGTTTCAAATTTTGGAGTACTTGTGCTTTACATATCTAAAGTATAATAATTTAACAGACAATTGAGATAGATAAAATGATGGATTCACGAGTAATGTATTTATACGCCGACTCAAAATTTCCTGGTACATATTAAGGTTTTTCTTTTTCATTTTGTTTGGCTAGTAGAAATTTTTTCTCGTTTAAGTTACAGTAGGAATTAATTTGTAGAGGATGAAGGTTGGGGGTGAAAGAGGAGAGAATGGAAGAACTTGGGTTGTATTCCTAATTGGATTAGAGATTATAACCTGGTTAAAAATTAAAAGAGAAATAACTAGGGTCCACTGGATCAGAAAAAACAAGGAAGGGAGTGGGCCCCAGCGCGTGTATACATACGCTTATTTGTTGGTATTTAACTTTCTATTTTATGTGAATAGTGTCTTGGTAGAATCTTTATATGCATCAGAATAATTGTGCCTGATTTGCCATGCATATGTGGTTTTGACGAAGTTTGTCATTTGCTACCAACTGAGTTGAAGAATTAAACAGTGTCTTACCAAAAATCTGAGATATCGAAACTGTTGTTGGAAAATTGGGTCTCTCGATTTGCCCTTTACTTTTTCTTTTCAATCTTTTTTAATCTTCTTCATTGTTTGCTTCCTGGAATTTTGAAGTGGACTATGCAGTCAATGTGTTTGATGATATGTCTGCCTAGTCTTATTTAGTTTGTGTTGTTTAGTCATTAACCAGATTTCTATACCTTTTTCTTTTGGTTTTGCTTGTTCTCTGTGTTTCATGTTATTTGTGTGCATGTACAATATCTATTTATTATACACTCTCCAAAATACCTATGCATGATCGGCGAGATACAATCAAAAAGCCTAAAGGGAGGGCAAAAAAATTGTGTGCTAGCAGTAATAAAGGAATTCAAGGTATAAAATTGATGTAGGGAGCATTAATTTGGACCAATGCAAGCAGGAATAACTTCTGCTAGCATGTCATAATTGACTAAGAGACGTATTCAAGCTATATGATTATGATATATGGTTTGCCAACGATTAGCGGTTTCACAAAGGTTTGAATAGGACTTGGAGTGCACTGTCAGTGTGTATTATTGCTAATGAGAATGAATGGGACGTTTATGGGGTCGTCCTGCAGGTTGATGCAATTGTGAAGATTATTTGGTTACACATGGCTACCATGTGAGCTACAAGATGATGATGAAATGACTGTAAAATATGCTGAAGAGGCTCACCAAGTCATGTTGAGGTAGTTTAGAAAGCATCTCAAGTGTGTTTTTCTCATTGTGATTATCTTCTGTTTTGTTTTAAATAGGTTCTGAATATACACTTAAGTTCCTTACTGGGTTGTGTTTCTTGGTGTTGGTAACTTAACTCATTTACTATTATGTACATATAATTAACTTAGTCTTGCATGTGTGGACCTTTAACACGTTTTGCATAGATCCTTACATTCTTTCGCGTTTGAAACCAGCTTGACCAGAGATGATACGTACTTGACCTGGATGGTTATTGGTACATGTATATACAACTTATCCACTTACATAAAACGAATGCTTATCAGAATTCAATATACAAATGCTAATTTTAAAGTACTTCAAACTGTAAAACTAAAATTTCAAGTGTGTTCTTTCTTTAATGGAAAGTAAAAAGTACCTCTCATTTCCTTCGTTTCTTCTTATAGAGATTTTTGAACATTAAAACCATATACTGGGAAAATGTGGCATATAAAGTATTTGAAATATTAAGGTATGTTTTTTAAATTTTGTGAGTTGAATTTACAGAAGGGAAATTTGAATAGCAAGAGGAAGGCGAAAAGAAACTAAAGAGAATGAAGAAAGATGTGAAAGGGTGTATTTCTACTTCTTTGTCACTTGAAGTGGTCTATTGCAAGCGATAGTAATTTTTTATATGTTAATACCATTAATTATGTTCTCTATCTAGAAGTCAGTGATTCATTTGCATTCATTTTGCTTCTTCTAGACTGGTTTTTAAAGCTAAAAGAACAAAAAGCTGGCTCCTCCTGCTCAAAAGTTGATGGAGAATGTGGTTCCCTCGAATTTCTTTTTAATAGTTTCTTTACTTGAGAGGTTTCTTCCATGCTATCATATTTAGCACTTGGTTGACGTTTACATATAACTGGACTTCTGAACCGGTTTGTGGTACTAGCATAAAGAATTTTAGATGTCCTGGCTTGCAACATTATGAGATATGAGCTTTCAGAGTCTCTTCGCTGGTAAGTTTTACTTAATTCCAATAACTATTTCTCGGTGAGTTTTACTTAATTCCTCTAACTTTTTCTCGGTGACCATTTAAACCTTTATTCCTACTTCTATGGAGATCAATGATGTAAAATCTATACATGCATGAAATTATTTTGTATTTTTGCTCCATTTGTCTTTTCAAAATTTTCTTTTCAATTCAGTGTGTAAGATTTAGATATTGGAGAATAGTATTATACGTATCTGCTTTTTGCTCTTTCTTCGTGTTTTTTTTTTTTTCTTTTTCCTGGTAGGTTCTATATATAGATGTGGTAATTTGTTCAAACACTTCTACGAAAATTTTCACATTAGATGCACAAACTGCAATAACAATGACCACTGATCACATTGAATTTCTATCTGGGAAAAGGAGGGCGGAACTTTGATCCCGCTAATGTATTTGACAATATACCAAAAAGGATTGAATATTTTCTTAAATTTTAGCTAAAATTGATGTTATTTTCTCCTCCAAACTTTTTGTAGGAGCTTTAGTGGCGATAACACAGAAAATAATTCAGGTGTACACCAAGACGGATTGCTGGAGGAGGAAGATCTGTGTGAGGCTCAAAAGAAATTCATTTGCTCAGCTGCCATTACTACTTTGAGTATGTGAGTGTCTCTATTGTGTAAGTTACTTTGTAGGTCATGCGTATAAGCTTCTGATATAATTGTCGTTTTCTCTGTTGTTTTGAGTATTCAATTTTTTTCCTTTTGTTACTGTTTCACTTGTGTAAGCCTGCATAGATGGCTCTCAACTGATGTCGTATTCAGGATATATCTCACTATACTAGAAATACTGTAAAATGGTAAATGATTTAAATTGTAGTAGCAACAGAAGTAGGAAAAAAAAAACAATGGATGAAAGGAGATTAGGAGAGGGTCAACCATCTTTTTAGTAAACCTTTTCATTCTGTTTTCCTGCATTGTTTTGTATTTTTGCTAGCTCTTCTGCTTAAAAATTCTTTTGTTTTATCTTAAAATTATCTTACCAACTCTCATTTTCTTGTTTTTCAACAGTAAGCACAGGTATGTTCTGCAATATGCTCATTCTTTGTTTACCACACAAGCCCGTACTTATCTGCTTATTTATTAGCCCAACTATATGTCGAGAAGAATTTTCTAAGAATTATGTTAAAATAAGCATGTTTGATAGTAAAAATCTTAAGTTGTTGGATTGAGGCACCCCCGTAGTGGATTGGTAGCAAGTAAATTTCCTTTTATATGCTCTTTAATGTCCAAATCTGAATGAATAAGTCAAAGAATCAAAACAGATTTTCAAAACTATGATTCTCATTTTCCATTTGAGTGACAAGCGTTTGAGAGGAGACCCTGCAATAGAATCTCACACTGCTTGTAGTGTCATGATGTCTTAGTTGAGTTTCTTTGTTGGTACCCAATCAGAGAAAAGGCTATGAAACTTTTTTCTATTGCATCTTCAATCGGAAAAGCAATCTTGATAGAGTAAAATCATGTAAAATCTACTCTTTATTGCATGTTCTATTTCTGTTTCTTAATTCTTTTTCAAAAAACATTTTAAGCTTTAATGTAAATTCATGACTCCACATTTCCACTATATTAGTTTGGCTACGTTTGTGAAAATAGAATGTTTTCTACCATAAGTTGGTGCGTGCGTGTGAGTCAGTGGCTGGGCGTGTCTTCTATTAGATCAACGATTCGAGTCCACTCTTTGTCACAACACGCTCCCTTCTCTTTGCCACATGAATATCAAATTTGTTTTAATTGAACCCAAACCACCCCGATCTGCAGACTCACATGATTACTTAACCTTATTCTTATTTGCATTCTTCAGGGACTCTGTCGAGCAGATTTTAGAAATTTTATAATAGCTTCACTTGAAGTTTTTCCTGATTGCATGCATATCTTTCTACTAACAAGTGACAACTTTTCTTGTACTTTTTATCAGAATTTAGGATTTATAGTCAATGGGTTTAAAATGAGTCTAATACACACACACAAAAGCATTTTTTTTTTTTTGACATGTGCACTGTTATACACTCCTTAGTTGACTCTTGGTGCCCGTAACCCTGTGTGCACTGCCCATAACAGTACTTATGGATCGAGCAAAACAATTTTTTGTCATTCCAAATTTATGGAGATATATTATTTACTCTAGATTAAATTATTTTACCAGCTTCTCTTTAGTTAGAGTTGGCAGCTATCCAATAGAATGGCCACATGATTGCCTCCTCATCACTCTAGAACTTAATTAGTGCACTTCAAATGATTACTGCTAGAAGGTATTTATCTGGGCTGGGATTGAAGATCCTAATTTCGTGTAGGCTCGAGGCAAATGTCATGCTACAATATTCATGTGATAAGGTACATGCTCTAGCTATTGAGAATGCCTTTCCATTCTTCATTTTGAGTACAATTGTATTAGTGATGTTTTCTTTCTCCGGTGCCAAATAGTATGCATCTTTGTGTACTAATAAAGCCATATTTGGAACATCACATAAAACCTCTCTTCCAAGCTAACAAAGACATATTTTATACATCAAGTTCTGGTGGTAATTGATAAAATGTATTCTCACTTTATTCAGATTTTCAACTTGAAAATCAAATTTTGCCTTCTAGATGTGTTATTGCCTACGTGGGTATATGCAATATTGTGATTCTGGTTGTGCAGATTTGGAGAACTCAGATAGTTGTGCATGACCACTACAAGCACAACTTAAGGCTCTACAACTTTCAAGATGGAGGAGAAACAAAAAATAGTCTGTGGTCGTTCAATTCTCGGACTACCTAAGTTTAGGCATTGTTGGTCTTTTGAACATTTTAATAATAAAATATTATATTAGAGTGTTGCCTTGTTTAAGTGCATTTTAATGATCCATTTCCCACGTTCATTATGTTGGCACAATGTGGCCAATTCTTTTCTTCTTCCCACTAACTCATTACTCACCCATACTGATCCTTTTCTATGTCCTGTAACTCATGCCATAATTCTTCCATTATCTACACATAATTACCCCATTTTCATCCAATTCAATTCAAGGATGAATTTCTTTACCTATAAATAGTGAGTCATCCTTACCTTGTGGTGTGAAAAATATTGGAAAGTTCTTGACAAAGTGAGGATAAAAGAGAGTTTTATTTAGCCGAAGGAAGGTGTTCTTTTTGTAGAGCTTTGGACTCAACATCTTGTCCAGAGTTTGTTGAGTCGTACAACGTTGACAGGTTGTTGTATTCTGGAGGGAACAAATCAGAGTTATATTGCTGGACCAGTGAAGATTATACCGCAGTGGGCTTGAATCTCCTTAAAGAGAGCGAGATATCCGCCCCTCAGCCTGATATTAATTTATTCTTTTTTGTTCACTTTATTTTTCAACTGTAATTTATTGTAATTTGTGGTATATTCACCAACAGGCATTACTGGTGTTAATTTGTTTTTGGATATGTAAAATGCATGTATGACCTATCAAGGCATTCTCCAATGTAAACTTTGAGTACTTATTCAAACATATTTTTGCATCAATATAGCTGCAAATTTTATAGTTGTGTATCTTCACGCATCCACTGCTTTAAAATGTAAAATGTTGAGCACGGGCCATGCCCCTCTAGTAAAATATAGATGCAAATTAGTGATCAATAAATAGAAAATAAAACAATTAAAGTAATAATGTAAAATTAAATAATTTTACCTGTTTGTTTGTCATACGATCAAGTTGGTCCCAGAATGTAAGAATAGTGTAGTGCGTATTCATATCTCGGTCAATCCTTGCCGTCTACCTCATGCTCAGTGCCGTCGTGAATAGGATCCAAGCCACGCAAATAATCGGAAAGGGCACGTATCCTTATTCGACTCTGTCCCGAGATATTTGCATCCATAGGCACGAACTTTGTGAGCCTAGTCAACTTCGTCCGCCATATTGCATTAGGAAGAGGCCCAACCCGACTATATAATGGGGCTCCTTCTATCCGCAATACAAACATGAACTTAATATCATGAAGCGTGACCGTGGCCTCACTAGTGCAGAGATGAAAGGTGTGTGTCTCTGGCCTCCACCGTTCAGCATAGCCGTCACAAGAGCCGGATGATGTTGTACCCGACCAACAGAGATGCAACGATATATACCGTCCCGATACAGTATCTCTAAGATGCGGGGATTGGTGGGGGGGGGGGGGGGGGGGGTGCGACCGGGTAAAATAGTCCACACCATTTCAATCCTACGAGGATGGAACAACGCTCTCATATGTATCTTATCAATCCATAATAGCTCGAACCTATGATTATTCTGTAGAGCAAGTACTGATCTATCGATGAGCCCCGGGTGAACGTTGGGATCCATGGAGGTGTCGTATTTGTACAGACTAAATTATTCACTATTCTTGAAATTAAAGGTAAATTATGTTAAATAACATATCTTTTAACCTAAATTATATTAAGGGAAAAGGTTAAGAATACCCCTCTACTTTGGGAAAAGAGCTAAAAATATCCCCCATTACAAATTTGGGTAGAAAATAGCCCTCCCGTCAATAAAGTTTTCAAATATACCCCATCTTAACAGAATTCAGGATTTAGTTTATCGTTCGTTATTCAGGATTTAATTTATCATTCGCTATTCAGGATTTAGTTTATCGTTCGTTATTCAGGATTTAGTTTATCATTCGTTAGTCGAGATTTAGTTTATCCTTCTTTATTCAAAATTTGTGGATTTTGAGAATTATCTTTGTGGATTATGAGAATTATGTTGTATTATATATTATGAATAATTATATCTAATTAAAAATTACTAAATTAATTAATTTATTATCTAAAAGTTTATATTAAATAGCTATTTTATGTTGTATTATATATTATGAATAATTATATCTAATTAAAAATTACTAAATTAATTAATTTCTTATCTAAAAGTTTATATTAAATAGCTAATTTATTTATCGGGAAATTATGTTAAATAACTAATCCTAAACTAAGGACTTAGTTTATCGTACGTTATGCAAAATTTGTGAATTATGAGAATTATGTTGTATTATGATGTATATATGTTGTACGAATAATTATATCTAATTAAAAATTAATTGCTTAAATAACTAATTTTTTAATGGGAAATTATGATAACTAACTAATCCTTTTATCAGGAATTATATTAATAATGTTCAATCTTAAAATAATGAAGTTCAATCTTAAATTAATTAAGAATAAACTATTACTATTTAATTACTATTACTAATTAACAATTGTCAACGAATTAAATAATTATCAAATAAAATTACATAACTAATTACCACATTAGCAATTAACATACAATAAATAATTTAACAAATTAATAAATTAACAATTAGATAATTAATAAATAATAAGAGATTAATTTTCTAATAAATAAATTAACATAGAATAAATAATTAAATAGCAAAGATACATTTTTATTAAAAAAAATAGGAACGGGCAGTTTGCCAGTGAAGAACAAGATAAAAAAAAATGAAAAAAAAAAAAGCTTTTTTCGAAATTGAGAAAAAAACGCTGGAAGATGACAATTATTTCGAAAATCGAGACTAATAAACCATACTCATGCTTAGGATTATCATCTATTAAACAATGTAATCGAAAATTTCATAGTAAAATACCTCGATTGAAGGTTGCTGTAAGATTGTTCGAATCAAGTTGTACGTCACTTTCTTACGAAATTCAAGCCTCAAATCTTGTTCATTGACTTGAATATACCGAGAATCTTAACTTTCGGGATGAAATTTGAAGCGAAAAGAGTGTTTTTGAAAGTGGGACCATGGATTTGTTTCCTTTAATGGAGTTTTTGCTTCAAAAAAATGAAGTGGGGGGAACCTATGGGGAAGAGGATGTTAGGGCTTTAAGAGTTAACTGGCCCGTTACGGTTAACTCCTTTATCGTAGTTTGGTAACCTTTTTTTTTTCTTTTTTGGGTATTTTGGTTCGTTAGTTTCTTTCTCTTCCTCTTCTTTCATGTTCTACTTCTCCGATTCTCTGAAAATCATTTTTACTCCTAAATTCTCTCATTCCTTCATCTTCTATGCGTGTAATTGTCATTGAAAACTAAACTTGAAGTATATATACATTTTGGTTGCTGAAAAACGTGAAGAAGAAGCTGGAAGCCGTTGATAGCGATTAACAAAGCTTCGAAGCTCTAATTCAAAAATGTGGGTTACCCCAAACGAGCTCTGTTTTGAGTTTATATGGAATGTAGCAATTGCCAAAGCCTCAAAAAAATCGGAACATTGAGGGGAATTGATAGCTGAAATTTGAAGCAATTTCCATGAGCTTTGACATGATTTTGGATCGATTTTATAGCTACTCTGAAGAAGATGATTGTCAAATTTTGGATTAGCTCAATCGAGCTCTATTTCACTTGGGTGATATCTCAAAAGAACTAGAACGTGGAGGGGAGCTCATATCTGATATTTGAAGCAGTTTGGTTGATATTTGACATAGTTTCGGATTGAATTACAGCAATTGTTCGTCCAAAAGGAAGAAGACGACACTGCCAGAAATAGTCTAGCAGAATCTTATGCAGGTCGAAAATAGGTTTATTAGCATTCCTATAGCATTCAGGTCGAAACTCTCTAAAATTTGAGATTTAAACTCATCAAAAGATCCCCAATAAAATCCAACAGTACCCACTTGAAATTAAGCACTCTTTCAAAAACTCATTTTTTCAAGCTTGAAGCTCACAGCTACAACAATGGTTGTCAATGGAGTATATTTCAGATGTAGCAGAAAAAAACGAAGGAATGAATATATATATATATATATATATATATATATATATATATATATATATATATATATATATATGTTTTGATTTTTATTTTGGTTTATGTAATTATTTCTTACTTTGGATCAAAAGAGTATTTTTTAAAACTTGGGGGCTGGTTTGAAATCTTGGAATAGTTTTTATTTTTTAAATCGTTGGACGAAAGCGTATTTTTTTAAACTTGGGGGCTTATTTTGACGCCTCAATAACTTGTCTTCACTTAATTAGTCTTAATTCTAAATGGGTCCTGCCACCTAATAATTAAGACTTGGGTTCTAGATCATCATATTATACTAAAAGTGGGAACATTCTAAGCCTAAAGTTAGATTACGAAAATGCCCCTTCACAGTTGAAAGACTTTTTTGGTCCTAACTTAAACACCATTCCTATAATAATTTTTTGTACCAAAACGTAAATTCACATTCCAAATTACTGCTTCATCATTAATGTATGCAATTAAATTGATGTTCAAACGTGTACCGTTTAGTCACTCATTGTAAGTGCATAAAAGGATATAGAGCCTGTTTGGATGAGTTTAAAAAAACAGTTAATAAGCTGGAAACAGCTTATAAGCAAAAAAAAATAAATTGTGGTAGCTTAACTTTTTTCTTTTTGGCTCATAAGCTGCTTTAGATAAACTAAAGCAAACTAGCTCAATTAATTTTATGGGCTTATTTTAAGCACAAAATGATTTTAAGCTGACCAGCCAAACACTCAAAAAAATTAAAAATAACTTATCACAACTTATAAGCCAATCCAAACGGGATCATACTAATAGAAATGTTGAAGAAGGTGAATAGTCATAGTGGATGAGGTCATTCATGTTCTCCTTTTAACTGTTACAGATTAATTTTTATTTATGGACTCCTTTCTTTATTATTGATTATTGGCGATTCAAGTCTTGCTAATAACTCACTAGTCATTCATTATACACGTGACACAGCCCCATCTCCTGCAAAGCTTTCTTTGTAATCTGCAGTTCTATTCTAATTAATTTCAATGATGGAATATATAGGTTACTTATCAATAAATTATTGCTTCATGCACTGTAATAAGTTATAATAGGATACAGGCATGACCTGTCATCTTTCGTATTCCTCGAGCGTTATTTACTGTTTGGTAAAAAATCAAAGCTCTTTCACCAGCTCTCTCCTCCATCTCTATAAATTCATAGCCCCTTATCTCAACTTGAAAGTAGTGGATTCTTATTTTCACTGTTTAAATTTGTAGAATTGAATATTTGTTACCTTAATATTCACTACTAGAAAATAGATTTTTTCCATCAACAGTCAGTGAGAAATATTCACATTATTTATCTTTTGTTCTATTTTTGACGATAAATAGAACCTTACTAAATATTCTAATTACTGTAATGTCATTCATTTTCTGTTTGTCTCCTGTTCGATTATATAGTGACATCTTCATTTTGTTACTCTGAGATGTTTATATACATCATATTCGATTGTGATTTTCATGTTCTTTTAGCATAATTTTCATATGGTCACGTGATAAATTAATTACTTTTACTTGAGATAACTTTTCTGGTAAAACTTCTACAGATAAAGAAGTATTTGCAATTATAGCCAACATTGCTCAGAGTTCATATGTAAGTTATAATGTTATATGACATAGTTGAAACATTAAACAAAAAAGTAAGAACATTGTTAAGTTGAATATTTAGTATGAACAAAATTTAAGCATCCAACGGTATCGAGTAATCATCTTAGGTTCAACAACTAAGTCAATAACTTGTATTTTCTACCTTCAAATGTAATGTAACTCATCACAAACATATTCTAATTTCACTGTATAGTTATATAATGTTTTATATAATGTTTTTTCCATTGGTAGGGAAGTTGTGCCTTGTGTGTGTCCAGAAACTAATTCTTAATAAAAACTAGCATTGGGCCCTGTGCCCACACTTCCCCCATAAAAATCAAGTTCTCGTAAATTTACTTATTTGACCAAGTCAAGCCAAGGTTTTACTCCTTGAGAAGACAAATACCTACTTCGCCACAAATTAGTACTGATAGATAGACATCGGGAATGGAACCAGATGAGGCCCTCAAATTTAATAACTGGTCCCCTAGACCCTGGATGTACTCCTTTATTGTAGCATGTACATTTTGTCTTTTGATGTTCAGCTGCTTTCATTTACTTTTTTTTTGTTTTTTTATTCCAACCATTTTTTTTTATTATTAAACAAAGTGAAAATGATGCCTGCATGTCCACTATCAACTCTCAATAATGCAAACAAATGCTAAATATTCTAAAAAGAAGTTATGTTTTGTGAGTGCACCATGCACTATCTTTGGTTCCTTTTTTATCTTTTTCATCATGTTCATCTTTTGTGGCTAGGCTTGTTAATTGGTACTTTGTGTTGTTGCATACCAGCTTCACCACAGCTCCACATCAGAATCATCATCAAGGCAACAGAGCTTCGTCCTTTCATTTGATGCCGGTTGGCTTGCCATTCTGTTCTTGATTGAAGCAGCCATAATCATGAAAGTCTGTTCTACATTAGTGACACTTTTTGCACTTGTTTCCATGAAAGGTATGCCAATCTCATCAGCAAAAGCCTGAGCTGTCTCTGTGGAAAATACCTTTTGTGCTGTGAGATCACACTTATTTCCAATAAGAAGTTTATTCACATTATTCCTTGCATATCGTTCTATTTCACTCAACCATTGCTTGACTTTGTTGAAGCTCTCTTGGTCGGTTACATCATAAACCACAATTATTCCGTGTGCACCGCGGTAGTAACTTCTGATAATTGTCCTAAAACGTTCTTGACCAGCAGTATCACAAATTTGAAGTTTAATGGTTTTCCCATCCTGTTCAACTGTGCTGATTTTAAAGTCCACACCAATGGTACTAATGTAACTCTCAAGATATGAATCATCAGCAAATCTCAGAAGGAGACACGATTTGCCAACACCCGAATCTCCAATAAGCAAAAGCTTAAAATCCTGAAGTTGTTTCGATTCCAGCTCGTTTGTGATGCTAAGATTGCTGTATGAAAACTGAGCTTGTTGTTGCCTTTCTCCTATTCGATCTGGTATGTCCCTTCCTCTCTCTTTGCTATATTTACCTTCTCTGTATCTCTGCATTTGATTCTTGCTTGTTTTGTAATCTCCATTGTTCTGTCTTCTCTATGTGTCGATTGAAAAGCTTGGCTGAGCAAATATGTATCTTCCTCTTTGTGATTTAACCCATATAAAATTGACTTTTGTCCATTCGATTGAGCACAACTTGGTGCAAATACCACAAATTGAACATCGATCAACCTTATATTAATTAAAATCCCCTTTGAGGCTTTCCTGAGTTGGATGTTGATCATATTTGCTATGCATCTGTATTCTTTTTTGTTTTTTCTATTTCCTGTATCCTGATTACAGTGTATTTTGCTGCTTTCATTTACTGCTTTCCTTATATTCACGCTTCTTTAATTCAAATGCTTTATAAGCTCATTTCCTTTGAAATTCTATTTCATTAGAACTTTAAGAGCCTGTTTGGAAAGCCACCTGGTAATTGGAATTGGTGTAATTACTATCCTAGTAATTACACAGCCTTGTAATTACACAGTATTGCAATTACAATGACCTGTTTGTTTGTCACAATGTAATTACAAGTGTGTTGTTTGGTTGCACAAGTGTAATTACACAGTTAGTTTAATTTAAAAATAGCATTTATTATAAAAAATTTAAAAAATATATGCCTTTATAAATGATATTAAATTAGTTATTTAATAATACATTGTTTCTTGAAAATATGTCAATTAATAATCATATATTTGTAACTAATATTGTAAAAAATAATTGATATATAATTTCAAATTAATAATATTTTTATTTTAATTGATTATAAAACTTAAAAGCATACCTTTTTTGTGAGAACATCGTGGGATTGGATGTTTGACAAAAAAAAAAAAGAATATTTATAAATATAATGCCATAACATTATTCAAATGTTTGACAAAATTCTATCAACTGTAAGTGAAAAATAAACAACATGCAATGTGAAATAACAAGTCAATAGTACTAAAGCAAATATTTTTAAAATCGAAAATATAACCCAAATTGAAAATTCAAAAGAAAAAAATTTAACATAATACTCTTATGTCAAATTCCAACGTTACATAAGTAAGTTTCAACGTAACATAAGTAAATACTCCTATAATTCAAAAGAAAAGGAAAATATAAGTCTATAACCTAATTCACAACGAAATTCTATTTTAATAACGTCACTTATTACATGCCAAGTTTGTTAATGACTCCTTCTTTCTAATATTAAGAGATGTAGTTTCAAAAATTAGAATATTAACACGGTTATGCTAAATGAATAAAATAAAAAACTAAAAAAAATACGAGAAATTATACGGAACCACAAGAAGTAAAGGTTGGGAATGAGAAGAAAGGAAATGAAATATAAATACTATAAAAATAAAAATATATTTAAAAAATAAAAATAATTAAAAAGTAAAAATTAAAAAGAAATTAAATAATCGAAATAAAAAATAAATCAGAAAAGAGAAGAAATTAAAATAAAATAAAAAATAAATTAAATTAAATAATAGAAATAAAAAATAAATTAAAAAAGAAAAGAAATTAAAATAAAATTAAAAGGTAACCCTGTAATTACAGGGTGTAATTACATCCAATTCTCAGCCCCCCCCCCCCCCCCCCCCCCCTCCCTCCTCCCCTTGAGAATTGGAGAGTGTAATTACACCCTCTCAATTACACCCAATTACCACCTAACTGTGTAATTACCTGGTCAAACAAACAGGCCAAACTGTGTAATTACACCCAATCACACCCAATTCCAATTACCTGGGTGGCTTTCCAAACAGGCCCTAATAGGCGTTTGGACATGCGATTTCATTTTATGAGATAAAATTAGCGTTTAGACATACGATTTCATCTTTGATTTTATCTCGTGAGATGAAATCCCAAATTATCCAAAAAGGTATTACTTGGGATTTGAAATCATGATTTCAAAAAATATAAATGTAAAATTTGACTCATACATTTATATTTTGTAAAAAAAGATCCATAAGTTGGTAGATATATTTACCAATCATGTTTACCAACTTACCAACCATAAGTTGGTAGATATATTGTTCGTACCATGTGAGAGGATTATATTAAAGAGTAAATACATTATTATTCATGTTAAATTTTTCTTTATATTGAACTAAAGTTTGATCAATTGATGTTGTATTTTTTAGAAAGGTCTTCTTGTAGCGTATTAATTTTATTATGAACTATGATTTACTCATTTAGTAAAATTGTATAAGAATTGGGAAAATTTTGATGGTTTTCACAACTTGTGGGGTTTTTATGTTTATAAAAAAAATTGCAACTTAAGAAAAATCCAAATTGCATGTCCAAACATAATTTCATCTCATGAGATGAAATCATGTCCAAATTAAAATTTGAATTTGAATGGAATTAAACATACCCGTTCAGTAAGAAAAACCGTCTCTTACAAAAGGTCTGGTCTTTGATCTATAAATAAGAAATTATCCCTATGAAGTGGCATAAAAATCAACATGTATGAACTTGACATGTTGTTTCCTGAGAAGATCTCAGCTCCTTAACTAGTTCGTTTTAAAACAATTCACCAACACTAGCACACTGGAAAAACAATATTCATATATTTTGGAACATATGCATGACATCAACTGATAATTAATAAAAGACAAGAGTCATAGACAGTTTCTAAACTTGTCCACAAATTCCGCATAGACACTTGAACCACGCCTTGTACCTATTAAACACCTAAATCACTCTGAATTTGTACCACATAAACACTTTTTGTTGACATAGCAAAAAAAGTGAAGCACACTTTCCATGGACACGTTAACTACTCCAAAATACTAATTTTTTTTTTTTTTTTTTTGTTTTGGTTAAAAACTTACCTCTTTTAAAATATGACTTTAATTAAATTAAAAATAAAATAAAATTGGCCCATGCGTTTAACCCCTGCGTCAGTCACCTTCCACCGAGTCCGGAACTAAAATGACTCAATAAAAAATCAAGTGAACCAAAATACCCCAACAAAAAAAAAGTTACAAAACTACCTTTAGCGCAATAAAACACAGTACTAAAGCAGTTCACGGAGACGGAGCCGATAACTGCTTTAGCGCAGTATTTTACTGCGCTAAAGTTTTTTTTTTTTTTTTTTTTGTATAGCGCAGTATTGCACTAAAAAAAAATTGGTAAACTTTTTCTTTTGCAACACTTAGTGTGTTTTTTCATACTTTGACCAATGATTAGTCGTGTGTCAAGACTCCGAAACGTTAATATTTTATATAGAACCTGATATTTTTTTCTCCGTACAATAATATAGGCTCAATATATCAAGGATACGTAGACATTCAGATCGTCATTTTAGGGGTTGAAAAGGTGCCCGAAGTAAGTTTTGTTTGAAAAAATTTAGTGTTTGACTGTAAGGTTATTTTAGTCAACTTTATATGTCGAGAAAATTAGTCAGCTTTATTTTCAAAAATTGAAACCACAGAAGTGAAATTGACATTCACAGCTACATTACCCCGAGATTTTTACGTTGAAATCTATTGCGTATCATCATATTATAACTAAATAAAACTAAAAAATTTCACGCCAATTTGGGGGAAAATCGAAATTGAATGGGATAAAAGGTTTTTTTTTTTTAAATCGTCTCGGCCAAACCGCCTTGTGGTTGTTTGTCCGCATAGATCTCGGAAAAATACCCATAATCAAAAAAACAATCGCATAAATCGGACGTTCGAGCGCAAAGTTATGACCATCTAAAGTTTGACCACTTTACGACTAGCTTTTCTCCCTATATTTTTTAAATATTTTTTTATCAAATTGAATTAGATTTATATTCAAAATAAAGTTATGTCTTGATTAAAAACTAACACGCTTAAATCAAAATCTTAAAAAATAAAACATTTAAACCTAAAGTTTCCAAACAAAATTTACTTCGGGTAACATTTCAACCCCTACAACGACGATCCGAACGCTTATGTATCCTTGATGTATTGAGCCTACATTATAGTACGCAGAAAAAAAATCAGGTTCTAAGTCTTGATACACGACTAATCGTTGGTCAAAGTATGGGAAAGACAACTCTAAGTGTTGTAAAAAAAAGATTTATTAAAATAAGATGTTGCGATCTTTTTATGAAAAAAAACACTAAGTGTTTCTTAAGTGTGTTATTTTTTAATGCGTAACTTTATTTCGAATATGTTGCAAAAAGAAATCGCGTAAATCGGACGTCCGAGCGCAAAAAATTGCGTATAATCGAAATAAAGTTACGCATTAAAAAATAACACACTTAAATCTAAACCCTAAAAATAAAAAATTTTAAGCTAATGACAACAAGTCTTCAAATAAAAATGGACGTCTATGTATATAGAACACTCAAACATAAAGTTTTCAAACAAAACTTACTTCGGCACCTTTTCAACCCCTAAAATGACGATCCGAATGTTTACATATCCTTGATGTATTGGGCCTATATTATTGTACGCAGAAAAAAATATCAGGTTCTATATAAAATATTGACGTTTCGGAGTCTTGACACACGACTAATCACTGGTTAAAGTATGGAAAAAAACACTAAGTGTTACCAAAAAAAAAAAAAGTCCAAAAAACACTAAGTTTTTTCAGACAAAACTTACTTTGGGCACCTATTCAACCCCTAAAATGACGATCCGAACCTGTACGTATCCTTGATGTATTGAGCCTATATTATTGTACGCAAAAAAAATATCATGTTCTATATAAAATATTGACGTTTCGGAGTCTTGACACACGACTAATCGTTGGTCAAAGTATGAAAAAACACGCTAAGTGTTGCAAAAAAAAAAGTTTACCAAATTTTTTTTTTAGTGCTCGGTATTTTACTGCGCTATACAAAAAAAAAAAATCTTTATCGCAGTATTTTACTACGCTAGAGGTAATTTTGTAACTTTTTTTTTGTTGGATATTTTGATTCACTTGGTTTTTTATTGAGTCATTTTGGTTCCGCACTCCCCCCCCCCCCCCCCCCCCACCTCTTCATCTTCCCCACTTTAGCTTCTGTTCTTTGGTTATTTTTTTTTGTTCTTTTATTTTTGTTTCTTTTGATTCTTTATATAAAAATAATTTGTGAATTAGATGTTTCATTTGATCACCATTTTCTTTATCTTTTCTAAATCTGAAAAGTACCGTCACAATCTTGTTCACCGGAAAAATGCTCACCACTACTATCACTCTCTTTTTTATTAAGTGTCCATTCTCACATTTCATTGATTAACTTATATTTAGCAAGAACTTTAAGATTGCAGGGTCATAATTTTAGTGCTGGTTCGGCAATGGCCGCCGACAAATTTCGACAGTGAAGAAAGAAAAAAGGAATCCTAAGGGAGGGGGAAGAAAGAGATAAGAAAAGACGGGTGGGTCTTGGAAAGGCATTGGTGGACCTAAATGAAGAAAGAAAAGGGGAATAATTGTTGGTGGGATGGGGGATGGTTGCTGGGGGTGGGGGAACAGCAGAAGATGGTGGCGGATTGATGAGGAAGAAGAATAAAGGGGCTGATTGTTTGGGTTGGGGTGTGGGTCCAGTTCTTTCTTTTTAAACTTTTTTTTTTTTTAATTAGTTAACATTTTCTAATAATTATTTTGAGGCCAGATGTCACGTGTCATAATTTAATTTGTCAATTTTGTCAGTGAGTGAACTACACAAACTCATATTTTTCACTGATTATTAAAAAGGTGTCTAAGTGATTTAAATTCAAAATTATTTAGTTATTTAATAGATACAAGCGTCAGTTTATGTGATCATAAGGAATCTCTGAATAAGTTTATGGGCCACTTATGATTTTGGCCTTAATAAAAAAAGGATGCAAACAAACATTACAAATTATAAAACAAATAGTACAACCAGTAGTTCTTTTTATTATTAAAAACAACATCAAGCAACTAACAGCGAGTAATTCAGTTCCTTTTTCCCTATTTCAAGTTTTTCCATTTCACATAGAAGCCACAGAACTTGGATTGACTCTGCTGCAAACATCACGAATTTCTAATTGAGCACCCGCCAAAGGAAGCAAGTTCCCCATCTTGATCATAGCAGCAGCAAAATCTCCCAAGAAAACGTTAACATCATTGCTATAAGTTGTTACAATAGCAGCAGTTGTACTATTCCCGGTCAACACTTGATCCGAGAACATTATCCCCTGGTTCCTGTTTAAGTCATCGTAGTAAACTTTGTCGAATACAGCTGGAGTTGTATCCAATTGTTGCAAATTGGAGTCAGTTAGCGTGGCGGAGCAGTTGCATTGAAGTTGTGCAGCAGGGTTAACATTGGCGCGGACACACACGGTTGCACACCTGGCAAAACCCACGGTGTGGGCCCCGGCTAGCGCCACCATTTCACGGACAGTGAAATTTTTGTCGTTGAATTTCTGTATTTGGACTGTTAGGTTGTCGAATGGAGCTGGAAGTTGAATTGTAGAACCATTGAAGTTGGCTGTTCTTGCATCCCTTCTTCCTAGTGTGACGTTATAGGTTTGTCCTCCTAGCTGTCATATACGAAAAACAGAGTTTTAAGTTACGAGTTAAGGTTATACGTACGCACTGAAATAACTGTAGAATTTAATTATTTACAATCACTTCACTTAGGATGTAATTATAGGTGAATTTAATCTAGTAAAACGGTAGAGATTTGAGTTAGATAACATTGTAAGAAAAGGATTTACATATTAGTGTGATTCTATTGGATTGGTTATACCAAGTCATACTCTATTTCCAGTTTTCTATGTCAGACTTAACATGTTAAGTTTCCGTTGTTGTAAGTCAATTGAACTTAATAGCATAAAATCACAGCAAATTTTAGGCAGAAATTTCCAACGGAATTCATTGGAAATTGGCTCGTTAGCAACGTTCCAGATAGACTTCCCATCAAAAATCCCTTAACGATATTAACCTATTTCTAACAGGATATCTGTCAAAAAATCGTGTTTTTTAATAGTAAATTTTTCACGCTAACTGTAACAGCTCATACCATACTCTCTACACAAGAACTATGTGCTTGATATTTTAGTGGTGGTCTGATTAAGGAGAAAGTAACATTTGGGATTTAGAGGATCGAAAGTTATAGTAGACTTACTTTAGCAACAGAATCACGAGCAGCAATGGCTAAGATGTCAGCACAAGATACAGAAGTGTTGGGGCATGTATCTTTTACTCTTTGTTTAGCTTGTGCTATGACTTCATAACCTCTGGCTGAGTTGTTGTTGGGTGGTGAGTTTTGTTCCCCTGTGAATGATCCAGGAATATCATCTAGAAGAATACCTCCATCACAACCCTGTGTTTTTTTTTTTTTTTTTTAAAAAGATAGCTATATTTAGTCAATTATATAATCAGCTATAAAAGATACGAGTAGCTATAATTAGTCAACTACTATATAATCAGCATTTCAGCATAATATGCTTTTAATATGAAAACGAGCAAATGACATTCAAGTACTTTCAAAGTTAAAAAGCATGAAGAGCTTTATTATTAAGGGATAAAAATAAGAAAAAGCTAAGTCACAGTCAAAAAAGAGTTGGAAGGCAGAATAGACTTTTCAAAGTTAGGTTGGGCTTGACTTTTAAAAAACTACTATCAATTTATTGCAACGTATAATTCCAAGGAGATGTTCTTGCTGCACTTGCTCCATGCAACTTCACAACTACTTTTTGTAACCCCCCCCCCCCGCCCACACCCCGGTCGGCGCCCCTCCCCCCAAAATAAAATGTCAACACATTTTTCATCACTATTTTAAAAGGCGGAGACGTAAGGCGAGGCGTAAGCTCCATAAATATTTAATTTTTAGTATTTCATAAAATAATATAATTACAATAAATATTTTTAAATACGTAAAATTATATAAAAATTGGTTAAGTGATATATATATATATATATATATATATCCTCACCAAAAACTAATAAAAGCAATCCATTATACGCCACATATATATCCTCACCAAAAACTAATCAAAGCAATCAATTATACGCCACTTACAACTTGTAATTATATACTATAACATAATTTTACAAGTATAAATAATACAATGAAATAAAAGCTATTATGAAATGCAAATCAACTCTAACATCTTAACTTTCAAACAATGAAAAAATCACAATTTCTTAAAACAATATTACTATCATATTATTTATTTTATCTCCCTATAAACAAATAATCATAAACTTTATCAGTAATATATATGATTAAAACGTAACTCCTTCGTGAATAAAAATAAAATTACTTTCAAATAGCGAAATAATAAAATATGATAATTTGGATACACAGGACAAAAGACCATGAAAAGTGAAAATGTATAATTCGACTATGTATTTTTAAAAGAAATATTAAGTGATATTCACCCTCACGATGTTCTCAAATAATAAATATGCAATACTACGACTTGTTATTTAAGTTACACCCAATCATCTTATTTCTATAGCTGAAAAACTATTAAATATCATTCATTTGTTAAAGAATTATGAGGGTCAACGATTTTAATTAAGAAATTTAACATATAATTTGTGTAAGAACTGTTAGGCGAGCCCCGAGCGTTGGGTGTTAGGCGTCTTTAGGGCGTACAGTCGGGAGCTTAGGGTGTAAGCCTCACAGGAACTAAGCCCCGCACGTGAGCCCCGGTGCGTTTTGCCAGTGCCCCGCCTCGAGGCAAGTCTTGAAACTGCCTTTTAAAACACAGCTTTTCATTATCATCGTAATATTAAGTAGGCGTTTCGACATGCAATTTGAAACCATGCTTTGAAATCATGAGATGAAATCCACGTTTGGACATGCATTTCATCTCATGGTTTAAAATCCCAAATCATACAAAATGACATGATTTGGGGTTTCAAACCATGGTTCCAAAAAATTTAAATATAAAACTTGACCCATAAATTTATGTTTTATAAAAAAAAAACTCATAAGTTGGTAGATAATTTTAACAATTACTCTCACCAACCATTTTATGTCTACCATGTGTGAGGATTATATTAAAGAGTAGTTACATTATTATTCATGTTAAATTTTCTTTTTTATTAGACTAAAGTTTGATCAATTGATGTTATATTTTTTAGAAAGACCTTTTAGTAGCATATTAATTTTGTTATGAACTATGACTTGCTCATTTGATAAAATTGTATAAGAATTGAGAATATTTTGATAGTTTTCACAACTTATAGGGTTTTTATGTTTATAAGAAAAAATACAACTTAAGAAATTCAAATTACATGTCCAAATATAATTTTAAATCATGGTTTCATCTCATGATTTCAAACCATATCTAAACGGCTCCTAAACCGTGCTCGTAAGTATATTTATAATTGGTATACATTTTATTAGTATTCAATAGCATCAACCGTTTTACCATAAGATAATATATTTGTTTTGATCGTATTTTGGTGCACATGCATAATAAATTTTTGGAGCTCGTAATTTCAAACAGTTTTACGGTCCAGAATCACTTTTCTTTCTGACCACTTAAACATTTAAAGGAGGACAAATTTTGAAAGAAACAAATATTTGTCCCAAGAAAATGATATTTTTGTATGTTATAAATATTTTAATTTTAAAATTCTCTGTGGGGACCCTGGTGGGACCCGACCCCTGATGGGCCCATGATCTGACATGCACTGGTATTGTCTGTGCCAGGGTACAGCCGGTTCGCACATACTCCCTCTTCACGCTGCAGCGCTACGGGGTATCGAATCTGGAACCTCAGGCTCCTTTACATTCCCCTGAGGTAAAGACGTTTTTTTCTTAATAAGATAAGTTATAGTCATATATTGTAAATATCTAACTTATTTTAGACTACAAATTTTAAAAGACTTTTTCTTTTTTCAAACTCTGTGAACAGTCAAACACCATGACATAAAATAGAGAAAGAGGGAAGGATTTACGTCAACAAAGCAGTCATGGAAGTGGAGACGAATGAGAGATGCTCCCATGCGCGTTTCTGCATCAATAGCACTGTTCACTACTCCTTGCACAGCTGAGAAAACGCATGCTTCTGGAGATTGCTGACTCAACTTGTCTGATTTTCTCTCAGCATTATTATTTAAGGTTAAAATGCTGGCTGCTGATTCCAACAAACCAAAATCTGGAGAAAGATTTTGGAGTACCCCCTTATTCATGGCTTCATAAGTATTTCTATAAATAGCAACACCTGCAAGTGCAAGAGCCAAAAGACTCAGGGCAAGGCTCAAATGACTCAAACGAAAAGCCATGTGATTAGTGAAAGAAATGTATAAGGAAGAAATAACCAAAGGCTTTGGAGATGATTTTGCTTATAATTTTGGCTTCTATTTATAGGGAGTGAATACTACAATTAGTCATTATTCTGCTTTAAATAATTGTGTAATTACAAACTGATAATTATCGTTTGGTGAGGAATTGACTTTTATTACTCCCTTTTGTCTCAATTTATATGTGGCAGTGTTCGGATTTCCAAAGTCAAATCAGTTTTTTTTATCGTGCTTTTTTCATATATGTATTTTAAATATTTTGAATTGTTAATTATTGTGATTTATAATATGTTTTACATAGTTTTCAAATATGCAAATTTTATTTTAAAAAATTTAAAGATTCTATATCCAAATTAAGGATCGAAATTAAGAAATTTGATTCTCAAAATCCAAACTATAACAGATAAAATTGGACCGATTGAGGGAATAATAAAGTACATGATTTTCTTCATTTCTAGTTCTAGCCGTGTTACGTGTGCTGCTTCCTTTGGGCTTTGGCTATGTTTCTCCGATGATTATGTCAATTGTCAAGGGTTGTAAGTTTCTTTCATGTAGTCACAATCACTAATACCATTTTATTCGATTTTTTTCTTTCACATTTGGTGCAAAGGCACTAGGCTCCTTATGATCAAGAACAAAGAAGAAAATTCCAATTTGTTCTAATTTATGTAGTATCTGTTTGACCGTAAGTAATAAAGACAGTTTAAGCCCAACTGGTAGCCACTAGCCAGGTTGTGACGATAACTTCAACCGAGTTTCTATATACTGTATATGAGAGAAAAAGCTAATTGAAGAAAGCCCACTAAAATTAAGGAAATAAGAATAGATATATAAAAAGATATTAATTCTGAATATACAGTGAATAAGATTATTGGAAAAAATCTACGGTTACTTTTTCCCTCCAGGCCTAGCGCTGCGGGTAATAGATTATAGATATAAGCTTGTTGATTAATTTGGTTTGACATTGGTACTATACGATCGAGTACGTCATACTGTGAGGAGAAAAGTCTATAAATACAAGTTTCAACTTAGAAAATTTAAGAAAACCGGGTTCCATATATAGTTGAACAGATAATAATCAGTACACTTCAGTCGGGATTTATGATATGGTTTCACATGCACGGACTTTTGAGTTAAAAACTGTACAATATATAGATGGAAGACTTAATACATAGTCGGGCCCATAATTCAAGAAGGGTACGTCTGAAAATTATAAAAAGAAGTAAAAGTTTAGTTAATCAACAAATGAATATTTGGAACTTGAATATAAAACTGTAAGTGGTCGTTTGGTTTGAGGTCAAAATAGTCCCGGGATTACAATTCCGGGACTAATTTATACCATCTGTTGGTATTATTTTATACCATCTGAAAGATGGTATAAAATAATACCAGTATAAGTGGGTTAAGAAGGTATAAGTTGAGTTATTCCAGCACTAATTTTTATACCACGTTTGATACAAGATATAAAATAATCCCGGGATAAATCTATACCTTATACCAAACGTGATATAAAAATTAGTACCGGCATAACCCATGTTATACCTTAAACCAAACGACCACTAAGTAAAGAAGATGTCATAATCATTCTTAATGACTAAGATAAAATATTACTAGCAAATTTTAATAGAAAAACTAAAGTTCTACACTTGAAGTTTCTAATACTATGGAAGCAAACAACATTTTACTAATATCGTTACAAATCTGACCACATATGCACCGGAGGGTCACCCTTAATAGGAGTCTTGATTTTAAGTCCTGAAAATAGTAAAATTTTCAATAAAGAGAATTTAACTCTTCTGTGAATCTTCTTAGTGTTGATTTAAATTAACCGAATCAATAAATTTAAAATTTTGAATATGTGCCAGAATAAAATCTTAAGCTCTAGTTTTGATCAAACATTATCATATAAAATGAAATTAAAAGAGTATACTAATATTGCTTCTAATTGTTTAAAATAATTCCATAAATTCAAGAAGGGTATGAAATTATAAAAAAAGTGAAAGCTTAGTTAATCACAAAATAAATGTCTGGAACCTACTGAATATAAAACTGCACTTAAGGAAAATGACAATCATTTTTAATGACTAAGTCAAGTATTATCAAAATTTAAAGAAAAAGCTAAAGTTCTACGCTTGAAATTTTTAATATTATGGAAGCAGAACATTTTATTTTAAAAGAAATATGTACAAACTTATTGGAGTTGCTAGCTTTATCATATGAGTGTGGCTTAAGCGTGCTTATGCTAGTCAATTATTTTAAATGAAACTGCCATTTTATTGTCTGGAAGCTTATACTAGTCAATTCATGCGTTTTAGGTACGTACGAGACATGATATACACATTTCTGCCGTGAAACACGAACGACGAAACCTTAGGAGAAAGGAGAACGTGGATGTCACAGAGTATTTTGGTGGATCTTGGTGATTCTTTGTCCCTTTTATCATTTTTCTGTTTGAGTGTTTTTAGTTCGAAGGAAGATATTTTGCACAGAAAATGATTTATTGCAATTTAAGAAAATAAATAATTTTTCTACTTATTTTTTCATGTTTAGTAAATATTTTTTAAAATATTATTCCAATAAATTTATATTAATGTAAGCAAACACTGCAGCTGAAGGTGGGAGTAGGCAGTGGCGGCAGGATTTTCACCTAGAGGATTTAGAAATATGAAGAAGTAAATATACGAAGAAAGCAAAAGGGTTCAACAGCTATATATACATGAAAATAATAATTTTAACCTTATATATTACGATGTAATTTTTCGCTGAATGGATTTGGATGAATTGTCTGGGCCGATCTATCTCCGCCCCCGAGAGTAGGAAGAGACAATCAGCGCGAAATGTGATTCATGAACCCATCAGAATAAAGTCACTTTTTCTATTATTTTTTTTAAAATAAATGAAAAATATTTCGTCCACACCAAACACATCCTTTGTGTTTGTCCTTTTCTTAGTTTTTTTTTTTTAACGTTTTTGGGATAGTAACTCGGAAAAGGATTGGCAATCAGATAAATATGATTAGGGAAAAGGGTCAAAAATGTCCTTCTACTTTGGAAAAAAAATTAAAGATATCCTTCATTATAAATTTAGGTAAAAAATACTCCTCTTATCATGAAAGTTTTCAAATATACCCCTATCTTAACAGAAATCTCCAACATAACCTGATTTCACTTTTAAACCCGCTCTATTTTAACCCGATTCAATTATATAAAAAATCCATATGCGATCAACTTGTTTCCGAGTACTACATCTGGAGCTATTAGGCACAGGAACAGGTAACCCATATGAATTTTTTTATTTAGTTGGTTCAGATTTAAATAGAGCAGGTTTTAAAATGAAATCGAGTTATGTAGAGAATTTTCCTTTAAGACGGGAATATATTTAAAAACTTTTATGACGAGAAGGATATTTTTTATCCAAATTTATAATAGAGGAAAAAAATAAAGGGATATTTTTGTCCCTTTTCCCATGTGAATATTTGTGAGGCAATTTGTCAAAGGTCCAATAGTCCAATCCATTTTCTCCGTCGGACAAGTAGTCTATGTTCTAGAATTGGGAATAGAATAAGCACATGGTTGCGTATCAAACCAACTCTCCGCACCGACAATTTCTTTATTGATTGAGCCTTAGAAGACTACTAGCAATATATGTGCATGCGATACATGGACGACTGAACGTGTTTATTCACTTTAATTAATCAATTTTTAGGTTTATATTTTGTAAATAATTTTTAAAAATTTATCATTGCCATGAAATAGAAAGTTGTTCATCAATGTGAAAAAGAAAATTAATAAGAAGGTGAGGGAAAATTAATATTTTGATCCTAGATTTTTCTTTTAAATTCTTTAATATCTCATATGTATACCGATAAGTTAATATCCATCTCAATTAATTAACTGTTCAAATCCAAACATAAGAAACATTGTATTGTATATATTGGATTTTTTAAAAGCAAAACTAATAAAATATTTTTATTAAATTAATTAAAAATATGTTAATAATGGGTAAATTAGTTACATTATAATTTTTCATATTAACAATTATAGATAAAAAGAATTGTTACAGAGAAATCACCAAATTAATTCTTAACTAACGTGAAAAATCAAAAGTAATTGTCCACGTTAACATATCAAGAGAAAGAAATTTTTCTTCTTCTTATTTTACCTTTCACATTAATTACTGATTTTCAAATCATTTTCTAAGGCTACTGAGGCTATGCTACACTAATAAATATGGATATTGTGATAAAATATATACTTCATTTATTAATTCTTAAAGAACGTTAAAAGTCAAAAGTGAACAAGTAAAAGTGAACGGAGGAAATAAATGTGTCGGAGAATTGTTCGCCCTCTCTTCACGTTTAAAGTATTTAGAAAGAATAAAAACGGGGATAAAAGTCGTTCCCTTTATTAGAGAGAGATAGGAGTACGATAGTAAAATACATCTTTTATTTATGATTTCTTAAGGGTCGTGTAAAACGGAAAGTGGGAAGTAATATGGGACGGAGGGAGTATATATTTTACCATAATATTCATATTTATTGGTGTATAATGTCAATAGCCTTGGAAAATGATTTGAAAATGAGTAATCAATGTGAAGGGTAAAATTAATAATAATAAGAAAAATCAACGTGGACAGTAAAAGTGCACGGACGGTGCATACATGTATACATGAGAAGAAAATAAATATTCAGTACTATGATATATGTCCCCATGGAATTAAAAAGTAGTTGGTTAAAGTGTACAATTTATTGTCCACGTGGAATAAAAGTAGTTGGTTGAAGTGTACAATTTATATAGCTATTGGTACAAGTATTCATTGCGTGTACAATTTGTAAAGCTTGTGGTACAAGCATTTTATGTTGTGTTCGTCCACTCACCACACTTATATATAATAGAAATAAAGAAAAATATAAAATAGAAAAATAGACCTATATTTTTGGTAATGTAGCTAAGTTATATGGGACGAAGGGAGTACTTCATTTATTAATTAATTCTTAAAGAATGTAAAAAGTCAAGTATAGTAATGTGACCAAGTAATATGGGACGAAGGGAGCACTTCATTTATTAATTTTTAAAGAACATGAAAAGTCAAGTAATTTGCCCAAGTAAAGAAGAAAATAAATATTCAGTATTATAATATATGTCTACGTGGGATTTATTAATTCTTAAAGAATGTGAAAAGTCAAAAGTGAACAAGTAAAAATGCACCGAGAAAATAAATAAGTGCATACATGTATACATGAGAAGAGAATAAATATTAAGTACTATGACATATGTCCACGTGAAATAAAAAATAGTTGGTTAAAGAGTACAAAGCCAATTAATATGGGACGGAGGGAGTACATCATTTATTAATTCTTAAAGAACGTGAAAAGTCAAGTATAGTAATGTGACCAAGTAATATGGGACGAAGGGAGTACTTCATTTATTAATTTTTAAAGAACGTGAAAAATCAAGTAACATGGGACGGAGGGAATACTTCATTTATTAATTCTTAAAGAACGTGAAAAGTCAAAAGTAAATAAGTAAAAGTGTACGGAACAAATAACTATGTGTCGGAGAATTAAAATTGAAGTGCATACATGTATACATGAGAAACGAATAAATATTCAGCAAGAACGTGAAAAGTCAAAAGTGAACAAGTAAAAGTACACGGAGAAAATAAATGTGTCGGAGAAGTAAAATTGAAGTGCATATAGAATAGAAAAATAGACATATATTTTTAGTAATGTAACCAAGTAATATGGGACGAAGGGAGTACTCCATTTATTAATTCTTAAAGAATGTGAAAAATCGAGTATAGTAATGTGGCCAAATAATATGGGACCAATGGAGTACTTCATTTATTAATTAATTCTTAAAGAACAAGTGTACTTATGTGGCCAAGTAATATGGGACGAAGGGAGTACTTCATTTATTAATTCTTAAAGAATGTGAAAAGTCTAGTAATTTGCCCAAGTAAAGAAGAGAATAAATATTCAGTACTATAACATATGTCTACGTGAGATTTATTAATTCTTAAAGAACGTGAAAAGTCAAAACTGAATAAGTAAAAGTACACGAAGGAAATAAATAAGTGCATGCGTGTATACATGAGAAGAGAATAAATATTAAGTACTATGACATATGTCCACGTGAGATAAAAAAATAGTTGGTTAAAGAGTAAAAGTTATACAACTTTTAGTATAAGCATTCATTGAGTGTGCAATTTTTAAAACTGTTGGTACAAGCATGGGAGGCTGTGTTTGTCCTCTTTCCATTCTTATATATAATAGAAAAATAGGATTACAAACAGTTTATTCTGATTACATCCGATTATAGTTGTTATTTTTCATATCTTAAGCTTGTAGACCTGTTCTTTTTTCTTTTAGATATAATAATTAGAACCCTGCACCTAACTTAAGTCATACAGGATTGAGTTGCAACCCTGTCTCTTGAGTCTTGAGTATTGCAGACTATGTGTATGGGTAAAAATCGCACCTAACACGTGGACCAATATGTGACTGACACGTATCAGTTAAAACTAATGGCGTAGAAAGATCTAATGGTAATGCCGAACATAGCATTTACGGAAAGGTAAGCTGATACCGACGACATCGTCAACGAAGAGAACATCAATGGAAATAGCATACGAGACCCTCTTGATTACGCATTAAATGGAGTTAATGCGGTAACGGCGAAACGGTTTCTGACAGTCAGAATCAAGGAATTAAATGACAATCATTAATTCAACAATTAATGATTGTCGTTACATACACACAACGGGAAAGGCAACATATAGTACCAAATATCTATAAATAGGGTTTTCATTTGTATATCTAGACAAGGAATATTGACCAGAAAAATAGACTATTATTAATTACTTCTGCTGATTATTATTAGAATTCTATTATCATCAAGCTCTTGCTCATAATTGGCAAAGGAGAAATCCATTATTACTATTCTTCATATTTGGCATAAGTTTACTATTTCCCTTTTGTTTATCTATTCTTTACCAATCTTTAATAATTTGTTTGTGTTAATTCAACCATTTTTATCAAATTACTACTAATTGTGGTTAACCTTATTTAACTTTTAATACAAATTTAACTATTTGGGCGAAATACGATTTTTGACTCAAATAGTTTGGCACCGTCTGTGGGAATTCTACAGTTGGCCTTGTAGTTTGATCTCCATTTACGCAAGCGTTATTACTTTGTTTTTTTTTTTTTTTTTTTTTTTGCATTTCAGAAATGACAGGATCTACACCTACACCCATTGACGAAAATAGGAATGTCAATGATGAGGGATTGGTTGACACAACTAACGGAACAATAGGAGACACATCAATGGCGGATCCAAATCAAGATTCCATCCCGATAGGTGATTTATGAGAACTCTTGAAAGGAGAGATGGTGGAGGTGATGAAACAAATGATGGTGGAAATACAATAAAACCCCTCAAGACCGCCTCCTCTTAATGGAATTGCTGGTTCAAGTCGGGTACTGCCCCTTGAGCAAAGAAACTTAAACAGCGAGCCAACCAATGCCGATGATTTGCAACAGGTCACGGCGATGCTGCCATCAACCCAATCATACCCGAACCAATATTGCAGCGGTTCGAGGAGCATATGGAAAAATTCAAAGAGCACGAAGAGAGAATCAGCAGAATACCTGGGGCCTCACCCGCTATCAAAAAAGAGATGATCGTGACTACATATATCATCCATGGAAAGATTCTGAAGATTTGGAACATGTTCCAGAAAGTTTCAAGTTACCAAGAAAAAAAAATGACGAAACTACCGACCCTCAGGATCACATCACGGCCAATATATCCGCTATTCGGGCCTGTGATCTTGGGCCAAAGATGACTCGGTCTGTTATGATCAAACGATTTGGTCAAGTATTGACAGGAGGAGCGCTAGATTGGTATGCAAGTTTACCTTCAAATTCGCTTGAATCCTTTGCGGATTTGGTAGATAAATTCAAGAAGGCACACACTGGAGCAAGAAAAGCAGAGAAAAGAATGGAAGATATATTAAACATCAAACAAATGAGGGATGAAACTCTGCAAGAATTTGTTCATCGCTACCAGAAACACCGCAACACCTTGCCGCAAATCGAAGACAAATGTGCTGGGATTGCATTCCGACATGCATTACATTCTGATGGAACACCGGCAACAGAGGATCCTACCAAACACTTAGTTGAATATCCGGCGAAAACATAGGACGATATATATTATCAATACTGTTCAAAAATTCGGATAGAACAGGATATCATCAGCCCAATCATGAGGAAATCATTGTCGACAACTAAGGTTACATCAAGTAGGAGCTATTTCAGAAAGAGCGACGGAGATTGAATGTATAGAAGAGAACGCTATGATCCATATTATTCACAAGGAAGTCATGAAGGTACACGAAGAGATAGTCAATATCAACGCAGATCACTAGCAGCAGCAGGGACTCCTCAAGGAAATTACAACGCTGGGGCTCCGAAATTCATAGACCATAATTTATGTGTTTCGACGTCAGAAGTGGTTGCAGTATTGAACAAATTAAGTAATAGAGTCAAATGACCAGGAAAAATGAAATCAGATCCGAGTAAAAGAAATCCAGAACATTTCTGAATTTCACAAAGGATATGGTCACAAAATCGAGGATTGTCATGCATTGCCATTGACAGTCGCCGAACTCTTAGATCAAGGGCATTTGATGAAGTTGCTTTTAGAGAGAGGCAAACAAGCGTATTATCGGAACAGGGAGCAAGGAGCACCACCACCACTACCCGAGCCAAAATGAGTAGTTAACTTTATTACATGTGGTGTAGATGCCAACATCACAGGAGGGTTGGACATCAACAAAGTCACTTACACTTCAGGCGTGAAGTTCAAAAGAATAACAATCACAAATAAAAAAAAAAGGAGATAGCCTAGCTCTCGTCGAGGATTGTATCGCCTTCATCAGTCGATGCCGATAATATGCAATTTTTGCATAATGATGAGTTAGTAATTACTTTGCGCATCTTAGATACTGATATTAAATGTATTTTTGTTGATCAGGGAAGTTCTTCCAATATCATAAACATCAGGGTCATAGAAGAGATGAAATTGACGAGCAAAATAATCCATAAGTCCATCATGCTCGCTGGGTTCGACAATTCAACAAATAGAACTCTGGGTGAAATAATTTTACCAGTAGTTGCAGGTGGAGTGGAACTGCCTTTTCAATCATGTCCTCTGCAATGGCTTACAACATGATAGTTGGACGTCCCTGGATTCACGCCATGAAAGCAGTACCCTCAACATTTCACCAAGTGATCAAATTTTTGCAACGCCGTGGGGTGTAGGTGAAGTTCGAGAGAGTAAAGAATTTCCAAATACTGTTACGCTGTTAAAGAAAGGCGTACCAAAGGTAGAGCATTTTGAACCGGAAAGCGAAGGTAAAAAGATAAACAAATCTACCAAATACTGCAACTAACGGAGTCAAGCACCGACGATGCTAAAAAAGTGACCACACAAGATCCTTTAAGGGAGGAGCAATCAATGGCGGCAGTTGAGGATCTCAACCCAATGCCGTTTGATAATGCATTGCCGAAAAAGCGCACATTCCTTGGACGCAAACTACATCAACCAAGTAAGTATATTTCATTTTTACGTGACAATATAGATATTTTTGCCTTTTGCCAAGCTGATATGACAGGGATAGCACCGGAAGTAGCAATGCATAAGCTGCACATTAATCCTTATCATAGACCCGTAAAACAACCTCAAAGAAGATTCCCCGAGGATAGAAGTAAATTCATAGAGGAAGAAGTACAAAGATTGTTGGATGCCGGATCCATAAGGCTAGTAGAGCATACGGAATGGGTATCGAAGGTAGTAGTGGTGCCAAAAAAGAACGGAAAGTTATGAATGCGTGTGGATTTCACATATCTAAACAAAGCATGTCCAAAAGATCCGTTTCACTCCCTCATATAGATCAAATAATAGTCGCAACAGCCTGTCATGAGTTATTGAGTTTTCTTGATGCATACTCAGGATACAATCAAATCAAGATGAATCCTGCGGATCAAACAAAAATGACATTTATAACACCGAGGGGTTTATATTGTTATAATGTGATGCCGTTTGGATTCAGGATCGCCGGTGCAACATATCAACGATTGGTGACGACAATGTTCAAAAGTCAATTTGGGAAAAACCATGGAGGTATACATTGACGATATGGTTGTAAAGTCGGAAAGGGCTGAAGATCACTTGATTCATTTAAAAGAAGCTTTTGCAATATTAAGATAATTCAACATGAAACTGAACCCCGAGAAGTGCGCATTTGGCATAGCCTCAGAAAATTTTTTGGGATTCATGGTTTCAAAGCGAGAAATAGAGGTAAATCCAGACCAAATAAAGGTAATTGAAAACATTCCCGATGATCTCAACAGCAAAAAGGAGGTTCAAAGTTTGACCAGTCGAGTAGCAACGCTATCTCGATTTATATCAAGGTCATCGAAGAGGTGGCACAAATCCTTCACGGTACTAATAAACCAGCAAGATTTTGAGTGGATGTCGGAATGTAAAAAAGCATTGCAAAAGCTCAAAAGATATATTCCAAGTCCATCGTTGCTGTCAAAACCCAATCCCGAGGAAAAGCTATTTCTATATCTTGCCATTTCAGAAGTATCGGTAAGCGCAGTTCTGGTACAAGAAGAAGAATGTAAACAATCTCCAATTTATTATGTCAGTAAAACACTTTTAGATGCCTAAATGAGATATCCACACTTAGAAAAATTGGCTTTAGCTTTAATGCATGCTGCTAGAAAATTAAGACATTATTTTCAAAGTCATCCAATTGTCGTAGTAACAACATTCCCCCTACGGAGTGTTCTCCACAGGCCGGAATTATCAGGCAGATTGGCTAAATGGACGATTGAACTTAGTGAATTCGATATTACTTATCTACCTCAAAATGCTATAAAATCGCAAGTTCTTGCTGATTTTATAGCAGACTTTAGTTCAAATCTTTGGAGGCAGAAAAAGAAACCATCACAACTTCAGTGTCATCCTCCAGGATATGGACCCTATACACGGATGGGGTATCTAATGAAAGTGAGTCGGGATTAGCGTAGTACTTAAAGTACCTAGCAGAGAAATTGTTCGCCAAGCCATTAAATGCCCAAAAATTTCTAACAATGAAGTGGAGTGTGAAGCCGTTATTGCAGGTTTAAAACTGGCTTTGGAATATGGAGCAGAAATCATCAAGGTACACTGCGATTCGCAATTGGTGGTCAATCAAGTAAATGGAACTTTTAGTATAAAAGAACCACGAATGTAGAAGTATCAAACACAGATATCAGACCTCTTTGCAAGATTCAAAAGCTAGGGACTGGAGCAGGTTCCATGGGAAAGCAATGATGAGGCCGACGACTTAGCAAAATTGGCATTAGCTGCTAATCCCGTAGAGCCAGGAAGCACGAGTGTGATCCATTTATTGCATCCAATTGGTTGTGAAATTGAAGTACATGCAACAGCATCAACACATGGCTGGAGAAATGAGATACTTGATTATTTGCAACTAGGAACTCTACCCGCAGATAAGAAATAAGCACGAAAATTACGAGTAAAAGCGGCCAGATATTACTTGGTAGAGCTATATCGAAAAACCTTTGGAGGGCCGCTCGCCAAGTGTTTAGGCTCGATAGACACAGAACCCGCTATGCAACAAGTGCATAGTGGATATTATGGAAATCATTCTGGTGGGAGGTCATTATCCCGAAGTTTGCTGCGTGCAGGTTATTATTAGAACACAATAGGCAAAGATTCACAAAATTTTGTATGACGATGCAAGGAATGTCAAGCATACGCATCAGCAATACATCAACAGGCAGAGCCTCTTCATTCAGTCGTTACACCATGGCCGTTTATGAAATAGGGACTCGACATCATGGGACCATTCCCAGAAGCCAAAGGTAAAGTTAAATTCTTACTTGTTGCAACTGACTATTTTTCTTAGTGGGTTGAAGTAGGGGCATATGCAAAAATTGGACAAGAACAAGTCATTAATTTCCTCCGGAAAGAAATCATATGTCGATTCGGTATTCCAAAGGAAATAAGCTGTGATAACGGGAAGTAATTTGTTGGAGCAGAGATAACAAATTTTCTCCAAAATCTCGGGATCTAACATCTTCACCATATTATCCACCCGACAATGGACAGGCAACGAACAAACGATACTCAGAGTATTGAAAAGACGAATTGGCAAAGCAAAAGGAAATTGGTACGATGTCCTCCCAGAGGTTCTTTGGTCTTATCGAGTTACGCACAAAACTAGTACAAGAGAAACACCTTTTTCATTAGTTTCTGGACTAGAGGCATTAGTACCAATTGAAGTAATGGAGCCAAGCATAAGATATGCATATGCTACAGAGACAGAGAACATGGAAGTAATGAAGGATGGACTTGATCTATTAGACGAATACCGAGAATTAGCTCTTATCAAGTTAATGGCGCAGAAACAACAGATGGAAATATACTACAACAATAAGGCCAAATTGCATCAAATTAAACCTGGAGATTTGGTCATGCGAATGGTAACTCCAACCACCAAGATATCGAACGAGGGCAAATTAGGAGCAAATTGGGAAGGACCCTATAGGGGTATAGCTGATGCAGGGAAAGGAGCATTTCAATTAGAAACTTTGGACGGGAAGGTTGTCTCCAACAATTATAACATAAGCAATTTAAAGCTCTTCTATTCCTAACGTCTAGTTACATTCGACAAGCTGTACTCTTTTTCCCTTGCCCGGGTTTTATCCCATTTGAATTTTACCGGGGAGATTTTTAACGAGGCAGTAAGTAGAATGTACGGGAATAGATTACGGGCGTCATTGCTTAGTTCCTCATACTTCAAAACAAAACAATGGGGAACTACCACTAGGGACCGACAATAGAGGCTGTCGCTCTAAAAATGTACGGAAAAGGCTTCCAGGATCGATTTGTAAAATTAAAATCATGTCAGTAATAAGATTGATTATTACATGATCTTTGTATTTTATAAGTTTGTATGGTGTATTCATGACTCTGATCATCCACACATATCACTGTTTCAAATTATACAAATGATGTATCCATGATTCCGATCATACAATCACAATAATAATGCAAATCATTTAAGTTAAATTCATAATACCGGAGGATTCCGATTCTGTTAAAAACACCTCTGAGTTAACAATGGCGGAATTTGGTCTGTAAGTCTGTGTATAACACCTTATATCCTAGTTTGTGTGATTTCTTGAAAGTCAAAATCAATGACTTGATTTCTTCAAATCATTTGAACTACTTAGTAAACTATAGTAAACTTCCTGAAAAGAAAACATCAAAATTACAAGTCTATTTACAAGAATTCTGATATTAAAATTCTTAACCGGATTGATCACCCGTGAAAGGTTTTAATTGAAGAAAACTTCTAATAGACTATCTATAAAGAAGGCAAAACATGAATGAAAGAAATTTTGTTCATAAACGCAAAAGCCTTACAAAATAAAGACACAAAATACAAACATTTAAACATGAGAAAGAGAAACTGGCGAAGAAGAAGGAAGGGAGGCATCTTTGGCAATTTGCTCAGGATTACACTCGAGAACATCCCTGACGGTGGAGTCAATACTTGGATCCTCCCCAATTATGGTATCCTCAGGGGCAAAAGTTGTTACACCCCGTACTTCCAGATGAACGTTCGCAAAGTTTAAGTACAAGTACGTGGAATTATGATCAAGATGAGCCGTCTTTCGGGTTTAAGGAATGGCCTAATTATTAGGTATACTTATGGATGAAGTGATATATGAGGAGTACTGGGAAGTCTCACGACCAAATGGAGTTGAAGAAATAAGCTATTGAGACCTTGAATTTTGTGAAAAATATGAAGAGCAAATTTTGGTCCAAATTTGAGAAGGAATATCTTTTAGTAGATGAGGAGTTTTGAAGCAACGTACAAGCCTAAAATGAAGTTCGTCGAGTCTAGTTTCCAACGCAAGAAACCGCTCATCGATACGACATCGGAATAGAGAATTATGGACGTTGCAATTTAGGCTGACGGAGCAGAAACGCTGCTACAGTAACAAGGCTGCCACAGTGTTGTTACAGTAACTGCTACAGTACCGACTTGCTGCAGTACTGCTACAGTGACCCCGACCCGAATTTGACCCACTATTTAAGGACCAAATCTGATCCAAAACCTCATTTTTCAGCCAAGAATTCTCCAAATATTTCCCAAACCTTCTAGAAAATTCTCCCAACTTCTATCCACTAGATTTTAATGCTAATTAATTATAATCTCCGGATTTAAGGTTGGATAGCGCGTAGTTACGATTATACTATCGTATTGCGGTGAAACTTGGCTTTGGATTCAAGGTGATAATCGAAGATATTGCAATTCTAGCGGCTGAAAGGTATGAATCTTTCCTTATTAGTATTGATTTATGCTTATCTACGAAGGAAAAGTTACTAAATGAGCATATAATGAATTTATGGGTTGAGAAATTGGATAAAACATCGTGTGAGATGTTTATGGAATATTTTGGTGTTGATAATATTGTTGTTGATGTTGGTATTGTTGTTGTTATTGCTGGTTGCTAAATCGAGATTTCGGGTAAGGCATATAAACATGGGAGATGCTGCCCGAATTTCGACAGATTCTAAAGGGATTTTAATTAAAGGCTTAAGACAAGTGTATGATGGTGAGCCTAATAATATTATGAATGATTTTATATGTAGATTACAAGTCAGGAGATAAGTGGGAAGGCCAAGGACCAAGATTCCAGGTATGTTAAGGCTAGACCCTTTCCTTCTAAAGGCATGATTCGTTGTTGTAAACCTTTGTACTATATCCATAATATCGTTGCTTCCACAAATGCTAGAAGTCTATGAATCTCATGATCCTTATGATATTATTGAGATTATTCATAACCTTTGGAATTATTCATTGTGATTGATCTCACCTTATGATACTTGTTCCTTCAAGGTGAGATATAGCGATGATGATAGTTCCATAATACCAATAATTCAAAGAGTTTAGGAAGGTGTCTTAAAGGATGTATTGTGGGACATGAATAAAGTGCTAGTAGAGGATCCCTAATGAGGTATTTAATGTTCGAAGAGAGATTCGTGTTGTATCTTAGGATTTGGTCATAGCCTAGTCAAGTTGAAAGAAGTACTAATGGCCTGAGTTGTGCTTATAAGTCTTATGTGATTATGTAGACCCTACGGGTTAAGTGATGACTACGGGAAGTGCACAGAGATTACTTGTAGGAGTTTAGTTATGATGTTGATTATAATTACCACTGGTCTACGACCAGTTGGGCACATGTATATATTTACCACAGAATTGCAGCCAGTCGGGCAGTTACCACCGTGCTACGGCCGGTCGGGAAGTTACCACTGATCAGTTGGGCAGTTAATATAGGATGATTAGTAAGATAGAGGCACAGTACTGTACATAGATATGGTTAAGCATGCAAGAGTATATGGATCGGGTTGCACGCCGAAACACATGTTCAGATAACGTTTGATGATAAGGTAACCAGGACTATGGTAGGGTATACAGACCTAGTAAAGATTACAAGAAGAAGAAGAAGAGGTATGTATATATATGCTAGATTTCCATCGGTAGCTCAGAAATGCCAAGTTAATTCTTATTCTTCTCATCTTTAGTATATGGCTATTTTGTTTCACTTTTCGCCTTGCATACTCAGTACATTGCTCGTACTGACGTCCCTTTGTTGGGGGCGCTGCATTTCATGCCCGCAGGTCTTGAGATACAGCTTGACGGATCTTTCAGTAAGGATACCAGCTCAGCAGTCAGAGTCGTGGCGCTCCACTTGCTTCGGAGTTGCCCCGTGAGTCAGCATGGCTGCATATGCATTTGCATGGGTATGGCGGGGCCCTATTCCAATCATTTTTTGTCATGTACTCCTATAGAGGCTCGTAGACAGATATGCACAGTTAGATATCTTATAATTATCTCGACTTGTACTATGTTGTATCATTATTATAGATAGCCTTACCGGCACATGCACTCGAGATTAGTTTGAAAACGTAAGTATGTTATCTTTTGGCTTGTGCCCCTATGGCTTATAGTACCTTGGTCTTATGTTGCCTTTCGAGATACAGAAAACGTGAGTTACAGTTGGTTCGCTCGATTTCCGTAAGGTGTCTAGTGTCAGTCACGCCTTACCAAGGGTGGGGTGTGACAAAAGTAGTTGCATCTTCGGATAACATATCCATTTCATCTGAGGTGCCAACATCGTATTCCTCTTCAGTCATTTCTTCCTAAGCCATAAATTCATCCTCTGCATCATATCCGAGAATTTCATTGGCTTCTTGCATGTTCTGCTCAGCAACGGCGAGAGCCTGAGCATGATCAAAAGAATAAGGGTTTAAACTCTTCAAAAAATCATGTCGAGCTTTGATAACAGCCCAACTGAGAATTTTCTATTTTTCATCTTCAAAACCCCTCTCCATATCTTCAATTCTTTGTTTGTACTTGTTTTTCCGACCTTGGAGCTGCTTTTCTTAGCACGATCCATAACATCCGAGAATTTTTTATGGCTTTCTGCTAATACAACATTTTTCTTATTGAGATCCTGATCTTTATCTGTCAACTCTTTTCGAAGAGCTTGAATATCATGTTTGCTCTGATTTAGGTCAATCAAAGCTTGTGTAAGCTTCCGGAGTCTTTAACATTCTTTAATTTCAAAGCGTTGAATTCAGATTCGAATTTGCTGAGTCTGGCATTTTGATCTCACAGTTTGTTTTGGAGATCAATTTGTAGTTGATTTGATTCCACTAAGTTTTGCTTCAGATCGCCAATAGCCAACTCTTCCTATTTCGCTATGCGAAAAGCTTCAGTTTTTTTTTTTTAGATCAGCAATTTGCTTCAGAAAAATTCTCTCATCAGCCTGATGTAACGCAATTTCGATTTTGGCTCTTTCTAACTCCTAGACGGAAGAATTACGTTCCGCGTTCAAAATCTTCACTTCCTGAGTGTGTACGGCGTTCTCCTAGTGAAGTTTGCGAATGAGTTTAGCCTCACCTTCGGCACATTCAAGACTCCCACATAAATATGTTTGGGCCCATATAAAAATTTGTAAGGGTGAGAACTTTTAAAAAAAATGAAGTGAAAACTTATACCTGAATCATAAGCCCGAGGGCAACCATGTCTTGATGAGTAGGCATATCTTTCAAAATCATATTTTCCTTGGGGCCAATGTAGTTATGAGTAAAACGACTCATCACGTGAGAATTGGCCAAAAGATTATCCTCATCTGATAGTTCAAATGAACGATTACGGTTGACGGTGAGAGGAACAAAAGACTTCATCCACATGGCGGCGGATTCATCTGCCTTAAGGAATTGTGCTCGAGGATCAACCCCGTGCAAAAATGTTGCCTTCTTTCCAACCCTTTTTCTTTTATCAGCAACGAAAAAGCGAGAAACGGGTTGAGCGGTATTGTAAGGAACAATAGGGGTACTTATTCCTTGTCATTTAAAAGGAGAAATAGAAGTACCAGAAGGGATATCAGCAGTACCAACATCAATATTTTCAGTATCGACCAAGTCCTCGACATCGGCTACAACTGCTTCATGAGAAGGGGCTTCAACTCTAGCTTCAACTTCGTTGACACTACCAGGAAGACAGGTCTCAGCCTTATCGGCAACTCCAGAAATAGTATTATCGGTGACATCTGCCTTGGGAACCGCAGTATCACCTTCATTATGGCTCTCAATAACAGTCGTCAATTCCTCCATCTCCATCACCGGAGATTTATCTAAAATGACAACAATGTCAGAAGAAGCTGGAAATTCAACCAGCCTTTTACAATGTAAAACTAAAGATTCTTCTTCAGAATCGGAACTCTCGTCAATTAGCCTAAACTCACTTGGCATACATCCCGTTTTCTCGGAAACAGCAGCTGGAGATTCTGAAAAAGGTTGTTTTCTCAATCTTTTCTTCTTCAAGACAGGCTCGTCAACAACTTGGAACCTTTAGCTTCGGCATTAGAACTCTTACCAGTAAGAGATCTTATTTTTTCCAATGTCGACCCTTCGTCACTCGGAAGAGTCAATTGTTTCGTTGCTACGTGTTTCACCTTTTTCGAAGGACCTGAGAAAAATAAAATAAATTTAAAACAAACTCTTTCGCTATTACAAAGCAAAGTAGTTATTCAATATCTTTGCCTCTACCTTTCACAGAAGCTCTGCATGGCTTCATGTCTTTGAGAGTAAGAATACCCTTCGAAACGGCATACGCTCCCTATGTACGAACACTCGATGAAGCCTGAATCATGGCTTCAGTAAACTCCCTTATGTTTGAAGGTTTAGCCAATCCAGGGTTAAAAGCTGTTAAACAAAGAAGAAGTTTAGAAAAAGAGAAGATCAAGGGAATAAAAAAAGTTAATAATACCCCTTGCATTCCATTTCTCCGAGAAGGTGGCATCCCCATTCATCAGTTAAGAAGTGGAGATAAAAACAAATTCGTCAAACCAATCCGATCATGACCATCCTCGGGATCTTCAAACAATTTACTAGATCCCCGAGCTCTAAACATAATCATAGAGCCTCGGATAAAACGGATCGAATTCAGATATAGGATATGATCGAGAGTAATATTTACCCTGGCAAGATGAGAAACATGCTCAAGTAATTGAAACAATTGCCAAACCCTGGGGGTAATTTGTGCCACACAAATTTTCAAACGGCAGTAAAATTCTTCTATCAATAGTGAAAGAGGTAAAGTAAAGCCGCTAGTGAAAGGATAGAGGTACACCGCAGAATATCCGGGAAGATGAGTGGTTACAGACATGCCCTCTCCGGGAACTATGATGTCGAGATTAGGATTTACTCGGTGCCATTTTTTTCGAACAGAATCGAGAGACTCCTCAGTGACAAGGGAAGCAGTTGAAGAAACTAAAACCATCTTTTCCCCGTCTAGCTCCGAAACAACACGATGATCGCCTTTCGGAAGAGAAAATTTTAAGTCTAAATTTTGTGAAGGATTCTTCGGAATCATTCTGAATCACACTATCAACAAAAGGAAGATTCACATCAACCATGTCAGTTTCATCATCACCAACATCAGAAGTTGATGAAGATGAAGGCCTGGAAACAGCAGTGGCAGCAATAGCATCGCCCATAATTTTTTTAGGAGGCAATCTGCTCTTAGGTTTTTCAATACCCATATTGGCAGGAAAAGCATCAACAATGACGGTCTTTTTTGGTGAAATATTTTTGGAAGACAAAGGAGAAGACATGTTTGAAAGTGGTTCAAAATCGAAGAAGTAGAGAAAGTCGAAGAAGTTGATGAAGAAGAAGAAGAAGTAGCAAAGATATTCAAAAAATTGATGCGTGAATTGGAAGCAAAAATAAGAGGGTAATTTTTTTTTTATAGAGAAATCATTATTGCAACGAGAATAGGCAAGAAAATGAAGGGCACAGCAATGGCCACGTGCCTCACGTCTTACTTCATCATTAATGCATATCTTTTCAACTTCTGCGATTATGACACGTACCCATCACGTTAATGGGCCACGATCTAACGTCAGTTACAACGTTTCTTATTCCACAATGAATACGAGTCAAATGTCTAAACAGGCAAAGCTTGATGAAAAACGACGAGGCAATTCTTCGGGAATATCTTTGTGACGAACCCCAAAAATTGAGGGACTATCTAAATGGGTAAAAATCGCACCTAACGCGTGGAGCAATATGTGACTGACACGTGTCAGTTAAAAATAATGGCGTAGAAAGATCTAATGGTAATGCCGAGCATAGAATTTGCGTAAAGGTAAGCTGATACCGACGACATGGTCAACGAAAAGAATATCAACGGGAATAACATACGAGACCCTCTTGATTACGCATTAAATGGAGTTAATGCGGTAGCAGCGAAACGGTTTCTGACAGCTAGAATCAAGGAATTAAATGACAATCATTAATTCAACAATTAATGATTGTCGTTACATACACACAACTGGAAAGGCAACATATAGTACCAAATATCTATAAATAGGGTTTTCATTTGTATATCTAGACAAGGAATATTGACCAGAAAAATAGACTATTATTGATTACTTCTGCTGATTATTATTAGAATTCCATTATCATCAAGCTCTTGTTCATACTTGGCAAAGGAGAAATCCATTATTACTATTCTTCATATTTGGCATAAGTTTACTCTTTCCCTTTTGTTTACCAATCTTTAATAATTTGTTTGTGTTAATTCAACCATTTTTATCAAATTACTACCAACTGTGGTTAACCTTATCTAACTCTTAATACAAATTTAACTATTTGAGCGAAATACGATTTTTGACTCAAACACTATGTTTTAGATGATTGATATTAATCTCAAAAAGACATCATAAGATAAGCTTCAACAAAAACACCATAAAGATATAATTTGACAGGGTGTATAATATCAGAAAATATATACAATATCCAACATCCAACAAATTTTTGAAGTATGTAAGGACTAATAATTTGATCCAACTAAGTACTGAATACAAGCAATGAAGTTACTCAATATATACTTAAAACAGGCATTAGAATTTCAACACGAATGCAATCTTTAAAGTCACAGCTCAAAGATTAGTTTACAATGTAATGATGTTGATGATACATGGATATTGAGTGATAAAGAAAGGGGTGAAAGTGGAAGAAGTGGCAAAAGTCAAGAGGCAAGACAATTAGAATATAAATAACATATGAACGTGGTAAATTATTGACAATTACATTATTTTAGAGCATTGCACATCCCCTGAATTTGAATTTTAGGTCAAGTTTATGTTAGGGTATATACTATTAACCATTCATTTAGACATAGTATATTCTAACATTGATCATAGTTAAAAGTCTAAGTGGGAGATTGTTGAATATACACTATTAACCATGTATTTAGACATAATATTTATTATAGAATAATTTTTTATTCAATTTTAATAAAGATTTAAATAGATCAGATATTCGTTTATATGTCCGTTTACTTATGTGGTAGATGATTTAGTGCATAGAGTTTTAGCATATATGCAGAAAATTAAATCATCGATTCTTATAAGTATAAATTTTTTGTTCACAATCTAAGATAAAAATTGGACAAGCCATCGATATGATTGTAGCATGAGATTAAAGGTAATTTATCTTAATTATGAGAATGGTCTAGTTCTAACTTCTCGTGCTAGTACATTTTGTATGTATTGAACAAGACCGAATAGAGATAGATGTTTAAGACTGACTGGTAAAATCGTATTCTCAAACTGTTAAATGTACTTATATTCTCAATCTTGATATAACTATTATGAGTTGTATATGTTAATTGTCATTTTGATTTATTAAAAGGTGAGACCCTGAGATGGATCAATATGCCTGGCAGATTGGATGATAATAATATATATTGGTGAAATAATAAGATAGTTGATGGAATCCATGTCTCAATATAAAAATTGATGATTCGCCTTTTTGAGAAGCTTATAAATTTTCATTGTGTCAAATCTTGCAAGTGGATTTATGAATCCGATACATGAAATAAGTTAAACCGTGCTCTAAAGAGAATTAATCCCTAAATCAAATTTTTTAGTAGTTTAATTTATTGATTAGTATCTGTAATCTTAACATAGGGAATTACATAAGTGTTTAACAGAGAATTTCTAAATATAAATGGAGGAGTGCAATTACGAATTTCTAGTGGAATGATTCGTAATTTCTTATGGTAAGAATAATTCAATACAAATTATTTCCGTAATAGGGAGCCTCAATAATAAATTTCATAGTCCATACTGTGTCCATATTTAATTAGAACTCAGAATATTATTTCTCGGTGGAGAAGGAAAGAAACTCATTTTTGTCTAAGTTTTGGACAAGGAAAAACGTACCTATATATAGGCTCTTTCTAACCTAGAAAAAAGATAATAAGTTTTCCCACAATACTTGCCCACCCAAGTATTGAAAGAGTTTAACGATTACCTTGGGATCACCGCAGAAGACGGCAAAACTGGAGTCCGGCCTGCTAGCTAGGAGATTTGTTCACGCTTCGAGAGGTATTTCTCGAATTAAATTTCAGCAAATTTATGTGTTCTAGCATGATCGTATGTGTTCTGACATAAACACGTGCTGTCTATTATTCATGTATGATTTCTGGAATGCTTCTTCTGTGCATATTTTCCAACAGTTTCTTCATATATCTGGTTTGGTCATACATAAATATTTGTGAACATCTAGTCATTTGGTTGTAAATAGCTCTGTCTGAAAGCTATTTCTGATGACTTCCCGACAAATTTCGTGTGGTTGCCGCTATTTGACAATTTGCCGCATCGAAGATTTCTTGATGGATTTTTTCTCTCTCTAATATATGCGTAATTAGCTATGATTTATATTTTCCATTAATCATTTAAGTTTTCCATTTATGATATATGTTATTAATTAACCCAGGTATAGATACCCTCTGGCCCTTCACCTAGTCATCTCCAGCAATCAACTGTTTATGTGCCTTAAAAAATTTCTGTACTTGCATTCGAGAAGATTCATCATCTTTTGTTTCGTGTTAATTTTATTGATCATGATCACTCGGCTTTTATTTTACTACGCTAAAGTCACTAAATTATTTTTTGAAATATATCACTAAATTATATTTTGTAACAAAAACATCTTTCTACTTTGCCTAAGAGCCAAGAACAAATTTCTAAACAATTCGTTTTGTAACAAAGAGGTAATTCAACTTTCCCTAAGTATCATATAGAATGTCTCTTTTATTCTCTCCTAATAGTTAGACAAAGTTGAGTTGGTAACAAAAAAAATAGTTTAGTGACTTTAGTATAATTAAAAAAAAAAAAAAAACTTGAGCTATTTTCCTCATTTTAATAGCTCATTTTTTTTAACCTATAGATCCTATAATGAGGCGTAAAAAAGGTGAAAATTAAATCATCATTTTCAAAATCAATGCTTTGTTTTTTCGTATTCGTGGTCTTTTGTGGGAAGACCACGAATAACATTTGAGAAAGCAAACAGTGAGATTGTGGGGCGAGGAATTTTCTTTTTACGATTAAAGCAAAATATCAAATTAAGGTGCACAATTTCTTTCTTATGATGAGACTTTCAGAATTTCCTCTTCTTTCCCTTAGTACTATTAGGCATTGAGTCAAAACAAAAATGACTTAACTTCTTTTTTTACCTTTACATATAAGGAATAGCAGAACCTCATATCTCCTCAATCCTCATGATTTAACTTGGTAGAAATGGGAAGAATTATGGACACGCAAAAGAGAAAAATTACTCTTTATGTCCAGTTGGTGATTGGCAGTAACGAACCTTGCAACATTATGAGGGGAATTTATCTGGGATAGAATCTTTAAGGATCGATGTTTAATTTTCTGTCATGTTAAGAAAATATTTGTGCAAAAATAGAGTTTTACCAGATTTCCTCATTTTTTTCTATTTTCCCTTCTCTTCCTCTTTATTTGTGGTTGGAATTGAAAATGAGTAATGTTCCATTGAGCTTATATTAGCTTTGTATTGGTTACTGTAAAAAATGAAGAATATCATTGTTGTTTTTGTTGAGCTTGACAAAACTTATTGAATAAGACAAAGTAGATTTATTAGTTTTGAAGGTTTAGGTTGAATATAACAGTTATAAATTGTTAGGAAATGTATTAGGTATTATATCAAATTTGGAGTTGATTTTAATCAAATTGAAACAAAAATGTATTGCAGAAATTGTAATTTTACACAAGTTATGGTGACTCATCGGGATTTTTTAGCCAATTATGGCGATTTATTAGGATTTGTATAATCCACATGATCCATCAAGCTTTGGCCATACATCCTAGTGATCCAACAAGATTTATGACAAGACAAGTCTTGTCATCAATTTAAAATTCGTAAGGATTCACAACTAAAAATCTGACAATTTCTCATAATTTGATCATAAATTCTGACGATTGTTGTGACAAAGCAAGTTTTGCCTGTAATTTTAAAATCGAAAATTCGCCATGATTTTGCTACATAAATCTATTTTTGCAGGATTTTCTTTAATGGAGTTAAAATTTAAGAGAAAATGACCTAATAATACTACTTAAGATTCTATACTACAAAACATAAAAATACTTTTCCTTATTTACAAAACATACCAACCAAATTACAAAATATACCAGATTAGCGCTTAATGGAATACCCACGATTTTGGGCTTTTATTTAGGATTAGAATCTGATTTTTAAATATGGGCTTAATTTTAGGATACTTACCAATCAGATTCTTCTTCTTTTCAAAACGATTTCTCTCTCTTCCTCTACAAATGTTGATAGATTATGTATACATTAATAATAGAAAGTTTTTAATTACTGACCTGCGTATTAAATATATATAAAAGTTGGTATGTATCGTGCGTATGAAATCTGTATAAATTATATATACTTTAGTTGTTAAAAATGTTAAAAACTAATATATGTATGAAATTTGTATTAATATGATACATATCATTTTTGAGATATATGTGGTCACAATGTGTATAAAATGCGAATAAATTCAATATGAACTAGTCTTAAAATGTGTATGAAATGCGTATGGAATCTATTTTGTATCAATTACAAAATTTATTATTATTAATATATATCTTCTCCATGTTTGAAGATGCAGCAAAATTACATTAAAGTTGTATTATAATTGTATTTCGAGTTGTATGAAAATTATATTTTAAAGTTATATATATTATATAGTTAGTTCTATGAAATTTATTTTTAAGATGTCTATTGTTGTAGATATTTGAATAATACAATTTTAATATAATTTTATACAAATTTTATACAACCGAGAATTATCAATTAGAATGGACTTTTTGAGCAAAAGGTGGAGAAAATCAGGGAACAATATCTGTTAATTTGAATGGGGAGAGAAAAGTGGATAAAATAAGGAAGATCAAGGCGGAAAAAATCAGGGAACAATATCTTTTAATTTTGAATGGGGAGAAAAAAGTGGATAAAATAAGGGAAGATCAGTTTCCTTATGATATTTCCATGACTGGCGCCTAATTTATTTACTGTGTTTTATTCATTGCTATTTAATTTACCTGATTAGTATAGATTTTGTAAGAAAACTATTGATATATTTTGCAAACTGAAAAGTCTTGTCATGTTCTGAAATTATATCCTCTTACTATGTACATTAGGCCTGTGCACAAATCGGTTCGGTTCGGTTTTGGCCATCATCGAGTTGAAATTTTGAATTTCGATTTTCTAAAATTCTCAACCAAACTCGATCCATTCTAGGTCCAATTCGATTCATTTTTTTATTATTTCGGTTCGGTTACACAAATCGATTTGTTCGAAATTTAAACAAGTAACTATTTTCATTTCAGTTTTAAAGTAAACATAACAAAAAATAATGAGATAGTAAATTTGCAGCCTTATAACCAAGACATTAACCAAGAAAAAAACATAAACTTGCAAGCATAATAGCATATAAATAGCAAAACAAGAGCTTGACAACTTGTGCAAGCATACAAATCTGCCAACACCACATTACATATACCAAATTAATAATCTAGCATCTTGCAAGCAGACAAGTATAATAACTCAGTTTGCATCCTCAAAAAAATAAAAAAATAAAAAAAAATAATTTGTACAGGCTAAGATCAAAGAACAAACAAAGCCATGGGTGGAGGCAATGGCCAAAAGGCAAAGATGGCTCGTGAGAAGAACGCTGAAAAGACGAAATACCAAAAGGGAAGTTAGCTTGAGGCCAACAAGAAGGCCATGGATATTTAGTGCAAGGTGTGCATGCAGACATTCATTTGCACCACTTATGAAGTTAAATAAATATTACTTCACTATAAGTATTAAGCGCATATATAGTTAGACTATTAGGGTATTAGTCATATTAGTCATTAGTGGCATATAAATTCGGTTTGTTCGGATCGGTTCGGTTGACAATTGAAGCCAACCGTATCCGAACCGTTAAACCGTAATATTTGACAATTGCATTTGTAAATCGAAATCGAATTGTATTATCCAAATTGAATTATCCGAATTGTTTCGAATCGGTTCGGAAATTCGGGTTGAACCGATTTGTGCACAGGCCTAATGTACATATACGTTTTTTGGCCAAAATTTAAAGGGTGGCACCGAAATATCCTATTTGTGCAAGCCCTGGTCAAAACATATTGGCTGGCCCATACCGAAATATCCTATTTGTGCAAGCCTTATTCGAACTGATACTTACCCAATTAGCCATTACTAATTTGTTTGAACAATAAGCTTTTGGCAGGCTGATATTGGGTAGTCCAAGAACTATAGTAAGTTTTGTAAGTATACATAGTAACAGGGTATATTTACATAAAATGACGATATTTTTCAGTTTACAAAATATATTAATAGATTTGTTATAATATCTATACAAATCATGTAAATTAAAAAGAAGCAAATAAAACACATTAAATAAGTTAAACTGCCTTATTCGAACTGATACTTACCCAATTAGCCATTACTAATTTGTTTGAACAATAAGCTTTTGGCAGGCTGATATTGGGTGGTCCAAGAACTATAGTAAGTTTTGTAAGTATACATAGTAAGAGGGTATACTTACATAAAATGATGATATTTTTCAGTTTACAAAATATATCAATAGATTTGTTACAATATCTATACGAATCATGTAAATTAAAAAGAAGCAAATGAAACACATTAAATAAGTTAAGGCTGTTTTCCTTATTTTATCCACTTTTCTCTCTCCATTAAAAATTAAGAGATATTGTTCCATGGTTTTCTCCAACTTTTTGCTCCCTCATTTCATCCACTTTTTTCTCGCCATTCAAAATTAAGAGATATTGTTTTCTAATTTTATTACTCAAAAAATTCATTCTAATCGGTAATTTTTATGTAAAAGTTCATACATCAGAAAACATGTATGTATAATTTTTATATGCAATATGTATAACTGTATAAATTCGTTATAATTTTTATATATGAAATATGTATAAAAGTTGTATGTGTATTTTGATTATGATAAAATACATATAAATTGCATAAAATCTAATCAAAGTATGTATAAATTTTGAGAAAATATGTATAATAAATTTGTAATTGATACAAACCTGATTCCATACAAAGTTCATACACCAGAAAATAAATATGAATAAATTTTTGTACGCAATATATATAACTGTATAAATTCGTTATAATTTTTATGTATGAAATATGTATAAAATTTGTATGTATATTTTGATTATGATAAAGTACATATAAATTGTATAAAATCTGATTAAAGTATGTATAGATTATGAGAAAATATATATGTATGATAAGTTTTCTGATTGATACAAATCAGATTCCATACACATATCATACACATATCAGTTATCAGTTTTTAACATTTTTAAGACTAATCATATCGAATTTATTCGCTTTTCATACACACTGTGCCGCATATATCTAAAAATGATATATAGCAGATTTCGTACACATTTCATACATATATTAGTTTTCAACATTTTTTAAAACTACAGTTTATATAATTTATACAGATTTCAAACACACAATGATCAGACATATCTCAAAACGATACAAACCAATTTTTATATATAATTAGTACACAGGTCAGAAATAAAAAATACTTTGTAATATTGGTTTGAAGATTTTTACTAGGAGAAAACTTGAATTTTAGGTCTGGAAATGGTGTCTATCATAGAGGGAGAGGGAGAAAGAAAAAAAAAATCTTAAAAAGAAGAAGAAGTTGATGGGTAAGTATCCTAAAATTAAGCCCACATTTAAAATCAGATTCTCTTTCTTATAAAAGGCCTAAAATCGCGGGTATCCTATTAAGCTCAAATCTGATATAGTTTGTAACTTTATTGGTATATTTTGTAAATAAAGAAAAATATTTTTATGTTTTGTAACATAGAGTCTTAAGTAGTATTATTAGGTCATTTTACCATCTTAAAAACAACATTACTAATATTTAGCATACATAATTATCAAGATTATCTAAATAGCATAAACCTTCATATAGATCCCCTAAAACTAAGTGTACGACAACATTGAAAACAAATCCCATATTCCTTGCCTAAAAAGTAGGAATCAAATACATGCTAATTTTAAGGGCTAATTCAATTTGTTTTATTTCCAAAGAAAAGGTGGACTAACTGGGGCCATATCTATTTTCTTTTCTTTTGAATTCAAATTTGATTAATGCACGTTATTTCTACGTGTTAGAGATTCTATGTAGAATAATATTTTTGCTTATAATTTTTTTACAGTTTGAAAATTTAAATTTGTAGCAATAGTATATGTGAAATATATATTATTGTAATTAAGTTTATACTGTAACTACAATTTGTATATTTGGTATAATAAATGTATGAACGATATATAATATTGAGGGATATTAACGTTATATAAAAATATTGTATATATACAATTCATATATTTGGTATAATAAATGTCTGAACTCAATATATATAATATATTGATGGAATATTAACATTATATAAAATGGTTACAGTATAATATATATATATATATATTATATTACATAGGGAGTAGGGGAAGGGGAAATAAGAGAGAGGATTACAACGTGAGAATCAAACCCTCACCAATAAAATGAAAGTTCAGCTACCTAACCAACTGAGCTACTAAGACTCCTACCGGTATAATATACTTGAAATATACTAAATGATTCTTTTAAAAAAACTGTCAGCATAAAAATAAAGTTTGAAGAAAAAATATCATAAAATTATGGGGAAGAGATACTGCATTAATGAAAATAGATCTCATTGATTAACGGAGAAGGTTAACTTTAAATGGAATTTATTATTGTATTTTTTTTTTGTTTTCCGAAATGCTATATTTGTTAGAAAATGTGCTATATTTATTACTCTTAAAAAGATACTTATGTTATTCTTGTATATAATTCCTACTAACTAGTTTAGTGGGTAAAAGTCTCCACGAACAACTAAGGTAACCTCATAATTCAATTCGAGTCATTTGCACTTATGTCCCTGTTTGTGCTAGTCTTTATTTTTTTCCCCACATAACAAATAATTTTTTCGCGGGGCATAAATTTTTATTTTCGCATCATAATATCCATAAGTTATGTCATGCCTGCCCCTTAAACAACTTTTGCCCCGTCATGCATAAATTTGATTTTGAACACCAAAAATTAAAGATCAGCCCATTTGAAGGACAAACCGTGCAATTTCTTCATTCAATCCTCCAACTTTTCTTTCTAGCATTAAACTATTAATGTAATGTCCAGAGTATTACACTTGGAACGTCTAAACCCATCCAAACAAGACATAAGCGCTTGTCTTTGGAATATATTTTTACTTTGAGCACGTAGATCTAAACACTAGGATTTGTTATGTCACCATACCAAAAGAAGCTTTTAGTGGTAATACAATTTTTTTTTAGCGGTAATAGTTATTACAGCAAATACATTTACCGACAATTGATTAAATGTCATTCGATTCAGAGTCGCTAAAGCCTTCAACAGCATTTAGTCGAGCGCTGGTAAAAGACCCATATTATTGCTGCTAAAAGTAATTTCTATTAGCGGCAATTATTTCCCGTAAAGCTTTATGCAATAATTGCCATTAAAGGAGCCATGTTTTAGTGGTAATTATTGTGGCGGCTAAAATTAACCAAGAATTCACCTTAATCTACATATTTAACCAATCATCCTTTTATAGGACCAAATTAAAAATAAAATTCAGAAGTGCAATCATTTGGAAGCTGGTTATTACTAGAACTAGAATAATTATCAAACTTAAAGCAACTTTATTCACTTTAAACAAGAACAATCAAACTCAAGACAATCACTGTCTGATCTTCTCGCGATCATAAAGTATGAATTATCACTATCAAAACAGAAAGAATGCGACGAACGATGGAGAAACAAGGAAATTGAGCCACTATTTTTTCCTCCCTAGAGAAACTATGGCCAAAGGCTTAGTGGCTGGTTTATTTCTGATCTACTGCTCCCCTAATTACAATGAGATATTCTTGGCAGCTTTTGTGTGACCTTGAGCCGAGTATCCTTGTTTAAGTTCCTGCATTTTAGCAATACAAAATAAGAATTTCTTGCAGATAAAATGTATAATATGGCATATATGAGGGAAAATCCAAAGCAGGAACTAAAGTAATGTTCTTGTACCATTTGAAAATCAATGAGATGGTCAAGCTTCAACACAAGAAAGCAGTGAGCTATTACTTCGAACACTTGATTAACAAAACAAGAAATGGATACAAGGATGGAGAAACTTCTCTGAAGATAAACATTACATAAAAGTAATACTTGAGACACAATGATAGGACTTCATTAGAAATATCCAACAACGTTTGTTTGCCATAAGAAAAAGTGAACATGCTAAGAAAATAAAACTAGTTGGAAGAACTATCTACATAAAATTCTAACAGTGCTTCTTCCAAAATGACAACTAAGGCAGAAGAATACAACATAGGTATGACTTGTTAACATCTTCCTAACAATGTCCGTGTATAATTGTATAATTCTGGATGCTACATCAGTGTTGCATATGGAATCAAACTAAAACCTGATCACAAGCTAGTCACTGCATATGAAATCAAACTAAAACCTGATCACTAGGCATGACTAGCTAACAGAGAAGTCTGCAAATGTATTTGTACTAGCTGGGATTACCAAGACAACATATGCTGATCAAACTTGCCAACCTGTATCCCTGCGGTCAGGTGCAAAAGACAAAGTTAAGCATCCATGATAGCCTGTTTTCCAATCATCAGAATTAAAACCGTTGGCAGCTCGCTATAAAAAGAATATCACATGTCATTCTATAATTTATAACAGAGAGAGAGAGAGCGCACAAAATAGCCATGCAAGCTAAGCCCATTGTTATCAAATGAACAAGATGGTGGTAGTCTTACTGATGGGTGTTGCTATGTTCCATTTGTCGAATCAGAAGGAGCACTTGCAGGAAAGCAATCTAGTGGATCAGGAAGTTAAGGAATCCAAACAAGTGATATTTGATATAAATATAATATGGATAAAAATGAGAAGTGTTGTAGGATACAAATGTTACCATCAATGTGTAGTTCACCGCTTTGTTGTAGTAAACCTCTATATTGACAGAAGTAGCATTCAATAGCATTGGTGAGAAACAGTCTCCGCCGGCATCCACTGAAGGGCTCTCCATCAATCCTTCTAGGCGATAATGATCATGCGCTCCATCTGAGGAAGAAGACAAATCACTTGCTCAATTTCTCCTGAAATTTTGGACCAGCTTATCAGTTAGTTGAATACTGAATCAACATAATCATTTGAATGAAAATAAAGAAAAGAAAAGGGAAAACCAGGGTCTTCATCTTCATCTGCATCTGCATCATCATCGGCACCACTATCAGCACCGTTATCGGTCTCTTCTTAATTAAGCTTAAAATGAGATGACATATAAATTGCATCTAAAATCATAACAACGTATCCTCTTTTGTGATGTCTCCCAAAGAAATGCAATTAAAACTCTGTTTCAAAATGTATATTTGAATACAGGATAATGCTGAAAATGTTGACGTATATGCAGCTTAAAGCAAGAAGCGAGTGATAGCACAGCAAGGCAAGACTCTATATAGCAACTAAAAGAACTAGTTCTCACAACGGACATAAATTTCAAAAGCAAATAAACGATAGACCAGTAGCTGAAACCTAGCTGACACATAGAATAAGGATCAGACTACTCATGCTACACTGAAATATAACCAGCTTTTGTTTCGCATGCTCACCATTCACCAGTTCTTTTGGCAGATTCCTTGATGTTTCAGGCCACATCAGGCCTTACATAAACTACTCATTTCAGGCCAAAAGAAATAGCAATATGTGCTTGATACACTGAAGCTTCCATAACTAATATTGTAGGAGTAATTTATTTCTTGAGAAGTATGTAAAGGTATTCTCTAATGTAAAAAGTAGTCTGTGTGGCATTTTCTCAAACAGGTTAGGCACAAGCTTTATTTTCTTTTTCTGTTATCTCAAATCAATCAAAAAAAAAACTTGGATCATAGTTACTGTCGATTTCATTCACCAATTTTGTTCCACGATTTTGCTCTCAGAAGTAAGGCGCTAGATTATTACTGATTTTGGGACCCTAACAATTGAATCAGGAAACATAAATAGAGGAACTTACCAGTCATTTTCACCGGAGAAATTCAACGAGTTCGCCGGAGATAGCGATGGCGAGGAGTTCCTCTATTGAGGTCGCTCAAACCCTTATTTGGTATGACATTTAGAGGGAATATTATTACCGCCAAATGTTCAAGCAAATTAGTAGCAATTGCTTTATTGCCATTAAAATAAAAATTACACTGTTTGTTAATGGGAGCTGTAATGCTATTAAAATTGACCTATTTCTTTAATTCTTACAAAAAATATCAAAACTTCTCTCTCTGCCTTAGCTTCTTATATGTTTGTATATGTTGGTATAAGTGTCTTTATATGTGTGTATATTTTTGTATATGTTTGTATATTTTGAGATATTTTTTATAATGTAAGTTTTGAGCTATTTTTTGGTAATATAAATGACCAACTTGTATATTTTTTAAATTCTCCCTTAAATAAATGTCAATAAAAAATTGTTTTTTTAGTGGCGGCAAATGTACCTTTTTCCATTTATAAGGTTTGGTTTGATTCTCGATTTTTACCTTTCTATTATTCTAATCTTCCTCGACTCCTAAATGGTAAATACAGATTTGGAAATTCTCGTTCTCGTTTTAACACTCTAAATGCATGTATCACTACCTTGACATTTGATATATGTAACCCAAAAAATTTATGACACGTTGATAGGCGAAATAGTAGTTCCATACGGTCCAACTGTTGACAACGTTTCTTTTATTTATCATATTTGAAGGGTCTTGAGGGGCCAATACCATACTATATATATATCAATAGCTTTTTATGAACCTTTTACAAATAGTTGGCCAGAAGCTAATCCTAACATATCCTCCACCCATCCCATTTCTTGGTACTCATTTTTCTGTGTGTGTGTGTGTTTTTTTTTTTTTTTTTTAAATGTCACATATAATTACTTCTTTGTATCTTTAATGACAAACGACTACTAGGACGATTTATTTATTTAATATAAAAGTTCACAGTTTTATGTGGAAAGAGAATACGGAAGAACATGTAAATTGTCGATAGTAGAGCAAATTCAGAATTTTGAGCTTATGCGTTTTGAATAGAAAAAATAACTTATTTAGATCTTAAACAATTTATCTATATATATTAAGTGGAATTTTTGTAACATATAAATGTATGATTTTGACCAGAACTACAGGGTTCTATCAAATTCATAGCTAGAACTCTATAACTCTGCCCTCCTCGTTCATATAGTAGAGGTAATTTTGGTATTATATATAGATTTAGCTTACGTGCAAAAGTTCTTATTTTATTTCTAAAACTAAAGTTAAACATCGGTATATAAATTGGGATAGAGGGATTAGCAACCAACAATTCATTGAGTTTTCAAGAAACCACATTAACGATGGCAAAAACCAAAGAACCATAACAATGAACTACAGTACTAATAAATTAAACTAGAGACAGATAAAAAGGGAAAAAACAACATGGTACTAATTCATAGAGCCTAGCTAGCATAGCCTAATAATAATCCTAGTCCAACATTAAACCACATTTTCAACACTCTGAGCCAACCACATTCTTGATTTGTCCATCAAATCAGGGCTCAACCTTACCATTAGCACACAAAATTCCCTCTCATTCAAGCAACCATCTCCATCCAAATCCCCTTCTCTCAACATGCACATTAGCTCATCATCATTCATATTTTCCAACCCTAACAACGCCGAATTCTTCTTCAAGCTCTCGAACGTAATCACTTCCCTCTCCTTATCCATCAGCACCCGAAACCCGTTCTTGAGCTCGTTCAAGAACCCTTCCGACCCCAGTTTCTCCACCATGGATGGGAAAAAATCCTCGAACACCAAGTCACGTCCCATTGCAGCCATTACTTAATATGGATTTGAAAATGGTGATATATCGATCGATGTTTTGTTAGTGTAGGGGATGAATTAATGAAGAATAGAGGACTCAACATGGATATATATATGAAGAGAAAAAAATTAAGGAAATTTTGGACGAAAGAGTGTAAGGAGAAGCAGACGAAGGAAGGAGCAGAATTATTGTTGGCGACTAGCATAGCTTGAGTGGGGGAGCTATTTCATGGGAGGATTAGACAGTGCACTAGTTTCGTGGAAGTTGCATGGGAAGGTACCCAAATAATAGTCTATTCATGTCATATCATGAGCCTCTTTTAGATTTGATGGGCAATTTCCTCTCACTGTTGCAACAGACAAAATACTACGTATAACGTTATTCACTACTATTGGTGTGCTCACCTGCGCCATCCTTCTATGTTAGTAACAAATTTCTTTTCAAATTTGCTTCTTTGGATAAGAGTGATACCCACAATCATTATTTTATTGAAATATGACATAAAATTATTTTGGTCAAAACTGTTTTACCGTTAAAATATTTTAAAACTGTTTATCTTCCTTTTGGGAAGGAGGAGTACTTTTTTTGTTTAAACATCTTGCTCACGGACTAATTTAGATTCGGGAGAAATGGGTAAATAACTTACTTTTTGGATCACTATTTAATATTTAATCACTGTTTAAAAATTATTAAATGTTTTGTTTACGCTTTTAAATACAAAAATTAATTGGGACAAACATACCCCTGACTAAAATACGAAACAAAAAACTACAGAAATTAATTTGGGGAACTCTAGACTTTTGTCCAAAATTTATTTTCACATAAAAAGCGACTACTTTTCAATTATATTTCAAACAGCGGCCAAACTTTCATGAATATACCGGTCCAAAATGTAGCTAGTTCATCCAATTTTTAATTCAGATTCATGCTGAAATAGTGTTGGGTTTGAACTGTGGTAGTTCAAACTCCAAAAAATTGGCTAGCCTGATAAGAATTCCTCATTAATTATATGGCTCGAATCTAATGCCTCTGGTAAAATTAAAGGGATCAATTCATCCCACGTGGGTGTTTTTTTTTTTTTTTTTTTTTTTTCAATCTAACGAAATTGCCAACTTAGTTCGCCTATATGCATGGATTGACGGGTGATACTGGATTTAATCAATTCGTATTATGTTGTTACAAGGAGTATAAATTAATTAGAACTTCCCTTTAATTATCAAGTTAGCTAATCATGTATATAAATCTTGTGCTAATATTTTGGGATTACTTATGATTGAATAACGTATAAACTTTATAATTATAAGCTAACTTCTTCCCTTTTTTTTTTATTTGTTTTATTCAAGAAAGTTTACTACCTATATAAACCACTAAAGAAGATCACGTTGATCCGTTATTGCCAGTTAAATCCCAAGCCAGTGTTAGCTAGTCTTATCTGAGTCCGGAGCCTAAAGGGTATAAAAATACACGGTATTTACCAAAAGGGGATACCCAAAAATTTATATACCAAAAGGGGTATATCGTGGATCAGCTCACGATATACCCCAAAGTTGTTTTTCGGCTGTCAGAGCCAATCAACGAAAATTTTTTTTAAAAAAAACTTTGAACGTATAACGTGGACTGATCCACGTTATACAATATATTTTGTATAACGTGGATCAGTCCACGTTTTACCTCTAAAGTTTTTTTTTTTTTTTTTTTTTTTGCGCGAGCACTAAAAAAAAAATTGGTAAACTTTTTTTTTTTTGTGCAACACTTAGTGTGTTTTTTCATACTTTGACCAATGATTAATCGTGTGTGAAGACTCCGAAACGTCAATATTTTGGACGAAGAAGAAGTATGATTCTTTTTCTCCTTTTTGATTTCTTCCTTTCTCTCTTTTGTTGCCTTTTTAAAAAATGGAATGACCGATCATGAATTCTATGACGTTTTTAAGACCTCACTAATCAGCCAACCACTTTTCCATGAAGCGCCAGGGAACCATGCATTCCTCCCGGGCTGAGCTCTTGCGTGTCCGGGATCCGATCAGATCATATAGAACCTGATATTTTTTTTCTGCGTACAATAATGTAGGCTGAATACATCAAGGATACGTAGACGTTCGGATCGTCATTTTAGGGGTTGAAAAGGTGCCCGAAGTAAGTTTTGTTTGAAAAAACTTAGTGTTTGACTGTAAGGTTATTTTAGTCAACTTTATATGTCGAGAAAATTAATCAGCTTTATTTTCAAAAATTGAAACCGCAGAAGTGAAATTGACATTCACAGATACATTACCCCGCGATTTTTACGTTGAAATCTATTGCGTATCATCATCTTATAAGTAAATAAAACTGAAAATTTCACGCCAATTTGGGGGAAAATCGAAATTGAATGGGATAAAAGGAGTTTTTTTAAAAATCGAATGGGATAAAAGGAATTTTTTAATCATTGGTCAAAGTATGAAAAAACACACTAAGTGTTGCACAAAAAAAAAAAGTTTATCAATTTTTTTTTTTAGTGCTCGCGCAAAAAAAAAAAAAAAAAAAAAACTTTAGAGGTAAAACGTGGACTGATCCACGTTATACAAAATATATTGTATAACGTGGATCAGTCCACGTTATACGTTCAAATTTTTTTTTTTTTTTTAATTTTTCGTTGATTGGCTCTGACAGCCGAAAAAAAAACTTTAGGGTATATCGTGGATCAGCCCACGATATACCCCTTTTGGTATATAAATTTTTGGGCATCCCCTTTTGGTAAATATCGTGTATTTTTATACCCTTTAGACTCCGGACTCAGTCTTATCTATTCCTTAGTGAGCTGCAACTAAATGAGTGTGTATAATCTATAATCTTAAAATAAATGTTGTTCACTAGCCTCCTGATGTTCGAAATCTTTCTGTGTCTCATAAATCTCCTCCTAGATTTCGTTATCATAATTGCTTATAGTGAACACTACACAATAAATAAATAATATAAAAAAATTAGTAACGTTATTCAAAACATATCCAAATGTTATATTGGGCTTTTGCTAACCTGAAGTAGTAAGCCCAAATCATGCTCTACATTTCAAGTAAGGGTAAAGTACGTATATATACATATTAAGGAGAAATATTTACGAAACGTGACGATAGTTTTTATTTACAAAACATAACATTACAAACCCTATACAAAACAAGTTTTTTTTTTTTTTTTTATTTAAATAATTTTTTGTAATAATTTTTTTTTCGCTCAAAAATTTATGTATGAAATGTGTATATCTTGCTCAAGGTTTAAAAAGTTCGCTCAAAATTTAGTGTATGAAAATGGTATGAAAAATGTATGAAATGTGTATATCTCGTTCAAGGCTTAAAAATCCGCTCAAAATTGTGTGTATGAAAACGGTATGAAATTTGTATCTTGCTCAAGGCTTAAAATTTCGCTCACATTTTCGTGTATAAAGTTCATGTTAGATTTCTGTAAAATTAATACAGCTACAACAACATTGTATACAACTTTGATGCAACATTCAAGACTTAAAATAATCGCACAAATTTTTGTGTATGAAATGTGTATATCTTGCTCAAGGCTTAGAAAGTTCGCTCAAATTTTGTGTATGAAAAACGTATGAAATGTATATATCTCAATCAAGGCTTAAACATTACGCTCACAATTTTATGTATGAGAATGGTATGAAATGTGTATATCTCGCTCAAGACTTAGAATTTCATTCACACTTTTCGTATATAAAGTTCATATTAGGTTTCTGGAAAATTAATACAACTACAACAACATTGTAACAACTTTCATACAATATTCAAGGCTTAAAGTTTTCACTCACAATTTTGTGTATGAAAATTATATTAAAAATTTGGCTCACGCATACACATTTCATACGTTTTTCATACGGCTTCATACATAAAAATTTGAGGTAATTTTTAAGCCTTTGAGCAAAAAAAAAAAAATTAGTTTAAAAATCGAGAGCGGTAGAGGTGTTTAATAGGTACAAGTCTGGATTGAGGTGTCTAAGTGGAATCTGTAGATAAGTTTAGGTGGCGACAGATGACTTAAACCTTTTTAAAAATAAATAAATAGTGGTGCACCCATGTAATTGAAATTCTGGATACACCTTTAGTGTTAGAAAGCTTCCATCGTTAATGCATATGAACATATTTGGACAATCTTGTAATGAGAGAGATATATTTAATCCAACTATTAACAGAGACCTATTTCACTAAGTTCAGGTGCAAATAAACCGCAGATGATATTTCCATTTCTTTCTTCTTTTGCACCGGAACTTTTTTGTATAGGGGCGAATTATTCATTCTTTTTATTTCTCAAGGTGGTTCGGACAAAAATCCAACACACTGAATATGTATTTTTGTTATTATCAATACATAGATTAGGCACTGCCTAATCCCCACCAATGGTAGTTTAAAAAACAAAAAGGCAATCATTGTGATTCTGGTCATTTTTCGGGCAGCAAATTCCGAGTCAGCTTTCTCTTGTGTGATATGTGACGATTCAAAATTAGTTGAATCATAAGGGGAATAGATATTTTCTTTTCTTTGACTTTTGCCTTTTTTTCATTTAGATAAGGGAAGAGAAGTTCAAAAGAGCAATAACCATACAGATTCCATCCACACCCTAAAAACACTCCCGGTACAATGTACAATTCTTTATATTAGTAAAGTTCACGCATAGGCAGAACTCCTATACAAAAGGCTGTTGTCATCATTTCATCTTTGTTGATCCCTTCTCATTGCTTCCCAGAGTAATTAAATATGATTTTTTTTTATAGATAAGATCAAAACAGGAAAAATTATATATTGTCTCCTGCTTCGACTGATAAATCCAAACTAAATTACTGTATCGTCAATTCAAAGGGGAGAAATGAGTTAGGATATAATGCTGATTCAGGAGAATTTAACTCTTACAGAATTGATGAAGAAGGGGATATTGATTATCGAACCTATTCGGTTGTCTGTAAAAAATAATGGACAATTTATTATGTATCAAACCATAGGTATTTCATTGGTTCATAAAAGTAAACACCAAATTAATCAAAGATACCGAGAACAAAGATATGTTAGATAAAAAGAATTTTGATGAATTCATTCTGCAACTTAGGGCCGGGCATAAATACCGAAAACCGAAAAACCGGACCGAACCGAATTAATTCGGTTTTTCGGGTTTTCAGGTTTTCGGTTCGATTTCGATTTTCAGAAATTTCGAGGTTCGGTTCGGTGTTCGGGGTTTAGTGTTCGATTTTTCGAGTTTTCGGTTTAAACCGAAATTTTATGTATTAGCCAAAAAGTATTAAATAGTCCAATCTTTTTATTTGGGATACGTTTTGGTAATGAAATGTCTTGATTTTGCAGATGGGTTTTTAAAGTCTGTACCTTGTAGTTTTGCTTATTCATTTCTCTTATCTTTCTTAATAGATCTATTTATGATGGAATGTAATGGTTGTGAAAGATTCATGAGGTGGAAAAAAAATTCATTTTGCTGCTTCACCATTTGATTTTGTAATCTAAATCTTTAGAGAATTAGAATACAGTGTATGTTCTTTTTATCTCCTTTTGTGTGTTTGAAGGCATCTTTTTCAATTAATTCAATGTATGGTTGATCAAGTTATACAATTGATTTTTTTGCATGTTCATCCGCTAGACTAAGCTAAGACCGGGTAGACCTTGAGGATCCGTCATGCATATCAAAAAAACCGAATTGAAAAAATCGAAACCGAACCGAACCAAACTTCAAAAAACCGAAACCGAAAGAACCAAACCGAACTAGTTTTGTTCGGTGTTCGGTGTCCACCTTCAAAACACCGAAACCGAAATAGCCAAACCAAAGTTTGACAAAATCGTACCGAAGAACCGAACGCCCACTCCTACTGCAACTATAATATACATATAATATATACCTATACATGTAATATATACCTAATCAGTGTATAAGTTTTATATATTTTGGCCATATTGGTAAATAAGTATGGGCGAACGGTATGTATCGGTAAGTTTCCCATCATAATATAGCCCTAGCAAGAGTTAAAAGCAGTTAAAAACCCGTAAATCACACATAGATTACAGGATTCTAGTACTTTTACTCCGGTAGTTAGATCTGTAATCATCTGCCGACCACCCCTTTTGTCACTTCTTCTGACCCATCAAAAATTTTGACTTTTGCATACCTTTTCCAACGTTTCCTACCCACATTATGTTTTGATATAGAGATTACGTTGACAATCTTATTCAAATGAAGGATTTCCAATCAATATACCCTTTCCTAATCATGTAACACAATATTTGAACCACACTGGTCAAATAAAGCACTGAACTCCATATATACAGTTTTTTTTGTTAAAGTTTTGTGTGTGTGGTTAATTTTTACTTTTTTTGTGAGGATATATATTTTCTATTTTGTATAATGTTGACTTAGAGATGAATTTTAATGGGTAACATGATCAATAAGGATTCATATAGCCGACCCTAACTTGCTTGGGACCAAGACGTAATCGGTTATCTTTTGCTTTTATTTTTGTGATTTGGATTCACATGGAAAATACTATACTTGTTGACATTGTATGTTCATACCTATTTATAAAACTATACTTATTGACATTTATAATTTAGTATGGAAGTTTCCTTATGGGGTTTGGTTAGTCTTCGTGAGCTAATGGGCAATTACCTTATAATAATCACAGCGCAGAAATTCCAACATGACGGCTTAGCCAATGCATTTTGATCCATACCAACAGCTGACAAAGACGTGTCAAGCATACTGTAGAGAAGAAGCGTGAGAAAATATCAAGAAATACTGCAACTATAGGCACTTTTTTAAAGCTTATAGGCAACTAATGCTCATTCAAATTGGCAGAATAAAACTTCATAAGCAATGAAATTAAACACTAGACAGATACTTCTATCTCCAGTTGCTCTCGTTCTATTTTTTTATATAGCAAAAGCTTCAGACACTATTAGCACCAATAAATCCATGCGAGATTCAGAAACTTTAGTCTCCAATGACAAAAGATTCATATTGGGGTTCTTTAGTCCTGAGAATTCCACGAACCGTTATGTTGGTATTATGTTTAATACCCAATCACCAACTGTTGCATGGGTAGCCAACAGAGACAAACCTTTACAAGATTCTAGTGGAAGAGTGACAATATCAGAAGATGGAAATCTTGTAGTCTTGAATGCACAGAACAAGAGTATATGGTCATCCAATATTTCACCAGCTGTGAGAAATTCTACTGCCCAGCTCTCGGATAATGGAAATTTAGTTTTGAAGGACAGCTCCAACGGGAAAGTTCTCTGGGAAAGTTTTCGGGATCCTTCAGATTCCTTCTTGCAGCATATGAAACTGGGAAGTGATAAGAGTACTAACACCACAAATCTGGTGAAATCATGGATAAGTCCTTCAGATCCATCTGTTGGGAGTTTCTCAGCTGGTATTCAACCTGAAACGATTCCCCAGATTTTCATATGGAAGAATGGCAAACTTCATTGCCGCAGCGGACCATGGAATAAACAGATTTTCATTGGGATACCAGACATGACTTCTTTCTATCTCAATGGATTTGATTTAGTAAATGATAACAAGGGCACCGCATACCTCACCTTTTTATATGCAAATCAGGCTGAGATGACCTTTTTCACCTTGAACTCAACAGGGTTTTTGCAGCAGAAATATTTGGATCCTAGTAAGAATGATTGGGAAGTAACATGGGAATTCCCTGCAAATGAGTGCGATTTTTATGGAAAATGTGGACCTTTTGGAAGCTGTGATCCTAGAAGCTCACCAATCTGCTCTTGTTTAGAGGGATTTAAGCCGAAAAGAGAAGAGGAATGGGGGAAAAGAAACTGGACTAGTGGATGCATCAGAAAGTCCATGTTAGAGAGTGAAAGAAACAGCTCTAACATTGAGCAAGTTAAGCAAGATTGGTTTCTGAAGCTGCAGTCAATGAAAGTGCCGGATTCCACTATTTGGGTACCTTTTGCAGATGAAGATTGTCATAAGGGTTGCTTGAGGAATTTTTCCTGCATAGCCTATTCATACCACACAGGCATAGGATGCATGCATTGGGAAGGAAGCTTACTTGATGTTCAGAAATTCTCAACCGGTGGGGCTGATTTATTCCTTCGCCTTTCGTACACTGAGCTTGGTAACACCTCTTCTTCAGAACTATAATGTAATCTATAAAACTCTGCTTGCCAAAAACATATGTATAATGGACACTTATTTTGTAATGCAGATCAAAAGAGAGATTTTAAAGTAGCCATTGCGATCATAGTCCCAGTAGGCTCAATAATTTTTGCCATAGTCGGATACATTTCCTACAAATATCTAGCTAAGCGCAGAGGTAACAAGCTTATCTGAAACATTAGAAAATCTGCAGTAGCTTTAATCATTCGGATCACTTTATCTCGAATGCGCTCTTGAATCAGGACGGAAGAGAAAGCGTGAGCTCTTATTAACAGAATCATTGCCAAACTTTTACAAGGAAAGCATAGTTACAGAGAACATCAATCAAGCTAAATTTGAAGAGCTGCTTATATACAACTTTGATATCTTAGCAAATGCAACTGAGGATTTTCATCTGTCCAGCAAACTTGGGCAGGGAGGTTTTGGTCCAGTTTACAAAGTAATGTTTTGTGTGATTGAGTGTCTTGTTATTGTTTTTAAGAAAAGATATTAAGTCCTATGATATAACTGCAGGGGAAGCTGCCAGATGGACAAGAAATTGCTGTGAAAAGGCTTTCACAGTCTTCCGGGCAGGGGCTGGAGGAGTTCATGAATGAGGTTGTGGTGATTTCAAAACTTCAACATCGTAATCTTGTTAGACTTTTTGGTTGCTGCATAGAAAGAGGGGAAAAGATGCTGGTTTATGAATACATGCCAAAAAGAAGCTTGGATGCCTATCTCTTTGGTTGGTTATGATTAGTTTTCTTTTATTTTCCATTGTGTCTAACTAAAAGGAATTTTTTTTCGCTTTAAAATGTCAAATTCGCATTGTGCTTTCAGGGTCACAGCAACAAGAGGAAGAGTTCCTTGATTGGAGTAAACGTGTGAGCATCATTGAGGGAATTGGTCGAGGCCTCCTTTACCTTCACAGGGATTCAAGACTAAGGATTATCCACAGGGATTTAAAAACAAGCAACATCTTGTTGGATGAATACCTGAACCCCAAAATTTCAGATTTTGGCATGGCAAGGATTTTTCCAGGCAACCAAGATCAGGCCAACACAAACAGAGTTGTTGGAACCTAGTAAGTTCTTGTATCTTTCTCTTTATCTTTTGCATGGTTGAAAAGAAAATATCAGGCAAACATTCAAAATTGTAATGTGATGCAGTGGTTATATGGCACCTGAATATGCAATGGAAGGAAGATTTTCAGAAAAATCAGATGTTTACAGCTTTGGAGTATTGTTATTGGAAATTATAAGTGGAAGGAGAAACACTAGCTTTCACCAAGATGATTGTGCATTAAGCCTTCTAGCATATGTAAGTTCATATGAAAATTAAGCTCCTAGTTTTTATGAAATGTCAACTTTTCAATAATTCAAGTTTCCATTGTTTTGTCTATGTGGTTGCTCCTCAGGCATGGAAGTGTTGGAACGAAAACATGATTGTGGAATTGGTTGACCCCAAGATAACTGACCTGCACATTGAAAAGGAAATTACGCGATGTGTACATGTTGGACTATTATGCGTACAAGAATATGCAGAAGACAGACCAAATGTCTCCACAGTATTGTCTATGCTCACCAGGGAAATTGATGATTTATCAAGTCCTAAACAACCTGCTTTTACAACAAGACCAAGCCGTTTCATGCAAGCCTCTTCTAAATCTCAAGGCTCTGTGAACACTGTTACCATTACTATTATGGAAGGACGATAAGACATTTTAAGATTTTTATTTAGGCATGTACATTATTCCTTTCTCTGTAATTATTACTGTGTCTGATTCTTTGGTAATGGTTCCCCTCAATATTACCTCAGTACATTAAGAATCCAAGAGAACAGTGTAGACCATGCAAGTCACTTATGCTTCATAGCAGAAGTAGCTTAAACAGGTGTTTGCAGAAATTTAGAGAAGCTCATCCAGTAGCGGATTGAGATCATTTTAGAGGTGCTTTATCTTACAGCTGATTCTGAAGCTAAACAACTTTCTAGGCAAAGACATTCTTATAGCGTATTTGATGGGTCACCGGATCAATGGGAAACCCTGTAGGGAAGGGGAACACACATCAAATTCACATCTGAAATTGCAGATATGATGTGAAATTTTGCACCACCTCTATTCTTGGATCTAAAGTCATGTCAGCCCAAGAAAATTTGCATTATCACAGGTAATAAAGGACAAGAAATCTCATGAGATGCTGTAAGACACACATTTAAGAGTTCCAAAATTCAGGCAAAGATTACTCCTTTCCTTAGAATTGTTATTATACCTGTTCTTCTGCTGATGCCTTTACTAAATATTACTCCCTCCGTTCCATACTAAGTGGTGCTTTTAGCTTATGCACACCCTTAAGAAATTGCTCACTCCTAGAAAATTATGAGTGATTTTACTAACTTATCCCTAATTAATGCCTAGAAAAAAAAAGTTACTTAATTATAAATAAGAGTAAGTTTGGAAGAATAAGATCAATTTCTTTTGAATTCCTAAAATGAAAAGCCTAAAACACTACTTATTATGGAATGGAAGGAGTATAATGAAGAAGCCTAGGAACATTTCTTTTCTTTTTTTCCTTTATTATTATTATTATTATTATTATTATTATTATTAGTAATATTCTTGCACTGTAATCTGATTTTTGGGATTATAAAGTTAGGAGAGTGAGAAAGGCATTGCACAAACTGGTGATAATATGTGAAATAATCTGCTCTTCCAACCAATATTAAAGCAATGAGTATTAGGTGATGTATCCATGTCCTTTTACATATCCTAGATACTTACATACACTCGATGCAGAGCATTAGATCAAGAGTTAGGTATATTTCTTATGAGTAGGATAATGGGCAATGCCCATATGAGGGCCCATTAATACCAAAGCTCCGAATCTGACAGGTCTGCATCAGATCAAGAGTTAGGTATATTTCTTATGAGTAGGATAATGGGCAAATGCCCATATGAGGGCCCATTAATACCAAAGCTCCGAATCTGACAGAATGAAGCATTGTCTGGGGAAAGTATTCACAGAATCTAATTACATACAAAAGTAATTTTTTGCTTTTGTAACAAACAAATTAGCCAAAAAAAAAGTTCAAAGTTTATCCTTGTCACTTTAATTGATTCATGTGTTGCAATCTTTTTATTGCCAATTCTTTATCAATTCAAATAATATTAACATCAAATTGCATTTCCTTGCAAATTGTCCATCTTAAATTTGGCTAAGTAATGTATGGAAAATCAAGAAGATTAGGAACCCAACCAAAAGTGACTTCCGAACTTGTTCGAGAACAACGATTGAAAGCCCCCCCCCCCCCCCCCCCCCCCCCCCCCCTCAATCCCCCCTTTTTTATTTTTTCCTCGGGTTAACTGATATGCTGGAGTCCAGCATTTGTAGCAATATTGGCTTAATAGGAACTACAATCTACACTTGCAATGTTCTTTTTGTTGGTGCGCATCAATTTATTTCAATGGTTGGATTTGGTCAAGTACACAATTCACATTCAATAATTGGAATTATGTGAAAAGGAAAATAGAAAAAGGAAAAGAAATGAAACGATTACTAACATAGTTTTGAACCATTCCCTCCTCTATTCAAACATTTCCCCACATAACTGGCTGACATACCTTTTCCAAGAAGTTTCCTACCCATGACAATCTTATTCTACTGAGGATCTTTCTACCCACTGCCTATGTTCAATCAACATATTATTTTTTAATAATTTGACATTTTGAACTACCATATCTATATTATTATAAAAACATGAATATAAATGTTGTTTGACCAAAATATTTTTTAAATATTAAACGATTTTTATACTCTTTATGCTAAATCATTGCTTCAAAAAATAATTAGATATCGGATAAAATTGTAATATCGTGACTTTTTCTAATAGTAGACTTTGAATTCAAGTAGAATTTGTTCGCTGATTATTTTGGTATTTGGGTGAAATTAAAAAAATTCCTTAATTACAAGTTTGATTCTGTTACACCTCGGAATTTTTTTGCGTCGTTCATATTGTAAGTTGGTTAATGTAAGCTCGGGAATGAGACCATCCGTGAAAAACGATGGAAAAAAAATCGAGTCCGTGAAATAATTCCACTGGATGAACAGTACGCGGGTGAACAATGAAAAATCAGAAATATTAGAAACGGGAAATCTGATTTTTTTGCATCATTTTCTACCCCTTTCTCACCCCTAAACTCCCTTTAAACTCTCCCAAACCCTCTATAATTAATTCTCATGGATTCAAGAGCCAAACACAAAGATTTGATGCAAGTTACACCTTGAAAGTTAGCCCAAGTGAAAGGAAATCACTTTTATCGTATTGGGTTGTTGTTGAAGGTGAATATAAGCTAAGGGAAGCTTGGGATTCAACTTGGGGCTACTGTATAAGGTGAGTAATATATATATATATATATATATATATATTGTTGTACTTATGATTATTTTGATGTTCATTGAGGTGAATTGACGAGAAAAGCATGAACTTATGAATAGAATTGCTATTCGGAAGTAGTTGATTTTTCGGACTGTTTTCTTGTTATAATCCTATGGTATAAGGCTAGAATTTTATATAAATGATTTCATTATCATGTTGAGAATATTATTAAGTTAAGAAAGGAGCTTACAAAAGGTAATACGGGTTATATGTGTTCCAATCCGAGCTTGTCGCTCGTCATGAAATGCTAGTAACTTATTGTCGTGTTGTTGGACTGTTTTGAAGATGTAAATATGGTTTCTAATTGCTGAAAATTATGGAATATAACCTGACTATATTGTGGCTATTGTTGTTAAGATTATTCATGTTTTAATTGAAGGAAGTGAAAAAGGAAAACATGTAAAACTAGGACTCGGAAGTGAAGGTTGAAGAGTTAAAACATATGGACTGTTTAGAGATTATCTTTATAATGTTTTGGGTGGAAAAGGATATGGTAAACATAAGTATAATGTTATGAAGGGTGTGGACTGAATTATGAAAGAAGAATTGGGTTCGAATTGCGCTTTGTTATTCGTTAAACGAGCTTGCTGCTCAATATGATTATTAAAGTAATCGAAGAGGTTTATATTGGATTATATTGTAGTTGTTGCTATTGTTGGTTGTTGTTTTTGTTGTGGGTTGTTGATGACCTTTGGCGTATTTTGGGATGTAGTATAAATAGGGGAAATGCTGCCTGTTTTTCCGTAGGTTATAAGATTAGCAAAATACGATAGTCATGACCTTATATGTTGACGACGATATCATTTCACTTATTGTAGGTGCAAGAGGATTATGTTAAGCTTGGTTGTGGATTGAGAAGGAGATTATCCAGGTATGTTAAGGTAACCCTTTCTTACTCAAAGCATGATTCCTTTGTTGTGAACTTACACACGATATCCATAATATCCTTATTCCTAAAAATGCTAGGAACTCATGATTCTCAAGGTTCTTTGATATTATTGATAAATGTTCTTATGATGATGATGATTCCATTTCTAAAGATTCCAAAGCTTATAGTTCTTGATGTTCTCATGATATTATTGAGCTTGTTTCATGATTATTGATTTTATTCATTATTGTTGATCTCATCTTATATTAATTGTTCTTTCAAGGTGAGATATAGCGATGTTGATGGTTCGATAATAGAAATCGGAGGTTTACCGACCTTACGTCACTCCGATAGACTTATAGCTTTTATTGGGCTCTCATGCATGCTTTATATATATGTATGCATTTTCTTAGATGTGCACACCACTGCAGTGGGCAAATTATGATGATGCCCCCGGACGCGGGATGATATAATATATGGATCGGGCTGCACGTTCCGCAGCACCGACATTTATGGATCGGGCTGTACGTTCCTCAGCTCTAACAGTTATGATTTATGTATATGATTTTTGAAAGAAAGCATGCATATCATACGCCCTCAGAGGCACTTTCAGTTATACAGAGTTACACAGACACATTCAGACATTCAGTCATACAAATACATTCAGATATACAGATTGGCTCTCATGTCACAGATTCCTTTTATAATTCTTGTGTATATGCTATTTTCATGCCTTATATACTCAGTACATGATTCGTACTGACTCCCCTATCTCCTGGGGGGCTGCGTTTCATGCCCGCTGGTCTGCAGATACAGGTTGGTGATCCATCTATTAGGATGTCAGCTCAGCGGATGAAGTTGGTGCACTCCGTTTGTTCCGGAGATGCCGGGAGTCGGCATGGTCTTATGTATATATAGATATGTACACACATATGTATGGGTATGGCGGGGCCTTGTCCCGACCACGTTGCGTTATGTTTTCCAGTAGAGGCTTGTAGACAGTTACGTACAGTCAGATGATGTCCAGGCTTGAGGTTTCATATGTCATCGCAGTTGGTTATGATAGCCTTACCGGCTCACAATATGTTCAGTATTTTCACAGAGATGAACCTTTCAGCGTAGTTGATACATGCATGTTTCTTGTGAGTTTATTGAGAGTCACATAACGGCCCTATCGACCCACCTATGTTTATGTTGTTGTCACAGATGTATGTCAGATGGTACTTGGCTAGTACGGTCAGGTGTCCGTCGTGGCTCTTCAGTTTGGGTCGTGACAGATTCCTTTTGGAGAACAACCAAACGTAATTTGAATTCATGATATTTTTGTTACCTATTAGAAGAGATCAACTACACCGTTGGCAATAAGACTATTTTGTTCCTTATTTTAATTGTGTAATGTAATATAACTTCTTTGCTGTACATATAAGTTAATGTGCATATACTCGTCCGTTAGATAATTACAAATAAAAAATTAGTTCTGATTTTAAAGGCTCTTAACGTTGAAGTTTACTATACGATGTAAAGGAAACTTAGAAGCACAGTCAGATATTTATTATGTTAGCCTTGTTGGCAGTCGTTCAGTTGTTTGGTTTAGCCATGTTGGCTACTTTCAGATATGTTCAGATTGTCTAAGTATTTCCGCATTATGATATTTCAGTGAGACTTTTAGTTAATCAGCATGTGTTAGTTTTATTTTATAAATTAGTTATGTTTTGGTATCACATGTTGATTCAGTCAGCCAGTTGGTTCGCTCGGTCACATGCAGTCAGGCACCGGGTGCCGTGTTACGTCCAGGCCCAGGTTCGGGGCGTGACAGTTATGTTTAGTTTTCTTTTATTTTCCATTACGTCTAACTAAAACGAAATATTTTTTGCTTTAAAATGTCAAATTCGCAATGTGCTTTCAGGGTCATAGCAACAAGAGGAGGAGTTCCTTGATTGGAGTAAACGTGTGAGCATCATTGAGGGATTGGTCGAGGCCACCTTTACCTTCACAGGGATTCAAGACTAAGGATTATCCACAGGGATTTAAAGACAAGTAACATCTTGTTGGATGAATACCTGGACCCCAAAATTTCAGATTTCGGCATGGCAAGGATTTTTCCAGGCAACCAAGATCAGGCCAACACAAACAGAGTTGTTGGAACCTAGTAAGTTCCGATGTCTTTCTCTTTATCTTTTGCATGGTTGAAAAGAAAGTACCAAGTAAACATTCAAAATTGTAATGTGATGCAGTGGTTATATGGCACCTGAATATGCAATGGAAGGAAGATTTTCAGAAAAATCAGATGTTTACAGCTTTGGAGTATTGTTATTGGAAATTATAAGTGGAAGGAGAAACACTAACTTTCACCAAGCTGATTGTGCATTAAGCCTTCTAGCATATGTAAGTTCATATGAATATTAAGCTCCTAATTTTTATGAAATGTCAACTTTTCAATAATTCAAGTTTCCATTGTTTTGTCTATGTGGTTGCTCCTCATGCATGGAAGTGTTGGAACGAAAACATGACTGTGGTATTGGTTGACCCCAAGATAACTGACCTGCACATCGAAAAGGAAATTACGCGATGTGTACATGTTGGACTATTATGCGTACAAGAATATGCAGAAGACAGACCAAATGTCTCCACAGTTTTGTCTATGCTCACCAGGAAAATTGACGATTTACCAAGTCCTAAACAACCTGCTTTTACAACAAGACCGAGCCATTTCATGCAAGGCTCTTCTAAATCTAAAGGCTCTGTGAACACTGTTACCATTACTATTATGGAAGGACGATAAGACATTTTAAGAGTTTTATTTAGGCATGTATTTTATTCCTTTCTCTGTAATTATTACTGTGTCTGATTCTTTGGTAATTGTTCCACTCTATATTACCTCAGTACATTAAGAATCCAAGAAAAGTGTAAACCGTGCAAGTCACTTATGCATAATAGTAGAAGTAGCTTAAACAGGTGTTTGTAGAAATTTAGAGAAGCTCATCCACTAGTGGATTGAGATCATTTTAGAGGTAGCTTTATATTACAGCTGATTCTGAGGCTAAACAACTTTTCTGGGCAAAGACATTCTTATAGCGTATTTGGTGGGTCACCGGATCAACCGGAAACTCTGTAGGGAAGGGGAACACACATCAAATTTACATCAGAAATTGTTGATGTCAGCCCAAGAAAATTTGCATTATCAGAGGTAATAAAGGACAAGAAATCTTATGAGATACTGTAAGACACACATTTTAAGAGTTTCAAAATTCAGGCAAAGATTACTCCTTTCCTTAGAATTGTTCTTCTTCTGATGCCTTTACTAAATATTACTCCCTCCGTTCCATAATAAGTGGTGCTTTTAGCTTATGCACACTGTTACATCCCGTATTTTTATACATTGGGACAACCCGGATTAACTATGATAATTTAATGCCAAGACTATTTCGGGGATTTGAAGTCGGGATTTTTGACCATTTGATTTTATTTTGAGACATAAGTTATGTATGAAATTGATGGCACTGAACACTTAGGAAAAATTGGGACCACAATTCATAAAATTGGAATTAAAAATCTTGTGCAAAAAGGGGCATGTGGCCGTGTACAATGGAAAGGGTCGCACACATTGTGTGGCCAATTTTAATTGGTCCAACACATTGTGTGGGCCAAAGTCAACTAAGAGATATTTTGTATACTCTTAAAAGATGAAGACCAGGTCTTCTTTCATCAATTGCTCACTTCAACACTTAGAAAAATAAGAACTTGGGAGCTCCATTTTTTTTCCCACTGTTTTCGGCCAAGAGCAAGAGAAAACCAAGATCATTTCAAGCCTCCCTAAAAATATTTCCTTGATACAAACCCACTATATTGAAGTCCCTAAGTAGCGTGGAAGTATTGTTTGGGTCATCCAACCATTAGTTGTGCCTATTTGCAAACCCTAGCCTATTGGTGGAGGTGAAGAACAAAGGTATGTTTTGCTCTTGCTTTTGTGTTGCGAACGTTTATTTCATGTTGTAGTATGTTAATATGGATGAAATTGGTGAAGTATAGTATGTTGGAAGTGGAGTGTGTGCATTGTGTTCTAGCCGTGTATATGGGTGTAGAAAATGGAATTTGTGAATCAATTCTTATATCATGTTAGATTGTTGGAGAGTGGGGAAGAGAATAAAAATCCTCAATATATGTAAATGTGTGTAGTGTGGCCGAGTATAGCCCCAATTTGAAGCAAAGCATGAATTGCTATCGCTTAGCGTCGTAATGGTTAATGTGATGACTTCTATGTTGGAAATGAGAATTTAATGTCCCAAATTGACACAGTAAGCGTTGTGGATTGATTTGGAGAACTTTGTGCATTCAATGCAATTCTTATATATGAGAACCATTAACATATATATATGTGTAGTGTGGACGAATGTGAGTCCTATAATATGTCGAAGATCGCTTTACTATCGTTTAGTATTTTAGTTATCGTCGATATGAATTCTAGTTAGAAATAAGTGTTTAATGACTTAAGAATGATGTTGAGATAGTTGGGGCTGATCTAAGGCTTATTGTACGTTTGATGTAATTCGTATATCTATGAAAATTATATCGTTATATTGTGGATTGTGATACAAAACATGACTTGAAAATGAGGAAAGTGAAAAAAGGGGGCTGCTCGGCTAGGGGACTGGTTTCGGCCAACATTGGAGAAAAATTGTGGATTGTCGGAATTATTATGTAAATTGTTTAGAATGTTCTTGAATGTTGCTAGTATGGGTTTGGGTTAATAATCGAATGTATGAACGATAATGTGGCTTGAATGTAAGCCGTCGAAACGAATATTTGGGAAAGTTGCGGAAAGATGTAAAAGAGAGCTATTAATGTTGTTTTTCCTTTCGAATTGATTATCAATGTTACTAGGTTGGTTATTGTGGTTGTTGTTGTTGAGTTTTAGCGAGTTAAATTCTCGGGATGGCCTATTTACAGGGGAAATGCTGCCGAATTTTCTGTAGAATTTAGTGTTAGTTTGAAATGAATCGATTAAGTGCCTATGGTTAATATTGGATATTCTTTGGCATATTGTAGACCTTGGGGATCCCGAGGCGTAGATTTGGGTTAGCTTTAGATTGGCTCGCTTGGAGTGCGTACGAGGTATGTAAAGCAACCTCCTTTCTTTTTGGCATGTCTTAGTTTTACATAGGCTAGATTAGAGCCTTAAGGGAATTCTAAATCCGAAATCTGAGCATGTTATGATCCGTATATGTTCCTTGACACTCTTATGTATGAATTGATGAAATATGAACCTTTATGTATTTGAAATAATCGCTTTCCGAACTGTGCGGAAAAAGGTTTCACTTTAAAGAACTTCGAAATTTCTGAATGCCATACCTTTCACATGAATGCTCGGATTGCTCCAATATTTTTATAAAAGTTTGCATTATGTATAATGAGTATGTTTGCCATAAGCGGGCCTGACTTGGGCAAATTCCCGTCCGTGGGTCCCGCGACTTTCCTTTATGTAATTCGGAGAATCTTCGAAAGAATTTGGTATGACTATTGTTCCGATTTCAACTATGATCATTTTACTTATGTTTGAATTTATGATAATGATTTTATGCATATGACTACTCACGAATCTATTCGTGCATTCTGTTATTCCTTTCGCCAAGTCTCGGGCCGGTTCTGTTATCGTGCGCGCTTTGATATACTCCGGAGTTATGCTGTTGTCATACCCCATTTTAACCGCGTTAAACTAGAAGTACGACATATTGGAGATTCCTATTTTTTGTTTATTTTAAGAAGTCGTCACCTAATTATTTACGGTGAATTAGGACACCTAAAGTTAATTAAAGTGATTATCTAAAGTTGATTTTATTTTTAAAGTCTACGAAACCAAATGATTCTAGGTAAGGGTTCAATTAGTCTAAAGGGAAGGTATTAGGCATCCTTTAAGACCCATTAACAATGGTTAACCGACTGGACTTATGTTATTTAATTAACGCCAAAAATATAAATGTAATATGTAAATATTTAAGAAAATATCTTGTAAGTATTTGCTAAAGTTATAGACAGAAATAAAATGTTATTTAAAATAAAACTTGTAGAAAAGTAATAGTTGCATAAAAGAGTTTAGTTACAAATGAACTAAAAGAAACAGAATGTGTAATGTTTATATGTTTTTGGAGAAAATGACTAACAAATTTGAAAGGAGTTAAATAAAGTTTTATAGAAAGACTATTAGTTCAACGTATATTGTGCGATGGTTGTTTTAAACAAATATGTATTTCAAGTGTTGGAAAGAAACTAAAGTGAAAAAGTTATCCGTTGAAACTAATTTGTTTTTTTTATTTCTCAAAACAAGCTAACGTTAGTATGTAAAATTTATGATGCTTTGAAAACATATCTTTCCTTTTAACTAAAATGACAAACTTACGAGGAACAACTAAGCTCACATGATTTAAGACCCAAATTTGCTAATTAAGACATCCTAATATAAAATAGGCTCGATCAAGCATAAGCAACTAAGTATTGAATTAAAATGACTAAAGCCGTATTTATATGTTAGTCACACCAACATATAAATAAACATCGGAATATAGAATTAAAATGACTAAAGCCGTATTTGGCTTCCATAAAAGCGTGAAGTTTTCAGTGGTTCGCCGTTTGGCTAGCCACCCTCTTTGCTTTCTGTTCGGATGAATATCGAGAGAATGAGAGCTAAATGGGAATGCGCGCTCAAGGTCCAATTGCCACATAGTCTTAAAATGAGATCGTTCGGAGAGTGAGTCTTTATGAAGACTCCATTTCGCTCCGAGGTGTACATGTAAAAAAAAGATAAAGAGGAGTTAGCAAAGGGAAATTTAATTCTCAACAAACTATGGAAAGTAAAATAGACGCCGCCAAATAATTAATTCCAAGTTAATGTCCACCAAGTTCACCATGGCTGGGATGTCTAGCTAGTTTGTTCAGTAGGAATTTTCTCACACCCATTAATAGTATTGACATGTTTTTAGACTTTGTATGCTCCCTAGTATTAGTTTAGATTCCATGTAGTGGTGCTACAAAAGTATTTTTATCTCTCTAGTACTGCAGCAAACAATCTACTTCTTTTGTAAGTAGGCATCTTTCTGATGCTCCTGCAACACGATCTTTCACTTTGTCAAAATAACACAAAGTTCCTTGTCAAATGAACAATATTCATTAATGTAAAAAATTGGGCCTAAAACATGATCCTAGGTGGTTAAACGTTTTGAACACACTTCACAGAAGACTTAATAAGACAGCATCAGATTTTATAGCTCAAGAAGCAAGTCAAAATATCATTTCTAGGCAGAACTCATGCGATCAAGGTACATTATCCTCAAGATTATATAACATAGTGGCCTAGAACAGAGTTTTTTATCCAGGTTCATCGTCAATCAACTATAAAAGAGCATGTAACAGAATTGATAATATAGAATTTGATTTCAAAAGTCACAAGGATTATTATTCTGGTACTAATCGAAACTTAGATGTGTAGCCAAAGTTACATGGTATCAAGTTCGAACTACACAGAATCGGGAGTCTCATTCACATATTGCTCACTGGAGGTAAAAGAAGAGGAGACTGTCCTGTATGCACTTCCCGCATTCAAACAACACAAGAAAAAATAAAGAACAAATAAATAAATTCGAACATTGAAAAAGCAAAGGGGATATGGGACTGAAATTGTACCCTACGCTCCTGGTATCTAAGCACTCTAATAAGAAGCAACTATAAATACATTTCGAGTATTCAACAATAATGTTACTAATTACCATATAATCCGATCTTCCTTGTCTAAAGAAACCCGACAGTGGTATCGCGTGGGTTCTAAAGGATGTGTGAAAACATACTAAACATAGCTAAGAACATATATTCCTTATGCAAAATTGATAAACTCATGCTCATAAAGTTGCTACTGCCCATTTACATATTTTGGAACATCAAAATGAGATCCTAAAACACTACTGCTGAGCACACCTTTTTTAATCAGAATTTTGATGGGCATACAAACCAGGTTCAATGCTTATGGTCACATATGAATTGAGTTGAGAAGCACAAAACCATATTATGTCATCAAGGCAGTAATTCAGGTAGCCACAGTTGAATATGAAGTTATCAGATGGGTGTTTGAGGTGTGCAAGGCACTTCAGGCAGTGTGACAGTTTGGAAGGGACAAGGTTAAGTGCAGTCGAAGCAGGCATGGGATGTAAAACAAGAAGCGAAAGCACTCAAAATCACATAGCACCATATGCATCAAAGAAGGATTAGTCACACCTAAACATAAATAAGTTACTAATCATTGTGAATTTGGCATAGCTTGAGGCAGACACACCAAGTTTCATGTACACAGTTCTGAAATTTAGCTTAACACATTCATGTAATATTGTAATCAGTTGAACTTCTTCAGTCTAATAGCAGTACAATAGGTATCTTATAGGATATTATATTGGTCTACGCTACTTTCATCTCACAACCTTTTACGACATATGTGATTTGGACACTGATCTAAAACATGCTTGTATAGTAAATTGTGATTGATATGTTGACAGAACATTCTCAGCACATCCATGGGCAGCCAAACAACAAATTTAACTAACAACTAAGTAGACATGGATGAACATAGAGAAAAGTAATCACCAGTTGTTAAGTATGAGTATATACATCAGACCGCACACATATTTTGAGAAAACCCAGAACTAGACCCACAGGGATCGAGATACTTGGACAAGCTATCAAAATTATACATTAGGCAAATACAGGCAATGCCTCAAGGATACGCATCAATTTATATATTACTCATGATGTCAACATACAAAATCATACGAGACAAGGATCAACCAGGATCAAGTCTTACATGAAAGGTTTAAAACTGGTCGCATAATAGCAGTAATTCAGACCCAATAAAACAATCCTTGATCAAAACATCAACTCACAAACATTGTTTAACTAACATAACCAGCAGGTAAATTAAACATTACTAAACCGAAATTAGACTAACTACAACTTGAACATACGCAATACTACTAAGCTGCTAAACTGAAATTTAACCAAACTGAAGCAACAACATACACGAACAACATCACAAACTTTAGATTCGAAGTAAAAAGAACACACTGACCTTTTGTGGGTGCAGTGAAGTGGGTGTCGACGTCTCGGATTTATACTCGAACTCGAAGAACCCGATTAAAGTAACAAAAGTTTCCAACCAAAAATAGAGTGATTGTTGGCTGTTCTTTTCGAGCAAGGCTATCTTTGATGATTAAAACTTGTGTTTTTGTAGGGAATTTTCTGGTTCCAGATCCTTGGGGGGTTTCTTTTTTCTCCCCTTAAAACGACTCAAGAACAACAATTTATATGGTTTAAGAAAGGAGAGGGAGAGGAGCGGAGGAGATAGGCGTGGGGGACAAGGGGAAGTGGAGAAGAACGTGAGGCGTGGGGGGACAACAGTGAGTGGAGGGAGCGTGGGAGAGAGAAGGGTGAGGGAGGCGAGTGAGGGTAGAGAGAGGAGAGGTGAGTGGCGGCTGAAGTGGAAAAAGAAGAAAGGGAAAGAGAAAGGGATTAGGGTAGAAGAGAATAAAGGGGTGGGCTGGACCGGGTCGGGTAATGGAGTGGGCTGGTCTGAATTAAAATGGTAGTGGACTGGTCGTGTGGGTAATGGGCTGGTCCGTTTGTTGGTCCGAAAATGTGGCCCTTTCTTCCTTCAATTAATTTATTTGGGCTTTTAACTTAATAACCAGTACAAAATATATTATGTGAAGACAAATAATAATTAATATGTAGAAAATAAGGATTTAACAAAATGTTGTCTTGTAATTAATTTTAACGAGTCCACCCGAAAATGAAACGATGACGAATCATTAAAAATTTGTGATAAAGTAATGCTCATAATGTTGAAAATAAAAGTAGTGATATTAATAGTAGTAGCAATAAAATATTGTGAAAAATAAAGTATTTAGCTCGTCAGTAAATTTAGAAACCCGAGTAAATTAAATAAAAAAATGACAAAATTGGGTGTCAACAGCCGTGTTTATGGTTCTCCGAGCTACTCGCTAATGAGGGTCGGGTTCCACTTATGTTCGGTGTTATGCTGTATATGGCGTTATGTTGGGTTATGATATGTGACGGGGATTCGGAGAATTGAAACTTACATCTGGTGTTATGCTGTGTATTGGCGCCGTTGACAGGCGGGCGACCATATTCTTCTGTACCCTATGCATGACTTACATATTTTTGAAAGTAAACAAATTTGGATATGTTGGATTTGCGCTTATGTTTGATACTTCCATTTCGTTTATGCCTCATATTTGCTTTCTGTACATTCTGCTTTGCATACTCAGTACATATTTCGTACTGACCCCCTTTCTTCGGGGGCTGCGTTTCATGCCCGCAGGTACCGACGCACAGTTTGGTGGTCCACCGGTTTAGGACACACCCTTTTGCTATTTGGAGTGCTCTTCTCCTTTCAGAGCATATCTTTTGGGTATATACTTTTGTTCGCTATGTATGTATATATATTCGTTCAGGGGTACGGCGGGGCCCTGTCCCGCAATGTGATTCGTTTGGTCTGTTTAGAGGTCTGTAGACGTATTTGTGGGTGTGTGCCTACTTCTGTACAGTTGTGTTTATATGATTCTACTCGTTATGGCAGCCTCGTCGGCGTGCATTTTCTATATGTTTATGGCAACCTTGTCGGTGTGCATTTTGTATATGCGTTTTGGGCCGTTGTACCATTTGATAGCCTTGTCGGCTTTTAATACATTTGACAGCCTTGCCGGCTTTTTGCTATATATATATATGTTCGCACATGGTTGCGTTGAAATGTGTCTGATACAGTTTGATATGGTTTGAGACAGCATAGAGTATTTATGGCCGCATATGCTATTTGTATGTGATTCGACATGGATAGGTATGTCAGGGTGCCCAAGTAGGGCACTAGTCACGGCCTACGGGGTTGGGTCGTGACACACACCCTTAAGAAATTGCTCACTCCTAGAAAATTATGAGTGTTTTTACTAATTTATCCCTAATTAATGCCTAGAAAAAGAAAAGTTACTTAATGATTCTTAATTATAAATAAGGGTAAGTTTGGAAGAATAAGATCAATTTCTCTTTGAAATCCTAAAGCACCATTTATTTTGACATAAAATGAAAAGCCTAAAACACCACTTATTATGAAATTGAGGGAGTATAATGAAGAAGCCTACTAACATTTCCTTTTTTTCCCCTTTATTATTATTATTAAGAAGTCTAGTAATATTCTTGCACTGTAATCTAATTTTTGGGATTATAAACTTAGAAGAGTGAGAAAGGCATTGTACAAACTGGTGATAATATATGAAATAATCTACTCTTCCAACCAATATTAAATCAATGAGTATTAGGTGATGTATTCATGTCCTTTTACATACTTACATATACTCGATGCAGAACATTAGATCAAGAGTTAGGTATATTTCTTATGAGTAGGATAATTTTGCAATCCAATGGACATTAGGATAATGGGCAAATGCCCATATGACGGCCCATTAATACCAAAGCTGCGAATCTGACAGAAGGAAGCATTGCCTGGGGAAATGTATTCACAGAATCTAATTACATACAAAAGCAATTTTGTAACAAACAAATTAGCCAAAGAAAAATTCAAAGTTTATCCTTGTCACTTTAATTGATTCATGTGTTGTAATCTTTTTATTGCCAATTCTTTATCAATTCAAATAATATTAACATCAAATTACATTTCCTTGCAAATTGTCCATCTTAAATTTGGCTAAGTAATGTATGGAAAATCAAGAAAATCAGAAACCCAGCCAAAAGTGACTTCCGAACTTGTTCGAGAACTACGATTGAAACCCTTTTTTTTTTCTTTGTTAACTGATATGCTCGAGTCCAGCATTTGTAGCAATATTGGCTTAATAGGAACTATAATGTACACTTGCAGTTTTCTTTTCGTTGGTGCGCATCAATTTTTTTTCAATGGTTGGATTTGGTCAAGTACACGATTCACATTCAATAATTGGAATTATGTGAAAAGGAAAATAGAAAAGGAAAAGAAATGAAACGATTACTAACATAGTTTTGAACCATTCCCTCCTCTATTCAAACATTTCCCTACGTAACTGGCTGACATACCTTTTCCAAGAAGTTTCCTACCCATGACAATCTTATTCTACTGAAGGATCTTTCTACCCACTGCCTATGTTCAATCAACATATTATTTTTTAATAATTTGACATTTTGAACTACTATATTCAAATAAAACGCTGAATCCAAAAACTAACAAATCCTATGTTTCGACGGCTTAGAATTAACTAGGAAATATCGTATTGTTGACAATTCTAATTAGCATGGAAATCTCCAATAGCGTTGATGCGATTTGCTTACCATCCTAAGTTAATGAATAATGATAATTAAAAAAAAATAAAAAAATTATCACCCAAGTGTAACATGACGGGTCTATCAAGGCATTTGATCCAGAAGTTGTTGACAAAGACTGAAAAATGATACTGTTGAGCAAACAGAATAGGAAAAAATGTGAGGAAATATCAAGAAATAATGCAACTATAGGAAAATCAATTCCAGATGTAACTACAATTTTAGTGCTTATTGGCAGAAGAAAACTTGACGAACAATGATGCTAAGCAGTACCAAGATAATTCTTTGGCGCGCTATTCTTGTTCTGGTTTTTCATATAGCAAATGCTTCATCAAACACCCTTAGTGTCAATCAGTTCCTGCAAGATTCAGAAACTTTAGTTTCCAATAACAAAAGATTCAAATTGGGATTCTTTAGTCCTGAGGATTCGACGAAACGTTATGTTGGTATTATGTTTAATACCCAATCACCATCTGTCATATGGGTAGCCAACAGAGACAAGCCTTTACAAGATTCTAGTGGAAGAGTGACAATATCAGAAGATGGAAATCTTGTAGTCTTGAATGCACAGAACAAGAGTATATGGTCATCCAATATTTCACCAGCTGTGAGAAATTCTACTGCCCAGCTCTCGGATAATGGAAACTTAGTTTTACAGGACATCTCCAGTAGGAGAGTTCTATGGGAAAGTTTTAGTGATCTTTCAGATTCCTTCTTGCAGCACATGAAACTTGGAACGGATAAGAGTATTAACACCACAAGTCTGCTGAAATCATGGAAAAGTCCTGTAGATCCATCTGATGGGAGTTTCTCAGCTGGTATTCGACCTGAAACAATTCCCCAGATTTTCGTATGGAAGAATGGCTTACCTCACTGGCGTAGCGGTCCATGGAATAAACAGGTTTTCATTGGAGTACCCGAGATGACTTCTTTCTATTTCAGTGGATTTGAGCTAGTAAATGACAACACGGGCACCACCTACTTCTCTTATTCATATGCAGATCAAGGTGTTGACATGCTGTACTTAGTCTTGAACTCAACAGGATTTTTGCAGCAAAAAGATTTATATGCTGGGAAGCATGAGTGGGAAGTAACATGGGCAAGTCCTGCAAATGAGTGTGACTTTTATGGAAAATGTGGGCTTTTCGGAAGCTGTGATCCTAATAGTTCACCAATTTGCAGTTGTTTGCAAGGGTTTAAACCAAAAAATCAAGAGGAGTGGGTCAAAGGAAACTGGACTAGTGGATGCATCAGAAAGTCCATGTTAGAGAGCGAAAGAAACAGCTCTAACATTGAGCAAGGTAAGCAAGATTGGTTTCTGAAGCTGCAGTCAATGAAAGTGCCGGATTCCACTATTTGGGTACCTTTTGCAGATGAAGATTGTCATAAGGGTTGCTTGAGGAATTTTTCCTGCATAGCCTATTCATACCACACAGGCATAGGATGCATGCATTGGGAAGGAAACTTACTTGATGTTCAGAAATTTTCAACCGGTGGGGCTGATTTATTCATTCGCCTTTCGTACACTGAGCTTGGTAACACCTCTTCTTCAGAACTATAATGTAATCTGTAATACTATGCTCGTCAAAGACATATGTATAATGGACCCTTATTTCGTAATGCAGATCAAAAGAGAGATTTTAAAGTAGCCATTGCGATTATAGTCCCAGTAGGCTCAGTAATTCTTGCCATTTTCGGATACATTTCCTACAAATATTTAGCTAAGCGCAGAGGTAACAAACTTATCTGAAACATTAGGAAATTTGCAGTAGCTTTAATCATTCAGACTGCTTTATCTCTAATGTTCTCTTGAATCAGGACGGAAGAGAAAGAGTGAGCTCTTATTAAGAGAATCATTGCCAAACTTCTACAAGGAAAGCATGGTTACGGAGGACATCAATCAAGCTAAATTTGAAGAGCTGCTTGTATACAACTTTGACATATTAGCAAATGCAACTGAAGGTTTTCATCTGTCCAGCAAGCTTGGACAGGGAGGTTTTGGTCTAGTTTACAAAGTAATGTTTCGCGTGATTGAGTGTCTTATTCTTGTTTTAAGAAAATATGTTTATGTTCTATGATATAACTGCAGGGGAAATTGGCAGATGGACAAGAAATTGCTGTGAAAAGGCTTTCGCAGTCTTCTGGTCAGGGGCTAGAGGAGTTCATGAATGAGGTTGTGGTGATTTCAAAACTTCAACATCGTAATCTTGTTAGACTTTTTGGTTGCTGCATAGAAAGAGGGGAAAAGATGCTGGTTTATGAATACATGCCAAAAGGAAGCTTGGATGCCTATCTCTTTGGTTGGTTATGATTAGTTTTCTTTAATGTTCCATTGCGTCTAACTAAAAGGAAATATTTTTTGCTTTAAAATGTCAAATTCGCAATGTGCTTTCAGGGTCACAGCAACAAGAGGAGGAGTTCCTTGATTGGAGTAAACGCGTGAGCATCATTGAGGGAATTGGTCGAGGCCTCCTTTACCTTCACAGGGATTCAAGACTAAGGATTATCCACAGGGATTTAAAGACAAGCAACATCTTGTTGGATGAATACCTGAACCCCAAAATTTCAGATTTCGGCATGGCAAGGATTTTTCGAGGCAACCAAGATCAGGCCAACACAAACAGAGTTGTTGGAACCTAGTAAGTTCCGGTGTCTTTCTCTTTATCTTTTGCATGGTTGAAAAGAAAATACCAAGTAAACATTCAAAATTGTAATGTGATGCAGTGGTTATATGGCACCTGAATATGCAATGGAAGGAAGATTTTCAGAAAAATCAGATGTTTACAGCTTTGGAGTATTGTTATTGGAAATTATAAGTGGAAGGAGAAACACTAGCTTCCACCAAGATGATTGTGCATTAAGCCTTCTAGCATATGTAAGTTCATATGAAAATTAAGCTCCTAGTTTTTATGAAATGTCAACTTTTCAATAATTCAAGTTTCCATTGTTTTGTCTATGTGGTTGCTCCTCAGGCATGGAAGTGTTGGAACGAAAACATGATTGTGGAATTGGTTGACCCTAAGATAACTGACCTGCACATCGAAAAGGAAATTACGCGATGTGTACATGTTGGACTATTATGCGTACAAGAATATGCAGAAGACAGACCAAATGTCTCCACAATTTTGTCTATGCTCACCAGGCAAATTGATGATTTACCAAGTCCTAAACAACCTGCTTTTACAACAAGACCGAGCCATTTCACACAAGGCTCTTCTAAATCTCAAGGCTCTGTGAACACTGTTACCATTACTATTATGGAAGGACGATAAGACATTTAAGAGTTTTATTTAGGCATGTATTTTATTCCTTTCTCTGTAATTATTACTGTGTCTGATTCTTTGGTAATGGTTGTAACACCTCGTAACTTCGGACGAAAGTTTGACTCATAAGATGATAATATAATGGAACCAATATGAGGGTTATAGGAAGTGTTTTAAAAACCAATTAAGTCATAAGAAATGTCTTTGGGCAAAGAAAAGTTGGAAGCCACTCTACGGGGCATGTTTGCAAGTGAGTTTATGGAAGGTCTTACTTCCAACGACCATAACCCCTCTATTAATTTGGATTTTGGGAAAACTTCCTTGATGAAAGTTGTAGCCCCTTGAAATAGATTTCCAACGGTATATTATGGGCCTCAAACGGACATCTGTGCAAAGAGTTATGCCCATTATACGACAGACTGTCCGAGCAGAAGAATTTCGACGGACCATTTGACGGTCCGTAGAACGTTTTGCAGCTCAATTGGTAAGAGGCGATTTCCTTTGGGGAATGTAAAGGAGCCTGAGGTTCCGGGTTCGATACTCCCGTAGCGCTGCAGCGTGAAGAGGGATTAAATGGGGGCAAGTCCCTGTGCGAACTGGCTGAGCCCTAGCATAGACAATACTACAGTGTACATGCATGTCATGGAGGGCAACCCGCAGTGCAGATACTGTGGATCCTCAAACACAAGGCGCCTTTTTTGTGGGGACCCCTGGTGGGACCCTGGCCCTGGTGGCCCATTCATGCTTGACATGTCATGACATACTTGGGTATTGTGTGAAAGGGTGCTTAGCTAGCTCGAGAATACATGCTGCAGCGCCTCGAACCCGCGACCTTGCAGTCACCTTTACATTTCCCTGAGGGAATCGCCTCTTACCAGTTGAGCTGGTTCCACTTTATATTACCTCAGTACATTAAGAATCCAAGAAAAGTGTAAACCGTGCAAGTCACTTATGCATAATAGCAGAAGTAGCTTAAACAGGTGTTTGCAGAAATTTAGAGAAGCTCATCCACCAGTGGATTGAGATCATTTTAGAGGTAGCTTTATATTACAGCTGATTCTGAGGCTAAACAACTTTTCTGGGCAAAGACATTCTTATAGCGTATTTGGTGGGTCACCGGATCAACGGGAAACCCTGTAGGGAAGGGGAACACACATCAAATTTACATCAGAAATTGCAGATGTCAGCCCAAGAAAATTTGCATTAGCCCAAGAAAATTTGCATTATCACAGGTAATAAAGGACTAGAAATCTTATGAGATACTGTAAGACACACATTTTAAGAGTTTCAAAATTCAGGCAAAGATTACTCCTTTCCTTAGAATTGTTCTTCTTCTGATGCCTTTACTAAATATTACTCCCTCCGTTCCATAATAAGTGGTGATTTTAGCTTATGCACACGCTTAAGAAATTGCTTATTCCTAGAAAATTATGAATGTTTTTACTAACTTATTCCTAATTAATGTCTAGAAAAGGAAAAATTACTTAATGATTCTTAATTATAAATAAAGATAAGTTTGGAAGAATAAGATCAATTTTTCTTTGAAATCCTAAAGCACCATTTATTTTGATATAAAATGAATAGCCTAAAACACCACTTATTATGAAATTGAGGGAGTATAATGAAGAAGCCTACTAACATTTTTTATTTATTTATTATTATTATTAAGAAGTCTAGTAATATTCTTGCACTGTAATCTAATTTTTGGGATTATAAACTTAGGAGAGTGAGAAAGGCATTGTACAACGTGGTGATAATATGTGAAATAATCTACTCTTCCAACCAATATTAAATCAATGAGTATTAGGTGATGTATTCATGTCCTTTTACATATTCTAGATACTTACATATACTCGATGCAGAACATTAGATCAAGAGTTAGCTATATTTCTTATGAGTAGGATAATTTTGCAATCGAATGGACATTAGGATAATGGGCAAATGCCCATATGAGGGCCCATTAATACCAAAGCTGCGAATCTGACAGAATGAAGCATTGCCTGGGGAAATGTATTCACAGAATCTAATTACATACAAAAGCAATTTTGTAACAAACAAATTAGCCAAAGAAAAATTCAAAGTTTATCCTTGTCACTTTAATTGATTCATGTGTTGTAATCTTTTTATTGCCAATTCTTTATCAATTCAAATAATATTAACATCAAATTACATTTCCTTGCAAATTGTCCATCTTAAATTTGGCTAAGTAATGTATGGAAATCCAAGAAAATCAGAAACCCAGCCAAAAGTGACTTCCGAACTTGTTCGAGAACTACGATTGAAACCCTTTTTTTTTTTTCCTCGTGTTAACTGATATGCTCGAGTCCAGCATTTGTAGCAATATTGGCTTAATAGGAACTATAATGTACACTTGTAGTTTTCTTTTCGTTGGTGCGCATCAATTTTTTTTCAATGGTTGGATTTGGTCAAGTACACGATTCACATTCAATAATTGGAATTATGTGAAAAGGAAAATAGAAAAAGGAAAAGAAATGAAACGATTACCAACATAGTTTTGAACCATTCCCTCCTCTATTCAAACATTTCCCTACATAACTGGCTGACATACCTTTTCCAAGAAGTTTCCTACCCATGACAATCTTATTCTACTGAAGGATCTTTCTACCCACTGCCCATGTTCAATCAACATATTATTTTTTCATAATTTGACATTTTGAACTACTATATTCAAATAAAACGCTGAATCCAAAAACAAACAAATCCTATGTTTCGACGGCTTAGAATTAACTAGGAAATATCGTATTTGACAATTCTAATTAGCATGGAAGTCTCCAATAGCGTTGATGCGGTTTGCTTACCATCCTAAGTTAATGAATAATGATAAAAAAAAATAAAAAAAAAATTATCACCCAAGTGTAACATGACGGGTCTATCAAGGCATTTGATCCAGAAGTTGTTGACAAAGACTGAAAATGATACTGTTGAGCAAACAGAATAGGAAAAAATGTGAGGAAATATCAAGAAATAATGCAACTATAGGAAAATCAATTTCAGATGTAACTACAATTTTAGTGCTTATTGGCAGAAGAAAACTTGACGAACAATGATGCTAAGCAGTACCAAGATAATTCTTTGGCGAGCTATTCTTGTTCTGGTTTTTCATAGCAAATGCTTCATCAAACACCCTTAGTGTCAATCAGTTCCTGCAAGATTCAGAAACTTTAGTTTCCAATAACAAAAGATTCAAATTGGGATTCTTTAGTCCTGAGGATTCGACGAAACGTTATGTTGGTATTATGTTTAATACCCAATCACCATCTGTCATATGGGTAGCCAACAGAGACAAGCCTTTACAAGATTCTAGTGGAAGAATGACAATATCAGAAGATGGAAATCTTGTAGTCTTGAATGCACAGAACAAGAGTATATGGTCATCCAATATTTCACCAGCTGTGAGAAATTCTACTGCCCAGCTCTCGGATAATGGAAACTTAGTTTTACAGGACATCTCCAGTAGGAGAGTTCTATGGGAAAGTTTTAGTGATCTTTCAGATTCCTTCTTGCAGCACATGAAACTTGGAACGGATAAGAGTATTAACACCACAAATCTGCTGAAATCATGGAAAAGTCCTGTAGATCCATCTGATGGGAGTTTCTCAGCTGGTATTAGACCAGAAACAATTCCTCAGATTTTCTTATGGAAGAATGGCTTACCTCACTGGCGTAGCGGTCCATGGAATAAACAGGTTTTCATTGAAGTACACCAGATGACTTCTTTCTAATTCAGTGGATTTGAGCTAGTAAATGACAACACGGGCACCACCTACTTCTCTTATTCATATGCAGATCAAGGTGTTGACATGCTGTACTTAGTCTTGATCTCAACAGGATTTTTGCAGGAAAAAGATTTATATGCTGGGAAGCATGAGTGGGAAGTAACATGGGCAAGTCCTGCAAATGAGTGTGACTTTTATGGAAAGTGTGGGCTTTTCGGAAGCTGTGATCCTAATAGTTCACCAACAGTTGTTTGCAAGGGTTTAAACCAAAAAATCAAGAGGAATGGGGCAAAGGAAACTGGACAAATGGATGCATCAGAAAGACTATTAGAGAATGAAAGAAACAACTCTGGCATTGAGCAAGGTTAGCAAGATTGGTTTTTGACGCTGCAGTCAATGAAAGTGCCGGATTCCGCTATTTGGGTACCTTCAGTCAAAGAAGATTGTGAAAGTGATTGCTTGAGGAATTCCTCCTGCATAGCTTATTCATACTACATAGGCATAGGGTGCATGCATTGGGAAGGAAGCTTAACTGATGTTCAGAAATTCTCAAAAGGTGGGGCTGATTTATTCCTTCGCCTTGCATATACTGAACAAGGTATTACCTCTTATTCACTTAAGTATGCGTTTTTAGCTTACGTCCTAAACAACAATGCTAAGTTTAGTTAAGCTCTGTGCACCAAAATGTATTGTGTATAATGGACACTTACTTTAAAATACAGAACGGAAGAAGAATAATAAAGTAGCCATCGGGATCATAGTCCCAATAATTTGCTCAATAGCCATTGCCATTTTGGGAAACATTTCCTGCAAACTGTTGGCTAAACATAGAGGTAACAAGCTTATGTATAACATCAGACAATCTACAGTGGCTTTAATTAAGCTAATGAGTTGATCTCTCGACGTGCAATTTGAATCAGGAAGGAAGAGAAAGAGTGAGCTCTTATCAAGAAAATCATTGCCAAGCTATTACAAGCTAAAATTGACTATAGATGACATTAACCAAGTTAAATTTGGAGAGCTGCCCTCATACAACTTTGACATGCTAGCAAATGCAACTGACAATTTTCATCTGTCTAGCAAGCTTGGGCAAGGTGGTTTTGGTCCAGTATATAAAGTAATGTTTTGTGTGATTTAACGTTTTATTATCTTTTTTTTTTTTTTTTTTTAAAGAAAAGAAACTGAAGTTATATGATATAACTGCAGGGAAAATTTCCAGAGGGGCAAGAAATTGCTGTGAAAAGGCTTTCACAGTCTTCCAGTCAGGGGCTAGAGGAGTTTATGAATGAGGTTGTGGTTATTTTCAAACTTCAACATCGTAATCTTGTTAGACTCCTTGGTTGCTGCATAGAAAGAGGGGAGAAAATGCTGGTTTATGATTTCATGCCAAAATGAAGCTCGGATGCCTATCTCGTTGGGTTTTTTTTTTTTTTGGTCTTTATTTTCCAAACCGTCTTACTAAAAAGAAGACTATCTGATTTATTTTCGACCTTTTACATTTTCAATGTACTTACAGATACACACTCTGAAGAGCAATACTTCCTTGATTGGAGCAAACGTCTGACTATCATTGAGGGAATCGGTCGAGGCCTCCTATAACTTCACAGGGATTCAAGACTACGGATTATCCACAAGGATTTAAAGGCAAGCAACATTTTGTTGGATGAATACTTGAACCCCAAAATTTCAGATTTTGGCATGGCAAGGATTTTTGCAGGCAACCAAAATCAGGCAAATACAATTAGGGTTGTTGGAACCTAGAAAGTTTCTGAATCTCACTCTCCATTTTTCATGGTTAAAATGAAAAGAACAAGTAACCATTCTAATTTATAATGTGATGCAGTGGTTATATGGCACCTGAATATGCAATGGAAGGAAGATTCTCAGAAAAATCAGATGTTTGCAGCTTCGGTGTATTGTTACTGGAAATTATTAGTGGAAGGAGGAACACGAGCTTTCACCAAGGTGATTGTGCATTAAGCCTTCTAGCATATGTAAGTTCATATGAAAATTAAGCTCCTAGTTTTTTATGAAATGTTAACTTTTCATAATTCAAGTTTCTACTCTGTTGCCAATGTGTTTGCTCGTCAGGCATGGAAGTTGTGGAACGAAAACAAGATTGTCGAATTGGTTGACCCCAAGATAATAGACCTGGAGCTCGAAAAGGAAATTCATAGATATGTACATGCTGGATTATTATGCGTACAAGAATATGCAGAAGACAGGCCAAATGTCTCCACAGTTTTGTCTATGCTCACTAGGGAAATTGCTGATTTACCAAGTCCAAAACATCCTGCATTTACAAGAAGTTTTACCTGTTCCAAGAAAGGCTGCTCTAGAATTCAAGGCTCTGTGAACGATGTTAGCATTACTATTATGGAAGGACGATAGAGATTTAATAATTTAGGTGTAGGCATATATCTTATTCGTTTCCTGTAATTATTCTTGTATGTGACTTTTATATTTAGAATCCAAAAGAAAAGTTTAAACTGAGTTGAGTCCTCTAGCTGTGAGAATTTCAGTCAGGAGATTAACAATTTAGTTATGTTACCAAAGGGTATTCCATATCTGAAGTTGGAGTTCAAATTACAAATTGCTTTCATGCTCAGTCAGCACAAGATAAAGGGACCCAAAAAAATATCTAAGCAAGAAGAGCGGAAGAGTTCATACACAATGTTGTTAACAAGTAGCATGACAAAAAAAATCTTGGTGTTTCCACAAAATTTTAGTATGATGATGATATGATTTGGGCTTAAATGAAGAAATGGAGATTCATATAGCTGGCTCCAACTTGTTTGAGACTGAGGCGTAGTTGTTGTTGTGGATAGGCATTTGGAGATTATTCATAGAGATTTGAATGTTAGCAACATTTTATTGGACAAACAGCTGGACCATAAAAATTCATATTTTGGCATGGGAAGGTTTGTGTTGACATAAGCTGTATCTTTCTCTCTATTTCATAATATAAGGAGATAACAAGTGGGATTGTTGGATGAAGTAAGGTCTTGCATCATTCTCTCTATTTCGCTGTCTAAAGGAAACAGGTAACCATTCAAAATTATGATGTGATGCAGTGGTTAGATGGTGCCTCAACACTCAATGGAAGGAAGATTCTCAGAAAAAATCAGATATTTACAGTTTCGGAGACTGAAGCCTCAACTTTCCGTAGCTCAATTTGCTATTGTTTTGTCAATGCCTTTGGTCTTCAGGCATGTTAGTTGTGGAATGAAAACAAGATTGTCAAAGTGGTAGACCCCAAGATAATAGACCTTCAGTGTGAAAGGGAAATTTTGAGATGTGCACATGTTGGACTATTATTCGGTAGATAATAAGTAGAAGATAGATCAAATGTGTCCATGATTTTGTCTATGCTCACAACCAAAACTTCTAATTTACCAAGTCCATAATAACCTATATTTACGAGACCTTATATGTGAGAGAAGTCATTTTCACTCATTTTGGAGAAAAATATGTTCAACAATAACAAGGTGACAAAACATTTTATAAAATTCCAATTCTCAAATAGATGCCCACTTCAACCTGACACAACATCCTGGCCACTTCTATTCTCAAAGCTAAAGTTACGCCCGAGAGATTTGCAGTATCACAGGAAACAAGAAATACTCTGAAATACAGTAAGCTGTAGAGTTAGAAGCCAAATGGCCACTTAAGAAATCATTTGAGACGCGGGTCCAGCAATTAATTGACACCCGATTGAATGGTAAACTGAAGAGAAATATATAAAATATAAGTATCCAAAAAACTTATTGTTGAGGCTAAAAAGGAAAAGGAAGAGTCATCCTTGAAGTTCTCAGTTCTTACATTTCAAATGATAAACTGAACCTTTTGGCAGAAAAGAACCAATGAGTTTATCTCGAGCTTTTCTTATTTTGCTCTGTTACTTTTATGTGTTTTTTTTCGCTGCCAATGCTTCAGACACCATTAGCAGTAGTGAGCCCGTGAGAGACTCGGAAACTGTATTTTCCAGTGGCAAAAGATTTAAACTGGGATTTTTCAGCCCTGGGAATTCTGCAAATCGTTATGTAGGTATTATGTTCAACCTACCATCACCAACACCGACTGTAGTATGGGTAGCTAACAGAGACAAACCTATAAATGATTCTAGTGGAATACTGACAATATCAGAGGATGGAAATCTTGTAATTTTGAATGGACAGAAGGAGATTATTTGGTCCTCCAGTACTTCAAACGCTATGAAAAATTCCACTGCCCGGCTCTTGGACATTGGCAACTTAGTCTTGAATGACAGCTCAAATGGGAGAGTTCTATGGGAAAGCTTTCAACATCCTACAGATTCTCTCTTACAGCTCATGAAAATGGGCATTGATAAGAGTACTAACACAACAGCTCTACTGAAATCATGGAGAAATCCTGATGATCCGTCTGTCGGGAGTTTCTCAGCTGGAATTCAACTTCAATACATCCCCCAGGCTTTTATTTGGAATAACAACGCTCCTTACTGGCGTTCTAGTCCATGGAATAAACAGATCTATATTGGATTACCAGAAATGAAATCTTCCTATGGCTCTGGTGTTGACCTCATAGCTGATAATGCTGGCACAGCATACCAAACTTATTCCGATGGAAATCAGTCTTGGATACTCTACTATTCCTTGAATTCAACAGGGTCTTATCAGGAGAAGGTTTGGGATCCGAGAAAGAAGGATTGGGTGGTAACATGGGCAAATCCCCGAAGTGAGTGTGATTTTTATGCTAAGTGTGGGCCGTTTGGAGGCTGTGACCCAAAGAGTTCTCCAATATGCAGTTGTATACAAGGGTTTAAACCGAAAAATGAAGGAGAATGGGAGAAAGGAAATTGGACTGGTGGATGCATCAGAAGGACTGCACTAGACTGTGAAAGGAACAAAACTGATGTTGAGAAGGGCAAGCAGGACGGGTTTTTGAAACTGCAGACAATGGGAGTGCCAGATTTTGTAATTTGGGTACCTTCTGCGAAAGGAGACTGTGAGAGAGACTGCTTGAGTAATTGTTCCTGCACGGCGTATTCGTACTACACAGGCATAGGTTGTATGCATTGGAATAGAAGCTTAATTGATACTCAAGAATTCTCCATGGATGGGGCGGCTGATTTGTTCATTCGCCTTGCCTACTCTGAACTTGGTAATATACCTCTTTTCAACCTTAAGCTTTCAATTGTTTAGCTTATTTTATTGGAACAACAAGGAGAGGTGAAAATTTTAGCCTGCTAGTCTTTGGAGAATATTACCAAGAAACTCCTAATAAAATCTACAATACCATAGAAGTAGTCTCAGAATCTCAATTAGTGCTTTCACATCCATGGGTAAAAAGATATAACTGACTATGGTTCATACATGTTTTGCAGCTGCAAATGACAAGAAAGACATCCCTAAAGTAGCTATTGCAATCACAGTCTCAATAGGCTCAATAACAGTTTCCATATGTGGATATCTTTTCTGGAAATTGTTTGCTAAGCACAGAGGTAATTAATCAAATGAGATTTTTCAGAACACAATCTAGGGCTTCTATTTTTGCAGATCACTGGATTTCTGATTGTCCATTCTGAAACAGGAAGGAAGAGAAAAAATGAAGCAGTTTTAAGAGAAGCGTCTCCGAACTATTACAAGGAGAGGCTGATTAAAGATGACATCCACAAATTCAAAATTGAAGACATCACCTTGTACAGCTTTGACATGTTAGCAAATTCAACTGACAAATTTCACTCAGCTAGCAAGCTAGGGCAAGGAGGCTTTGGTCCGGTCTACAAAGTAATGTTTCTCGATGCATCTGTGCATTGTTTTATAAATGAGGGAAGCGTAAAATAAATCAGATCACTTATCCGCAGGGAAAATTGCCAGATGGACAAGAAATTGCAGTTAAAAGGCTTTCACAGTCTTCTGGTCAGGGGCTACAAGAGTTTATGAATGAGGTCGTCGTGATTTCTAGACTACAACATCGTAATCTTGTTAGACTCCTCGGCTGCTGCACAGAGAGAGGGGAAAAGATGCTGGTTTATGATTTCATGCCAAATGGAAGCTTAGATGCATATCTTTTTGGTTAGTGCATGATTTTGTTCATTGTTTTTGCCCGTTATGCCAATTAAGGACTTCTAGACTCAAACGAAAGCTGTAGTTTCTCAAGGAAACAAAATTCATCATACATTTCTGGGTGATAACTTTTCAGGTTCACACCAGGAAAAGTTCCTTGATTGGAGTAAACGAGCCATCATTATTGAAGGAACTGGTCGAGGCCTCCTTTACCTTCACAGAGACTCGAGACTGCGAATTATTCATAGAGATCTGAAGGCAAGCAACATCCTGTTGGATGAATACCTAAACCCAAAAATTTCAGATTTTGGCATGGCGAGGATTTTTGGAGGCAATCAAGATCAGGCCAATACTATAAGAGTTGTTGGCACATAGTAAGTTTGTATTGCTTCCTTCATTTTGTCATGGAGGAACTTTCATCATTAGTCATTGAGTCTCTCTTTTTGTATGTAATGCAGTGGTTACATGGCCCCTGAATACGCAATGCACGGGAGATTCTCAGAAAAGTCAGATGTCTACAGCTTCGGAGTGTTGATACTAGAAATTGTCAGGGGAAGGAAGAACTCTAGTTTTTACGATGCTGAAGATGAACTGACTCTACTTGCATATGTAAGTTCATTCTTGAAACGACGAAGCTTTAATGTTTTTCCTTACTCATCAAACCAAAAAAAAAGAAAAAGAGAGAAAAATCACGAAACTTCGAAAATAATCTTTTGGCTGTTTGTCAATGTCTTTGCTCTTCAGGCATGGAAGTTGTGGAATGAAAACAATATTATAAAATTGATAGACCCCAAAATATTTGATCCATGCTTTGAAAAAGAAGTTGTGAGATGTGTACATATTGGATTATTATGTGTTCAAGAATATGCAGACGACAGGCCAAATGTCTCCACGGTTCTATCAATGCTCACTAGAGACATAGCTGAACTTCCTACTCCTAAACAACCAGCATTTACCCGAGGACATGGTCCACCAGAGCAAGGATCTTCTAAAGCCCAAGGTTCCGTGGACGCTGATTCCATAACTGTAGTGGAACCACGATAGGATGTAATGTTTTCAAGGTAGGCAAAGATCATTCCTTTCCATAAAACTGTAACGATAGCTATTTTTTTTGGAATTTTTACTTGGTGTAGCTTCTTCTAAGAGGTAATTATTGATAATAACTACCTTTTAGTTTATTTATATTTAGTAGGTACTGATTTTGTAAATTACCATTGATAGCTATACCAAAATACATAAAGGTAGAGTGGCTGAAGTGGTTATTGGGCGAGGCTCTCACCCTGCCCACCCAGGTTCAAACCCGGCCAACAACATTTCTTTCTCACATATTTTCCCTAACTTCTTCTCCTTGTATTTGAGTGTATTTCGAAAAAAAAAGCTAGGAAAAATATGTAAGAAAAGTAATGTTGTTGGCTGGGTTCGAACCTAGGGGGCAAGGGGAGAGTCTCGCCCAAATACACGCGAAATACACAACTTTTGCTTAAAAGTAAGCTACGAATTGTAATTTGGAAAATGGTAGCTACTAATGGTAAGATTCTCATGGAAGGTAGTTATACCTATAAGTTTGCCTTTTTTTTTCCTGATGCATAGTGAAACTCTAATGTACATATTACACTTAAAGCTATGATCAACATTATATCAAGGAGTTATCTTTTTGATAAAAGGTACTGGCGATCAAATCTTGAAGTCTGAGGCCCAAAGTTCTTTGGTTTCCATCCAATTCAACAACAACAAACCCAGTGTGATTCCACAAGTAGGATCTAGGGAGGTTAGGATGTACACATACCTTATGTCACGACCCAACCAGAGGGCCATGACAGGCACCCGGAGCTAACTTCCCGAGCACCTCTTCTCATACATCTCATAATCATAACTAGGTGGACCACAAAGATAACTCATAACTATCATAATCTGTAAGGGCATGAGTCCAAAAGATAAATGCACATCTATATAATCATCCTCAACTATGCCCATATGCGCAAGCCAACAAGGCTGCCAAAAATGATATACAAAAATATGAACCGATGAGGTTATAGAACATCTAACTATATACATCTGTCTACGAGCCTCTACATGGAGTGCATAACATCATAAAGACGGGACAGGACCCCGCCATGCCCATATATGTACACAAAAGAATAATACCAGCCGAATCACCGCTCTGAAACAAAAGGAGCCCTCCTGTACAATCGCTAATGAAGCAGCCTAGGGGTTTGGTCCGTCTCCCTGTCTACCTGCGGGCATAAACGCAGCGTCCACATATAAAAGGACGTCAGTACGAATAATGTACCCAGTATGTAAGGCATGAGCAACAGAATGACAAAAATATAGAAATAACATAAGATAAAGAGATCAATCTGTACCTCTGAGTGCCTCTTAAGGCGGATGTCATGCATGCTTAGCTTTTTAAAAAAAAAAACATTTTCATACATACATATATATAATATCTGCCCAGCTATTTAGGCTCGGTGTTATCATCATCATCCCGCGTCCGGGGCATCCCGCGTCCAGTGTAATATCATAATCTGCCCACTGCAATGGTGTGCACATCTACGTGCCTGGCCAGCCGACTATAGCGCGGCACGGTGTGAGAAAATACATATGTCACGAACCAACATGACGAGTGCCCGACTTCTACTTATCAAACACTCTCGTACCTGAATCTTACTGAATAAAAGGGTGGACCATATATGACTCGTAACTGAATTATACTGACTTCTGTATGAAAACACAACGAACTATGCATCAAGGGCTCATAGGCATACATATATATACCTACTAGAAACAACAGTGCAAGCCGACTAGGCCGCTGTAGATACTGTACAACACAATAGAAGCCGACAAGGCTATATGACTTCCACACTACGTACAACTGTCTACAGACCTCTAAAGGAGTACAAAGCTGTAGAAAGGACGGGACAGGGCCCCGTCATACCCACATATACATCAAAATAACATACCAAAATAAACAGCAGCTCCGAACCAAGTGGAGCGCACCGACATCCGCTGAACAGAAGCCCTAAGAATCTAGACCGCCAACCTGCCTATTTGAACGTGCATGGCATGAATGTAGCACCCCCAAGCAAAGGGGTGTCAGTACAAAAAATGTACTGAATATGTAAGGCAACAAGAAGACATAATAAATACGATATGAATCAGAAGGGATACGAGAATCAACCTGAACTGCAACCTGTCACTAAGAGCCATGAGTATGCATGATAATATCTCGAAAACATGTATATCATATATGCATATATACCTTAACCCATTCACTGCCCCGTCGGGCATCATATCATATTGGCCTCTTCGGCATCGTATACAAGCTGATCAAGTGGTTTGCGTATATAACGCCATAGCCCTTCTCATGCCCCATAATGTCATGATGCATAAGTGTATATATATATATATATATGTATAATGCATGACAAAGCTTATAAAACTCGGAACTCCCTTCGGAGTGACTCTCTAGTCATCATACTCATACGCCTCATTCGGGACTTGGAATTAATCAAGAAATGTATGGAAATGTGAAACCTCGTACATGCCCCTTCGGGACTTAGGAACTTAAGGAACAATATGCTTGGAAGCTCAATCATAGAATGTCAAAGAGTAAACTTCTCTAACATTCTAAGAGTAGAATCATTATGAAGCAACATTCATCTACGTTTCGTTCTATCATAGGTCATGCCAAAATGAAAGAAAGGATAACCTTAACATACCTCCATTCGATCTTCGAATGACCACAACGAGTCAACCCTTCAAATATACGTTTAACCTATTTAAGACAACAAGTATCAACATAGCTAACAACCCAACAACATACTACAACTATGCCAACACTTTGTCAAGCAATCAAAGAGCGACGAGTTCCTGAAGCTATGTACAATGGTGTACTCCACACCTGGCCGCTGTTTAACAACAAAACAAGCTCCACACGAGCTTCCAAATCCCCACCAATCTCCGTACAACAGGAAAACTCCATAATAAATTTATATAATTACTACAACTTGAACTCACGGCTTCCGATCAGCGTCCTGTGAGTTCTTAAAATTCATAACATAACCTATAAACTTGAGTTCCTATAGGGATACTCTTGAAATTCTTAGTGGAATCTAACTAATCTAAATATATCATGATGGTAACACAGGTGTTAGCTAATTCTACCTTATATCCTATATTTGATAAAAACTTACCTCGGATATTTGTCAAGATTGGTCTTGGCTGAGAGTCAATTGAAGAGCAACCACACTAGTTTTGTTGTTGGTTTTTGCACAGTAGCCAGTCATGTATATAAAAGGATACTATTTATTGTATATGGACGTGTATTAGGATAATGTAATCTTCGTCTTGTAAATCTGTAGGATGCCAGAAGTTAATTCACACCACAAAAACTATTCTTATTAGGAATATATATATATATGGTACTAACGTGGCTGTAAAACAGTCCCTTATTAATGTTACTGGACTTCAATAGATAATCATCCATATATCTCATATTATAAAATCAATAAATCTAAAATACCTTATAAATTTAAAACACATACTAACATCTCTCAAAAAGTTATTATATGTAGATTTTTTTTTTCACATTCTAATTTTTTTCCAACCTAATATCAAAATTACAAATTTTTATACTATAAATTTAAAAAAAAAAAGGGAAAAAGACAACTTTCTTTTCTTATGAGGAAATATTTCTACCTTTATAGTAAAGAAATCCCATCTACGAATTTCCACATATCATTTGCATTATTTTGAAATATATCCGGAAGTAGTAATAATGAAATAACTATATAAAATCATACTTATCAAATTTTTACTAAAAGGTTTCACTTAAAGGAACACAACAAGAAAAAATATATCTAGCAACAAAATTATTTTTGTTGCCATAGATTGATTATTGTTGCAAAAAGTACTTTTGACAACAATTTTTTTTTTGTTGCATAGACTTTTCCCAGCGGTTGATGCAATAACTTTTTTTATTGTTGCCAAAAGTACTTTTTGTAACAATAATCAATATTATGACAACAAAATTAAATTCTTTGGAAACAAATAAGTTCTTTGCCAACAATAAAACTAAGTTGTTACCAAATATTAAATTTTTTGTTACCACTTCTAAACTTTCTTGCAGTGGAACATCCCATGTTCAAGGCAATAATAGTTTCGAAATTCGTCAAAATTATAGGGTCTTATATCTGTAACCTCATGAATGACCTTAATCCCTTCAATCTCATGTGGATTTACTACGACACATCTTACTTACGAAAATACGGGATGTAACATCCTTCATATATATAAAGCATGCATGAGAGCCCAAATGAAAGCTATGACTCTATCGGAGTGACGTAGGGTCGGTAACCCTCCGATTTCCATTATGGAATCATCATCATCGCTATATCTTACCTTGAGAGAACAACTACCATAAGACGAGATCAACAACAATGAACAAGATCAATAACTGCGAAACAAGGATCAATGCTATCATAAGAACATCAAGAACTATAAGCTTTAACATTTCTAGAAATGGAGTTGCCATGGAGGACATTTGCATATATGTTCATATCGGAGTGATCATTCTATAAGAAAGAAAGGGTTAGCCTTAACACACCTCGTCGTCTCCTTACTACTCCTCGCCTATCCTCATGAGTTTGCAAATCTACATTCAAGATGATTCACACTAAGTTTAGGTCGTTGAAACGATTGCAAGATCAAACTAGACTATTAGGTGAGCTAACAAATTTTAGGCAGCATCTCCCCTATATAACTTACTTCCACCAAATTCTAAAACAGCTCCCAAACTTCCTTAACAAAATCAACAATACCATAATCAAAAGGTTACATTAAATTTATGCTCAATTCAATCCCAAAACTTCTTTTCATAATCAATCCATAATAACAACTTCAACATAATCCTTCATACACTTGTATACAACACTTCCTCATCATCATTATTATCCCTCCTAGCAAGACTATACTTATAACATACTAATAATTATAGCTCAAGTTAATTTACAACTCAAAATATCATCAAATTCATATTTGGACTGTTCCTTTAATTTCTTCTCCTCAAACCTTAACATAATTACCAAATAAACTCATAAACATGGAATTAAGATGAAAACTTACCTCAAAATTCAAGAACACTTCAATTCTATGGTTACTCTACCTTAAGAAATACTCACCCAAGCATCTTTAATAAGAGGAGACAAAGAGAAGGCTCAATTGAATGCGATTTCCATGCAAACCCTAATTCACTAAACCCTAATCATGGTGACCCTGGCCACTGGCCGGCAGCCTCCGGTGGCTGGCCAGCCTTTGGCTTTAGCTTCTACATCTCAATTCCCACCTCTAAATTCCACGAGTCCTACCGATAACAATCCCATGACCCAGCAAGACTCCAAATCCAATAACTTTGTGCAGGCTCTTGCGGGCAATTCTGAAGTTAATGTTGTAACACCTCGTAACTTCAGACGAAAGTTTGACTCATAAGATGATAATATAATGGAACCAATATGAGGATTATAGGAAGTGTTTTGAAAACCAATTAAGTCATAAGAAATGTCTTTGGGCAAAGCAAAGTTGAAAACCACTCTACGGAACATGTTTGCAAGAGAGTTTATAGAAGGTCATACTTCCAACGATTATAACCCCATTATTATTTTGGAATTTGGGAAAACATCCTTGATTAAAGTTGTAGCCCTTTGAAATAGCTTTCCAACGGTATATTATGGAGGTCAAATGGACATCTTTGCAAAGAGTTATGCCCATTTTACTGAAGCCTGTCTTCGCTGGAAAATGGGTGACTTCGACGGGAAGATCGACGTTTCGTCGATCTGATCGACGGTTCGTCCTTTGAACCGTCGATTGTGAATTGTTCACTGGAAATTTGACCAATTCGACGGAGCAGATCGACGCTCCGTCGATCTGATCGACGGTTCGTCGTTTGAACCGTCGTTTGGTCCGTTAAGTACGTTTTCGGGTCAAAAGTCGGGTTTACGCGTTTTCTTGTTATATTTGGGGTTGGGGTTTATTTCCCCAACACCCCATTCACGAAAATTCTCTCTAAACTCAGAGACAACAAATCCCAAACCTCAAGATCTTCCAAGGTAAGTTTTTATCATGATTCTAAGTTGAATTTAAGTCCCTAATCCCTTTCTAACTTGAGTAAAACTCTTCTAATCCATAGAGTTAGGATTGGAACATTTTTGTTGGATGTGGAAACCCTAGAACCCGAATTCAAGAGGATTGGACTTCAAAAAGGTAATGTTTTTATCCCTAATCATTTATAGTTGTGAATTGATGAATTCTTGGGAGAATAATATTTGGGTTGGATGAAGAGAATTATATGAACTATGCTAGAGTTGTTGGATTGTTGATTTGGGATTGTTGTATTCATATGGGTGATGAAGAATGATGTTAATTACATCTAATTGAGATTTTAGCATTAGCTAGAAGTAAAAGAATGGAGATTGGGTGAAGAAAACACCATTAATGAGGGTTATAGAGCTTCATGCCCACTAAGTGTTTGATAAAATGCTTAGATGAACAAAACATGGATATTGTTGCTAATATAGGATCCCTATGACTTGTATTGCTATAGATTGAAGTTGAAGGGGTTGAAGGACATTGTGATACTCTCAAAAGCGGAAAGTTAAGGTATGTAGAACTTCCATCCACATGTGGGAATCTCTACGTTCTTCCCCATGATTCGTTTCGTAAAATATATGAAGTTCAAATCCTAGGGCATTAAACCCAACATATTGGTAGCCCGTAATTATGTATGTATGTACATGAATTTTGTATCTATGTTCGTTATTGTATTCCTAATCTTCCATTACGGATATTAGGAATCCTAGCTAAATCCATGAATCATGAATTCTTCCTCATGTGTTCTCATTATGTTTATATGAAACTTTATGATTTCATCCAGCAAGTTACAAGCATGTTTTCAAGTCAAGTATATATATATGATTATGAACTATTGTTATTACTCATGCATCAAAAACATGTTTTGCAAGACTATGACAAGTTATCTTATGAAACTATATTTACAAGTTATGATTTATGAAAATCATGTACAAGTAAGTTATGATTCATGAAAACCATGTACAAGCAAGTTATGATCATAAATACCATGTACAAGCAAGTTACGATTCATGATATACCATGGGCAGCAAGTGCCACTATTTTCATGTTCATGTTTTGGGAGTTGCATTAATTACCGAGGAGGGCTTCAGATAGCCTGAAACTACGTAGCCACCGTAGGATGAGGATCGCTCCACCCATGTCCCGGACGATCTCTCATAATGACTGGATCCTTTCATATTTTATTAAATCTCATGTTCCCTGGCAAGGACTGAGTGTTCTGCTGGCGGGACGCAAGCACCAGACCATGGATCGGTTATAAGTTATTGCTCTCCCTACTTATGATATTTTTACCATGTTTTATATATATATGTATGCACTCATGTTCATGTCCAGGTTTTCAGTTTCAGTTCTTATCATGTTATTCCATGTCCCATGTTATTTCTTTCAGTTGTTTTACATACCAGTACATTCAATGTGCTGACGTCCCCTTTTTATTGCCCGGGGGCCTGCATTTCACGATGCAGGTACTGATATACAGGACGACACATCTGCTCAGTAAGACAACATTCGTATCAGCTTATTGGTGAGCCCCATCTCATTCGGGGTTTAGTCAACTTTTGTTTTATGCTTAGTTATGCATCTGAAGGTACGCTGGGGGCCTTGTCCCAGTAAGTATGTTTTCCAGTCAGACTCATGATAGAGGTTTCATAGACTAGACAAGTCAGTTATGTTATGTCAGACATTCGGAGTCGTATAGCCATTTTTGGCTCATTCATGATTATTTCCGCACTCATGTTTAAACAAGTGTTTTTATTAAGTATTATGACTTACTACGTTTTATAAAGGCTCATCATGCATTCACGTTATATTTCCGCTCATGTATGTATCATGATGATTCAGCAAGCCATGTGGTTCGCTCGGTCACACGCAGTCAGGCACCGAGTGCCGTGTTACGTCCAGGCCATGGTTCGGGGCGTGACAAAGCTTGGTATCAGAGCCAGGTTCAAGTGTCTTAGGGAGTCTATGAAACCGTGTCCAGTGGGGTCACTTTTATATGTGTGTGCGCGCCACACATATAAACAGTTGACCACCAAGACATTCAGGATTGTCTCATTTCTTTCTACTCTAGATCGTGCCATGAAGCTTAGAGCAATAAGAAACTTCTCTTCCTCTCGAATTACATACGTTTCGAATGCGCAGGAGATGAACAGAAAACTCAAGGTCCAAGTAAGGATGTTTACCCATAGGGGGTACAATTGTGCAGTACTTACTGGTAACGAATGAGACTTCAAGTGCTATTGAAAGTGGAATACAATGTAAGTTGCCCGAGAAGGGGTGTAGTGGAATGAATGGTATGTTGAATGATAATGATGTTCTTGAGAAAGGAGAATGGAATACAACAGGGAGAGGATATCAGAGAAATTAGAAAAGGAGCTAAGTCAACAGGAAAAAGGTAAATCATGGAGGATCTCAAGGAAGTGGTGGTAGACAGTTTTCTACCGAAGGTCATCAGGACCCACTCCATCTACAGTTAAAGGTTGAAAGGGAAAACAAACAGGAAAGTGTATTAGGTATAGTTTGAGTTGGACATATGAGGTAAGTTCATCATTTTTATACTGTTGTTGAAATTGGAAACCCTGTGTGGCTATGATATGATATGATATGATATGGTATATATGTATATATGCTGGCCTTGTGAGGCATTGTTGGTATTTCCTGTGTGCAGGTTTTGGGATAGTAAGAAATACAGAGGAAACTCTGCCAAATTTTTTCTAGAAATAGAAGGAGAATAAGATATAAGTTCGTAATATGTCTGGAAAAGCCATGTCAACAGTAATGATAAGATTTGACTAAGTTACGAGTACGGCTGACCTTGATAAATATAATTTGATTTCCTATTCAGATGAACACCTTGAGTGGGTGACAGTCCGGATACATCCGAATGTGTGTTAGAAACCAAGGGCTTAAGTTAATTTCAGAGTTGAGTGATTAGTGGAAGAAGAAATCAGCTAAGCCGTAAAAGAGCAAACTACAGAAGAATAGCCTTTAAGAGTTGTCAAAAAGGGGTTGCCCTAATATTTACAGTGTGAGCAGAGTTAAGTCGTTAAGATGAAGTATGCCAGTTATGAATACAGTAGCAACCCGTTCATGTAAGTAAATTTAGTTTTTCCCCATGAGAAATTGCTCAGATGTGAGTCAAAAAAAAAATCGTCAGTGTTGTAGAATACAAAGAAATTACAGAAGATAAGGAATGTTAATTGCAATCCCATCAGAAGAGAAGAATTTATAAGTATAAGATGTTAGCCTTGGTCTAACGGGGAGATGCATAAATCGCTAGTAAGTCCAGCGAGATAATGGAAGACCTGAATGGTTAGTATGAGATATGAAGAACCTCAGTTAAGTTAAGTTGGTATAATGAGACAGTCTCCATAAGGAATATGCCTCATCTTAGAGGAAACCCGAAGTAAGTAGAATGATCGTTGAACGAATCGTGTCAAGTTCAATTACTATCGATTAGGCGATCACAGAAAAGCTATAAGATCATACCCAGTTATGTGTCATAAGGGTAGTGCCATTGCACAAGACTCTAATCTTTAGAATGGTGAGCTTTTGACATAATTAGCTCTCTGATTCCATCTACATCTGTAATTGAACTTGACACGATTCGTTCGACGATCATTCTACTCACTTCGGGTTTCCTCTAAGATGAGGCATATTCCTTATGGAGACTGTCTCATTATACCAACTTAACTTAACTGAGGTTCATCATATCTCATACTAACCATTCAGGTCTTCCATTATCTCGCTGGACTTACTAGCGATTTATGCATCTCCCCCTTAGACCAAGGCTAACATCTTATACTTATAAATTCTTCTCTTCTGATGGGATTGCAATTAACATTCCTTATCTTCTGTAATTTCTTTGTATTCTACAACACTGACGATTTTTTTTTGACTCACATCTGAGCAATTTCTCATGGGGAAAAACTAAATTTACTTACATGAACGGGTTGCTACTGTATTCATAACTGGCATACTTCATCTTAACGACTTAACTCTGCTCACACTGTAAATATTAGGGCAACCCCTTTTTGACAACTCTTAAAGGCTATTCTTCTGTAGTTTGCTCTTTTACGGCTTAGCTGATTTCTTCTTCCACTAATCACTCAACTCTGAAATTAACTTAAGCCCTTGGTTTCTAACACACATTCGGATGTATCCGGACTGTCACCCACTCAAGGTGTTCATCTGAATAGGAAATCAAATTATATTTATCAAGGTCAGCCGTACTCGTAACTTAGTCAAATCTTATCATTACTGTTGACATGGCTTTTCCAGACATATTACGAACTTATATCTTATTCTCCTTCTATTTCTAGAAAAAATTTGGCAGAGTTTCCTCTGTATTTCTTACTATCCCAAAACCTGCACACAGGAAATACCAACAATGCCTCACAAGGCCAGCATATATACATATATACCATATCATATCATATCATATCATAGCCACACAGGGTTTCCAATTTCAACAACAGTATAAAAATGATGAACTTACCTCATATGTCCAACTCAAACTATACCTAATACACTTTCCTGTTTGTTTTCCCTTTCAACCTTTAACTGTAGATGGAGTGGGTCCTGATGACCTTCGGTAGAAAACTGTCTACCACCACTTCCTTGAGATCCTCCATGATTTACCTTTTTCCTGTTGACTTAGCTCCTTTTCTAATTTCTCTGATATCCTCTCCCTGTTGTATTCCATTCTCCTTTCTCAAGAACATCATTATCATTCAACATACCATTCATTCCACTACACCCCTTCTCGGGCAACTTACATTGTATTCCACTTTCAATAGCACTTGAAGTCTCATTCGTTACCAGTAAGTACTGCACAATTGTACCCCCTATGGGTAAACATCCTTACTTGGACCTTGAGTTTTCTGTTCATCTCCTGCGCATTCGAAACGTATGTAATTCGAGAGGAAGAGAAGTTTCTTATTGCTCTAAGCTTCATGGCACGATCTAGAGTAGAAAGAAATGAGACAATCCTGAATGTCTTGGTGGTCAACTGTTTATATGTGTGGCGCGCACACACATATAAAAGTGACCCCACTGGACACGGTTTCATAGACTCCCTAAGACACTTGAACCTGGCTCTGATACCAAGCTTTGTCACGCCCCGAACCATGGCCTGGACGTAACACGGCACTCGGTGCCTGACTGCGTGTGACCGAGCGAACCACATGGCTTGCTGAATCATCATGATACATACATGAGCGGAAATATAACGTGAATGCATGATGAGCCTTTATAAAACGTAGTAAGTCATAATACTTAATAAAAACACTTGTTTAAACATGAGTGCGGAAATAATCATGAATGAGCCAAAAATGGCTATACGACTCCGAATGTCTGACATAACATAACTGACTTGTCTAGTCTATGAAACCTCTATCATGAGTCTGACTGGAAAACATACTTACTGGGACAAGGCCCCCAGCGTATCTTCAGATGCATAACTAAGCATAAAACAAAAGTTGACTAAACCCCGAATGAGATGGGGCTCACCAATAAGCTGATACGAATGCTGTCTTACTGAGCAGATGTGTCGTCCTGTATATCAGTACCTGCATCGTGAAATGCAGGCCCCCGGGCAATAAAAAGGGGACGTCAGCACATTGAATGTACTGGTATGTAAAACAACTGAAAGAAATAACATGGGACATGGAATAACATGATAAGAACTGAAACTGAAAACCTGGACATGAACATGAGTGCATACATATATATATAAAACATGGTAAAAATATCATAAGTAGGGAGAGCAATAACTTATAACCGATCCATGGTCTGGTGCTTGCGTCCCGCCAGCAGAACACTCAGTCCTTGCCAGGGAACATGAGATTTAATAAAATATGAAAGGATCCAGTCATTATGAGAGATCGTCCGGGACATGGGTGGAGCGATCCTCATCCTACGGTGGCTACGTAGTTTCAGGCTATCTGAAGCCCTCCTCGGTAATTAATGCAACTCCCAAAACATGAACATGAAAATAGTGGCACTTGCTGCCCATGGTATATCATGAATCGTAACTTGCTTGTACATGGTATTCATGATCATAACTTGCTTGTACATGGTTTTCATGAATCATAACTTACTTGTACATGATTTTCATAAATCATAACTTGTAAATATAGTTTCATAAGATAACTTGTCATAGTCTTGCAAAACATGTTTTTGATGCATGAGTAATAACAATAGTTCATAATCATATATATATACTTGACTTGAAAACATGCTTGTAACTTGCTGGATGAAATCATAAAGTTTCATATAAACATAATGAGAACACATGAGGAAGAATTCATGATTCATGGATTTAGCTAGGATTCCTAATATCCGTAATGGAAGATTAGGAATACAATAACGAACATAGATACAAAATTCATGTACATACATACATAATTACGGGCTACCAATATGTTGGGTTTAATGCCCTAGGATTTGAACTTCATATATTTTACGAAACGAATCATGGGGAAGAACGTAGAGATTCCCACATGTGGATGGAAGTTCTACATACCTTAACTTTCCGCTTTTGAGAGTATCACAATGTCCTTCAACCCCTTCAACTTCAATCTATAGCAATACAAGTCATAGGGATCCTATATTAGCAACAATATCCATGTTTTGTTCATCTAAGCATTTTATCAAACACTTAGTGGGCATGAAGCTCTATAACCCTTATTAATGGTGTTTTCTTCACCCAATCTCCATTCTTTTACTTCTAGCTAATGCTAAAATCTCAATTAGATGTAATTAACATCATTCTTCATCACCCATATGAATACAACAATCCCAAATCAACAATCCAACAACTCTAGCATAGTTCATATAATTCTCTTCATCCAACCCAAATATTATTCTCCCAAGAATTCATCAATTCACAACTATAAATGATTAGGGATAAAAACATTACCTTTTTGAAGTCCAATCCTCTTGAATTCGGGTTCTAGGGTTTCCACATCCAACAAAAATGTTCCAATCCTAACTCTATGGATTAGAAGAGTTTTACTCAAGTTAGAAAGGGATTAGGGACTTAAATTCAACTTAGAATCATGATAAAAACTTACCTTGGAAGATCTTGAGGTTTGGGATTTGTTGTCTCTGAGTTTAGAGAGAATTTTCGTGAATGGGGTGTTGGGGAAATAAACCCCAACCCCAAATATAACAAGAAAACGCGTAAACCCGACTTTTGACCCGAAAACGTACTTAACGGACCAAACGACGGTTCAAACGACGAACCGTCGATCAGATCGACGGAGCGTCGATCTGCTCCGTCGAATTGGTCAAATTTCCAGTGAACAATTCACAATCGACGGTTCAAAGGACGAACCGTCGATCAGATCGACGAAACGTCGATCAGATCGACGAAACGTCGATCTTCCCGTCGAAGTCACCCATTTTCCAGCGAAGACAGGCTTCAGTAAAATGGGCATAACTCTTTGCAAAGATGTCCATTTGACCTCCATAATATACCGTTGGAAAGCTATTTCAAAGGGCTACAACTTTAATCAAGGATGTTTTCCCAAATTCCAAAATAATAATGGGGTTATAATCGTTGGAAGTATTACCTTCTATAAACTCTCTTGCAAACATGTTCCGTAGAGTGGTTTTCAACTTTGCTTTGCCCAAAGACATTTCTTATGACTTAATTGGTTTTCAAAACACTTTCTATAATCCTCATATTGGTTCCATTATATTATCATCTTATGAGTCAAACTTTCGTCCGAAGTTACGAGGTGTTACAAATGTTGAGCAGACCTGTGATCTCATTCCTATTAAGACAATCACGTATATTGATGGGATTCCACACGTAAAATGGATAGAAGCAGAAGTTACACGAATGAATATTATGGAAAAACTACGTTACGCTATTGTGGGCAAGTTTTTTCAAGGTTGGCCAGCCTTAGAGGAATTGAAGACATTTATACAGTGTAGTGTGGTGCTAAAGGAGTATGTCAAATAGGCTTTCTTAGATATGGACATATATTGATTAGGTGTTCATTATTAGAAGATTATATCAATATCATGTCAAAAGGTGCATATTATTTGAAATCTTCGGATGGATTCATATATCAAATAAGGCCCCTCATTTATGATTCCAAGTTTAAAGTTGATGAAGAAACATCGATGGTCATGGCGTGGATTTCCTTTCCGAATCTATTACATACATTTTTGGTCAAAGAGTCTCTATTCACTCTTGCGTCTGCAGTTGGTAAACCATTGCAATTGGATTTAGCTACTATTAACAAAACCAGACCAAGCTGTGCTAGGGTTAAGATGCAAGTTGATTTGTTGGGAGATCTTCCAAAATCTGTAGTAATGCAAATTGAGGATGAAGAGTTAAAGCAGACTAGGCATGTGATTGTTAAAATCCAGTATGATTACTTACCCAAGAATTGTACTGAATGCAAACTGCAAGGGCATTCCATAGAGGAATGTAGAGTTCTTCACCTAGAGAAGAGAGTGGAGGAAGAGGTCGTTGTTACTGAGGAGCAAAATGCCAAGAAAGAGGACCAAAATGCTAAACATGGTGACACCATTCTATCCAGATATTTGTACCTAAGGTGTTATCAAGTGGAAAGGTTGTAACCTACCCAGATCTCAAGAAACAGGTGGATAGAAGGGATAATAACAAGACAGCAGAGATAGGGGGCAAGGTTCAGTGGTTCAGATTCACAACAAGTATGATGTTTTAAACATCAATGGGGATGAGGATAATGTCAAGGATAGCCAAGGTGGAAAAGATGATAGTAACAATAAAGAAGGGGCTCAAGCTACTGGTGGAGATGGTTGTACAAAGGAAATTCTGTGTGGCAATGATCAAAGCAATTTTGATCAAGTCATAGTAGGACAAAGCAGTAGTGATGTTGCTGATAAAGATAAGATGGAGATGCCAAAGGAAATGAACAACAATGATATGGTAGCTGTAATTAATGGAACTGGTGATAGAATTGAGGATGACACGGTACAACAACAATGTTTAATCATTAGTGATCAAGGGGCTAATTCAAAGGGTACAGAAGATCAGATATAAGTAAAGGAAGTAGTAGACAAGATTTTAATATTTTCACAAGTAGTAAGTCATGAGACTCAAGGGGGGAAGTTGCATAATCTTGAAGAAAATAAAACAGTCTTGGAATCAAGGAATGAGAGGAAAGAAGAATTGAAGGAAGTGACGAAAATCAACATTGATTCTATAGAGCACAGTGTAGTTAAGAAGTCACAACAGTCATCTGATCAGGAGTTGACATCTTCTGAGGGAAGTAACATAAATCCCATCCCTGCCAACAATGAAATGGTTGTTGGGGATATCATTTTTTAAGAGGAGGAAGTGCAAAGTACTTTAGCAGATTCAGGAGACAAAGTTGGAAATTTTGATTCATTGCAAAAATAAGGTCATACTGACATGGAAACTATGGTAGAAGTGGACAAGGGTGACAAATCAGAGGAAATCCAACATACCAAGTCAGAGAAGATAGAAGATTAGTAGATACAAGAACATATAGGGGATCCACAAATTTCAGAGGAGGGTGATGATCACAATTTTACTACTGACTCAAGTGATAAGAACTTGCATGATACGGGTTAAGATGAACAATAGGTTGATTTTCCTAGTATAGATGAGGCTCAAAAATATAATATATTAAATAAGAATGTTCAACAGGATCAACAGGATTAAGTATCAAGAAGTAAGAAAAATTCTTCTAATAAGGTTTTGCATGAGCTAGTCTCTCATAGTCTTCCTGTTCTGAAGGAGATTGAGAAACAAGAAAGATGTACCAGACAGAGTTCAAAAAGTGAGGGTTTAGGAGAAAAGCCTAAGGTGCATGTTGATACTTCTCCAAGAGCATCCAACAAATCGAAAAGAAAAGGGAAGAAACAGGTAGCAAGTGAAACTGTGTTGTCCACTAGGGTTGTGTGAGGACCCACAGCTGGGCGCTAACCATACTGTGAACCCTTGTGCCAGCTGGGCGCTAACCATACTGGACACCATGAACATGATCTGCATGACATGACATACTCAGGTATTGTAGCAGTGAAATCACACATAGTTCGCTACGCGCTGCAGCACTTCGAACCCGTGACCTCAGGCCTTTTGTTCTCCCAAAGGAGACGACTTTCACCAATTGAGCTGCAGCTCAACTGGTAAGAGGCGCTCCTTCGGGGGACAAAAGGCTTGAGGTCACGGGTTCGAGGCGCTGCAGCGTGCTATCTCGAATTGTCTGTGATTTCACTGCCACAATTACTCAGTAGTCCTCACAGTTGCATGTATGGGTAACACCTTCTGTAGGTCATGTATGTATGCACGCATGTATGTATGAGAGGGCAACCCGTTGCATGTATGGGTAACACCTTCGGATCCTCGACAAAAAGTCGCCTTTTTTGTGAGGACCCACAGCTGGGCGCTAACCATACTGTGAACCCCTGGGTACAGCTGGGCGCTAACCATACTGACCCCATGAACATGCGTACATACATACATACATACATGACATGCATACTCAGGTATTGTATGGGCAGGTGCCAACAGACAATTCGATATACGCTGCAGCGACTGGTATCGAACCCGTGACCTCCCCCCTTTTATTCTCCCAAAGGAGACGACTCTCACCAATTGAGCTGCAGCTCAACTGGTAAGAGGCGCTCCTTCGGGGGACAAAAGGCTTAAGGTCACGGGTTCGAGGCGCTGCAGCGTGCTATCTCGAATTGTCTGTGATTTCACTGCCACAATTACTCAGTAGTCCTCACAGTTGCATGTATGGGTAACACCTTCTGTGCGTCATGTATGTATGCATGTCATGTATGTATGAGAGGGCAACCCGTTGTATGTATGGGTAACACCTTCGGATCCTCGACAAAAAGTCGCCTTTTTTTGTGAGGACCCACAGCTGGGCGCTAACCATACTGTGAACCCTTGTGCCAGCTGGGCGCTAACCATACTGGACACCATGAATATGATCTGCATGACATGACATACTCAGGTATTGTAGCAGTGAAATCACACATAGTTCGCTACGCGTTGCAGCACTTCGAACCCGTGACCTTAGGCCTTTTGTTCTCCCAAACGAGACGACTTTCACCAATTGAGCTGCAGCTCAATTGGTAAGAGGCGCTCCATCAGGGGGACAAAGGGCCTGAGGTCACGAGTTCGAAGCGCTGCAGCGTGTGCGAACTGTCTGTGATTTCACTGCCACAATTACTCAGTAGTCCATGCACAGCATGGTTAGCGCCCAGCTGTGGTATGTCAGCATGTCATGTACGTATGTATGTATGAGAGGGCAACCCATTGCATGTATGGGTAACACCTTCGGATCCTCGACAAAAAGTCGCCTTTTTTGTGAGGACCCACAGCTGGGCGCTCACCATACTGTGAACCTCTGGGTACAGCTGGGCGCTAACCATACTGACCCCATGAACATGCGTACATACATATATACATGACATGACATACTGAGGTATTGTATGAGCAAGAATCACAGACAGTTCGCACACGCTGCAGCGCTTCGAACCTGTGACCTCTCCCCTTTTGTTCTCCCGAAGGAGACGACTCTTACCAGTTGAGCTGCAGCTCAATTGGTGAAAGTCGTCTCCTTCGGGAGAACAAAAGGCCTGAGGTCATGGGTTCGAAGTGCTGCAGCGCGTAGCGAACTGTTGTGATTTCACTGCTACAATACCTGAGTATGTCATGTCATGCAGATTATGTTCATGGTGTCCAGTATGGTTAGCGCCCAGCTGGCACAAGGGTTCACAGTATGGTTAGCGCCCAACTGTGGGTCCTCACAAAAAAGGCGAATTTTTGTCGAGGATCCGAAGGTGTTACCCATACATGCAACGGGTTGCCCTCTCATACATACATGCGTACATGACATGCTGACATACCACAGCTGGGCGCTAACCATACTGTGCATGGACTACTGAGTAATTGTGGCAGTGAAATCACAGACAATTCGAGATAGCACGCTGCAGCGCCTCGAACCCGTGACCTCAGGCCTTTCGTCCCCCAAAGGAGCGCCTCTTACCAGTTGAGCTGCAGCTCAATTGGTAAGAGGCGCTCCTTCGGGGGACAAAAGGCTTGAGGTCACGGGTTCGAGGCGCTGCAGCGTGCTATCTCGAATTGTCTGTGATTTCACTGCCACAATTACTCAGTAGTCCTCACAGTTGCATGTATGGGTAACACCTTCTGTGGGTCATGTATGTATGCATGTCATGTATGTACGAGAGGGCAACCCGTTGCATGTATGGGTAACACCTTCGGATCCTCGACAAAAAGTCGCCTTTTTTGTGAGGACCCACAGCTGGGCGCTAACCATACTGTGAACCCTTGTGCCAGCTGGGCGCTAACCATACTGGACACCATGAACATGATCTGCATGACATGACATACTCAGGTATTGTATGAGCAAGAATCACAGACAGTTCGCACACGCTGCAGCACTTCGAACCCATGACCTCAGGCCTTTTGTTCTCCCGAAGGAGACGACTTTCACCAATTGAGCTGCAGCTCAATTGGTAAGAGTCGTCTCCTTCGGGAGAACAAAAGGGGAGAGGTCACGGGTTCGAAGCGCTGCAGCGTGTGCGAACTGTCTGTGATTCTTGCTCATACAATACCTCAGTATGTCATGTCATGCAGATCATGTTCATGGTGTCCAGTATGGTTAGCGCCCAGCTGGCACAAGGGTTCACAGTATGGTTAGCGCCAGCTGTGGGTCCTCACAGGTTGCTTCAAAGAGGGTTGTTGCAAAGAGTTCTAGTAAATGATGATCAAATCATTTATTTGGAATATAAGATCTATAAGGACTCAGAAAGCCTTTCATAGGCTTCAAATGCTACATAGACATCACAAATTTATGTTTATTGCTCTACTGGAACCTTTTCAAGAGGTTAGGCACATCCAGAGTTACAGGAGGAAATTGAATATGCCTTTAGCTGCTGCGAATTGCAATGGGAAAATATGGTATTTTTCTAATGATGTCGTAGATGTGGAATTTATATTGGACACTGTGCAACAAATAACTCTTAAGTTGCACTTACAAGAGTTTAATAGATCAATGATCATTACTCTTGTGTATGCCAAGTGTGATGGAGAGACTGGAATTGTGGGAAAATATGTATCAGGTGGCTGATAATATGAATCTTCCTTGGCTTGTGGAGGTGACTTTAATGTAGTTTTAAATGAAGAGGAAAAGATAGGTGGAACTCCTATTATTCCCCTTGATTATGAAGATTTTGCAAATTGCATTGGATCATGTGAACTGTTGGCGGTTGGTTTTAAAGGGAGTCCATTTACTTGGTGAAATGGCAGAGCTGGAAATGACTGCATATTTGAAAGGCTAGATAGAATACTTATCAATCAAGAGATGCAAAATTGGTTTGGAAGATTGGAGGTTGAACACTGAGCAAGAACAGGCTCAGATCATTCTCCTCTTCTTATTTCTTGTGGTGTTCAAGGACAACATATTTATAGGCGTTTTAGATTATTGAAATTATGGACAGATAATGCATCATTCAAAGAAGTAGTATTGCAGCATTGGAAGGCACCAGAAATTGGAGATCCATTTTGTGGATTTTAAGTTGAAAATGAAGAACACCAAATTAGCTTTGAAGAGATGAAGTCAAGATACATTTGGAGATATTTTTAAATAGGTGATTATCAGGGAGGACATTGTGAAGATCAAAGAGCAATTATTTGAAGATTCTCCTACTGATATTAATAGAATGGTGCTACATCAGGCACAAGCAGAATATAAGAGGTACTTGCACTTTGAAGAAGAGTTTTAGAGGCAGAAGGCTGGTGTTACATGGTTTGATGAAGGAGAAAGAAATACTAGATTCTTTCACAATCTAGTGAATGGAAAAAGGAGGAGGTTGCAGCTGAAAAAGATCCAGAATGAACAAGGAGTATGGTTAGAGGAAGAGGAACAAATAGCAGATGAAGCAATCAGGTTTTATCAGAGCCAATTTTCTCAAGATACTAGTCACACAAATTTTTCTTTGTTGCAATATATACCTGAGATGATCTCTACTGGGGAAAACTTAATGTTGTGTGATTCTCCTACCTTAGAGGAAGTGAAGAAGGCAGTTTTTGAGTTGCATGGGGATAGTGCTTGTGGCCCGGATGGTTTCACAGGATATTTTTTCCAATCATGCTGGGAAATAGTGAGTATAGATATAGTGAAGATCACTCAGGCTTTCTTTGATGGTCAAACTCTTCCTAAGTCAATAACTCACACAAACATGGTTATTCTTTCAAAGAAAAATGATGTTCTAACCTATTCTGATATGAGGCCCATAAGCTTGAGTAATTTCATCAATAAAGTATTGTCAAGGGTGGTGCATGACAGGTTAGAAAAGGTGTTGCCATATCTTATTTCTGCAAATTAGTCTGGATTTGTGAAGGGAAGGAATATTATAGAAAATGTGTTGTTAACACAGGAGATAGTGACTGACATCAGGAAAAGGGGTAAACCAGCAAATGTTATAATTAAACTTGACATGACAAAGGCCTATGATAGAGTGTCATGGTCTTTTCTCATCGAAGTTTTGAAGAAAATGGGATTTTCAGAGATGTTTTTGGATATGATATGGAGACTATTAGCTAATAATTGGTATTCTATTTTGATTAATGGTCAAGCTCATGGATTCTTCCATTCAATAAGGGGAGTTAAACAAGGGGACCCTCTATCACCTACACTATTCCTTCTATCAGTAGAAGTTCTAAAAAGATCATTGAATTCTTTATTTGAAAATGATATGTATGTTGGATTTGGTATGCCAAAGTGGAGTGTCAATTTAAATCACCTTGCTTATACAGATGACACAATCATTTTCACCTCAGCAAATCAAGCTTCCTTAGATATGATAATGCAGACACTACAGGAGTATGAGTAACAATCGCGTCAGAAGATAAAAAAGCAGAAGAGTGACTTATATGTACATACAAATGTGTCCAATGAGTTGGTACATCTGGTGCAACAAAGAACTGGTATGACTAGAGGACAATTTCCTTTTATCTATTTGGGCTGTCCTATTACTCATGCTAGGAAGAGAAAAGTTTATTATGCTGAGATCATCAAAAAGGTGAAAGATAAGTTACAAGCATGGAAAGATAGAATACTTTCATATGGAGGAAAATCAGTACTATTTACATCTGTATTACAAAGTATCCGCATTCATTTACTGTCTGAACTGGTACCTCCAAAATGTGTGATTAATGAGATACGTAAAGTGTTTGCAAAGTTCGTTTGGAGCAACAAGGTAGAAGGGAAAAATAGACATTGGTCCTCTTGGCCTAATATTTGCTTGCCTAGACATAGAAGGGGATTGGGATTTAGATCCATGTTTGATGTGTCCAAAGCAATGTTTGCCAAGCTATGGTGGAAATTTAGGACTGGTAAATCTTTATGTACTACATTTATGTGGAACAAATACTGTAAAATGCAAATTCCTTCACTGGTTTAATGGAGAGGTGGATCTCAGGTGTGGAAAATGATGTTGGAAAATAGAGATCTACTAGAGAAACAAATATGGTGGGTGTCACACCCCATTTTTTACCCGGAGGTTAAAATTAGAAGTACGACGTATTGGAGATTCCTGTTTTTTTGTTTGTTGTTTTTAAGGAGTCGCCACCTAATTACTTATGGTGAATTAGGACACCTAAAGTTTATTAAAGTTATGTTTAAAGTTAACTCTGTTTAAGGTCTGCGAAACTTAAGATTCTAGGTAAGGGTTCAATTAGTCTAAAGGGAAGGTATTAGGCATCCTTTAAGACCCATTAACAATGGTTAACCGACCGGACTTATGATTAATTAGGCTAAATGTAAATATAATATTACAGGAAAAAGGAAAGTAATTTTATAAGTATGGCCAAAGTTATAGATAAATATGTAAGGATGCTATTTAAAATAGAACTTATAAAAATAATGATAATTCGTATAAAAGAGTGCTTTTAATGCTATTTTGAAATACGATTTATAAATGTTGTTAGAGTTTAAGACGAAAGTATAATAGCGTTATTTAAAGTAATACTTATAGAAAATAGTAATCGCATAAAAGAGTTTAGTTAAAAATAAACTAAAAGGAAAGCGGGATATGTAATGTTCGTATATGGAGGAAATGACTAAAATTTAAAAGAGTTATTTAAATAAAAAAAAAGTTTTTAAAGATTATTCTAGACAAATATGTATTTCAATATGGATTTGCTTAAGTGTTGGAAATAATCTAAGGTGAAAGAGTTGTTCGTTGAGTTAGTTTGCTTTTTGTTTCTTAGAATAAGCTAACCTAGTGTAAGATTTGGAGCGTTTTAAAAATTTCTAAAATAGAAAAGTATAATTTGGTTCCCTTAGTCAAAAGTATATAGTCATGATACTTTGAAAATCAATTATTCTAAAAGATAAATATTAATAAATAATTTCGACATAAACTAATGGAGCTAATTGTTAGTTTTCTCTTTGAATTAACTACCCACAACTAAACTGAAATCCCCAATGTTACTAAAGTTTATCTAAATTAGCAAACACAATGTTAATCATACAATACGCGTTAAATGCACATAAAAGAACAAAATAAAAAGGATGATGGAATAGATATAACGGAGATGGGCCCAACCCATCTCCTTGGACTGTTACGATTTGCTGATGGCTGGGCCTCGGCCCAGATTTCATTTTTTGTTTTTTCTTGCTGTGGACAGAGGATAGGAAAGGAGAAGATCCCGTTGGGCTATGGCCCAACACCAAATGCGGGAGATGATGAGTCCGAGAGACCCGTGTGCGATGTTCATGCATAAAATGAAAAGGAAAAGATTAGTATACGAACCATAAACGGATTCAAACACGCGAGATAGAACGAAAAAATGAAGCAGCCGATTATACGTATATGTCACGTATATTTTAGTATATCTCATGTATACATAGATATATAAACAACTGTAGGTGCATTGGAAGTATTCCAACCGGCTAATTAAGCTATTATGATCACAATCATAGTTCCCAAACAACAAACAAAACAACCCAGCAGATAGGGAGCACGGCAGATTAGCATTATTTGTTCCAAAGAGAAGATTCAAACATGAAGCAAGGCAAAACAGAACCTTCATCAGGGATTGATGATCAACAAAGGTGCGCAAACAACAGTTTTGTTTTCCCTGATAAGCAATCTCAATATTCTATTCTATTATAATTCAAATGGCTCAGCAAAAGAAAAGAAAATATGAGCACCAATGAAGGAGTCCATACAGAGATGAAGCCAGTTGAAGCTGGCTGAAAACTACAGCAGTTTTTTTTTTTTAAAAAAAGGCAAGGGACATCAATTCAATACTCCACAAGACATTTATCGAGCGGAGCAATCTATTCGCAATTTAGTGGCTTTAATTTAATCAGGAACTGCCTATAGCTATTCAACAGCTTCTAAGCAAGCAGGAGAAAAGATATTGAATAAGTAGAGTCGAAGTCATGGCAGCACACAAATATCTGGAAACAGCATAATGCAGCAAGGAGGTAAACATAACATACATGATAGATTGCTATAATTAGGATAGGTTAATTAACATATAGCATTCAAGAGGATGAAAGGGAAAACAAAGAGGAGGGACTGGAATATAGGTGAAACAACCCACAATCATGAAAATTGAGCAGAAAGTTCAGCAACTTATTGTTCAGAGAAAGCAAAAAAAAGAACAGTTTGAGAAGATTTATAACATGGGATGCATTAACATTTAGTCCCGACCCAGATATTATCAGCATAGTTTATATACTAAACTCATGTACATTTTTTTTTTTTTTAAAGAGTGTGTGGTAGTGAATATACCCTGTATATCTGGTATATCACTGGACAGTCTCTAGAGAAGCCCAGACGATAAGGGCATAAACAGCCAGCTGAATCATGCTAAGGAGTTAACACTCGATGACCACATATAAACAGTACTAAAAAAACAACAGGGCACACCTACCATGATGAAAGCAAACAGGCTTAATTTGGGAGCGGACTGATCTTTCATGCAACATATAGAGCAAACAGCCTAGACAGAAACCCATATTATTTCAAAAGTAATGGAAACTGGGTCTCGGACACACTAATTGGGTTCTGACCTTATGTGCATTAGACTTTGAGCAAGAGACTAATATCATTCTCAGAACAAAGATGACTAAATGAGACTGAGCCATACGATAATCAGGCTAAGCAAATCAAGAATATCACACTAAGCAGATGATGCCATTAAACTAAACTTAAGCATGGTCATTAAACCGAACAGAATCTGGACAATAAACACATAACTGGGCTGATTTCTGAACTTTGAACAAGGAAATTATGCTACTCTTTTAAACAGATCCTGATGTTAAGCATATCAAATATTAGAACCAATCGTTATCAAGAAGTCATCTAAACCTGAGCGTATTGGTTAATAACATGATTTTAAGACTATTATTACCAGTTGACATCTAATGCATCGAACCATACTTCAACAATAAGCATGCTTGAAACTGAGCATATAGCTATAGATTAACATTAAACAGAGATTCCTAATCAAACATATGAACGGATTTGACGCCCAATCTAAATCAATTATCAATCAAGTGACACGACTAGCACACCAAGCGGGCATGAAATTCATTGAATAAAATTAACTAGGACTAACTAACTTCAGAGAATCGACTCATATGAATACCCGATAGAGATTCAAGCCATATTTTCAGATGAAACACTGAATGCGCTAAATGAGCAGCAACCATTATTAAACGAAAAAAATGTAGCTTCCTATCTTTATGACCTCGGATATACAGAATTTTATCGCAACATCCAACTTGAAACTAAAAACACTTTAATCATGCAACCAAAAAAAAATCACCGACACAGATAAGAGTTAGATCGAAACCAAAGGGAAAAAGAGGAGGGTGGCACTGACCTGCTTTGCGCGCAGTGAACTGAGGTCGTCGGGGTCTCGAATCTACACTCGAATGCGATGAACTCGAACCCGAAAATAGTCTTCCAAATCGAAAATTTTGATGGAATCGATTACTCTCTTCAAAGAGAAGTTTGGTTTGATTTTTTAAATAATCCTGAATGTAAGTGAAAGAATGATTCGAAACACACTGGGATTTGAACAGATTCGAAATCTAAAGTAACGGAAGGGTCCAAATGTTGAATGTGGTAAAATCTCCCCCCTTTTTCAGAACAATTCGTCCTAGATTTATAGGGCTTCGTGTGGTTTGAGAAAGAGAGGAGCGTGGACAGAGAGTGGGGGACAGCGACGAGTGGGAGTGGTGTCGGGTGAGTGGAGGCGGAGGAAAGGGGGAAAAGGAAGAAAGAGAGATGAAGAGGCGGAAAGAAGAAGCGGGAATGGAGGAGAAGAAGAAGGCGAAAAAGAAGGAGAAAATGGAGGAAGGGAGATGGAGGCGGAAGAGATTGAGAAGAGAAAAAGAAGAGCATGAGGGATTAGGGTAGAAAAGTGAAGGGGTTGGGCTGGTCGGGTCGCGGAATTGTTTGGGCTGGTCCGTTTTGGGCTGGCCTATTAATTTAAATATGGGCTGATATAAATGTGGATTGGATATTAAAAATGTGGGTTGCTTATTCGGGTAGGGAAATAATATTACATTTGTATTTTGGGCCATTAATTTGGCTGAAAATTGTTGGTCCTTCCTCCGCTATTTTAATTATTTTCAGGCTTCTAATTCAGTAACTAGTACAATATTTATTATGTGAAGATAAATAGTAATTAATATGTAGAAAAATAAGGATTTTAGAAAATGTTGTCTTGTAATTAATTTTAACGAGTCCACCCGAAAAAAATGAAACGATGACTAACCGTTTAAAATCTGTGATAAAGTAATACTTATAATGTTAAAAAATAAAAGTAGCGAAAATAATAGTAGTGAAAATAAAGTATTTAGCTCGTCAGTAAATTTAGAAAACCGGGTAAATTAAATAGGAGAGGGACAAAATTGGGTGTCAACAGATGCCCCTCTTCGACCGGAGATGATGTAAGAATCTTCGGGCGAAGAAGTTGACGTAGTAGCCAATTTTGTTTGGACCAACGAATATGAATTTATAAGAAAGTACGATTTAGGAAAATTGATGGTAAATATTATGAGGACCGAAGGAATTATGGAAAATTATGACCGAATCTCGGTTTCGAGTTGCCTACATACCTCGGGCTGCACGAGGATCAGGCCATGTGTAGTTCGAAAGTTTTTGTGGATTCATAATCTTGTAGGGGTTGTGGACAGGTGACGAGAGCGTTCAAGAATGGAACACATGCTTATAGCCTCCTAATTATAAATGTGGCGCGCAACACACCTTTAAGTAGGACTCTACAAGGCACGATGTGAATTCTTCAAAGATGCCCCAGTGTTGAGTTATGGAGACACTGGGGTGTAGAAAGGAATATGAGATTGTGAAAAGAGTAGATTGAGTAGAGTTTTAGCGGAGGATGTGAAAGAGAATTTAACCTACGTACCACGTGTTTGTGGACATAGGCGGAATTGAGTTCGAGAGTAGATTCGTGACCTTTGCTTGTGAGTTTGGTATTCCTCTTTAGCAAATTTGCCCCAGTTCACTGCGTAAGATAAAGTTCCACGTTGTGTTGTGTCCCTGCAGGTTGTATTTTCTGCCAAAACTGAAATTCATGTCAAAATTAGTAATAAAGTTAACAGTGTAAAACTATAAAGAGTGTAAATTATAGTAAATAGATTGGGGGAATGAAAAATGAAGCCGTGTGGCCAATGTTCTCTCTGGTTGTCTTCAGGGACTTGAATGAATGTGTGATGCGCATGCTAGGGATGTAATAATATCTCCCGCTGCATTGGAAGATGATAGTGATAAGGTCTCCGGCTGTCTTCCGGGACTCGATGATAAATGATATCTGCGAATTTTAAGGTAAATTCATTAAAGCGGTAAGGTAGATGATGAAATAAAGGAATGAAGTAAGGAGAAAAATAAGTGTGTAGCCGTTTGGCTTATGCAAGTGAGGCCGTGTAGCCGGGTGATGTCTCCGATGGTTGTCGGGACTCAATGATATGCTGATGAGGCTATATAGCCAAACGATGTCTCCGGTTGTCTTCGGAGGCTCAATGATAATTCCTGTAAAGTTCAGGGTAAAATTGTTAAAGTTGGTAAAGTAAATGATAAAGTAGAGAGTAAAGTCAAAGTGTAGCCGTCTGGCTTATGCGTATTGAGGCCGTGTGGCCATGCGATGTCTCTGGTTGTCTTCAGAGATTTGATGATGATTCCCGTAAAGTCCAGGATAAAGTTGTAAAGTGGACGATGTCTCCGGTTGTCTTCGGAGGCTCCAATGATAATTCCTGTAAAGTTCAGGGTAAAATCGTTAAAGTTGGTAAAGTGAATGATAAAGTAGAGAGTAAAGTCATAGTGTAGCCGTCTGGCTTATGCATGTGAGGCTGTATAGCCGAATGATGCCCCCGGTTGTCTTCGGGGACTTGATGCTATGTCTCCGGTTGTCTTCGGGGACTTGATGTTGTGTCTCCGGTTGTCTTCGGGGACTTAATGTTGATTCCTGTAAAGTTCAGGGCAAAGTGGTTAAAGCAGGTAAAGAAGGTAATAAAGTATGGAGTAAAGTGATAGCATAGCCGTTTGGCTGATGATGTCGACGGTATTGTGACAGGCTGAATTAATGACGCGTAATCCTGATTTGATTCGTCTTTAACGATGCTTTTCGTCGCGATTGATAGACTTGACTATTGATCTTGCGGTCCTTTAATTCCTGTACTCAAAGAAAAATTCTTAGTTTGGGAGGGGGAAGTTGATTCGTGTTGACTCGAAGCTTGTCGTTGTTGGCGCTTCATTTGTCTTGTTTGTTTGGATCTCGTGATCTCTGTTTAAGCCTCGGTAGATGAACAGTAGTGAAAATGATTGAAAGAAAGTATTTCATTTGAAAGGTAGGTATATAAGAATATGTATAAGGAAATGTAACTATATGTAGATAAGTTGAGAAATATGTATGTGTAAATGTATGTACGTAAGGAAAGATATACATGTAAATTTATGTATGTAAGTTGTAAAATATTCTGCCAACTTCGGATTGTGACACTTCTAAAGTAATTGGTTCATAATACTTCCTGTCTGGTAGTCTTAATCTTGTCGATGCACAATTATTCTTTTGCCTATATTTTTTTCTAAAAAAAAAATATGCCCCAGTTTTGGTTCTGAGGGGTGTACTAAATTTATGTTGCGGTGTGACCGAACCTTATATAGGTTGCCTACGTATCCGCCGAGGAATCAGGTCAGAACGTAGTTCGTAAGTTCATAACAAAAATGGTCTGAAGTTTTCTAATAAAGGGACCGAACCCGATGTGGATTGCCTACGTATCCCACCAAGGGAATCAGGTCGGCGTAGTTCTACTATATCTATGGTAAAGGGTTTGTTGGATTTTATCTAGGTGTGACGGATCTGTATGTTGATAGTCTATGAATTCCTCCGGGGGAATCAGGCCCTATGTGGTTTTCTTTGTGTAAGGATTTTTGGATTTTCTGTTATAGCGCAACCGAACCTTATGTGGGCTGCGTAGTTCGTACGGATAAGATTTTTTTTTTTTTTTTTTTTTTTTTTTTTTTTTTTTTTTTTTAAAAGCAACCGAACCCTTTGTGGGCTGCCTACGTATCCCACCAAAGGAATCAGGTCAGCGTAGTTCGTATATAAATGGTAAAAGGTTGCAAACTAGGTTGTCTAACCTAATGTCGTACTTTGATTTCTTCTTGAATTGCTAGCTTTTAGGCTTATGTTATCACCTATCGGCTATTTCAATTCTTGTGAGTGGAATCTTGTCTTGTCCCCCTAGTTTCTTTGTTACTCTCTCGGAATGTGTGTTGTCTATTCGTACATTTCATGTCACAATCGTAGAGTTGACAGTTTTGATAAATAAATTAGAAAATAGATGATTAAGAAAAATCAGAAATGCATTCATAGTTTTGCAATTCAAGCTTCCACAAGGTGAAGCAAAACAAACAAAATTTTGAGTACGGTTCAAGCATCAATAAAAGAAAACAAGTTCACTACATGTTCATGCTACCAAGGCTCCCGACGGATCGAGGACGGAGTAGTCCAATTCTTCAGAGTCTTTCCTGGTTCGGCGCCCCATATTGTCAGTGCCTTGGTGTTGCGAGTAGTTGTATTGGATTGTTCCCACGAGAGCGACAAAGTTGTTGATCTGACTCTTTCCGCACTGGACTCCTCTAAATCTTGGTATTTCCGTGAGCAGGCAAAGGATTGTTGACCACATTGGGCTTAGCTTCAGCGAGCTGAATTACTCCTTCCTTAATCAGGGCTTCGATTTTGTTTTTAAGCCCATAGCAATCTTCAGTGGCGTGCCCAACAACTCCAGAGTGGTATGCGCAGCTTTTGGAACCATCAAACCATTTTGGGATAGGCTCGGGAATTTTTCCTTCAATCGGTTGTATTATGCCTGCTGCTTTCATTCTTTCGAACAATTGAGCCAAGGGTTCAGCGATCTGAGTGTAATTGCGGGTGTTTTTGGTGTCAGGGTTTGGACGAGCTCTAGGTATAGTATGTGGTCGATTTTGGTAAGTTGGAGCTTGGTTGGGTTGATACGGGCGTGGGTTTTGATGCGGAGGTGCTCGGGGTTGGTAGTAGTTTGCTTGGGTGTTGTAAACGGGGTAAGGAGGTAGTGGAGCTTGGTAGGGTTCAGGGTAGTGGTAAGGGTGGAAAGTTTGTTGTGGGTGGTTAAAGTATGGAATGGCTTGGCTCGGCTCATGTCCTTGAGCGTTCATGACTGCAGCGACATCTTCCTTCTTCTTTTTAATCCCGTTGATAGAACCAGATTGTATAGCTTTGTTCATTGCTTGTAAAGCAATAAGATCCTGAATTTTCCCCGATTTGATTCCTTCTTCCAGTGCTTCTCCCATTCGAACAATTTCTGTGAATTTTTGTCCCATCATACCTATCATTTTCTCGTAAAATATGCCAGCCTGGCATTCAATGAAGGTAGCAGTCATTTCCCTATCATTCATCGGAGGTTGAACCCTGGCTGCTTCTGACCTCCAACGTAACGCATATTCGCGGAACGTCTCAGTTGACTTCCTGGTTAACTTAGTCATGTAAACTCTATCTGGTGTGATATCGGTGTTAAAACTGAACCTGTCCATAAAGTCTTGCGCCATGTCACTCCAACCACGCCATTTACGGACATCCTGTTGTGTATACCAAGTAAGTGCTTCGCCAGATAAGCTTCTTATGAAGAGCTTCATCCTTATGCTCTGGTCTCTACCCACTCCAACCAGTTTGTCACAATAAGCCCTTAAGTGTGTATGAGGGTCGCCTGTTCCATTGAATGTATCAAATTTTGGCGGTTTGTAGCCTACGGGTAAATCGACGTCAGGTTGAACACAGAGATCTTCGTATTCTACACTCTTGGTTCCTCTAGCAACTTGAAGGTTTCTCATTGCTTCTTTGAGACTGTGGATCTCTTTTAGCAATATGTTATTTGCCCCTGCCTTTGCATCCTTTTCCATTTCCTCGTATTGATCTACCTCGGGTTGGAACCTGACCGTTATTGGATTGGTAAAGGCTTGTGTTTCTGTGGCATATACCGGAGGAACGCACTGTGCATTAGGGGTGACAAAGTGTGCCCCGTGTATATGCTGGGTTGGATAAGTTTGGGCGATGGGAGTGTTTTGGACTGGAGGGGTTGTGTTATAAGTGGTGTTCGCAGGTGGTTGGTTTGGTGGGTTTAGAGGAATAGTTGTAGGAATATAGGGAGTGTGAACTAGCGATTGGCTTGGTGGGTTGATGGGTGGTGGATTATGAGTAGTATAGGTAGTGTAAATGGGTGGTTGATTTTGTGGAGGAGCATAGCTAGTGTAAGTGGGAGGTTGACTTTGTGGAGGAGTATAGTTAATGTAAGTGGGTGGTTGACTTTGTGGGGGAGTACAGGTGGATGATGGGTTTGGTGGATTTGCGGGGGTGACCGGAGGTACGTTGTGGTTGGTAGGTGCATTGTTTTGGGGAGGAAAATGCTCAGGAACTGGGGATTCGAGTGATGGGAAACGAGGTGGTTCTGGTGCAGTATTGCTAGGTTCAGAAGGTGAATTTTGGAGGGTGATGGATAAATTGGTCAAATCTCTAACCCGATTTAGTTCTCCACGTAGATTCTCAATTTCTTGAGTCAGGCGGGCGATATGTTCATCCCGTTGAATAGCAGTTCCGTGTTCGGAAATCTCGGGCGGATCGCTTGAGATCACGATGTTTTCTACACCAGTTGGAATAGATGCGGCCGGATCGGGCATAGTAATTTCATTTCCTTGAACAACCCAACTACGTTCAGGTAACGATGATGTCTTTGATCTCGTGACGTAAGGATGATCGGCCATCGAGTGTCAACACGAATCAACTCTCTTTTTGGGGATAAGATAGAAGAAACACAAAGTATAAATGATGTTAGTCTCATGAACACATCTAGGTAAAGTCGAGATCACGTAAAGTCAAGTAAGACCTGTAGCAAATAATTCATCGAATAAAGTCAAACAAGTTGTCAAATAAATGTAAACAATTATATTAAACAATAATAACGCGTCCTAATATGCATGTGACCTCTTTGTGCCAGAGGTAGGCCTAACGTTTGTTTGAAGGATAAAGTGTGCCATAATACGTCATCCCGTTGCTTTGATTAATTAAACAGATTCTATTTCTCAAAATAAAGTACAAGATAATGTAATATTTATTACATGTCAAATGAATACAACATAAAGTGTTTCCTAATCTAAATAAAGTAAATACAATTTTGCTATATCTAAATTTCAGCTCCGTTTTGTGATGTCATTGATCTTTGTCATTTGTTGTACTCCAATGCAAATCCATACCTGTCATAGAAATGTTAATCATTCCCTCCTTCCTAAAGTTTAATTAATTAGAGCAAGTAGTCAATATTTAGGCACAGTTAACCTTCAAACATGCACATAAAGTATGATTGGTGTCACTCGGGGTCGTGAACCCGCTTGGACGTTTGGGTAAAGTCATCTAATGGATTTAATGCACCAAGGGTATTAAACCTCCTAGGTCATGAAATGTATGCTCTTAATAGAGGGTGTTGGTTTAGCTCTATCTTAGGCTGACTAAGAGTTGGCTTCCTATGACACAAGGTTCTCCCAAGCGGACAACTTGGGAGTGGAAAGTCCGTGGCCGTCGACTGCACCGCTGATCGACTAAATCCACAAGATCAATCCAACTAAAGGGGTAATTTAGTAGTGAACGGGCGCGAACCGCGAAGCCGTTTTAAGTGTGTGAATATGTGTGAGTTTTCCAGAAGTGGAGGAAATATGAACGGAATGACAGTTTATCAAAGCAGTAACACATAAACAGTTTATATCAAACAAACAGTTTATATCAAGCAAACAATTAATAGCATGTAAAAACAGTTAACAAACAAATAAAGTAATCAAAATAAGCACACAAAACCTATTTAAACTAAGTCCGTTATGGTTAGAACCTAGGTATGATTCCCCAGCAGAGTCGCCAAGCTGTCACACCCCATTTTTTACCCGGAGGTTAAAATTAGAAGTACGACGTATTGGAGATTCCTGTTTTTTTGTTTGTTGTTTTTAAGGAGTCGCCACCTAATTACTTATGGTGAATTAGGACACCTAAAGTTTATTAAAGTTATGTTTAAAGTTAACTCTGTTTAAGGTCTGCGAAACTTAAGATTCTAGGTAAGGGTTCAATTAGTCTAAAGGGAAGGTATTAGGCATCCTTTAAGACCCATTAACAATGGTTAACCGACCGGACTTATGATTAATTAGGCTAAATGTAAATATAATATTACAGGAAAAAGGAAAGTAATTTTATAAGTATGGCCAAAGTTATAGATAAATATGTAAGGATGCTATTTAAAATAGAACTTATAAAAATAATGATAATTCGTATAAAAGAGTGCTTTTAATGCTATTTTGAAATACGATTTATAAATGTTGTTAGAGTTTAAGACGAAAGTATAATAGCGTTATTTAAAGTAATACTTATAGAAAATAGTAATCGCATAAAAGAGTTTAGTTAAAAATAAACTAAAAGGAAAGCGGGATATGTAATGTTCGTATATGGAGGAAATGACTAAAATTTAAAAGAGTTATTTAAATAAAAAAAAAGTTTTTAAAGATTATTCTAGACAAATATGTATTTCAATATGGATTTGCTTAAGTGTTGGAAATAATCTAAGGTGAAAGAGTTGTTCGTTGAGTTAGTTTGCTTTTTGTTTCTTAGAATAAGCTAACCTAGTGTAAGATTTGGAGCGTTTTAAAAATTTCTAAAATAGAAAAGTATAATTTGGTTCCCTTAGTCAAAAGTATATAGTCATGATACTTTGAAAATCAATTATTCTAAAAGATAAATATTAATAAATAATTTCGACATAAACTAATGGAGCTAATTGTTAGTTTTCTCTTTGAATTAACTACCCACAACTAAACTGAAATCCCCAATGTTACTAAAGTTTATCTAAATTAGCAAACACAATGTTAATCATACAATACGCGTTAAATGCACATAAAAGAACAAAATAAAAAGGATGATGGAATAGATATAACGGAGATGGGCCCAACCCATCTCCTTGGACTGTTACGATTTGCTGATGGCTGGGCCTCGGCCCAGATTTCATTTTTTGTTTTTTCTTGCTGTGGACAGAGGATAGGAAAGGAGAAGATCCCGTTGGGCTATGGCCCAACACCAAATGCGGGAGATGATGAGTCCGAGAGACCCGTGTGCGATGTTCATGCATAAAATGAAAAGGAAAAGATTAGTATACGAACCATAAACGGATTCAAACACGCGAGATAGAACGAAAAAATGAAGCAGCCGATTATACGTATATGTCACGTATATTTTAGTATATCTCATGTATACATAGATATATAAACAACTGTAGGTGCATTGGAAGTATTCCAACCGGCTAATTAAGCTATTATGATCACAATCATAGTTCCCAAACAACAAACAAAACAACCCAGCAGATAGGGAGCACGGCAGATTAGCATTATTTGTTCCAAAGAGAAGATTCAAACATGAAGCAAGGCAAAACAGAACCTTCATCAGGGATTGATGATCAACAAAGGTGCGCAAACAACAGTTTTGTTTTCCCTGATAAGCAATCTCAATATTCTATTCTATTATAATTCAAATGGCTCAGCAAAAGAAAAGAAAATATGAGCACCAATGAAGGAGTCCATACAGAGATGAAGCCAGTTGAAGCTGGCTGAAAACTACAGCAGTTTTTTTTTTTTTTAAAAAGGCAAGGGACATCAATTCAATACTCCACAAGACATTTATCGAGCGGAGCAATCTATTCGCAATTTAGTGGCTTTAATTTAATCAGGAACTGCCTATAGCTATTCAACAGCTTCTAAGCAAGCAGGAGAAAAGATATTGAATAAGTAGAGTCGAAGTCATGGCAGCACACAAATATCTGGAAACAGCATAATGCAGCAAGGAGGTAAACATAACATACATGATAGATTGCTATAATTAGGATAGGTTAATTAACATATAGCATTCAAGAGGATGAAAGGGAAAACAAAGAGGAGGGACTGGAATATAGGTGAAACAACCCACAATCATGAAAATTGAGCAGAAAGTTCAGCAACTTATTGTTCAGAGAAAGCAAAAAAAAGAACAGTTTGAGAAGATTTATAACATGGGATGCATTAACATTTAGTCCCGACCCAGATATTATCAGCATAGTTTATATACTAAACTCATGTACATTTTTTTTTTTTTAAAGAGTGTGTGGTAGTGAATATACCCTGTATATCTGGTATATCACTGGACAGTCTCTAGAGAAGCCCAGACGATAAGGGCATAAACAGCCAGCTGAATCATGCTAAGGAGTTAACACTCGATGACCACATATAAACAGTACTAAAAAAACAACAGGGCACACCTACCATGATGAAAGCAAACAGGCTTAATTTGGGAGCGGACTGATCTTTCATGCAACATATAGAGCAAACAGCCTAGACAGAAACCCATATTATTTCAAAAGTAATGGAAACTGGGTCTCGGACACACTAATTGGGTTCTGACCTTATGTGCATTAGACTTTGAGCAAGAGACTAATATCATTCTCAGAACAAAGATGACTAAATGAGACTGAGCCATACGATAATCAGGCTAAGCAAATCAAGAATATCACACTAAGCAGATGATGCCATTAAACTAAACTTAAGCATGGTCATTAAACCGAACAGAATCTGGACAATAAACACATAACTGGGCTGATTTCTGAACTTTGAACAAGGAAATTATGCTACTCTTTTAAACAGATCCTGATGTTAAGCATATCAAATATTAGAACCAATCGTTATCAAGAAGTCATCTAAACCTGAGCGTATTGGTTAATAACATGATTTTAAGACTATTATTACCAGTTGACATCTAATGCATCGAACCATACTTCAACAATAAGCATGCTTGAAACTGAGCATATAGCTATAGATTAACATTAAACAGAGATTCCTAATCAAACATATGAACGGATTTGACGCCCAATCTAAATCAATTATCAATCAAGTGACACGACTAGCACACCAAGCGGGCATGAAATTCATTGAATAAAATTAACTAGGACTAACTAACTTCAGAGAATCGACTCATATGAATACCCGATAGAGATTCAAGCCATATTTTCAGATGAAACACTGAATGCGCTAAATGAGCAGCAACCATTATTAAACGAAAAAAATGTAGCTTCCTATCTTTATGACCTCGGATATACAGAATTTTATCGCAACATCCAACTTGAAACTAAAAACACTTTAATCATGCAACCAAAAAAAAATCACCGACACAGATAAGAGTTAGATCGAAACCAAAGGGAAAAAGAGGAGGGTGGCACTGACCTGCTTTGCGCGCAGTGAACTGAGGTCGTCGGGGTCTCGAATCTACACTCGAATGCGATGAACTCGAACCCGAAAATAGTCTTCCAAATCGAAAATTTTGATGGAATCGATTACTCTCTTCAAAGAGAAGTTTGGTTTGATTTTTTAAATAATCCTGAATGTAAGTGAAAGAATGATTCGAAACACACTGGGATTTGAACAGATTCGAAATCTAAAGTAACGGAAGGGTCCAAATGTTGAATGTGGTAAAATCTCCCCCCTTTTTCAGAACAATTCGTCCTAGATTTATAGGGCTTCGTGTGGTTTGAGAAAGAGAGGAGCGTGGACAGAGAGTGGGGGACAGCGACGAGTGGGAGTGGTGTCGGGTGAGTGGAGGCGGAGGAAAGGGGGAAAAGGAAGAAAGAGAGATGAAGAGGCGGAAAGAAGAAGCGGGAATGGAGGAGAAGAAGAAGGCGAAAAAGAAGGAGAAAATGGAGGAAGGGAGATGGAGGCGGAAGAGATTGAGAAGAGAAAAAGAAGAGCATGAGGGATTAGGGTAGAAAAGTGAAGGGGTTGGGCTGGTCGGGTCGCGGAATTGTTTGGGCTGGTCCGTTTTGGGCTGGCCTATTAATTTAAATATGGGCTGATATAAATGTGGATTGGATATTAAAAATGTGGGTTGCTTATTCGGGTAGGGAAATAATATTACATTTGTATTTTGGGCCATTAATTTGGCTGAAAATTGTTGGTCCTTCCTCCGCTATTTTAATTATTTTCAGGCTTCTAATTCAGTAACTAGTACAATATTTATTATGTGAAGATAAATAGTAATTAATATGTAGAAAAATAAGGATTTTAGAAAATGTTGTCTTGTAATTAATTTTAACGAGTCCACCCGAAAAAAATGAAACGATGACTAACCGTTTAAAATCTGTGATAAAGTAATACTTATAATGTTAAAAAATAAAAGTAGCGAAAATAATAGTAGTGAAAATAAAGTATTTAGCTCGTCAGTAAATTTAGAAAACCGGGTAAATTAAATAGGAGAGGGACAAAATTGGGTGTCAACAGTGGGAACCAAGAAATGGAATAGCTAGCTTGTGGTATGACAATTGGTCTAAGTTGGGACCATTGTATCAACTTGATGGTTTACAAGTCATTAATGCAGATGCTAAAGTCCAGGAAAATATAATAGAAGGAGAGTGGAATTATGGCCTAATGCAACATTTGTTTCCTGATTATCTAGTGAAACATGTACAATAACAGTTGCCTGATCCTATAATGAGTGAGGAATATGATCATCCTTGGTGGCTGAAGACCTCTACTGGGAAATTCATGTTGACACCCAATTTTTTCCCGCCTTCCCCAAAATATTTATTTACGCTTCTAATATTTTTGGCAACATAAGAAATAATTATTTATACTTTACTACAATTATTAGCTTTTATTAATATCAGCGTTTCATTATCCTATTGTAGTCACTAGCTGTTATTATTTTTATTTTATTATTGTTATTTTATTATTATTATTATTATTATTATTATTATTATTATTATTATTATTATTATTATTATTATTATTATTACCAGTATTATTATAATTCGCATTATAATCATTTCCACATTTTTTACCATCTTATGCACACACATCACATTTATTTTCGCGCAATTAAATAATAACGTTTATTTACTGATATTACTGCATGATTATTACGACGTCATATAATTTTATTTTTTATCCGAGCACTAATAAATTGTCACGCCTCGAACCATGGCCTGGACGTAACACGGCACTCGGTGCCTGACTGCATGTTACCGAGCGAACCACATGGCTTGCTGAATCGTCATGATACATAACATAAGCGGAATATAACGTGAATGCATGATGAGCCTTTATAAAACATGGTAAGTCATAATACTTAATAAAATACTCGTTTAAACATGAGTGAGATAAAATGGCTATACGACTCCAAATGTCTGACATGACATAACTGACTTGTCTAGTCTATGAAACCTCTATCATGAGTCTGACTGGAAAACATACTTACTGGGACAAGGCCCCCAGCATACCTTTAGATGCAAAACTAAATAAGGAAATACAATGTCTAAACCCCGAATGAGATGGGGCTCACCAATAAGCTGGTACGTGCAAATCCTAATGAGCAGAAGCGTCCTCCTGTAAATCCGTACCTGCATCGTGAAATGCAGGCCCCCGGGCAATAAAAGGGGATGTCAGCACATTGAATGTACTGGTATGTAAAGTAACCGAAAGAAACAACATGGAACATGGAATAACATGATAAGAACTGAAACTGAAAACCTGGACATGAACATGAGCATGTGTACATACGTATATATATAACATAAGTAAAAACATGATAAGTAGGGAGAGCAATAACTTATAACCGACCCATGGTCTGGTGCTTGCGTCCCGCCAGCAGAACACTCAGTCCTTGCCAGGGAACATGAGATTTGATAAAATATGAAAGGATCCAGTCATTATGAGAGATCGTCCGGGACATGGGTGGAGCGATCCTCATCCTACGGTGGCTACGTAGTTTCAGGCTATCTGAAGCCCTCCTCGGTAATTAATGCAACTCCCAAAACATGAACATGTAAAATTGTGGCACTTGCTGCCCATGGTATATCATGAATCATATCTTGCTTGTACATGGTTTTCATGAATCATAACTTGCTTGTACATGGTTTTCATGAATCATAACTTGCTTGTACATGGTTTTCATGAATCATAACTTGCTTGTACATGGTTTTCATGAATCATAACTTGCTTGTACATGGTTTTCATGAATCATAACTTGCTTGTATAGTTTCATAAGATAACTTGTCACAGTCTTACAAAGCATGTTTTTGGTTCATGAGTAATAACAATAATTCGAAATCATATATATACTTGTCTTGAAAACATACTTGTAACTTGCTGGATGAAATCATAAAGTTACATATAAACATAATGAGAACACATGAGGAAGAATTCATGATTCATGGATTTAGCTAGGATTCCTAATATCCGTAATGGAGGACTAGGAATACAATAACGAACATAGATACAAAATTCATGTACATACATACATAATTACGGGCTACCAATATGTTGGGTTTAATGCCCTAAGATTTGAACTTCATAGATTTTACGAAACGGATCATGGGGAAGAACGTAGAGATTCCCACATGTGGATGGAAGTTCTACATACCTTAAATTCCGGCTTTTGAGTGTATCACAATGTCCTTCAATCCCTTCAACTTTAATCTATAGCAATACAAGTCATAGAGACTCTATATTAGCAACAATATCCATGCTTTGTTCATCTAAGCATTTTATCAAACACTTGGTGGGCATGAAGCTCCACAACCCTCATTAATGGTGTTTTCTTCACCAATTCCCCATTCTATTACTCCTAGATAATTCTACAATCTCAATTAGATGTAATTAACATCATTCTCCATCACCCATATGAATACAACAATCCCAAGTCAACAATCCAACAACTCTAGCATAGTTCATATAATTCTCTTCATCAAACCCAATTATTATTCTCCCAAGAATTCATCAATTCACAACTATAAATGATTAGGGAGTAGAAACATTACCTTTTATGAGTAGTCACCACGAAATCAACATCCCCAAGTTCGATTTTTAGCTTAGAATGACGGCAACAATTTGTACTACACTTTATCCTTCACGAGCCTCGGGATTCGGGGCCTTCAACTTGGTTGATTCTCTACTTTCTCTCTCTAATTCTCCTCTCTCTCCCTTTATCTCTCTAAAATCTGAAAATATAGAGGAAATAAGGCTGCTAGGGTTAACATTTCCCTTAAATACCAAGGGGAAATGGGTTTGACCCAACTTGAAATCGGGTTGGGACCTTTCTGTCTTAAAACGTCCATATCTCCCTATCCCGATGTCACCTGTGGGCTCACGACCTATGGTTGGAACGGTATTTCAATTATCTACAACTTTAGTTCTTTGAGTTTTCTCAAATTCCCAATTATGATAGGGTTATGGCCTCCCGAAGTCAGGTGACCCGAAACGTACTTACGGACCAGGTTACGGCCCGTAACACGAAGTACGGACCGTAACTTGGTACCGTACCTTAGTGAAAATTTCCAGTGAGGTTCTGGAAATTTTTGATGTGTTACGGCCCACTGTTACGGCCCGTAACACGAAGTACGGCCCGTAACGTCACCGTTACGCTGGCAGAATTTCCAGCGAACAGGCTTCAGTAAAATGGGCATAACTCTTTGCACAGATGTCCGTTTGACCCCCATAATATAACTTTGGAAATCTATTTCAAATGGATACAACTTTCATCAAGGAAGTTTTCCCAAATTCCAAATTAATAATGGGGTTATGGTCGTTGGAAGTTAGACCTTCTATAAACTCACTTGCAAACATGCCCCGTAGAGTGATTTTCAACTTTGCTTTGCCCAAAGACTCTTCTCATGTCTTGATTGGGTTTCAAACACCATTTATACACTACTCAAATTGGGTTCATTATACCCCCATCTTATAAGACAAATCTTAACCCGGATGTACGAGGTGTTACATAAATACATTCTTTTATATTAAATAATATTTTGGCACACGTTAATATAGAATTAATTGAAGGAGGTATTTTACGCAAATTCAGAGGCCAAAGCAGTATAAGAAAATATATATTTAGCCCAAGAAGGCCTATAAATCAGCCCCAAATCCGAGCCCAACCAATTCTCAAATATTTTCGGACCGGTCCGTAAAATCAGCCCACCATTCGATTAAAAACTTACCCGGATCGACCCAGCCCATACTCGTTTAAGCTAACCCAACCCACACCCGCTTAAGTTAACCCAGCCCACACCCCTTTATGTCATCGTCTAACCCTAAACAAAGCTCAGCCGTTTCCTCTCTTCACACACACTCTCTCTCTCTCTCTCCTCGACCAAAAATGGTGAAGGCGCAGATCTATTTCACCTCCCCAAACCGTGCATGGTCAATTTGGGAATGGAGATTAATGCTTCGTACACCCCCACCCGGATTCAACCATTGAAAGAGGGTAAAATTTTGTTTTCTTTTCTTTCTCTTCTGCTTGTATCTGAAAACCTTAATGAGTTTCGTCGTTTTGTGAAGTTGAAATCGTTCTCCTTATTAGTTATTTTTGTCATTTTCGTAGTACGAGTTTAATGGTTTTTGTTTTCTTCTTCGTTGTTTCTGATCGACGACAGAAAAAGGGCCTCCTAACGTTTTGATTTGAAAGTATTTTGACCAGAAATCCCCCCCCCCCCCCCCCCAATTTTCGTTTGAGAACCCCAGCAAAACCCTAGTTGATTCCTATAAATAATCCTTTCTTGATTCATTTAAGGGGAGGTCTTTTAGCCACCTCGAATCCCCTGAAAATATTAAGTTCGGGAGCCGCCTTAATTCCCCTAAGCAATATTAGTTTCCATCAGTCTTATATTTCTGGATATCGATTAAAAAAGATTGAATCATTTTCTGTTTTCTATTGCCTTTGGTATTATTTCGAATCTGAGTGCATGCAAGCTCAAATTTCATAGAGTTCGAGTGTATATCGGAGACCTCGAAGCCCCTGTTCGCTGCACCCGAAGAAGGTGCGTTAATTCCCCTTTGCTTTTTTTTTTCTTCATTTTTTTGCATTTTTTTTTAACTTCTTAGTTATTATGTATTAGCATTAGCTTATTGTCTGTATGATTTAGCACATTATTGTGTTAGTTCAATTTGTGGTTTTGTGAAGCATGTTATATGCTGGTGTGATTAGATAAAATGCCTATGTCTTAATTTTGCTTAGTGGTTAAACATGTTTTAGTATGTTAGGTTGGTTTAGTATGGTATATCTTATGTGTTATAGCCTATTATGTTAAGCATGACTGATTGTTATTCTGGTCTGTTTTAATTTAAGCATGTATTTGAGCATTGTCCGCGTATGATTTGTCCAGGTTAAACATGTGTCCTGTGTTAATATACTGCCATAGTAAGATTAGTTAGTTGATTATTACGTAGTAAGGTTCAAACATGATTTGATTCTGCTTGGTTAAGCATGATAGTGCAATCAGCCAGCCTTTATCTTGTTGCTTATCTGAGTAAAAATGGATTAAAGGATATGAGAAATAAATCTGAGTTTAGAAGAATATTGTTGGAGTTTAAGCTTCAGAACTTAATTTGATCACTTGAGGTATAATAAGCAGAGTTAATGCCCCTGTTAGGCCTATAAATGACTCAAACTGCCTAATCATGCCAATGTTTGATAAATAGGGGATAAGCTGGCCATTAATCTGCTTAACTGTGATTACACCTGTTTATTGTTACATCTGCCTGCTGGTTTGAATACTTTGTGGTTATATGGTGTTTGGATTGGTTAGTCAAACTATTGATGTATGTGTTCTAAATCTGCTACTATAATTCCCCTAGTTAGTTATTGCTCATATCATCCTGTCTAATGTTTGAATTTAACATAGATTAAACTGATTAGACCTGTGTTGAGCATGGATTCTGTGCATCATATTAACTAAGCCTATGTTTCTTCGAAAAGTGTCCAAGTGTTATCTGTTAGCTTAAGCATGTCTAAAATAAAAATCTCACATGTCAAGAAACTAGCCTGATTCACACAATATGGTTTATCTGGTTCTGATTCTATCCTAATCAATATTGTTTTCTCTACACAGTGTTAAGTTAGTGGCATGCCTCAGTTATGTGTTCTTGTTTGATTATGTGGCTGGTTGTATGTGCAGTATAAGTAAGAATAGATCAACTATGTTTATATGCTTAAGTCTTACATGGATCAGTCTAGCTGTACAGTCTATAATTCTGCAGCTGGGGTCAAACCTGTATTAGTCCTTGTTTGCAGTTTGGTTTGGTTTTAATCTTAATAGTCATGTGCTTAGCCTGAGCATTTAACATTTGTTGACCATGTTGTGTATTTATTGGATGCTCGAATTTATGACCTCGGCTGGCTATCACACTTTGATTATCCACTACTTGCTATCCGCTATATCTGTTGCTACCTATCGTTGCTCAATGCTGTGGCATTTTTTTTTTGGGTTGTTGCACCTTAAAGTGTTCTCAAGCTGTTGCATTTTGGGAAAATTAGTTGCTGCCTCATTTTCTTTAGAAAAAGGAAAACAGATACTGCACTCGTTCTGGAAAACTTGACCTGAACTGAAATTCATTTCATACCATCACTATGCTATAGGAAATTTCATGAATATGGTGTTGATTCTGTACTTTTTTTATTTTATTTCTTATGTGGCTATCCATTGCAAGTATACTGTGTGATTATGTATATATTGTATATGACCAGTATATCTTAGTTAATACATTTATGGGGAGATTAGTGGGTCATTATGGATTAAGCTTGAACCCTCCCCAGTGTTAGCCATGCCTGGGATTTATGAAATCCCTTGAAACTTGTGCAACATCGGGAAGACGGGTGCAAAAGCTTTCCGATACTAACCTTCTATGTATCCTTATGAATGTGTATACATAAGGTATACTTAAATGTACACTGTATAGACATAATCCACTGGTCTGTTTTGAAATTACATTATATATGTTTAGCCTTATTTATTGGTTACGTACTAATCCTTTTCTTTCATTTTTATGCATGACCATCACATACGAGTCCAAGGGACTCGTCTTCTTCCGCATTCGGTGTTGGGCCAAAGCCCAACGAAACATTCTTCCCGTGTCAGCACTGTCCGAAGCAAAAAAAAAAAGATTCTGGGCCGAAGCCCAATACCCAGAATAGATCGCTACAGCATCAAAATGGGCCGAGCCCATTTAAGCATTTTATTTTCGTTGCTTTGTTCTTTTTTGTATATTTGATTGCTTGACTAACATTTACCTTCTCTTTATTTTTTTTAGTTTAGATGGATCCTAGTAGAATTAGTGGGGATAATTTTAGTGATAATGGGTAGTAGCGTTTGAGTTTGTTTTCGAAATAACTTACCTAAAAGTTTAATAATTTAGCCCAATAACGGATTCTATTGTTTCTCGCTTTGGAAATGGACGTTATTCCGACTTAGTAGCGACAATGTCTTAATTCATTTTTTACGAAGTATTTATGCATATCTTTGAAAGAAACGGGCATTATTTCTATATGATAATGAAAGTATTTTGACATTTCTTTGAAAAGGGGTATAACAGCTTGGCGACTCCGCTGGGGATTTTAGGTTCTTAACCATAACAACTTAGATTAATAATTAATTGGATGTTTTGGGTGTTTTCTTTATTTTGCCTTTATTGTTGCTTTTATTGTTTTCTTATGTGCTTTTAAGTGACTGTTTTATTATGTGAAATTTTCTATGTTACTGCTTTCCTTAAACTGGCATTCCGTTCATATTTCCTCCATTTTTGGAAACTCACACTATCACACGTACACGCGAGGTGTGTTTTGCGCACCCGCAAAATTTTTCAAAAAATCCCAAAATTTAGGAGAGTTGGCATATGCGTTGGGTGTCCGAATTTCGGTGACCGCGTAGCCTTCTCACTCGAGTAGTCCACTCGGGAACCTTGTGTCTAGTAAGTCAAATTTTAGAAAAATTTAAGATAGAGCTATGCCACCAATTCTATTAGGTCATGCATGCATAAACCTTAGGTGGATCGGTCCTAGGTATCGACTCCACAATTAGGAAACCTACCAAATTGTCGACGGGTTTTCATGACCCAACGACCAACAAGCATATTATGTGTAACGTGATAGTGATAGAAGGATCCAAGCCTAATCAGGACACGTCGAGTTTGGAAAATCATTTCTTTTTCTTTTTTGTAGGATGGATTTCGTCCTGCAGATCCCCATAATTAAGATGGTCAGTGGCGTCCCGAGCAAGCTGAGGGTATGGTGGGAAGATTTAGACCTGGGTAGTAGACTGGCGGTCACAAGGATGTTAAAGTTCCTCCCTTCGCTCTTTCACATCACTCCCGACAAACACATAATTAGCGCTTTACTCCAATTTTGGGATCCCAACCGAGTGGTCTTCAAATTTAAAGACTTTGAGCTCACACCCACGCTGGAAGAAATAAGCTATTTCACGAACTTAAAATACCAAGGGAGGGGTCAAATTATCCCGCACAGTCAATCGGGAAAGAAATTTCTCCGCTATTTGGGTTTAAAAAACACTAAGGAACTCCAATGCTTCGAAAATAACTGGGTATCTTTGGACTATCTATATGAGAGGTGTGGGCGTCAGGACGAATACACATTGTTTAAGAAGGAATTTTCGTGCACTCCCGCTCATTGGCAAGCTAGATGACCCATCGTATTCGCTGTCGCCTTACTTGGGATTTTGGTATTCCCACGTGAATACGGCAAGATCAGCACTTGCATATGTTCTGTGGCTCGAGCACTCTTTGAAGGGGTTGATGGCGCGCAAATCACTTTGGTTCCAATGATTTTGGCAGAAATTCTCCGGGCTTTGGGAAAGTGTAGACGGGGAGAAACAAGTTTCTTTGAGGGTTGCAATCTTCTCCTCCAGATGTGAGCAATGGAGCATTTCTATCAACCCCCGAATATGGCAGATATATGCTTTAGTGAGTAAAATAAAATTGGTAGTTTTTATGAAAGGACGAAACCGTTCGTACCTCCGGTTGGCACTCACGATTGGTATGAGTTTTTGGCTTCCCGAACTGGTGATCAAATCCAATGGAAGTATCCTTTGATACCACAGTATCGCGGCTTACATAAGAGGAAGGAAGCTTTACTATATTGAGCTTATCGGGTTGAAAGGTCTCCAGCCATACGTCCCGGTACGCGTGCTTCGCCAGTTCGGTATAGATCAAGTAATCCCTCTCCAAACTGATATGAGCGGTTCTGAAATCCTTTTTGGGCCGGACTTCAGAGTTCCTAGAGCTGGCTTAATTATCGATGAATGGGTTAACATTGACCCGATAAGCATTGGGGCTGGACCGGCAGGAGGTATTCTAGAATATCATGCATGGCTGCAAGACGATTATGGTAACATAGACCCTAGACCAGCAGGTGAATTAGGTTTCGAAGACAAAGTGAAGACAATTTGGATAAAACATGCTCGCTTGGGGGGCACGGTTGTCACTCCCGAGATGTGAGCTCAAATGGCGAATATAATGCAGTATTTAGGGAATACGGGAGCAGGGCCTAACAATGATGGAGCATCATCTTCAGCTCAGCCGCCAGCATGATCAAATGCAAAAATCTTAGGCCAAGTTTTAGGATTGTCTTTGTATTATGCTATCTTTTGATGTATTCTGGTTTATTTAATGTACTCGCTTTTATTTTTATTCAATGAAATTTGGCCTCTTTATCTCCAAACTCAAGTGTCTCAATTAAATGGCTTGGATCACTCTATCATAATCCCAAATATTTGGCGTTAGGCCTACCTCTGGCACAAAAGAGGTCCCATGCATAATAGGTCGCGCTATGTTTGCTATATTTCTCTTTTATTATATGATTTGTTTGCTATGCAATATGTGCTTCTTTCAACGTTATTTACCCAATGTTAGCATTATTTTATTTAAAGTAGCAATCGTTCGCACAATACTAACGCAGTTTTCTTTATTTTTGAAGGTTTTACTTTATTTTGGCAGAACACCCGCACTTCACAAGATCAAAAGTACGAGCATCCAACGATATGAATGATTCAGGGGCATCCGAATAGACTGGCTTGGGACTTGTCACCGTTCCAAGAGACGAACCTGAGGCTTCGGGAGGAGGAAATGATGAACTTATCGCCCAATTGATGCAGCAAATAGCCAACATGCAAATTGAAATTGAGTGATTGCGAAATCTCACCAACCTCTCCATTACCCTCAACACGCCTCACCATGAACAAAGAACAAGTGCGACAATCCCACCATCCTTTTCGCATGTAGACTCGCCCGCTCCTCAGCCCTTTCCCTCAAACACTCCACTTCACACAATCAATCCAAGCACTACCAATTCACCCCCCATCCCACAGCAAACAAACCTGCAACAAACCATCTCACAACAATCTAATCCGCAACAAGCCATCCCACCACCGATTAACTCACAACAAACCATCCCGCAACAAACCAACATAGAACAAACCATCCCGCAACAAAATGATCCGCAACAAGCCAACCCACAACAAGTTAACTTCCAATAGGCCAATCCGCTACCTTTCACCACTCTATATATTCCTTAACCTTCAGTTATTCAAACTATCCCACTTACCCAAAACTACCAAGCAACTCAACACATACCACTAGCACACACCGTTAACCATAACACACAGTATGTGCCACCGATATATGTAGCAGAAACTCAACCTTTCACTACCCAATTGCAGGCCATGCAGCATCCAGAGGTTGACCCTTATGAGGAGATGGAAAGGGAAGCCAGGGCGAAAGCAGACGAGCATGTAGCAAAGGAAATTCGCAGTTTGAAGGAAGCAGTTAGAAACATCCAAACCGACAAGGGATGCGAAGGACTAGAGTACGAGGATTTATGTATTCATCCCGACATTGAGTTACCTGCTGGATATAAGGTGCCGAAGTTTGATATGTTTGATGGAAAAAGAAATCCTTGGGCCCACCTGAAGTCGTATTGTGATAAGCTTGTTGGAGTGGGAAAAGATCAAGCCATCAGGATGAAGCTATTTATAAGGAGTTTGACGGGAGAAGCGCTCGATTGGTACACATGCCAAGATCCGCAGAAATGGCATAGTTAGGGAGAAATAGCCCAAAAGTTCATGGATAGGTTCAGGTTCAACACTGAGACTGTCCCAGACCGATTCTATTTGATGAAGTTAGAAAGGAAGTCGATAGAAACTTTCAGAGAGTATGTTATGCGCTGGAGAGCGGAAGTAGCAAAAGTCCAACCCCCAATGGTAGAGAGTGAGATGACGACGCTTTTTGTATAGTCTTTAAAAGATGCAACATACTATGAAAGACTGATAAGTGTCATCGGAAAAAAGTTTTGAATTCATTATAATGGGAGATTTCATAGAAGAAGGAATCAAGACAGGAAGAGTCACAAATCTTACAGCCTTGCAAGCAACGAGTAAGGCAATTCAATCAGATTCAGCTAAGAAGAAGAGGGACGGAGTGTCTCCGGTCATGACCATCCAGGAAAGAAGACCCCAGATGTTAACCTACCAATACCCTTCATCCCAGCCTTCATATTATAGCCAATACACCCAAGCCCCTCAGCCTTATTACCAACCTCCACCCACTCCCCATTCTGTTTACCATACCAGCCAGCATATCACTCACCTCGAGCACCTGACCATCAAAGCCCGTCACAATACCAGCCAATCTACTCACCTCAACCCCAATACCAATCACCAAACTGTCCACAAAATACAACCAGACCTCGCCCAAACTTTGAAAGAAATCCAACCAAAACTTACACACCGTTAGCCGAACCCTTAGCCCAACTGTATGAATGATTGAGAAACGCAGGGATACTCCAACCAATTCAGGGAAGAGTTCCCAATCCCCTTCCTGGATGGTATGACGGTACTAAACGTTGTACGTATCACTCAGGAGTTACCGGACATGACACTGAAAATTGCCTTACCCTCAAAGACAAAATAGAGGCATTGATCAAAGAAGGAGTCATCCAGCTCAACGGAGCTCCCCCAAATATAAACAACAATCCGCTGCCCAATCATGGTGATGCGAATATGAACATGATTACCATTGATGAAGATTGCGATTTGGAAGGGACTATTGTGCCAGTCAAAAAAAAGGAAAAGGTTGAATCATCAACCTTTGTTGCTCCAGTGATCACGGGCCAAATGAGGGCCCCAATTGAAGTGGAAGTGCTCACTCCAAGGCCTAGAATCACGACCTTAGTTTCTCAGACACCTTCTTTCAACACAAAAGCAGTTCCCTAGAATTATCAGTCTGATGAAAAGGATAAAGCAAAGGGAAAATTGGTTGTAGAGACTATTGCTGCTGGATTGACTAGATCTGGGCGGTGTTATGCCCCTGAGGAGGTAGCACGAGGAGTACCAAGCAAAGAAAATGGCCAGAAGAAGGCTGTGACTGAGGCGGAAGTTGAAGAATTCTGGAGAAAAATGCCAACTAAAGAATATTTTGTTGTAGAACAATTAAAGAAAACACCAGCCCAAATTTCTTTACTGGCATTGTTAATGAGTTCTGAAGCTCATAGGAACGCTTTAGCAAAGGTACTGAATGAAGCTTATGTCCCGGCTGAGACTTCCAGCGAGAAATTTTCAGCCATGGTTGGAGAAGTCCTTGAAGCCCACAAAGTTTCTTTTCATAATGATGAATTGTCACTTGAAGGTTTGGGGCACAACAAGGCATTGAACATCACATTCAAATGCAGGGACAAGTTTATTTTCAAGGTGTTGATTGATGGGGGTTCAGCTGTGAACATATGTCCTGTCACTACTCTCCGAGCCTTAGGAATTGATATCGAGAAGCTTCGTGACAGTCAGGTGAGAGTCAAAGGTTTTGATGGAGCTCAAAGAGGTGTCGTGGGAGAGATTGACTTAGCCCTGGAAATCATACCTGTGGAGTTTACGGTGGAATTCCAAGTAATGGATATATCCGCTAGCTACAATCTGCTGATAGGAAGGCCATGGATCCACATGGCTGGTGCAGTCCCCTCTACCCTGCATCAAAGTTTGAAATTTGTCTAGAATCATCAAGAAATTATGATCCATGGAGAAGGCAGCAATTCGATCTATCTCGAAAGCTCAATTCCCGTTATTGAAAGTGTAGAAAGGTTGGATGGATCTATCTTCCACATCAAGGAAACCATGTGCACTACCCAAGCTGAAGGGGTAAAATTGCCACGTGTTCTTATGATGGTGGCATGGGAAATGTTAAGGAATGGTTTCAAGCCTGGTCGAGGTCTTGGAATGAACCTGGACGGAATAGTGGAACTAATTCAGTTACCCGGTCAGAAGGATACTTTTGGTCTTGGATACGAGCCCACTCTTGAAGAAATCTAACTAGTTAGTCTCAAAAGAAAAAGTGATATTCCCTTGCCAAAGCCTGTTCCTCTCCTGAATCAGTCATTTTTCAAGGCATGCGTCACCCAAGCATCAGAAGAAGCTGCTGAAGAAAACCTCGTGGAAGGTCTCAAGAATTTATTCATTGTCGAGGAGGAAGATGAATGCAACGTGGTTCTGGATGAATGCTCTGAAACTCCGACCATTTGGGAAGCTAAGCATGGAGATGTTTTGAAAAATTGGACTTGTACCCCACCCCCGGTTCTGCGGGAGTCTTGGTAGACAATTTGTATTTGATGAAACAACACGATTCAAAATTGAGGCCTGAATCGTGTTTATGCTTTTGTTGTGTTTTGCCTCCAAACTTTTGAAAGCTCAAATGCCAAAATCAAGCTATGCTTTTTATTTATTATTCCGTCTTTATTTAATTAATTTGTTATTTTATTTTTCAGCAATCAAACTAGTAAATGTGCTGATACTGTTAATGTGACACGTAATGGAACAAGCGAGCCCATAGTAAATGCCGAACAAGACTCTAAAGAATATGAAGAGAACATGCAACTTGAAGAGTTAACTAAGGATTTTGAACATTTTGAGAATAAGCCAAAACCAAATATGGATGAAACAGAAACCATAAACTTGGGAGATTCGGAAACAGTGAGGGAGACAAGAATTAGCGTCCATTTAACTCCGTTACAAAGGGAAGAATGGATCAAGCTTTTGAGACAAAATATAGACGTGTTTGCATGGTCTTATGATGATATGTCGGGTCTAAGTACAGACATTGTTTCGCATAAGTTGCCTATTGATCCATCTTGTCCTCCGGTGAAAGAAAAGAAGAGAAACATTAAACCGGATTTGAGTTTAAAAATCAAGGAAGAAGTCTCCAAGCAATTTGATGCAAAGGTCATTCGAGCTGTAAGGTACCCCACTTGGCTATCCAATATCGTGCCGGTACCAAAGAAGGATGGCAAAGTCAGGGTGTGCGTGGATTATCGGGATCTCAACAGGGCTAGTCCGAAAGATGACTTTCCCCTCCCAAATATTCACATACTTATTGATAACTGTGTGAAGCATGAATTGCAGTCGTTCGTTGATTGCTACGCAGGATATCACCAAATTTTAATGGATGAAGAAGACGCTTAGAAAACAGCATTCATCACACCTTGGAGAGTATACTATTATCGAGTGATGCCTTTTGGGCTCAAGAGTGTTGACACCCAATTTTGTCCCTCTTTTATTTAATTTTTATTTACTCGGGCTTCTAAATTTATTGACGAACTAAATACTTTATTTTCAACATTTTATTGTATTACTACTACTATTAATATCGCTACTTTTTATTTTCAACATTACGAGCATTACTTTGTCACAAATTTTAAATGATTCGTCATCGTTTCATTTTCGGGATTGGACTCGTCAAATCAATTACAAGAAAACACTTTGCTAAATCCTTATTTTTCTACATATTAACTATTAATTATCTTGACATAATATATATTGTGCTAGTTATTAAATTAGAAGCCCAAGAATAATTAAATAGAGGAGAAAGGATCAACAATTTTCACCCCATAAACAATTGCTCGGAAGTATATCAATATTGGACTCATTTTGAAGCTCGTATTTTAAAACGACGTGTTATAGTTTTTATTTCATCAAAATATTATTTTTATAAGGGATAAATTCTTGATAACAGCTATCTATCCCTAAAAGAAAAAAAAAAGAAAAAAAAGAAAAGAAAGAAAAAAGGAAAGCTCATTTTTTTTCTTTTCATCTCACGCTACACATCTCCCCACAATCTGATTTCTTTTTCCCTTTTTCTTTAATGGGCTCCACATATTTCTTTTGACTACATCTCAACATCTAACCTAATTTCTCTTTCTCTTTTCTCTCACAGCCGCACACCCCTTCTCCCTTCTCTCTCACGCTCCCTCCACTTCTCCTTGTCCTCTGCTCCTTCCACGACCCGCTGTTCCCCCACGCCTCTGTCACCAACTCATCTCTGTCTCCCACACGCTCCCTCCCTCCTTTCCTAAACCCGAATCTAAACTTTATAAAGAGGCTGGTCTTGAACGTTTTCAGAGGGATTTTTTTTTTACTCAACATTTTTGGGGGAACTATTTAATATTTTGACAGACATGGGAGTATCTTCCACACTTGATTCTTCCATCTCCGGTGAACTTTAGCCGCGGGAAGGGATTATTCAACGTTTTAGGAGGGTACCCAGAAATCCCTAGCATTTCACAATTTTCATTTTTTTTTAAAAAGCTACATTTCCCAACTCTAGGACTGTTTAAAAACTTATTCTGTCTTGGTGGACTTTAACCACGACAGAAATCTTCGAATTCATTTGTGTGAGTTTCGGATCTGTTCGTAACAGAGGAGTAGATTCGAGACCTCGACGCCTCAGTTCACTGCACACACAAAAGGTAAACCTCGATACATTTATCGCTTCTAGCCTTTGGTTCCTGCTTGAGTTAAATTTTTAGCTGATTCTGCTATTTTTCTAGTTATGTAGTTTCTTTGTCGTCACATTGTTTGTTGACGTTTGGGAGCTGTCAGGATAGAATAAGAATTGCTAATAGACGAATTTGAAAGATATATACTGTAGCTTGGATGTTTAGACTGAGTTTCCAGGACTTAGAACCTATTTAAAATCGAATATACAGTGGGTATACATTCGATATACCTCTTATATACACACCTTGGTGTGTATATCTTAGGTATATTGTGTATAAGGTTAAAACAGATCGGCATTGTCTCTCTTTTACTCTGTTTGTTCAAATAATATGCCCCGGGCATAAATATAATCCGCTTGGTTTAGATACGATGAAACGGTTGTATGATATGTCGATATTGTTTACTGATTTGATTTGGTCTATGGTTTATGTTCTACGATCAGTCCTATTAGCAACCATGTATCAGGCCTAGTTCCATTTTTAGTCTGATTAATATGTTGATGTGAAAATAAACATGTCTCGAACATGATCCCTGCTCTACCTGTGTTTAAAATAGCCATCATGTTTGGTATAGGTTGCTGCCCCTACATAATTTGAACGCATATTTAACATCTTCTCTTTCTGTATACAATGCGATTCTGATTGACATTCTGGGATCATGAATTTTCATCAATTGGAACAAAACTGTTTTTTTCTCATTATTGACACCATCTGTTTTCACATTCTACACTCTTATGCAACTCATATTGTGCTTTGTTGAGCATGTTATATATCTGCATCTATTCATCTTTATATGTTAAGTATACTTCTATCGATTATATATATATGTGTGTACATGACAGGTATACTTCTTTAGCCTATACATCTTTATGAATATGTATACATGAGATATACTTGAATATACATATTATATACATAATCTACTGATTTGTTTTCATATTTTACATGTTTAATCTTATCCGTGGAGTAGACACTAATCTTTTTCCTTTCATTTTTTTTTTTGCATGATATCTCGCATACGAGTCCAAATGACTCGTCATCTCCGCATTCGGTGTTGGGCTAAAATCCCAACGAAATTCTTCTCGAATCAACCCATCCGCGGCAATATATGTTGAGCAGCTTTACTTGGCCGAAGCCCAGTAGCAACAGTCTGCAACATTTGTTAAACTTTCGCTGGGCCGAAGCCCAACAGTAGCGGACAACAGCATTTCTAAATGGGCTGAGCCCATTTAAATGACTTTACGCCTCCGTTTTATTTTATTTATCTTTCTTTTATGCAATTAACTCTTATTGTATGATTGACACTTTATTTGTTAATTTAGACGCCTTAGAAAAATTAAGGAGTTTAGTTAGTAATGGGTAGTTAAACCATCAATTAACTCTACAAGCTTTATTTTTCTTTTTACATCGAAGTGATTTTTAATATCTATAATATTAACTTCTAGAACAATTTTTTTTTTTTAAATTAGCATGACTATATGTTTTAAAGCTAAAAAAATCAAGATTTACTCTTACTATTTTAGAACACTCGAAATACATATTTGTTAAAACATTAATATTAATCTTGCAATAACTTTACAAATACAATTTAATTTGCTAGTTGGCGTAATTCATATTCCAAATATGTATAAACATTACTCATTTCGTTTCTTTTGGTTTATTTATAGCTAAACTCTTTTATGCAGTCACTACTTTCTACAAGTTTTACTTTAAACAACATCCTACTTCTATCTATAACTTTAGTAATACTTTCAAAATATTTTTTAAATATTAAAAACACTATATTTACACTTAGCCTAATTAATTATAAGTCCGGTCGGTTAACCATTGTTAATGGGTCTTAAAGGATGCCTAATACCTTCCCTTTAGACTAATTGAACCCTTACCTAGAATCATTTGGTTTCGTAGACTTTAAAATAAAAATCAACTTTAGATAAATCACTTTAATAAACTTTAGGTGTCCTAATTCACCATAAATAATTAGGTGGCGACTCCTTAATTTAACATAAACAAAAAACAGGAATCTCCAATATGTCGTACTTCTAATTTAACTCCGGGGTTAAAATGGGGTGTGACAAAGAGCATAGGTGCCACCTACATGAGAGCCATGACTACCATTTTTCATGACATGATCCACAAGGAGATTGAAGTCTATGTGGATGATATCATCATCAAGTCACGAAAGAGCTCAGATCACTTGACGGATTTGAAGAAGTTCTTTGACAAGTTGAGGCGATACAATTTGAAATTAAATCCCGCAAAGTGTGCATTTGGTGTTCCTGCTGGGAAGCTGTTGGGTTTTATTGTGAGCAGGAGGGGCATCGAATTGGATTCTTCGAAGATAAAGGCTATTCAAGACTTGCCTGCCCCAAAAAGTCGAAAGGACTTGATGAGCTTCCTCGATCGTCTCAATTACATTAGTCGGTTCATAGCACAATCGACAGTAATATGTGAGCCAATAATCAAGTTGTTGAGGAAAGATGCTGCTACCAAATGGACAGAAGATTGCCAACAAGCTTTTGATAGAATCAAAGAGTATTTGTCTAATCCGCCTGTTTTGGTGCCTCCAGAAGCAGGAAGACCTTTGTTGTTGTATTTGTCCGTGAATGCATTTGGGTGTGTGTTGGGACAACATGATGAAACAGGAAAGAAGGAGCAAGCAATATACTACTTGAGCAAGAAGTTCACGCCTTACGAGGCCCGATATACTCTGTTGGAACGCACTTGCTGTGCCCTGACTTGGGTTGCACAAAAGTTGAGGCATTACCTGTCTGCATATACTAATTATCTTATCTCAAGAATGGATCCACTAAAGTATATCTTTTAGAAGCCTATGCCTACTGGGAAGTTAGCTAAATGGCAAATTTTTCTAAGTGAATTTGATATTGTATATGTTACTCAAAAGGTTGTCAAAGGGCATGTGAGGACCCACAGCTGGGCGCTAACCATACTGTGAACCCTTGTGCCAGCTGGGCGCTAACCATACTGGACACCATGAACATGATCTGCATGACATGACATACTCAGGTATTGTAGCAGTGAAATCACAACAATTCGCTACGCGCTGCAGCACTTCGAACCCGTGACCTCAGGCCTTTTGTTCTCCCGAAGGAAACGACTTTCACCAGTTCAAGGGCATTTTAGGCCCTTTTCCGTATTTTAAAACTCTCAAAATAGATAGTTTTTGATTTTTGGAGTTTAATAATTGTATAATCTCATCTAAGTTACACGATTTATCCAGAACAAAAATTATCATCCATCTTTAATCTGACCAAATGAATCAATACTATAAGGTAACATGTTTAATTCAAATAGTTAATTAATTTCATACAAATGCTTCGAGTATAATGGTTTCTTAGAGATGACCATACACTTAAATGGTAAGAGAGGAAAATCACTGAAAAGAAAGAAGTTGTTTGGAATTGTCTGAATGCACCAAAACAGCCACAAGACGAGTAGTGGTAACGTCGGACTCAGTGGCAGTGATATGCAGCTGATAAACAACACCACCAGTAACTGAATCAGTTCCTCCTGCCAACACATTTACAAGTTCAAAGTTGCTTTTAGCCTCCTTGTTGTGCTCATCTACAGCAAATTTTGCAATTCCCACAACATTAGGATCATTTGGGTTTATGGGTTGCTCATCATCAAGGAAATTATGTTTCAAGACACTCCCTGCCGAGGAAACATGAAAGTAAGTAGAAGCAATAACTAGGAAAGAAAGACTTGTGAGGAGGAGAGAGTTGAATTGTATGGCCATCTTTCTTTTATCAACTAGGACTAGAATTGTTATATGAGTGATTAACACCAAGTGTTGTAGGTCTTATTTATAGGTGAAGGTACCCTGAAATTAGTTTGGCGAGGTAAAATAGATATAGGAACAAAATTATTACTTTGGTCAATTAGCTATTTTGGGTATAATATTCATAAGAAATTACCATCTTTTGGAATAGAGAAAAACAGGAAAAGGTTTTAATAATATGTGTCAATTAAAACTATAATGTGATTTTAATAAGCGATTTACTATTTCACGTATGTTTGAACTAATTAAGCTTGCAATATATTAAATTGTATCTTAAGAAAAATCTTAATTCCTTGGTGTCTGTTATATGGTGAGTCTCCTACTATATGATCTAAGAATTTGAGTTTTTCCTCAGTGATATCCAGCTACACTTTTGTTTATTAGGCAAAAGTTCAATTATTTTACCTTAATTATTTTACCTTTATATCTCCTTTACTTCATTACTTGCAAACGTTCAATTATTTTACCTTTTATATCTCCCTAACTCCCTCACTTCATTAATTGCATTAGAAACTGGGTAAATTTCATAACCTAACTATCATTTTTTCCCCAAAGTCAGTTAACTATGTTTTCTAATACAAAAGTCACATAACTATCATTTTTTTTCATCAAAGTCACTTAACTGTGTTTTCTAACACAAAAGTCACCTAGCTATCATGTTTTTCCACCAAAATCACTTAACTATGTTTCCTAATACAAAAGTCACAAAACTTTCAGCTTACTAATATAAAAATTTCACATACCGGAAAATTCAACTGCCGATGGGTAATATTTTTTGTATTACTTCTTTATCTTTAATCTAATAAATACAAACTCAAGTAAAGAAAACCGACCCGGCCCAAAATCCATATGCAAAAATTTAAATACTAAAGAAACAAAACCAATCCTTCACTAAATATACAATAATTTTCTCTAGGGACTCTCAAGCAAAAAATGTGTGGAAAATAAAATGTTCGTTTAGGATTAACATCTTTCAGTTTGATAATTTCTTCTTCTTTTTTTCATAATTTTAATCCAACTCAAAATCTCTTTCTATATGATTCATTTTCGTGAGGGAAAATAAAATGTTGTGGCGTGTGATGCCAACTATCAGATGGTGGAATTACCATGATAGTGGTATGCAAACAAAATGTATCAGAAGAGGACATGACCGCAGATAAGCTTGTCCTTGTCAACGACTAAAATTTTCGAAGAGTTGTTCTTCGAAAAAAGAAAAAAAAACTTACCTTCGTAAATATTATTTGTTGATGGAAATATTAGTTAACTGTGATTAATTTACCCCAAAAGACTTTTTTCAGTCTTAGGGTATAGTAGATTAATTTAGGTTTGAAACAATGTAGACTACTCATACCAGTTTTATTAAGGTAGCTAAAAAGAACTGGAACAGGGAAAATCTAATTGCACTGAATCTCTTAACAATTTCACTAATGAAGTGAGAATTTGGAACAAAAGTATTTGGTAGTTATATTTTTCATGAGAGAAGAACTCTTCTAGCTAGAATCAATGTAATTCAGAAAGCACCTAATTATGGCTCTTGCTCTTTCCTCAAAAAATTAGAAGAGAATTTAATTAGTGAATACATGGACACCCTTAAACAGGAAAATAATTTTTGGACACCACAGAGCAAGTATCTGTTTCTAAAATTGGTATTATAAACCATTAGCAAGATCATTGATGCTCTTACTATGCGTGCACCTGATGGTTTGCACCTTTTTTTTTCTATCAGAAATAATGGAACAAGGTGGAGCATATGCTGTTACAGATTTATGCTTTAAAGTATTTGGCAGTTGTTCTGTCTCTACTGATTAATAAAATTTTATCTGTCTAATGACAAAGGTTTCCAATGCTGAAACGATTAAACAATACAGACCTATAACTAAGTTTGTGCAATATAATTTGTAAAGTAATCACCAAAACGATTGGGAATCTTGTAAAGCCTATTCTAAGAATTATAAGTCAGAACCAATCTAGTTTCTTAAAAGGGAGGAGAGCTTCGGATAATGCAATCATAGTGCAAGAAATTATGAATTGTTTCGCAAATATGAAAGGTAAACACACAAACAGGCTAATCAAACTTGATTTAGAAAAGGCTTTTGCTAGGTTAGAATATCCTTTATTGACAAAGCTCTAATTTTTCTAATTTTCACCCTAATCATATAAAGCTCATTACGTCTTGCATCACTTCTAGTAGCCTATCTCTAATAGTTAACTAGTATACGTACCCGCGCGATACGCGGATAGTTTAAAGAAAAAATGAACGCAGAGATAATAGAAACAAATGTGTATGAACCATGTGTGATATATTGCAAATTTTATATTCTCATTTTTGTGGATCGACTAATATTTTTTATGATATATGTAGCTTCTACCGCTTTATTGGCGTTTAATTTTTGCCTATGCTATTAAGAGGATTCAAGTCTAGATAAATGTGTGTGTTGATGCTACTGTCGGCTCAAAAGTTGTTGCTTTGCCATATTCCCGTCACCTTGAAGGATAAATGTCAATGTGTTAATTGAGCACCATAATGTTCATCTAATTAGTACTCCTTCCATTTCAATATAATTGAATTTTTGGGGTGTGACAGACCCCTTAAAAAATCTAATTAATACCATTAATGAAATGGTCCATTTGGCTAAATTACCCTATGTGTTTCCCTAAATTTTTCGTAAAGATTGAAATAGTAAGTGTTGGGGTATGAAAAAACTATTGAAAATAAGGATAACTTTGGAAATATTTAATTAATAACCTCTTAGATTTTGAACAATTCACTTATCTTGGACCAAATAAAAAGTTTTAAAAGTTCACTTAATTTGAAATGGAGAGAATAGTTGCAAAAATATTAGCTTGGTTATCATTTTTGGAAATGCAAGTAAAGGTGCAAGTACGAAAAAGTTGAAGATCAAAGAGTCAAAAAAATAGAGAAACATTACCAATAAAGAGAAGCCTAAGATTCCCTTCTTTGTTCTTAAGTACATATAAACAGATTAAACATGTATGAGCAAGGGGGATATAGAAGCTACTTAACTACTTGAAGTAGTAATAGGTTACTTGATCATGTTTGCTCTAATGTCTTCTATATATGTAACTCAATCCATTTATACGACATTCAATGGAAAATGTCCCGCGTAATGCACGGAGAACAACAAAAGAGCATAAATGTTTAACCAACTATATTATGAAATGTTCGAAGCATAAATGTTTACAACTCTTAATACTTCCGAGGGTCTACGGAAATAACCTCTCTACCTCTCAAGGTAGGGGTAAGGTTTGCGTACACTCCACGTTACCCTCTCCAGACCCCACTTTGTGGGATTTCATTGGGTACTTTGTTGTTCTTGTTATCAAGTTGCATTGAGTATGTTGACAAAAGGATAATTGTATATTAAAAGATTCATGTCTACTTCATGATTAAATATCTCATTTGTAATACGCATGCTTTATCCTTCAACTGGGTTTATTGTTAGTGTGTGCTCCTTCAATAATGATATGAATTTTCATGAAATTTACCAATTCCTGACCTTATATCCTTTGTCTCCCCCGGAAATTCTCTTTGAAACGCAAGTCTTGATGCTAATTCTTGCTATGATATGTTATTTTGTCTAACAATATACAATATAATTTTAGCATTTGAGCGAATGATAGGTTTATGGCCAAATAATATCTCCTGCATTGAAAAGAAAATATGCATAAGAGCCATGATCCAAATACAATCTCCAAAACATTTTTGGAGGGCATGATTTAGTTATTAAAGTGGAAGCAACTATGGTCCATATACTAATATATTTGTATGAATTATGTTTGCCATCCTTTTTTAATTTTTCTTTATTTCATTATTAAGTTTCGCAGAAATGTTTTAAGGATAAAATGATCAAATAGTTTCTCAACCACATATATATAATCTAGTGATAAGTGATTCTCAGTATTATTGAACATACGTAGTCTTAATCATATGCATCATTAATTTGGATAAACTATTTGTATAAATAGTTGACCAATTACATAAAAAGATTCAAGAATTGTGACGGTGGATGCCGATACACCAGGTCACCCATGAACTTTATCTGTCCTATAAAAAAATAGGCGACCAAAAAAATTGAAGAAAACAATATAGTCATAAAGATCATAGTGATTCACCGAATTGAAAATTACTTCAAGAAACTCTTTGATTCTTTCAATGCAAGATTCCCTTTCAAGACCTGTTATATAGAGAGAAAAGAGGAGAATTAAAAACATAAAAAAATTTGAAGACCATCAATATGAACATTAAAACCAGACAAAAAAAATTCTATAGCTTTTTCAGGAAGTGAAAAATCCGTTCTTTACCTCAGAATTAGCCGACGACGACACTGTGAAGCAATTTTTTGCAGCCTTCAGCGATTGTTCCCCTTGATAAGTTTTCTCTAATATGCAGAGGATGAATACAAAAAACAAACCAAGGAAGAAAACTACAAGCCTACAAACAACAGAAAGTAAACCAATTGATCCAAATTCTTACCTTGTGATCCATAAAAATAATCCATAAAAATCGTACATTGCTTGTTATATCCTTTAAATGATGTTCCTTTAAATATAGTACTTAATTACGATTGTAACTATCCCAGCACATTCCATTTAAATATGATTTCGTGATCTTCCCATGAAAATCCATAAAAATCGTACATTGCTTGTTATATCCTTTAAATGATGTTCCTTTAAATATAGTACATAATTGCGGCTGTAACTATCCTTGCACGTTCCATTTAAATATGATTTCGTGATCTTCTCATAAAATTTAAAGTATATTATTTTCACATATATTTCTAAAATTTAAAATAAATCCTAATTTTTAATTATTAGGATCAACTGCTAAGATGTACTCAATTTAAATGGACAACAATCATTTTTTAATTATAAGGATACATGCCTTAAATTCCCCAAAAGTAGGGTAAAAACCTTAAACAATGTAAAAGAAAACTGTAAAAAAATTAAGTAACTGTCAAAATTTAAGGGAAAAAACCGTCTTCTCTTTTTCTTTTCTTTTCTTTTTCCCCTTCAGATTTTCATTTTCCTAAATAGCATTTAAAAGAAAATGAATTGAAAATTTTTATTGTTTAACTTAAATTAAAATACATCAGTTTATTTAAAATTTATTTTTTAGTTTAAATAGTTCATATAAAAAGTATGATAACTTCACAAAAAAAAAAAAAAGAGTCCTAAACGTACCTTGGATTATGGTGCATGATTTTAGGACTCAGTATTTATCTTTCAACTTAAATTCAAATACATCCGTTTAATTAAAATTTATTTCTTAGTTTAAATAGTTAATGTAAAAAAGTTGATAACTTCTAAAAAAGAAAAAAAGGCCGAAAAGTTTTAGGACTCCATCTTGATTCATGGAACAGTAATTTCAACCGCACAGATGTTTCCTTGACAAAATATTTTAATTTAATTAATTTTAATTAACAATAACTACTAACTAATTATTAATTAATTAACCACTTTTTGTCCTAAAACTATCCTCTTTTTAATAATATATAGCTATAGATTTCCTTTCAAGGCCTGTTATATAGAAAGAAAAGTGGAGAATTAAAAACATAAAAAATTTGAAGACCATCAATATGAACATTAAAACCAGACAAAAAAAATTCTATAGCTTTGTCAGGAAGTGAAAAATCCATTCCTTACCTTATAATTAGCCGACGACGACACTATGAAGCAGTTTTTTGCAGCCTTCAGCGATTGTTCCCCTTGATAAGTTTTCTCTAATATGTAGAGTTCGAATACAAAAAACAAACCAAGGAAGAAAACTACAGGCCTAAAAACAATAGTAAGTAAACCAATTGATCCAAATTCTTACCTTGTAATCCATAAAAATCGTACATTGCTTGTTATATCCTTTGAATGATGTTCCTTTAAATATAGTACTTAATTATGGTTGTAACTATCCTAGCACGTTCCATTTAAATATGATTTCGTGATCTTCCCATGAAATTTAAAGTATATTTTTTTTCACATACAACAACAACAACCCAGTGAAATCCCACAACGTGGGGTTTGGGGAAGGTAGAGTGTACGCAGACCTTACTCCTACCAAGGTAGGACGACTGTTTCCGAAAGACCCTCGGCTCAATAAAAAAAGCATAAAAAGAGGTCAGATAAGGCTAAGAAATTCAAAGCGATATGGAAATGAAATAACGCAAGCGACACAGATAACATAGAATAATCAAAGCACAGGAAATAACAGATAATATCATAAATCAGAGCACAAAAAATTATACTATGATAATGCGACTACTAATAAGACAGGATAACGGGACTATCTACTAGCCTTCTGCCCTAATATGGGTCCTCCAAACCCTCCTATCTAAGGTCATGTCCTCGGTAAGCTGTAACTGCGTCATGTCGTGTCTAATTACCTCTCCCCAATACTTCTTCGGCCTACCCCTACCTCGTCTGAAACCATCCATGGCCAACCTCTCACATCTCCGCACTGGGGCATCTGTGTCTCTCCTCTTCACATGCCCAAACCATCTTAATCTCGCTTCTCGCATCTTGTCTTCCACCGAGGTCACTCCCACCTTGTCCTGAATATCCTCATTCTTAATCCTGTCACTCCTGGTGTGGCCACACATCCATCTCAACATTCTCATCTCGGAAACTTTCATCTTTTGAACGTGAGAGATCTTAACTGGCCAACACTCCACCCCATACAACATAGTCGGTCTAACCTCCACTTTGTAGAACTTGCCCTTCAGTTGTGGTGGCACCTTCTTGTCACATAGCACTCCGGAAGCAAGCCTCCATTTCATCCACCCTGCCCCAATACGATGTGTGACATCATCATCAATCTCCCCGCTGCCTTGCATAATAGACCCAAGATACTTGAAACTACTTTTCTTCTGGATGGCCTGGGTACCAAGCCTCACTTCCAAGCCAGCCTTCTGAGGTGCTTCACTAAAATTACACTCTAAGTACTCTATCTTGGTCCTACTCAGCTTGAACCCTTTAGACTCCAGAGTTTGTCTCCAACCCTCCAACTTAGTGTTAACTCCGCTACGAGTCTCGTCGATCAGGACTATGTGTTACATCCTACATTTTCATACATTGGGACGTTTTAAACTAAAAGTGACAAGTTAAAGACAAGACTATCTTAAGATACAAAGTAGAAATTTTAACTTCCGGTTTCGTTTCGAATCACAATTTGTCTACAATTTTCGTTTGGCATGGAAGTGTTAATGGAAAATTGGGATTAAACTAATCACACTTGGATTAATAAGTGGGATTGGGAAGACAAAACAAAAAAAAAACAGCCCACTTTTAGGCCATGCTTGGCCGTGCATTTCAATGCCTTGGTCAAGGAATCTTGACCCAAAATTAGTGTGATCCACATGTCCAAGGCATGGAGGGGACAAAGAGACAAAAACAATCTGCCCACTCCACACTTTCACAACTCATTACAACATTCCAAAGTGTAGAACACTTAGAGAGAGAAAGAGAGACTCACGGCTAGAGCTAGCCGAAAATGGTGAAGAAAAATTGATCCAAAAATTTCAGTTTCTCAAGCAATTTAACTCCATTGAAGGTATATTAACGTGTAGCATCCATTGATATAGCAAGAACAAGTGTTAAAAAAAAAAATCCAAGAAGTGAAAGTGAAGGCTAGCCGATTGAAGTGTAGTTACAAGGTAAGAGTTGATAATTTTTTTCATGTGTTGTATGACGATTTGAATGTATAGTTCATGCATGTTGTTGTTGGATTGTTGTTGTAGTTGAAGTAAAGAGTTAGCCGTGAGTGAGGTGAAGTCATGATTGATTTCATTTTGCATGTATTGTTGATGAATTGAATATGTATCAACATAGGCAAATGAACAAAGATTTGTAGAAGTTTGGTTGTGATGTTGTATGTTGGATATGGGACTGTTTTTTTTTCTTGAAATAAAAATGAGCCGTGAGTTGAAGGTTCTAATGAAGTCATGCTTTATCTTCTTGAACATGTATTGGAAATGGATTGAATGTATTGTAGTTGGATAAACGGATGAAAATCACGAAATTATGGGAAGGGTGTTGTAGCCGTGTAAAAAGGGACTGTTTTAGGGGAGATTTAGGGACTGTTTTGTGTCACATTTGGATTGTTGTTGTTATGGACATTGTGGTGCATTGTATGCATGTTGAATATGTGAATTGAGGTGTTAAAGAAATGAATTATGATGAAGTGTATAGGCAGTCCAAAACTGTGGACAGTTTTGATGTTAGAAGTGAATTTGTGTGTGTTGAATGTTGATTCTTGTTGCAAACGTTTAGTGAAAGTAAAGTGCATTGATTCAAGCTGAAACTGAAATGATGGTGGGCTGTTATAAGAATGGAAATGATGCTAAAACAGTTCCAAAAATCATGAAAGTAATGTCATTAAACGTGTTGTTGTTGTTGCAAGTTAAAACTGGAAAATTACTAAGTGAGAATGGAAATGCTATGTGTGTTGTTTAGCCATGTGTATGAAACAGTTTTGAATGGTGTATGGACTGCCCAAGTTCCCTACGTCATGTTTAAACAAGTCTTGATTAATATATGAAAGAACGATTAGCAATGTTAGCTTGTAACGCTAGTTGGTTTGAATGCGAACAAAACGTCGTTTAATTGTTAGAAAGGAATTGTGAGTGTCACAATACGTATTGAATGCCCTTGTAGACTAATTGTAGTTCTTCACATCTTGATATAGGATAAGTGTTTTTGGGCAGCAAGTACAAGTTAGAATACAACTAAACGCAAAAGGTATGTAAAGCCTATTCCTTCTTCTTTTGGCATGTCCTAGACGTAAGTATGAAATGATATGAACCTTGGGGTAAATTCTACTCTCTAGTTCCATGCATGACTTATGATTCTATATTTCCTTAATGCTATTGTCACAAACCTACTATATGATTGACTAATGAATGATGTATAGAAGTTCCTACTCTTAAAGAATTGCACAAATAGAAGCATACTTGACTTTCAAAAAAAAAAAACTACATCATGGAAATTGATACATGTACATGAAAGCTGAAACGTTCCTTGCTATGGCTTGTAATGAGAGTTGAAAAGAATTGAATATGATTATTATCCTAATATTTTAGAGCTAGTCAGTTACTTATCTATTGAGTCTCAAAAGATGATTTGCATATATGTGGTTGCTTATTATTCTGCTCGTGCTTACCGCTATATCCTTCACTGAGTCCCGGGCCAGGACACGTTCTCGTGCGCATATTTACTATATTAATCACCGAGTCCCTCACTAGAGGGCCGGGACACGTTATATATCTATGTATATGATGATATGATGACATGATGATCTGGAGATGGTGGCCAGGAGGGCATATTCCCTATTACCGAGTCCCTTATTAAAGGGCCGGGACACGTCTATTGTTTATGTTTATGATGCTATGATTTTAATTAATGAGTCCCTCATTAAAGGGCCGGGACACGTTATATATGTTATATACAGAATGATTTTGCAACTTTGATTACAAAACTCTATAACGATATTGATATGAGAATGATACAGATAAAATATGTCCAAAGGCAAGTTTTATGAATTTTTGATTGCTGCATTGGGTCCTACATACTTTGTCTCCTTATGAGTCTATTACTACATTTCATGCTTTACATGCTCAGTACATATTCCGTACTGACCCCCTTTCTTCGGGGGGCTGCGTTCATGCCCGCAGGTACAGACGCTCGTTTCGGAGATCCGCCAGCTTAGGACACTATTTCAGCTATTTTGGACTGCTCCTTTGTTCCGGAGCTAGCTTGTGGTATAACTCCCTTATGTTGTATTCGTAGGTGTTTATTTGGGTATGGCGGGGCCCTGTCCCGCCACATAATACGGTCATTACTCTTAGAGGTCTGTGGACATCGGTGTGGGTCTGTTTGTAGTTGTTGATGCGTTTTATGTCTATGACTTATGTTTGGGGCGTACCCATTCGTAATGGCAGCCTTGTCGGCTCGCACATGTATATGTTGTTCTGTTGGCCCTGTGTGGCCTTTGTTGGAATTTGCTGTGTACAGGGTTATTTTGGATAAGTCCGAAAAACAAAGGAAACTCTGCCGAAATTTTCTTTGAAAATCTTATAAATTTGAAACACCGCTTTGTCGGCTTCTGTTATATACCTGGATGTGTTTGATATAATCTAAGGCAGCGTTTGATATTTGTGTCAGTATAAGTCATCTGTTTGCCGCCCGGATTTGTGATTGTGTTCGGGTGCCCAATTCGGGCACTTGTCACGGCCCACGGGGTTGGGTCGTGACAGAAGTGGTATCAGAGCGGTCCTTCCTCGGAGTGTCTACAGACTGTGTCTAGTAGAGTCTTGTTTATCGGTGTGTTGTGCACCACATCTATAAACAGGAAGCTACAGGACATTTAGGGCGTTTCCTTTCTTGAAATCTTAGATCGTGCGATAGAGCTGTGCTATTAGGATGACTCTATTCTGATCAGTTGTTGTGTTTTTCTTTCAGTGATGCCTCCGAAAAAGGCAACGGCTGCCCAGAAGAAAAAGGGCGTGGTAGGAGAGACCAGTCGGGCTCAGAAGGATACTCGGACCCTTGCTCAGATGATGCGTGATATTGCGTCCCAGCCAGCAGACTCTGCTATGTCTTCATCATCAGAGGAGTCTGGAGCAGCATCACCATTAGCTCCAGAGGCTCCAGCTCCCGCGCCTCCAGCTCCTCAGCCAGGGGCGGAGGATAGGACATTGAGGGAGGCCGTACAGTTGTTGACTACTTTGGTAGCGGGACAGGTTCGCAGACGCGGGCAGAGAGATGATGATGATGATGACAGGCGTGATAGCCTGAGGGTTCGTGACTTTTTGACATGCCGTCCCCCAGAGTTTTACGGATCTAAGCCCGATGAGGACCCCCACGACTTCATTCGGGGAGTGCGGCGCTCATTGGATTTGGTCAGGGCTTCAGAGACCGAGTCCGTTGAGTTAGCCTCACACAGATTACGAGATGTTGCTGCCAATTGGTATGAGTCTTGGGAGCTGTCCAGAGGTGAGGGGGCTTCCCCAACTACTTGGGATGAGTTTGTGACTGCTTTTCTCCGCCACTTTCTGCCCCCGGAGTTACGGCGGGCACGGGTTGATAAATTTTTACAGTTGCGGCAGAACGGCCGGAGTGTTCGCGAGTATAACCTGGAGTTTGATTCTTTGGCTCGATATGCCCCTGCTATAGTAGCGGATATGGCTGACCGTATGCACCGGTATGTGATAGGATTGGACCGCTACTTGATTGACGGTTGCATGGCGATGGCGTCACAGACAGATATGGATATCGCCCGGTTACAGGCCCATGCCCAGGGTATGGAGGACCGATACAGGGCCGATTATGCTGGTAGGGATCAATCGGGCAGAGATCGTGATAGGAGACCGCCCAAGCGGGCCAGGTCAGCTGGGTATTCTGGTGAGTTTCGGGGCGGGCAGCCCCAATAACAGCATAATAGCTACCCTTCTCAGCCGGCACAGAGTGAACCTCCACGATTCACTGGTAGGAGGTTTGATAGCACAGGGTATTCAGAAGCTGGTCAAAGCTCCATGACTTCAGGTTTCCAGATGCACAAGGATTCAGGCCAGACGAGGCCATCTATACCACAGTGCCCTCGATGTAGCAGGCGCCATCTGGGGGAATGCCGCCGCATTACTGGTGCTTGTTTCTCTTGCGGCCGTCAAGGCCATACCATGAGGGAGTGTCGATTTGGGGGTGGTGCAGATGGTGCAGCTCAGCCTACGGGGTCAGTTGCTGGTTCTTCTTCTTCAGTTGCCATGCGTCCTATGGGACAAGGTATTCCGACACCAGCAGGCCGTGGCAGAGGCCGTGGAGGGGCTTCTAGTTCTGGCAGTCCTTCAAACCGCTTATATGCTTTAGCTAGCAGACAGGATCAGGAAGCGTCGCCGAATGTTGTTACAGGTATATTATCGATTTCCTCCCAAGATGTATATGCATTGATAGATCCAGGCTCCACACTGTCATATATTTTTCCCTTGTTGTTAAAAAAAAAAAAATAGGGATAAATTATGTCGAGTTTATAGTAAAAAGGAGTAGTAGTATGATTAAGATGAGAATACAAAGGAAAATGAATTGTGACGGACGCAAATGTATTGGTAAGACAGGCTGTGAGGTTGTGAAGGATAAGATTGACTAGGAAGGGTGAAATGTTAAGTATACTTAGGCAACACTAATGTAACATTCGAGGACGAATGTTCTAAAGGGGGGAAGAATGTTACATCCTACATTTTCATACATTGGGACGTTTTAAACTAAAAGTGACAAGTTAAAGACAAGACTATCTTAAGATACAAAGTAGAAATTTTAACTTCCGGTTTCGTTTCGAATCACAATTTGTCTACAATTTTCGTTTGGCATGGAAGTGTTAATGGAAAATTGGGATTAAACTAATCACACTTGGATTAATAAGTGGGATTGGGAAGACAAAACAAAAAAAAAAACAGCCCACTTTTAGGCCATGCTTGGCCGTGCATTTCAATGCCTTGGTCAAGGAATCTTGACCCAAAATTAGTGTGATCCACATGTCCAAGGCATGGAGGGGACAAAGAGACAAAAAAAATCTGCCCACTCCACACTTTCACAACTCATTACAACATTCCAAAGTGTAGAACACTTAGAGAGAGAAAGAGAGACTCACGGCTAGAGCTAGCCGAAAATGGTGAAGAAAAATTGATCCAAAAATTTCAGTTTCTCAAGCAATTTAACTCCATTGAAGGTATATTAACGTGTAGCATCCATTGATATAGCAAGAACAAGTGTTAAAAAAAAAATCCAAGAAGTGAAAGTGAAGGCTAGCCGATTGAAGTGTAGTTACAAGGTAAGAGTTGATATTTTTTTTCATGTGTTGTATGACGATTTGAATGTATAGTTCATGCATGTTGTTGTTGGATTGTTGTTGTAGTTGAAGTAAAGAGTTAGCCGTGAGTGAGGTGAAGTCATGATTGATTTCATTTTGCATGTATTGTTGATGAATTGAATATGTATCAACATAGGCAAATGAACAAAGATTTGTAGAAGTTTGGTTGTGATGTTGTATGTTGGATATGGGACTGTTTTTTTTTCTTGAAATAAAAATGAGCCGTGAGTTGAAGGTTCTAATGAAGTCATGCTTTATCTTCTTGAACATGTATTGGAAATGGATTGAATGTATTGTAGTTGGATAAACGGATGAAAATCACGAAATTATGGGAAGGGTGTTGTAGCCGTGTAAAAAGGGACTGTTTTAGGGGAGATTTAGGGACTGTTTTGTGTCACATTTGGATTGTTGTTGTTATGGACATTGTGGTGCATTGTATGCATGTTGAATATGTGAATTGAGGTGTTAAAGAAATGAATTATGATGAAGTGTATAGGCAGTCCAAAACTGTGGACAGTTTTGATGTTAGAAGTGAATTTGTGTGTGTTGAATGTTGATTCTTGTTGCAAACGTTTAGTGAAAGTAAAGTGCATTGATTCAAGCTGAAACTGAAATGATGGTGGGCTGTTATAAGAATGGAAATGATGCTAAAACAGTTCCAAAAATCATGAAAGTAATGTCATTAAACGTGTTGTTGTTGTTGCAAGTTAAAACTGGAAAATTGCTAAGTGAGAATGGAAATGCTATGTGTGTTGTTTAGCCATGTGTATGAAACAGTTTTGAATGGTGTATGGACTGCCCAAGTTCCCTACGTCATGTTTAAACAAGTCTTGATTAATATATGAAAGAACGATTAGCAATGTTAGCTTGTAACGCTAGTTGGTTTGAATGCGAACAAAACGTCGTTTAATTGTTAGAAAGGAATTGTGAGTGTCACAATACGTATTGAATGCCCTTGTAGACTAATTGTAGTTCTTCACATCTTGATATAGGATAAGTGTTTTTGGGCAGCAAGTACAAGTTAGAATACAACTAAACGCAAAAGGTATGTAAAGCCTATTCCTTCTTCTTTTGGCATGTCCTAGACGTAAGTATGAAATGATATGAACCTTGGGATAAATTCTACTCTCTAGTTCCATGCATGACTTATGATTCTATATTTCCTTAATGCTATTGTCACAAACCTACTATATGATTGACTAATGAATGATGTATAGAAGTTCCTACTCTTAAAGAATTGCACAAATAGAAGCATACTTGACTTTCAAAAAAAAAAAACTACATCATGGAAATTGATACATGTACATGAAAGCTGAAACGTTCCTTGCTATGGCTTGTAATGAGAGTTGAAAAGAATTGAATATGATTATTATCCTAATATTTTAGAGCTAGTCAGTTACTTATCTATTGAGTCTCAAAAGATGATTTGCATATATGTGGTTGCTTATTATTCTGCTCGTGCTTACCGCTATATCCTTCACTGAGTCCCGGGCCAGGACACGTTCTCGTGCGCATATTTACTATATTAATCACCGAGTCCCTCACTAGAGGGCCGGGACACGTTATATATCTATGTATATGATGATATGATGACATGATGATCTGGAGATGGTGGCCAGGAGGGCATATTCCCTATTACCGAGTCCCTTATTAAAGGGCCGGGACACGTCTATTGTTTATGTTTATGATGCTATGATTTTAATTAACGAGTCCCTCATTAAAGGGCCGGGACACGTTATATATGTTATATACAGAATGATTTTGCAACTTTGATTACAAAACTCTATAACGATATTGATATGAGAATGATACAGATAAAATATGTCCAAAGGCAAGTTTTATGAATTTTTGATTGCTGCATTGGGTCCTACATACTTTGTCTCCTTATGAGTCTATTACTACATTTCATGCTTTACATGCTCAGTACATATTCCGTACTGACCCCCTTTCTTCGGGGGGCTGCGTTCATGCCCGCAGGTACAGACGCTCGTTTCGGAGATCCGCCAGCTTAGGACACTATTTCAGCTATTTTGGACTGCTCCTTTGTTCCGGAGCTAGCTTGTGGTATAACTCCCTTATGTTGTATTCGTAGGTGTTTATTTGGGTATGGCGGGGCCCTGTCCCGCCACATAATACGGTCATTACTCTTAGAGGTCTGTGGACATCGGTGTGGGTCTGTTTGTAGTTGTTGATGCGTTTTATGTCTATGACTTATGTTTGGGGCGTACCCATTCGTAATGGCAGCCTTGTCGGCTCGCACATGTATATGTTGTTCTGTTGGCCCTGTGTGGCCTTTGTTGGAATTTGCTGTGTACAGGGTTATTTTGGATAAGTCCGAAAAACAAAGGAAACTCTGCCGAAATTTTCTTTGAAAATCTTATAAATTTGAAACACCGCTTTGTCGGCTTCTGTTATATACCTGGATGTGTTTGATATAATCTAAGGCAGCGTTTGATATTTGTGTCAGTATAAGTCATCTGTTTGCCGCCCGGATTTGTGATTGTGTTCGGGTGCCCAATTCGGGCACTTGTCACGGCCCACGGGGTTGGGTCGTGACACTATGTCATCCGCGAAAATCATACACCATGGCACCTACCTTGAATTTGTCGCGTCAATCCATCCATCACCAAGGCAAATAAAAATAGACTAAGAGATGATCCTTGATTCAACCCCATCATAACTGGAAAGTGCTCTGAGTCTCCTCCTACTGTCCTTACCCTGGGTTTGGCTCCCTCATTCATGTCCTTGATCACCCTAATGTACGCCACAAGTACACCTTTAGCCTCCAAGCATCTCTATAGGATCTCTCTTGGAACTTTGTCGTAAGCCTTTTCTAGGTCGATGAATACCATGTATAAGTCCCTCTTCCTCTCCCTATACTGCTTCACCAGTCTCCTCACAAAATGGATGGCTTCTGTAGTTGAGCGTCCCGGCATGAATCCTAACTGGTTCTCTGAAATAGACACGCCTTTCCTCACCCTCATCTCCTCCACCCTTTCCCACACTTTCATATTATGGCTTAGCAGCTTGATACCTCTTTAGTTGTTGCAACTCTGGATATCTCCCTTGTTCTTGTATAGAGGGATCATTACACTCGACCTCCATTCTTCAGGCATCATTGCCGTCTTAAAGATGGCATTAAACAACCTAGTCAGCCACTCCAAACCTGCCAGGCCCGCGCTCTTCCAAAATTCCCTAAGAATCTCGTCAGGTCCAGTCGCTCTTCCCCTGCGCATCCTACGAACAGCACCCTTAACCTCCTCAACCTTAATACTCCTGCAATACCCAAAATCATGACGCCTTCCTTTATGTTCTAAATCTCCCAATACAATGACTCTGTCCCCTTCTTCATTCAAGAGTTTGGAGAAGTATGACTGCCATCTCCGTCTAATGAGAGTCTCCTCTACCAATACTTTTCCATGCTCGTCCTTGATGCACTTCACTTGATCCACATCACGTACCTTTCTCTCCCTCGCCTTGGCTAGCCTGAACAATTTCTGATCCCCTCCTTTCTCTTCTAGTTCAGCATAAAGGCGTTCAAAAGCTATCGTTTTTGCCGTCGAAACCGCCAACTTCGCCTCCTTCCTCGCCATCTTATAAAGTTCCATATTCGTCCACTTCTCCACCTCATCCTTGCTTTCACATATATTTCTAAAATTTAAAATAAATCCTAATTTCTAATTATTAGGATCAACTGCTGAGATGTACTCAATTTAAATGGACAACAATCATTTTTTAATTATAAGGATACATGCCTTAAATTAAGCCTTAAATTCCCTAAAAGTAGGGTAAAAACCTTAAACAATTTAAAAGAAAACTGTAAAAAATTTAAGTAACTGTCAAAATTTAAGGGAAAAAACCGTCTACTCTTTTTTCTTTTCTTTTTCCCCTTCAGATTTTCATTTTCCTAAGTAGCATTTAAAAGAAAATGAATTGCAAATTTTTATTGTTTAACTTAAATTAAAATACATGAGTTTATTTAAAATCCATTTTTTAGTTAAATAGTTCATATAAAAAGTATGATAACTTCAAAAAAAAAAAAAAAGAGTCCTAAACGTACCTTGGATTATGGTGCACGATTTTAGGACTCGGTATTTATCTTTTAACTTAAATTCAAATACATCAATTTAATTAAAATTTATTTTTTAGTTTAAATAGTTAATGTAAAAAAGTTGATAACTTCTAAAAAAGAAAAAGGGTCTGAACAGTTTTAGGACTCCATCGTGATTGATGGAACAGTAGTTTCAACCGCACAGATGTTTCCTTGACAAAATATTTTAATTTAATTAATTTTAATTAACAATAACTGCTAACTAATTATTAACTAATTAACCACTTTTTGTCCTAAAATTATCCTCTTTTTAATAATATATAGATGGTTCCGCTACAAACTCCTTTATTCCTGCTAGAAATATAAGACAAGATGATCTATTATCTCCCGACTTTTTTATGGTATCAGTATGGAACTCTTGTTCAAGACTTGATAATTACTAAGCTAGAATCAGCCCTAAAATCTTTCATCTCTTATTTACTAAGCTAGAGCAAATAAGAATAATTGTCAAACCATTAAGCCAGTGGCATATTCAGGATTTTCACTCATCAGGAGGTTCGGAAAAAACAACAAAAGCTAAATATAAAAAATAATGTTGTTCCTGGCAATCGAACTTAGGACACTAGACACAATTTTGAACACCCTAGACCACTTGAGCTAACCCTTTACATTTGTTCAGGATATTCAAAAGTTAATATATATACATAAACACAGAAATTCTATCCTATATATACAATATAACCCGAACACCCTCCCTATCCTCTAAATCCCCCCTTGCATTAAGCATAGACTCTTAACTGTTTAGCCCCTTTTAGGGCCATAAAATCAATTCTTTTTTGTCATACAAAGCCCCAGTCCTTCATGGAAGAATAAGTTCTGCTCATTTTCATAATGGGATTTTGCTGATGGAATGATTTCATATATTTCCCACCAGAAAAGTTCCCGCCTTGACAATTGTGTAACGGGGATCCTTCTCTAAATTATACAAAAATTCTCCTCACAACTCAATTTACTATAAATTTTTAACCAAGATTCTTATATTGAATCTTCAACTTTGCATTATGCAACTCCTTAGAAAGAAACTAGACGAAGGAAAAATTGCAAATCTTATGAAATCCGATTAAAATTTGATATATGGAGCAATTGACAACTTCAAATAATGGCAGTTAATGACTTCAAAAATCAAACGTACTGATGCATAGATGAATGGCGACGAATGACCACTGAGATTACCACTGTTTTTTCCTTCTAGTTTATATAAAGTTGCAGAGATCATGTGACGTTATTTACAAAATGGCAAAACTTTATTATGTTTTGGGACTATAAATTTTGGGTCCACCTTTTTTTTTTAAAGGAAAAAAAAAACTCTTACATACCTAGTCTTAATTGTGTGAGACATATAATAAAATATTTTGGGAAAGGGATAATGGTCAAAAACACACCTGAACTATGTTACACCCCGCATTTTCAGAGCATGAGCATGACACGTACATCATCATAGTAATGGAGTATCGGAGACGTCCCATGATATTTTGGAAGGTACAAGTCATGGGAAGTATGTAACAATGAAGTAAAGGATGACTTACGACGTCGTAAGTCGTAATCGGGAAATACTATTTTGAAACACAAGAACATGGCCATTATCAAGTATAATAAATGATAAATATCATGTATGGAGAGTTTCGAAAGATTTCGAGATCAAGCAAATTGAAGAAAATAAGTTTGACGAAAATTTGAGAAATGTTGGGCAGATTTTTAGTCAACTTTGGAGGGGCATATCTCCTAGCATATTAGGAGTTTTAAGGTGAAACAAAAGCCTAAAATGAATTTTGTCGAGTCTAGTTTATAATGAAACAAACCGCTCGCCGATAGAACATCGGAGTAGAAAATTATAGACGTTACAAACTGAACTGTCGACGCAGAAACAGGACTGCTACAGTACTGTTACAGTGATGCCGACTTTGCCACTTACAAAAGGGTCAAAAATCCATATTTTTCATCATCAAAAACTCTCCAAATTTCCAAAAAATTCAGCAACATGGGGGAGCAAAAATACATCACAAAAGTGAGAATTTTGAGTGAAATTCAAGCTACGGAATACCAATCGAGGTCCGGACAACGCGTAGACGTGATTATGATTTCAATTTGTGTGGAGTTAGCTTGGAAACAAGTGGATATGGAAGATCTTTCTACCTTAGAAAAAAAAAATAAGGTATGAATCATTGAATCTTTTCCTTATTAACATCGATTAAGGAATATTTGCAAGAATAAAGGTTATAGTTTGTGGTGTTGATTTGTGGATCGGGGTTTGAAGAGAATTTTGGATAAATATATATATATTTATCTTGTGGAATATTGCGGATATCGTTGTTATTGTGATGTTGGTATTAATTTCGGCTCCTTTACGGAAATAAAGTTATTAAATAGTCGTATCATAAGTTGGTTATTTGAGAATTTAGAAAACATCGTGGGGGATGTTTTAGGAGATATATTGGCATGGATAATGGTATTGATGATGTTGGTATTGTTGTTGCTGATTGGTTGTTGATCTTATGATTTCGGGCTAGGCATATAAACAGGGGAGATGCTGCTCGAATTTCGACAGAATCTAAGAGGATTTTAATTAAAGTCTTGAGACAAGCATGATGATGATTCTAACAATAGTATGAATGGTTGTATATGTAGATTACGGGGCGATGATTAATCTTAAGTGAATTGCAAGACAGGAAGTAAGTTGGGAGTCGAGGAATTATCTTTCAGGTATGTTAAGGCTCTTCCCTTTCTTTCAAAGGCATGATTCCTATGATTATAATTCCATAAATGTTTTCATAGCCTTCGTATTTTCAAAATTTAGATGTTCATGATTACAAGGCATAACCCCTTTCCTAATAATTTATAAATGTTTCCAAAATGTTCGTATTTCCTAAACCAGAGGTTTATGGCTCCGTAAGCTTTTATGACAACAACAATGGATATGTTTTACAATGACGATGATGATGTCAAGGGTGAGAATATTTCTATGATGACTATGATGAGAATGATTTCATGTTTAAAGGTTCCAAGTTTATGATTTCAATGATGATATAAGAATGTTGAACTATTTCTTGATGTCTCAATTTTATTCATGAATTGATGCCTTATGAGATTTATGATCTTATTCTATTTTTTTCTCTTAATGCTATTCTTCATTGATAGTCTCACCTTATAACAATTGTTCCTTCAAGGTGAGACAAAGTGTCACGCCCCGAACCATGGCCTGGACGTAACACAGCACTCGGTGCCTGACTGCATGTGACCGAGCGAACCACATGGCTTGCTGAATCATCATGATACATAACATAAGCGGAATATAACGTGAATGCATGATGAGCCTTTATAAAACATGGTAAGTCATAATACTTAATAAAATACTTGTTTAAACATGAGTGAGCAAAAATGTTTATACGACTCCAAATGTCTGACATGACATAACTGACTTGTCTAGTCTATGAAACCTCTATCATGAGTCTAACTGGAAAACATACTTACTGGGAAAAGGCCCCCAGCATACCTTTAGATGCAAAACTAAATAAAGAAATACAATGTCTAAACCCCGAATGAGATGGGCTCACCAATAAGCTTGTACGTGAAAATCCTAATGAGCAGAAACGTCGTCCTGTAAATTCGTACCTGCATCGTGAAATGCAGGCCCCCGGGCAATAAAAGGGGACGTCAACACATTGAATGTACTGGTATGTAAAGCAACCGAAAGAAACAACATGAGACATGGAATAACATGATAAGAACTGAAACTGAAAACATGGACATGAACATAAGCATGAGCATGAGTACATATATATATATATATATATATATATATATATATATATATATATATATATATATATATATATATATAACATGAGTAAAACATGATAAGTAGGGAGAGCATTTCATAAACTGACACATGATATCACCACGTAGATACGTGGAGTCTGGTACCTCGCCGGACCAGCAGAGCCCCTATACCTTGCCAGGGTATAAGGTGGTAACGTGCCTGATGGATCCATTCAGTGTAAAATTAAGGTATCGTCCTAACTGGGCGGAGCGATCCTTGTCCTATGGTGGCTACATAGTTTCAGGCTATCTGAGCCTTCTCGGTAATTCGTGCAACTCCCAAAACATGAACATAATATAGTTGGCTAAGAATCCCATGACTTTCGTGAATTAACTTGTACTTGTCTTGTAATCATGATTTCACGAAATAACTTGTAAATATGGTTTCATGAAATAGCTTGTAAACATGTTCTTGATTTATGAGTAATACAATAGTTCATAATCATATATTTGTAATTGACTTGAAAACATGCTTGTAACTTGCAAAATAAAATCATACAGTTTCATATGAACATAATGAGAACACATGAGGAAGAATTCATGATTCAAGGATTAAGCTAGGATTCTTAATATCCGTAATGGAAGATTAGGAATACAATAAAGAACATAGATACAAAATTCATGTACATACATACATAATTACGGGCTACCAATATGTTGAGTTTAATGCCCTAGGATTTGAACTTCATAGATTTTACGAAACGGATCATGGGGAAGAACGTAGAAATTCCCACATGTGGATGGAAGTTCTACATACCTTAACTTCCTGCTTTTGAGCGTATCACAATGTCCTCCAATCCCTTCAACTTTAATCTATAGCAATACAGGTCATAGGGATTCTATATTAGCAACAATATTCATGCTTTGTTCATCTAAGCATTTTATCAAACACTTGGTGGGCATGAAGCTCCACAACCCTCATTAATGGTGTTTTCTTCACCAAATCCCCATTCTATTACTTCTAGCTAATTCTACAATCTCAATTAGATGTAATTAACATCATTCTTGATCACCCATATGAATACAACAATTCCAAGTCAACAATCCAACAACTTTAGCAGAGTTCATATAATTCTCTTCATCAAACCCAATTATTATTCTCCCAAGAATTCATCAATTCACAACTATAAATGATTAGGGAGTAGAAACATTACCTTTTATGAGTAGTCACCACGAAATCAACATCCCCAAGTTCGATTTTTAGCTTAGAATGACGGCAACAACTTGTACTACACTTTATCTTTCACGAGCCTCGGGATTCGGGGCCTTCAACTTGGTTGATTCTCTACTTTCTCTCTCTAACCCTCATCTATCTCCCTCTCTATCTCTAAAATCTGAAAATATGAGGAAATGGGGCTGCTAGGGTTGAGCATTTCCCTTAAATACCAAGGGGAAATGGGTTTGACCCGACTTGAAATCGGGTTGGGACCTTTCTATCTTAAAACGTCCATATCTCCCTTTCCCGATGTCACCTGTGGGCCCATGACTTATGGTTGGAAAGGTATTTCAATTATCTACAACTTTCATTCTTTGGGTCTTCCTAAATTCCCAATTTATGATAGGTTTATGGCCTCTCGAAGTCAGGTGACCTGAAACGTACTTATGGACCAAAATACGCCCCATGTTACGGTCCCGTAACACGAAGGACGGACCGTAACTTGGGACCGTACCTTAGTGAAAATTTCCAGTGAGGTTCTGGAAATTTTTGGTGTGTTACGGCTCACTGTTACGGCCCGTAACACGTGTTACGGCCCGTAACGTCCACCATAACACAGGCAAAATTTCCAGCGAACAGGCTTCAGTAAAATGGGCATAACTCTTTGCACAGATGTCCGTTTGACCCCCATAATATACCGTTGGAAAGATATTTCAAAGGGCTACTCATCAAGGAAGTTTTCCCAAATTCCCAACGGATTTTCATGAAAGTTTACTTGAAGGCAGACGTATCGAAAACTTAGCCTATTCTATAGGATTTCAAGTGCCTTACTATTAGCCATATTGAGACGATCATATCTCCTTGCTCCGATCTCTGATTGGCTTGATCCTTATATCATTAGAAAGGTATTTCTACATACTACCACTTCATTGAGGGTACTTTCCCAAATTCCAAACTGATCAAGGAGTTATTGCTGCCCGAAATAGGCCTATCAACCATTTTCGCAAAACGTTCAAACCTTCAGTGCTTCCACTAGAACTCTAATGATATGAGCTTAAACTCAGTTCCAAGATGCGGGGTGTTACAATATCTCCCCCTTGGGATCATTCATCCTCGAATGATGGGTCATGGTCAAGAATCTGGCTGGACATGGCTTGACTACATGAACGTGAAGAAAACATGACATGAAACATGGAGACTGAACTAACATGACATGGTTATATGGAAACATGAATACTGAGGCATGAACATGGGCACTAGATAGCTGACATGAGCGTGCAACATGAGACATAACATGAAATGGGGCATGGAAACTGACATGACATAGTTTCATGAAAACATCAGTGCCCAAACATGAGACATGAATAGCGAATACATTAACTTGAACGTGAAACGTGAGGCATGAATACATAAGGGACATGACATGAATACTAAAGGTATTTACCTTGAAGTTTATCTGCCTGCTCTTCAAACAAGTGAGGATATCTGGATTTCATGTCTTCTTCGGCTTCCCATGTAGCCTCTTCAACCTTCTGGCTCCTCCATAAGACCTTTACTGAGGCTACTTCCTTAGTTCTCAACTTGCGAACTTGACGATCAAGAATGGCTACGGGGATCTCCTCATAAGTCAACCCATCCTTAACTGTTATTGTATCAGTAGAAACAACCAACGATGGGTCTCCTACACACTTCCTTAACATGGACACATGAAATACGGGATGTACAGTAGCCAAGTCTTGTGGCAACTCAAGTTCATAAGCCACTAGACCGACCTTTCGTAGAATTCTGTAAGGTCCAATATATCTGGGACTTAGCTTCCCTTTCTTGCCAAATATCATAACACCTTTCATGGGTGAGACTTTAAGGAACACCCAATCATCAACTGAAAATTCTAAATCCCTTCGTCTCACATCTGTATAAGACTTCTGGCGACTCTGAGCTGTTTTCAAATACTCCTGTATTAACTTGAATTTCTCCATAGCCTGATAAACCAAATCTGGTCCTAACAACTCTGCTTCACCTACTTCGAACCAACCAATTGGTGATCTGCACCTTCGCCCATACAGAGCTTCAAATGGTGCCATCCTAATACTAGCATGATAACTGTTATTATAAGAAAACTCAATGAGTGGTAAGTGATCATCCCAATTACCTTTGAAATCCAAGACGCATGCTCTCAACATATCCTCCAGAGTCTGAATAGTACGCTCTGCCTGGCCATCTGTTTATGGATGAAAAGCTGTGCTGAGGTTAACCTTGGTACCCAATCCTTTCTGAAGGATTTCCAGAAGTTCGCTGTAAACTGAGCACCACGATCTGAAATAATGGACACTGGTGTCCCATGCAATCTGACAATCTCATTAACATACAGCTTGGCATAATCTTCTGCTGAATCTGTGGTCTTGACGGGCAAAAAGTGTGCTGACTTAGTAAGCCGGTCAAAGATCACCCAAATGGAGTCATGTCTCCTAGCTGAACGAGGTAAACCTGATACAAAGTCCATATTGATCATTTCCTATTTCCAGACAGGAATATCAATATTCGGAGCCAAGCCACCAGGCCTCTGGTGTTCGGCTTTCACCTGCTGACAATTCGGGCACTTAGCTACAAAATCTGCCACATCCTTCTTCATATCGTTCCACCAGTAAATCTCCTTGAGATCATGATACATCTTAGTGGAACTTGGGTGAATGGAATACCTGGAATTGTGAGTTTCTGACATGATTCGCTATCTGAGCCCATCTACATCTGGGACACATAATCTACCTCGGTACCTCAAGGTACCATCATCTTCCCCTTGTTTGAAAGTCGTCGTCTTATGCTTGTGAATCCCCTCTTTCAGCTGCAACAAGTAGAGATCATTAAAATGTTTCTCCTTGACTTCCACGACTAAAGAGGAAAGAGCTCTATTCTGAACAACCACACCACCATCCTCGGAGTCCAAAAGTCGAACTCCAAGATTGGCCAAACGATGAACTTCATTTGTCATAACTCTCTTACCTACATCCACGTGGGCCAAACTTCCCATGGAACGCCGACTAAGAGCATCAGCTACAACATTCGCTTTCCCCGGATGATAGAGAATATCCACATCATAATCCTTAAGCAATTCGAGCCATCTCCTCTGTCTAAGATTTAGCTCCCTTTGCTTGAAGATATACTGCAGGCTTTTATGATCTGTGAAAATATCAACGTGCACTCCATACAAATAATGACGCCATATCTTAAGTGCAAAAACTACAGCTGCCAACTCTAAGTCATGAGTCGGATAATTCTTTTCGTGAACCTTGAGCTGATGAGATGCATAATCTACAACCTTACCATGCTGCATTAAGACACATCCGATACCAACTCCTGAAGCATCACAATAAACCACGAATCCTTCAGTTCCCTCTGGCAAAGTCAAAACTGGAGCAGAAGTCAATCTCTTCTTCAACTCCTCAAAGTTTCGCTCACAAGCATCTGACCATTGGAACTTAACTTTCTTCTGAGTCAACTTAGTCAACGGAGCAGAGATAGAAGAAAATCCTTCTACGAAGCGTTGATAATAGCCTGCCAGACCCAAGAAACTTCTTATATCAGAAACTGAGGTGGGTCTGGGCCAACTCCCCACGGCATCAATTTTCTGAGAATCAACTTTAACACATTCACCTGAGATCACGTGGCCTAAGAATGTCACTGATTTAAGCCAAAACTCACACTTTGAGAATTTTTCAAAAAGCTTGCGATCTTTAAGAGTCTGCAACACTATTTTGAGATGTTCTGCATGATCGGCCTCATTACGGGAATACACCAAAATATCATCAATGAAGATAATGACGAATAAGTTGAGATAAGGCTTGAAGACCCTGTTCATAAGATCCATGAAAGCTGCTGGCGTATTTGTCAACCCAAATGACATAACAAGAAATTCAAAATGGCCATAACGGGTCCTGAAAGTTGTCTTCGGAATATCAACTTCCTTAACCTTCAACTGATGATAGCCTGTTCTGAGGTCAATCTTGTAATAACATTGGGCGCCCTGCAGCTGGTCAAATAAGTCATCTATTCTAGGAAGAGGGTACCTGTTCTTAATGGTGACCTTGTTCAGCTGACGGTAGTCTATACACATACGTAAGGAACCATCCTTCTTTCGGACAAATAAGACTGGCGCACCCCAAGGCGAAACACTAGTCCTAATAAACCCCTTATCAAGAAGATCTTTCAACTGGGCTTTTAACTCATTTAACTCTGTTGGGGCCATTCTGTATGGCGGAATAGATATCGGCTGAGTATCGGGAAATAGATCAATTCCAAATTCAATCTCCTTGTCAGAAGGGACTCCTGGAAGATCTTCTGGGAAGACTTCTAGGAACTCATTTACAACTGGGACAGATTGAAGAGTTGGAGTCTGGGCATCTGAATCCTTGACTCGAACTAGGTGGTAGATATAGCCTTTAGAAATCATTTTTCTGGCATTTAGGTAAGAAATAAATCTACCCCTGGGTACTACTGAATTACCCTCCCATTCTATGACTGGCTCATTAGGAAACTCGAATCTTACCACTTTAGTTCTACAACATACTGTGGCATAACATGAAGCTAACCAGTCCATACCCATGATCACATCGAAATCTACCATTTCTAATTCCGCTAAATCAGCTATGGTTCTGCTGTGATAGACTAAAACTGGGCAACCCCTATACATACGTCTAACTATGACTGATTCCCCAACTGGGATGGACACCTCAAAGGGTTCATACAATTTTTCAGGTTCAAACCCAAATTTCTTAGCAACAAATGGGGTTACATAAGATAAAGTGAATCCTGGGTCAATAAGGGCATATACGTCGAAAGTGAAAACTGTTAGTGTACCTGTAACAACATCTGCACGAGTTTCTGTATCCCGACGGCCTGTCAATGCATACAAACGGTTTCGCCCACCGCTTGTGTTTCCAGACCTAGCTGAAAATGGCCTTTCTGACCACATCTAAAACAGGCATCAGTACCCACACGACAATCACCTGAGTGTCTCTTATTACATTTGCTGCATATCGGATGAGTATAAGTCGACTGTCCCACACTAGCCTGAGAGTAAGAATTTGATGGCCTGAAATTCTGCTTTTTATCATTACGGAACTTAGGAAGTGAGGCACTTGCTGTGGACGGAGCAGGTCCTGCTGACCTGTTCTTAAAGAATTTCCTATTACCATTCCCGTTGAACTGTTCGGTAGACTTGACTCTCTTGTTGAACTCCTTGTCTTTCTCTTTCTGCAAGGCTTCCTCCTCTCATTCCCTTGCACAAAAGCAACCATCTTGGAGATAGTCATTGCCTCATTCTGTGCAACAATATTGGCTCCACCATACAAATGGGAATCGAGACCTCCAACGAATCTTCTCACTCTTGCCCTCATATCGAGTAACATGTGTGGAGCATGCTTATCTAGACTAACGAACTCTAAATAGTAATCTTGAACTGACCTATCATTTTGCTTGAGCTTCAGGAATTGTTCAGCCTTAGCCTCTCTGACCTCTATTGGCATAAAGTGGTCTAGGAATGCACTAGCAAATTCATCCCATGTAGCATCAGGCGCATTCTCACCTCAAGATAATTCCCAAGCTTCATACCAAGTGTTAGTAATGCCCTGTAGCTGATGAGCTCCAAAAGTAGCTGCTTCGGTTTCTGTAACTGTCATAAACCTGAAGATCTTTTGGAGAGCACCAATGTAGTCCTGAGGATCCTCATCTTTCTTTGTCCCCGTAAAGACTGGGGATTCATTCTGAGAAAATCCTTCGTCTTAGAAGACTCTCCATTACCTCCTGAACTAGTCCCAGATTCCTGACGTTGGGACTGAGCTGCTACCAGTTGTGTGAGCATATTGATAGTATTCCTAACATCCCCATCTGAAGCACTAGGAGGTGTAACGGTAGGGGCGGCTGGAGCTGTTGCCTGAGTCGGAACGGTATCTTCGTGAGCTACTTCTGCGGCAGCCCTTTGGCTGGTGGCTGTGTTTCTCTTCTTGTACTTTCTTTTATAAGGCATTTTCTGAAAACACGTACACGTACGAATTATGAAGCCATCCTAAAAATACTGCTCTAACTGCACGATCTAGAATATGAAAGAAGTGAGACAATCCTGAATGTCTTGGTGGTCAACTGTTTATATGTATGGGGCCCTCACACATATAAAAGAGACCCCACTGGACACGGTTTCATAGACTCCCTAAAGATCTTTGAACCTAGGCTCTGATACCAAGCTTTGTTACGCCCCGAACAATGGCCTGGACGTAACACGACACTCGGTGCCTGACTGCATGTGACCGAGCGAACCACATGGCTTGCTGAATCATCATGATACATAACATAAGTGGAATATAACGTGAATGCATGATGAGCCTTTATAAAACATGGTAAGTCATAATACTTAATAAAATACTTGTTTAAACATGAGTGAGCCAAAATGGCTATACGACTCCAAATGTCTGACATGACATAACTGACTTGTCTAGTCTATGAAACCTCTATCATGAGTCTGACTGGAAAACATACTTACTGGGACAAGGCCCCCAGTATACCTTTAGATGCAAAAAATAAAGAAATACAATGTCTAAACCCCGAATGAGATGGGGCTCACCAATAAGCTGGTACGTGAAAATCCTAATGAGCAGAAGCGTCGTCCTGTAAATCTGTACCTGCATCGTGAAATGCAGGACCCCGGGCAATAAAAGGGGACGTCAGCACATTGAATGTACTGGTATGTAAAGCAACCGAAAGAAACAACATGGGAAATGGAATAACATGATAAGAACTGAAACTGAAAACTTGGACATGAACATGAGCATGAGCATGAGTACATATATATATATATTATATATGAGTAAAACATGATAAGTAGGGAGAGCATTTCATAAACCGACACATGATATCACCACGTAGATACGTGGAGTCTGGTACCTAGCCGGACCAGCAGAGCCCCTATACCTTGCCAGGGTATAAGGTGGTAACGTGCCTGATGGATCCATTCAGTGTAAAATTAAGGTATCGTCCTAACTGGGCGGAGCGATCCTTGTCCTATGGTGGCTACATAGTTTCAGGCTATCTGATCCTTCTCGGTAATTCGTGCAACTCCCAAAACATGAACATAATATAGTTGGCTAAGAATCCCATAACTTTCGTGAATTAACTTGTACTTGTCTTGTAATCATGATTTCACGAAATAACTTGTAAACATGGTTTCATAAAATAGCTTGTAAACATGTTCTTGATTTATGAGTAATACAATAGTTCATAAGCATATATTTGTAATTGACTTGAAAACATGCTTGTAACTTGCAAAATAAAATCATACAGTTTCATATGAACATAATGAGAACACATGAGGAAGAATTCATGATTCATGGATTAAGCTAGGATTCCTAATATTCGTAATGGAAGATTAGGAATACAATAACGAACATAGATACAAAATTCATGTACATACATACATAATTACGGGCTACCAATATGTTGAGTTTAATGCCCTAGGATTTGAACTTCATAGATTTTACGAAACGGATCATGGGGGAGAACGTAGAGATTCCCACATGTGGATGGAAGTTCTACATACCTTAACTTCCTGCTTTTGAGCGTATCACAATGTCCTCCAATCCCTTCAACTTTAATCTATAGCAATACAGGTCATAGGGATTCTATATTAGCAACAATATCCATGCTTTGTTCATCTAAGCATTTTATCAAACACTTGGTGGGCATGAAGCTCCACAACCCTCATTAATGATGTTTTCTTCACCAAATCTCCATTCTATTACTTCTAGCTAATTCTACAATCTCAATTAGATGTAATTAACATCATTCTTCATCACCCATATGAATACAACAATCCCAAGTCAACAATCCAACAACTCTAGCACAGTTCATATAATTCTCTTCATCAAACCCAATTATTATTCTCCCAAGAATTCATCAATTCACAACTATAAATGATTAGGGAGTAGAAACATTACCTTTTATGAGTAGTCACCACGAAATCAACATCCCCAAGTTCGATTTTTAGCTTAGAATGACGGCAACAACTTGTACTACACTTTATCCTTCACGAGCCTCGGGATTCGGGGCCTTCAACTTGGTTGATTCTCTACTTTCTCTCTCTAAACCTTCTCTCTCTTCCTCGCTCTCTCTAAAATCTGAAAATATGAGGAAATGGGGCTGCTAGGGTTGAGTATTTCCCTTAAATACCAAGGAGAAATGGGTTTGACCCGACTTGAAATCGGGTTGGGACCTTTCTGTCTTAAAACGTCCATATCTCCCTATCCCGATGTCACCTGTGGGCCCACGACTATGGTGGGAATGGTATTTCAATTATCTACAACTTTCATTCTTTGGGTTTTCCCAAATTCCCAATTTATGATAGGGTTATGGCCTCTCAAAGGCAGGTGACCCGAAACGTACTTACGGACCAAAATACGTCCCATGTTACGGTCCCGTAACACGAAGGACGGACCGTAACTTGGGACCGTACCTTAGTGAAAATTTCCAGTGAGGTTCTGGAAATTTTTGGTGTGTTACGGCTCACTGTTACGGTCCCGTAACACGTGTTATGGCTCATAACGTCCACCGTAACACAGGCGAAATTTCCAGCGAATAGGCTTCAGTAAAATGGGCATAACTCTTTGCACAAATGTCCTTTTGACCCCCATAATATACCATTGGAAATCTATTTCAAAGGGCTACAACTTTCATCAAGGAAGTTTTCCCAAATGCCCAACGGATTTTCACAAAAGTTGACTGGAAGGAAGACGTATCGAAAACTTAGCCGATTCTATAGGATTTCAAGTGCCTTACTATTAGCCATATTGAGACGATCATATCTCCTTGCTCCGATTTCTGATTGGCTTGGTCCTTATATCGTTAGAAAGGTATTTCTACATACTACCACTTCATTGAGGGTACTTTTCCAAATTCCAAACCGATCAAGGAGTTATCGCTGCCCGAAATAGGCCAATCAACCATTTTCTCAAAACGTTCAAACCTTCAGTGTTTCCACTAGAACTCTAATGATATGAGCTTAAACTCAGTTCCAAGATGCGGGGTGTTACACAAAGCGACGATGATTATTCCATAACACAATCGGAGGTTACCGACTTTAAGTCACTCCGATGTATTTATAGCTTTTACTTGGCTCTCATGCATGCTTTATATATATATGTATGTATTTTCTCACACCGCGCCGCGCTATAGTCGGCCGGGCATGGCACGTAGATGTGTACACCACTGCAGTGGGCATGTTATGATATTGCCCCAGACGCGGGCTAATGATGATAACACCGAGCCTTAATGGCCGGGCATGATACTATATATATGACACCGAGCCTTAATGGCCGGGCATGGTACTATGTATATGTATAAAATGTTTTTTTTCAAAGGCTAAGCATGCATGACATCCTCCTTACGAGGCATTCAGATGTACAGGTTATCTCTCTTATTCCTTGATATTTTTCATATCTATGTTATGTTGTTACTCATGCCTTACATACTCAGTTCATTATTTGTACTGACGTCCCTTCTTGTGGACGCTGCGTTTCATGCCACGCAGGTGTATACAGATGAGTAGAGGATATTGCTAGAAGATGTTTCAGCTGGATTGGCGAGCTCCATTTCTTTCCGGAGTGTTGCCGAGTCAGAGTATCTATGTTATGGTATACTGATTTATGTTAGAGACTTTACAGACAGAGTCATGTATACAGTATGCCAGTCTTGTAAGCGGCTATTTAAGCCGATGTATCATTATGCATTACTTTACAGATTCATATGATTACAGACTTTATTTGATTCGAGAAAGACGAAAAGAATGTTTTCGAAAAGCTTCCATTATGCATTTCATCTCATGACTTAAGAGTCCTGTAAGATTATGAGTATAACGAGAACCAGCGGGTTCGCTCGGCTCTAAGTAAGGGTCGGGTGCCCATCACGCCCTATCAGGATTGGAGTGTGACAAAATGTTATACACTTATATACAAAGGACTAGTACATTATGTATAGGGAAAAGTATAAAAAATACCCCTCTACTTTGGGAAAAGGGCTAAAAATATCCTCCATTACAAATTTGGGTAAAAAATACCCCTCCTGTCATTAAAGTTTTCAAATATACCCCTGTCTTAACGGAAATCCCCAATATAACTCGATTTCATTTTTAAACCCGCTCCATTTGAACCCCACCCAACTAAATAAAATAAGCATATAGGTTACCTGCTCTTGTGCCTAGCGTGGCTCCAGATGTAGGACATGGGAACAAGTTGATCGCATATGGATTTTTTATGTAGTTGGATCAGGTTTAAATGGAGCGGGTTTAAAAGTAAAATCGGGTTATTTTGGGGATTTGGGGATTTCCGTTAAGATAGGGTATATTTGAAAACTTTAATTATGAGAGGTGTATTTTTGACCCAAATTTGTAACGGATGATATTTTTAGCCTTTTTCCCAAAGTAGAGGGGCATTTTTTTACCCTTTTCCCTTATGTATATAGGTGTATGATAGTGTATAATATGTAGGTATATACACTAAAAGATATAATTATACAAGCAAAAGATATAATTATACAATATTACACACGAAAATATGCACTTATACACAATTGTACAATATTGTATAGGTGGTACAAACATAGATCTGGACTGGTTTTGGATACGAATTGCACTTTTATACAAGACAGATGCATTATGTATATAGGTGTATAAAAATGTATAATAGTGTATAAGAGGTGTGTATATGGGTGTATACACACCTCTTATACACTATTATACATAAACTAACTCCAACATCACTAACGTCGGAGGAGCAGTAGCCACTAGCCATCGCCGGAGTCCCATTGTCCAGCGAACTCCAAAGCCGTCCAATGAGCAGCAACGGACTTTATCCATCTCCGTTCATTTCTATCCCTCCCTCGACGAGATCACGCCGGAGCTCTAGCGAAAACCGCTAGCCACACCACCTCGCTCACCACCACTAGATCTGAGTGGATTTTTCGGTGATCGAGAGAGAGGAGGTGCGGCAGAGAGGAGGCAGACAGAGATCAGAGAGAGAGAGAGAGAGAAGAGGGAGTTGGTCATTTTTGTAAGATTTAGAAAGATGAGTCAATCTTGGTAGCATTGTTACCCTAATTAACATACAGTGTGATATTCCAAATAGGACCGTCTGATGTTTGGTACATTACAGTAGACAACGTAAGAGAGCTATTTTAGCGTATAAGAAAGTTAAATGATTGAATCATCGAAACATGTCTAAAATGAAACAACATAGACTGAGAATTTATTTAGATCACTGTACTTAGTTTAGTATTGAGACGTTACTATTGTATCTGTTATTGTTGTTTGTCAATATAACTATGGTACAGGAAAGATGAGGGAGAGGGAGGAACGGGTCGTACGTGGATGTTAGCGAAAAAGTTATTAGTAGGGGCGGACCTACAGATTCGCATACGGTGCGATAGAATCCAATAACTTTGACTCAAACCTTATCGTTGTGTTTAAAATGCACTTAATATATATATATATATATTCTATCAAAAATTCAGTAAGCTGTGTTTTCTACAAACCAGAACCTATAAAATCATAAATCCTAGCTCCGCCGCTAATTATTAGGCAACTAAAATAAGCACGTAACTTATAGAAGGTAATGTTACGGCAGCACATGGTGCTTTAAACAAAATTGCTAGATTTCGTTGTCAAACTTCAAAAGTTTAATGTTAACCCTACGAAAGTTTAATAACCGCCAACGTTGTTAGAATTCGTTGTCAGAATTTAAGTTGTGGGCTTGAGAGCATCTCAAGTTGGAGCAACATTGTCCCAAATCCTATTTACAGTTGCAATATCATGGTACAATAATGTTATCATTATTTTATGGGAATTCTACATAGCATAACTAACTCTACTACATATTTATATATAGTAACTATAGTTTAAAATAATTACTATCTCATAGCTAATAATAATATGTTAAATACAACTTATAGCTATATATATACAAAGTAGAATACCCCATCATCACATTATTCACTTCCAACCCAACCCTTCCATCTCTCTCTCTCTCTCTCTCTCTCTCTCTCTCTCTCTCCCATCTCCACCCCAATGCTCTGCCACCGGCCACCACGACCTTTCTCCGGCGAATTTTGACGGTCAGATCCGGTCATATCTTGGTCGGATCTGATCGGATATACATCAGATCTTCACCGATTGGCCTTTTATCCTTCTCCGGCGAACTTTAATGGTTAGATTCGGTCAAGATCTGACCAGATCTGATGGATATACATCTGATCTTCAATGATTGGCCTTCCATCCTTCTCCGACGAACTTTGACGGTCAGATCCGGTCAGATCTTAGCCGGATCTGACTGGATATACATGAGATCTTCACCGTCGACAAATGTTGCTTTGTCGGAGTCTGGCCGACGGTGGCTTTTTCCGGTCATATTTCGGTGTCGGATTTGAAAAATCGTATTTCTTTTTCAATGTATTCATTTAATTTTTTAGCATACAATTCAATGTATTCTTTAATATTTTTAGCATACAATTTATTTCGTTAATTTTATTTCTTATATACAAATGAATACATTGAATTTTGAAGTGTATACAAATGAATAGAGTGAATTTTATTTCTTTGTATTTAGTTTTTGAGTGTATTCGTTAACTTTTTTAGTGCAAAATTCTGTGTTTTGTATACAACCAATTAAATATAATAAAGTGAATACAATATAAAAGTAGCTACAATGAATACAGTTGAGTTTGAATACATTTAAATTGAATACAAAATTCAAACAAATTTTAATGATTGTATTCATGAATACAGCGACGCGAATACGATAAGTAACAATTGATGAGTTTTACTATAGGTTTGCTATGTCATGTAAATAGGTAAAATGTAGCTAAAATGCATAAATAAGGCCTTCCAAGTTAGTCATTTATGAAACTTTCCCTTATTTTATTTCCTCATATCCACACATGAGGTGTCAATTGTTAAATTATATGACCACTTTATTTAAATGTGTTAACTTTTTAGAGAGTGAACATTTTAACTCACTTAATTACATCTTGAACGCATCCCTCTCGTCTAGGCCTAATTCTTTTTTATATGCCAGGCCCGTAGACTTAAACTCAAGACTTATGTTGCTATCATAGCATATCAAATTGTGCGATCATTAAACTATTTAGAAACAATTATTGATATTTACTTAAACAAAAATAAATATCGGATTTATAGGACTCAACTAGGAAATCTGTAGACTGATTTCACTTCCAGTTCTAATGTAATATCAAGTTTGTCAAAGCTCAAGCTTGTAGTTCTAAGCAAACAAAAAGTCAAGGCGGACAAGATCAAAACCACCGCATGAATTATTTTTCTTTTATGTGTTTCAAGAAGTTTATTTGGAAAATGACTCAGACCAGAAACATTTAAAGAAAGCTATTGAGAAAAATAACTATCGTGAATCTATACTATATATTAAAAGCACGAAGGGGTTTAAAAATATTGATTGAACTTTTTACCCCTCATTAAAAGACTCTACAATAGACAAAATAGTCATTTAATAATATTTAGGACTTTAAAATTAACTAAAATTTATTTATTAAATCTTTCTTTATTTGACTAAAAATATAAATATTTAGGACTTGAAATCAGTTTAAAAAAATTCTGATCCAAATTTAATCGGAGGCAGGAAACCACAAGAACTTAATTATGGACTTTGTAACAAATCACACCAAAGTAGGACAACTTTCCTTTTTAACACACTGTTTTTACATTAATCAATAGCATCGTCATGTTGTTTAATTTTCTGTTTACGAAGTAAATAGCATTTTTTCCTCCTAAACAGTTTATTTCATTGACTACTAACCAATTAGGTCACTTAATTATTACTAGGTAACTAAAAGTACACTTAATAACTTAAAGATCTTTACTAAATCTTATAATATCTCATAGTTTCCTTTTTTCCGGAATAAAACCCAACTGGTACTATTTTTCTAAATTCAAACTCTAATTTTTCCCAAAGTAGACAAATTTTATATAAATAAGAGGTCCTTTTTTTCTTTTTAAAACGGAAGCTAAAGAGCTTTGTAAGTAGAGATCTATCTAGTATTAAGAAAAAAAGGAGTCATCCTGGAAGTTCTCAGCTCTTACAGTTCAAATGATAGAGCAAACTTTTTGGCAGAAAACAACTTAAGATGAGTTCATCCCCAGCTTTTCTTCTTTATCTCTATTGTTTGTGTGTAGCTTTTCTCAGTGCCAATGCTTCAGACACCATTAGCAACAGTGAGCCTGTGAGAGACTCACAAAAACTGTACTTTCCCGTGGCAAAAACTTCACACTTGGTTTCTTCAGCCCTGGGAAATCAGCGAGCCGTTATATAGGTATCATGTTTAACCGACCATATATCACCAACACCAACTGTCATATGGGTAGCAAACAGATACAAGCCTTTACACGACTCTAGTGGAATACTGACAATATCAGAAGATGGAAATCTTGTAATCTTGAATGGACAGAAGGAGACTATTTGGCCATCCAGTAGTTCAAACCCTATGAAGAATGCTTCTGCCCAGCTCTTGGACACTGGCAACTTAGTCTTGAATGACAGCTCAAATGGGAGAGTTCTATGGGAAATTTTTCAACATCCTACAGATTCTCTCTTACAGTACATGAAAATTGGCATCGACAAGAGTACGAACACGACGACTCTCCTGAAATCATGGAGAAGTCCTGATGATCCATCTGTTGGGAATTTCTCAGCTGGTATTCAACCTCAGCCCATTCTTCAGGCTTTTATTTGGAATAATACCACTCCTTACTGGCGTAGTAGTCCATGGAATAAACAGAACTATATTGGATTACCAGAAATGAAATCTTCCTATCGCTCTGGAATTGACCTTGTAGCTAATAATACTGGCACCATATATCAAACTTTTTCCAAGGCAGATCAGTCTTTGATACTCTATTGCCTGAATTCAACGGGGTCCTATCAGATGAAGTTTTGGGATCCAAGCAAGAAGGATTGGGTGGTAAAATGGGCAAATCCTCGAAATGAGTGTGATATTTACTCTAAGTGCGGGCCATTTGGAAGCTGTAATCCAAAGAGTTCTCCAATATGCAGTTGTATATGAGGTTTTAAACCGAAAAATAAAAGAGAATGGGAGAAAGGAGATTCGACAGGTGGATGCATCAGAAGGACTGCACTAGACTGTGAAAGGAACGAAGCTGATGTTGAAAAGGCCAAACAGGATGGATTTTTGAAGCTGCAGACGCTGGGAGTGCAAGATTTTGCAATTCCGGTACCCTCTGCAAAAGAAAACTGTGAGAATGATTGTTTGATTAAGTGTACCTGCACTGCATATTCTTACTACACAGGCATAGGTTGTATGCATTGGAATAGAAGCTTAAATGATATTCAAGAATTCTCCATGGATGGGGCAGCTGATTTGTTCATTTGCCTTGCCTACTCTGAAATAGGTAACATACTTCTGTCAACCTTAAGCTTTCAATTGTTTAGCTTATTTTTTTGGAACAAGGAGAGTTGAAATTTAAAGTCTTCTAGTCTTTGAAGAATATAAGCAAGAATCTTCTAATAATTTCTACAATCACATAAAAGTAGTCTCATTGTCAATTAGTGATTTCACTTCCATACATGTTTTGCAGCTGCAAAGCACAAGAAAGACATCCCTGTAGTAGCTATTGCAGTCTCAGTCTCGATAGGCTCAATGACAGTTACCTTATGTGGATATATTTTCTGGAAATTGTTGGCTAAGCACAAAGGTAATTAATCAAATCAGATATGTGAGAACACAAACTACAACTTCTGTTTTTGCGGATCATTTGATTTGTGAATGTCCATTCTGAACCAGGAAGGAAGAGAAAAAATGAAGCATTCTTAAGAGTGTTAGGTCCAAGGTTTCACCTATTAATTTTGATGATAACAAACCAACATAATTATTAACAAAAGAACATTTACTTGTGCTAAATTTATTTTTGGTATAGATTTATATGATGAAGAAGGATTTGGTTAAGATTTAATCAAATATGGAAAAGAAGATATTAAGAGATGAAATTATGGAAGAAGATGTGGAAGAAAAATACTTACCCAAATCAAGGTACAAGAATTATGGAAAGAATATTTACTACAATCCTATGGAAGGAAAATATTCTACAAAAGGAAAGATCAAGATCAATTTGTTGTTTAAGGAAGATTCAAAATCTATGGAGTATCAAGAAGTCTCATGTTTACAAAAGTGTCCACATTCAGAGTTATCAAAGTCCAATTTAAGAAGATGAATGTGATTACATTCAAAATAATATAAATCAAGATCCAAGGTGAAATGAAGAGAATCTTGAAATTCTCTTGGGTTGATTAACCAAAAGCTCATACTTGTACAAGCCAGTAAAAGAAGAAAGAAATATTTGAATTTGCATTTCAAATTTGAATATACGTCTACTACGAGTTGAAAGGAAAGAAATATCTCTACTACAAGTCTACAGTTGCAAATCTCATGAAGACCATGAATATTTAATTTATTGTGAAGATTTTGTTAACTATGGATGGAGGATGTTGAGTGAATATCAATTATGGAAAAACATACTATTTTCCATAATCAAGAATGGAAGATTCAAGGGAGTTCAAACTACTACCATGATTTATGAAAGAATATTTTTATATTCTATATCTCGGAAAATATTTGCTTTCAAGGAAATTAACGAGAGTTATGGAAATTACAGTACTACATCTTTGATGGAAAGGAATTTCTCACTATTACTCTATGATTGAAGATCTCCTAAGTATTCCATCATTTATGGAAATAAAGAAAGGAGCATATTATTTGGAAAGCACAAAGAGAAGACCTTAATGTAATTGAATGGAAATCAAAAATTGATTCCACTCAAAGTCATTCCACGTGATCACTTTACCAAGAAGATGAAATAAAATATATTCTCTCCTATGAAAGGAAAGGAGGAAAACGACTTCAGCAAATCTTTACAGCCAAATCATACCATAAGTGAGAGAGATGATTTATCAATCAAAGCAAGATTATAGTAATCAAGCTGACTAGTCAAGGAAATCGGCAATGACCTGAAGATCTCAAGGAGGATTTCCAGCTACAACAATCAAGTGAAATAATACTATCCAATATTAGAAGACTGTTGTATTTATGAGGAGCAACTTCTAGAATATTCAAAGACCGAGCATAAAAGAGAAGATAGTACAATAGTTGAACTTACGCAGCCATTTATACTTTCATCTCAACCTTCTCAAGTTCTTTGCTCCACTTTTCATAAGCATTGTAATCCTGAGTGACTTACTATGTAAACAAAAAAAAAAAGGAGAGATATAGTATAGTTGATGAGGTTTTGTATTGAGAGGTTGTGTCATTGTTCGTTTATTTGGTGAGCGAGTGAAAACCAAAGAGTCGTTGTTGGTGAGCGAGTGAAAAACCAACTTTGTACGTTGTTGGTGAGCGTGTCAAAACCAAACCTTGTTCGTTGTTGGTGAGCGAGTGAAAACCAACCTTGTAAAAACATTGATGGCGAACAAGGAAAACCACAAAGGTTGTACTCAACTCAAACTACAAAGAGCTTAAAGAGGTAACCTCCTTGCAACACAAGGGGACTGGATTAGGATACCACATTGGTTTCGAACCAGTATAAAAATTCCTGGTGTCATTTATTTTATTGCTCTCATATTATATTCTGCACCCTTACTATTTATTGTGGTTTATACTTGTGCAAATCAAAGTACTGATAATCTTGTGCAGGCTGTCTCGCTATCAGTCGACTGTCACCAAACAGTAGTCGACTAGATTTTTTAACAGGCTTACAATTCACTCCCCCCCCCCCCCCCTCTTGTACTTTCAATTGGTATCAGAGCCTCGTTTCACATTTTTGTTTTTGCTTAACAGCAAGGGAGGAAAGATCCATGGCAAGGCACCAAATTACTGAAGCCATATTTCAAGAGGGACTCTCAACAAGTAGGCCACCCTACTTCAATAGTTTATACTACAGTCAGTGGAAGGCCAGAATGAAGATTTATATTCAATCGACAGATTATAGAGCCTGGCTAGTTATTCAGAATGAGCCACGACCTATTCCAAATAATAGTGATGGAAAGAAGGTTGAAAAAGAGACATCCATATTTGACTACACAAAAGAACATTTGGATATTATGCAAACAAATGCTAGAGCAATGTACCTGCTCCATTGTGCTCTTGGTGAAGAAGAATATGAGACAATATTCACTTGTAAAACTGCTAAAGAAATATGGGACAAATTGGAAGCTATCCATGAGGGCACTATAAAAGATAAGGTATATCAAGAAAACTTGGATAAGGCATCCAAAAACGTCAAAAGGAAAAGAAGAAAGAAGCAGAGAGCTCAATCCATCCAGAATCAAGAGGTCCAACAGAAAGAGAACATACACTGCTATGAATGTGGTAAACTTGGACATATTAAATTAAAGTGTCCTAACAACAACATGAAGAAGAATTCCAAAACTTCAACTTGGAGCGACGAGGATGAATATGATAAAGAGAGTAATCACGGAGAAATGGCGTTCATGTGCTCCCTGGAAGGAAAAGAAACAGACAAAAATCATAGAACCTCTTCTTCGAGTGACGAGGAAAAAACCAATGAGGTATGCCATACTCCTATCATGACTTGTAATAATTGTGATGATTTGTAGGAAACTCTAGATCTAGCCTTGAAAGATTTGAAAAGAATTCTTGGTGCATTCAAGAAAGTTCAACGAGAAAAGAAAGACTTGGATATTCGACTTAAGAAATGTCAGACTAAATATGACTTACTTCAAGAAGAAAATTCTGAGTTGCAGAAGCAAATGAAGACTTTGCACAAATCTTCTAGTCACCACTTTGATCAATGGAAGTCGACTCATCTCTTTAAGAACTACCAGTTGATTGAAAAGGGATCCACTAGTAGATGCCCTACTTCAACCAAGTCAACTCAGGTAAGGTTCAAGTCGACTAATAAGGCAACTGCAGGCGAACACTCTTATTCTCATATTACATGTCATTACTGTTGTAATTCTGGACATAAAGCATTTACGTGCAATTATGCTAGAAATCATGTAAGATCTAAAAATGTTTGGAGACCCAAACACTTACATGCATCTCCAACTACGCAATTTACTAACCATGAAGGACCAAAAAAGACTTGGGTACCAAACACAAACTAATTTGTTTTGCAGGAATTCCTTGAGTCTAGCCATAAATAGAATCATTGACATTTGCATAGCGGCTGGTCAAGGAACGAGATTAAAGTTGCTTCAAAGTTCATATGTATTCTACAAATTGAAGGAACTACAACATATGATGGTAAAGTTTAAATGAACGGTATTACTGAAGATTATTCAAGTTTCTCTTACTACATTAGGTGATCTGTATCTAGCTGTTGTTTAATATGGTATTAGTCAACTATATATGGTTTGAGTCGACTAATTGCATCATGCCACTATTTTGTTGGTACTGGTTACAACCTTGACCTGGAGACCTTAAATAACTCGAATGCATGTCTTGCATTTTTCTGAAATCTAAATCTATCATAAGTTATTAGGACAAGCAGGCTTGCAATCGTTATTGATATCATACAAATTTAATTCATATATATGTGGGTCTGAGATTATTTTTGAAGGAAATAACATATGGAAACTTATTGACAAGACAAACGAATTGAAATTATGGATATTCAAATGCACCTGATCGAAATGGTAAGATTGTAGGAACTAAGGGTAAACTTGTAGCCCAAGGTTTCACAACAAGAAGGTTTTCTTAATTCTTAAGATTTTTATTAGTATGTTAGTTCTCATGAGCATATTATAAAGCCTTTTTCAGAATGCATGTCAAAAGTATTTCTTTAGATGATTTTACAACAAAAAAAATATTTTGTCAAGCATCTTCCAATAGTTTATTTTTTTTAAAAGAGTACTTATGCTGCTGGAGTTTTATTCTTGATTTGAAACCATCCCAAGAGAACAGTAAGGGAAGTTAATTGTTTGTTCCAAAAATGATTTTTCAAAAATCATGATTGTCATTTTATAGTTGCATTTATTTATATCTCGTGTTACTAACGAGAAGGTGTACAAAGAATTTCATAAGATTTTACAAGGTATTCGAACTTGAAATGATTACAAGGGTGAGTTAACATACTTCTTCAAGTTTCAAATAATGCAAAGGTAGATGAAAGGTTCTTCAACGAAGCCAAGTATTCCAAAGGATTACTCAGGAGATTGTGTATGAAAAATTCATTGAACATGAATACTCTAGTAAACTCATCCTATCTCTCTTGCAAAGAAGAACATCGGTAAGTACACAAATCAAATGCAGTATCAAGATATGATTAACTCTCTATTGAATTCCAATAATTATTAGATCAGACTTTTGTAAGATACTTTTCAAGTCACCCTGGTCAATAAAAGATTATTGAAATTCCTGGTTGGCACTCAAAAATTTGACTTATGTATTCAAGAACTAACAATTGATCTAGCGGGATACTCTCAGATACAAACCTTGCAGGAGTCAAAGTTGACTAGCATAAATCATTTTTTCTTGTTCATGTATATCATGAAAACTCAAGAGCTTCACAATTTTATCTATTGCGGATGAAAGATTATATGGAATCTGCTTTGAGGACATTAAATATCAAATAGAGATATTTTCTCACATTGAAGAAAGGATTTAGTACGATAATATATGGTGAATAATTTTGTATCCTTTTCTGGTAAGAAAGATTAATTTTCCTCTTAACTCATATGTTCTTATTTGTGGGTTTGGAAGCACATGATAATCAGTTTGTGTTTTTCCAATAACGTACTCTTAAATTGACTTAAAATATTTCACCAATTGGCTCTTATGCTTTATGTGCCTAGCAACTCTTTAAGAGGATTGATATGATTAATAATTATCTTTCTTAAACTAGAGGGAAATTCCTTCTTATCAATTTGAATTTTTAATGGGAATTTCTCAAACACTCTTAGTTGGCTTGTATTGATCATTAGATTTGGTAGATCTAACATGTGCTAATTATTCTATGTATTATATTGAGATTTGATTAGTCAATAATTTTTCTATAAGAAGTTGACTATATGTTCTATTTCACCCTTTTGATGATGCCAAAAAGGGGGAGAAGTTTTCCTGTACAAAACGTTTGCTTTGTTAGTATTTTCAGACAGGAAATGCACAAGAAGAGCGATAAAGCATAAAGTGAGAGGAGCCACTCCTTCAAGTTGTGCTTCAAGATCAAGGAACATACATTGGGGGGGGGGGGGGGGGGGGGGCTCACTAATTCGGGGAAGTTTACATCCTTCTTATCATCTTTGATTATGTCCTTTATTAAAATTGAAAGTTTTGTACTCAATGGTTTTCCATCATCAAAAAGGAGGAGATTGTTAGGTCCAAGGTTTCACCTATTAATTTTGATGATAACAAACCAACATAATTATTAACAAAAGAACATTTACTTGTGGTAAATTTATTTTTGGCATAGGTTTATATGATGAAGAAGGATTTGGTTAAGATTTAATCAAATATGGAAAAGAAGATATTACGAGATGAAATTATGGAAGAAGATGTGGAAGAAAAATACTTACCCAAATCAAGGTACAAGAATTATGGAAAGAATATTTACTACAATCCTATGGAAGGAAAATATTCTACAAAAGGAAAGATCAAGATCAATTTGTTGTTTAAGGAAGATTCAAAATCTATGGAGTATCAAGAAGTCTCATGTTTACAAAAGTGTCCACATTCAGAGTTATCAAAGTCCAAATTTAAGAAGATGAATGTGATTACATTCAAAATAATATAAATCAAGATCCAAGGTGAAATGAAGAGAATCTTGAAATTCTCTTGGGTTGATTAACCAAAAGCTCATACTTGTACAAGCCAGTAAAAGAAGAAAGAAATATTTGAATTTGCATTTCAAATTTGAATATACGTCTACTACGAGTTGGAAGGAAAGAAATATCTCTACTACAAGTCTACAGTTGCAAATCTCATGAAGACCATGAATATTTAATTTATTGTGAAGATTTTGTTAACTATGGATGGAGGATGTTGAGTGAATATCAATTATGGTTCCAAACCAGTATAAAAATTCTTGGTGTCATTTATTTTATTGCTCTCATATTATATTCTGCACCCTTACTATTTATTGTGGTTTATACTTGTGCAAATCGAAGGACTGATAATTTTATGCAGGCTGTCTCGCTATCAGTCGACTGGCACCAAACAGTAGTCGACTAGATTTTTTAACAGGTTTACAATTCACCCCCTCTTGTACTTTCAAAGAGTAGCATCTCCAAACTATTACAAGGAAAGGATGATTAAAGATGACATCAACAAAGTCGAAATTGAAGACATGACCGGTACAGCTTTGACATGTTAGCAAATGCAACTGACAAATTTCACTCAGCTAACAAGCTGGGGCAAGGAGGCTTTGGTCCGGTCTACAAAGTAATGTTTCTCGACGCAGCTCTGCAGTGTTTTGAGAAATGAGAAAATATAAAATAAATTAGAACATTTATCTGCAGGGAAAATTGCCAGATGGACACGAAATAGCAGTAAAAAGGCTTTCACAGTCTTCAAATCAGGGGTTAGAGGAGTTTATGAATGAGGTCGTCGTGATTTCTAGACTACAGTCTTGTTAGACTCCTTGGCTGCTGCATAGAGAGAGGGGAAAAGATGCTGGTTTATGAGTTCATGCCAAATAGAAGCTTAGATGCAAATCTTTTTGGTTAGTGCATGACTTTCTTTCATTGATTTTGCCTGTTGTGCTACATGAGGACTTCCAGACTCAATAAAACTGTATTTTCTTAAGGATACAAAATCCATCATACATTTCTCGGTGATACCTTTTCAGGTTCACACCAGGAGAAGTTCCTTGATTAGAGTAAACGAGCCATCATTATTGAAGGAACTGGTCGAGGCCTCCTTTATCTTCACAGAGACCCGAGACTATGAATTATTCATAGAGATCTGAAGGCAAGCAACATCCTGTTGGATGAATACCTAAATCCAAAAATTTCAGATTTTGGAATGGCGAGAATTTTCGGAGGCAATCAAGATCAGGCCAACACTAATAGAATTGTTGGCACATAGTAAGTTTTTATTGCTTACTCATTTTTGGTCATGGATGAACTGTCCAATTAGTCATTGAGTCTCTTTTTTAATATGTTATGCAGTGGTTACATTGCCCCTGAATATGCAATGCATGGAAGATTCTCAGAAAAATCAGATGTCTACACCATGGGGGTGTTGATATATAACTTTAATGCTCTTGCTACTTATCGGAAGAAAAGACAAAAGAAAGAGAAAATCATGAAATTTCTGACGATAATCTTTTCGATGTTTGTCAATGCCTTTGTTCTTCAGGCATGGACGTTCTGGACTGAAAAAAATATTGTGAAACTGATAGACACCAAAATATTTGATCCATGCTTCCAAAAGGAGCTTGTGAGATGTGTACAAATTGGATTATTATGTGTTCAAGAATATGCAGAAGATAGGCCAAATGTCTCCACAATTCTCTCAATGCTCACTAGTGAAATTGCTGAACTACCTAATCCTAAACAACCTGCATTTACCGGAGGACATGGTTCTTCAGAGCAAGGATCTTCGAAAAGCAAAGGTTCTGTCAATGCTGATTCCATAACTGCTGTGGAACCACGATAGGATCGATACAAGGTTTTCAAATGAAGGCAGTATTGTTCCTCTCCTTAGTAGTAATTGTTTGTGTATCTATTTGTTTTTCTGATGCTTCCACTAAAACTTATTACCAAGAATCCTAGTGAAATTCTATTTCATATATTACGCTTAAAACTATGAGCAACATTAGATTAAGAGTTAGCTTTCTGCAAAAGATGTTTCTTATGTGTATGATGAAGGGTGTGTTTGGTATGAGGAAAAGTGACTTCCATGAAAAAATTTCAGTAATTTTTCATGGAAAAAATCTTCCATCAAAAGGGAGAATATGACTTCCATCACTTATGGGCAGAAGTCAATTATGTAGAACTATCTAAACTTTTAACTTCATATTACTTGTTTCAGTTAACACTTAGACATTACTATTAATCTCTAGTACTCAAAAGATTCAGCACAACATTCTCCAATTTGCTAATATCGTTATTGATCTTTAGTATATATTTTTCTGAATAATATTTCACTCACCAACTAAACACAGAAAACACTTTGCAGAAAAATATTTTCCATGGAAATGACTTCCTTTATACCAAATGAGAGAAAATGAAAAAAATGGCCCTTTATGTCTGGAGTTAGGTTCAAGATAGTCTCTTAAATATGCTCCTAAGCAGTATTGATCCTTTAAGTTTGCCAAAAGTGAGTACTTTTGGTTTTGGTCTCCCACATTTAAAAAATTCTGGTTGTTAGATTTAACGGGAAATGTGAAAAAAAAAAAAGAATGATACAAAACTGTATAGTACTCACTCCATACCAATTTAAGTAGGCGTTTGGCAAAAACAATTATTTTTTATCACTTTACTTGAAATTTTGAAGTTGGAGTTGACGATAAAGTTGTGTTTGGTTATAATTTTTACAAAGAATATTTGGTTGATTGAATGTATTGAAAGTGAAAAAAGTGAAAACAAGGTTTTAGGTGTTTTTCAAATTCCAAATACAACTTGAAGTTGTATTTGGAATTTTCATAGCCAGACGTTGATTTTCAAATAAAGTAAAATAATTTTTCGGAAAAAAGTGAAAATTCTCATGGCCAAACGGGTCCTAAGTGTCTTAGTTTAACTAGGCACGGAGTTTAAGAAATAAATAGAAGACTTTTGAATCGTGTGATCCTAAATTAAAGATATGTACAATGTACTAAAATGTCCTCTGAATTTTGTGGTTATAAACTTGTCATGTAAGATGTTTGAATTGTCAACTTACTAAATATAGAAAGAGGAGGATTTTTTGGAGACAAACCAAAAAGGAAAGTAAGACACTTAAAATGGGACCGAGCGAGTATATAAAACACCGCACACACTATGAATCCACTTAGCTCAATCCTGAATCAGCCTATTGTACATGAAATAAGAAATAGAAAAAGAATAAGCGAGCTGAAGTAGAGTCAAAAATAACTATTGCCAAATCAATGCCCTTCTGATTTCTGAACATGGAATTGGGGCACAAACTAAAGGGAATTAACCAACTCTCCTGTAAGATGACTGCTTTGCCCTTACCAAGTCTACTCCAGAGCTGCTTGTTATCCCTTGGTTGGGAAAATTAGTAATTTACCACCTATTACAGAGCCCTCCCTTCAACTTCGTATTTTTGGAGCAAGTGGGTAATCATGGTCCTTTTACAATTTGAGTTAAAAAAAAAAAATCCCGCAAAGATCTCTGGTATGTAAAAATAAAAATCTCTCGTAAGAAGACATGAAACAAAATCAATTGATCCGTATTTCTGTGAATGTTTCACAAAATATTTCTGTTTTTATTAGTAAGAAGAAAAAAAAAAAAAAAAAATATATATATATATATATATATATATATATATATATATATATATTATTCGAGTCTTTAGCCTGATTAATGATTTGTACGTCGATATAATATAGTATTGAAATGAAATGATCTCAAGTAAATTCACACAATCGACTCCGATTTGGGATTGAGCCACAATCAATTGGTCAATGGCACATCCCAGATATCAACATTAAATATTTGCTTTCTTAACGTAACAACCAATATTTCTTAATTTCAATCGAGACCATGAACTTCAAAGATCACATATTTACCTGACTTCTCTCTATGTATACATAGCATCTGAGTATGTAATGCTCGAAGAGATTATACAATTTAAGGACCAAAGGAATGAACAATTTGTATTGCTGTGGCTTTAGTTTATGATAGTCTCAACGTCAATTCATAATGCATAAAGCAATTAGAGTGTGCATATGTCTTGGTTATGCACCCAACAATGATGTCTGCTTTGAACTAATTAGGTTCACAGACATTTGAGCTAAATCATACAAGTTCTTATTTTCACTAATTAAAGGAACTTAATTAAGTAGAGGGACAAAGATCAGAAAAGGCAACCCTATGTGACTATTGGCTTACTTGAGAGGAAGAATCTAATTTGGTCAGTTTCAGCCAGTCAACAAAGATAAATTGGCTGCAAAATGTTTTATGTTTTAGGAACTTCATTTTGAAAAGAGAAATCTGATACACAAATAGGAATAACAACAGCTTGTGAAGCATCTTTGGATAATATAGGGCACGATCGATACAAGAAAAAGATATTAATGAATTGGTAGTTGAGATCAAATTTAGTCACGTTGGTACGCTTACTTTAGGTTCAATATTTGCTTACGTGTCTATTAAGAGATTACAATAACGTCAATAGAACTTGTAGCCAATTTCAAGTATTAAAGAACCTATATTATTGAACACTGAATTTAGACATGTCTAACTGCTAATATTAAGAATTCATTATTGTTATTTTGTTGTTGGTGACAAGAATAATATGCTACAGGATAAATGGCAGGTTCTGCTGGTGTAGGTGGCCCAGTTATTGGGCAACTAAAATAAACCCTTTAATAAACTTATATTATTAGCAAGGGAATGTTAAAGCAGAAATACAATGGTACTGTTTTGTCCCCAAAAACCATATAATAGTCTTATATTCTGGACACGTTTTTCACGACCCTACAAAAGTTAGTTTATTCAGAATCATCCAATTTTGACCTCAGCACCTTAGAAGTTTGACAAAGACTAGCACAAAAATAGATCTCATCTATTCTTCAGTTATAAGCTACTACAGTATCTCTTTTCTAAAAATGTAAGTCAATAAAAATATGAAAGTTGTGAGTTCAATTTGGCGCGTCATTTCGTATATTATGCATGCTTAGAGTTGAATCGTTAAGCTAATCATGGGCCAATTACTTTTTATAGTAAAGCTATTTCCTTCTAGTTACATGCAAATTGAAATTTTATACAACTTTATATAAACTGATCATCCCTGTTTGCTAGTACTCCCTCCCCTCCGGATAAAAAAAAAGTATTCACTTAGTCATTTGCACACCCTTTAAGAAAATACTAACCCCTAGGCAAAAATAGATAATTTAACTAAACTACCCCAATTAAATAAGTATTGGGATTTTGTTACTTAAACACTTAATAAGGGCAAAACTGAAAAAATAAAATTAATTTTTTATTGATTTGATAAGTGAATTTTTTTTTTTAATCGGTAGGGAGTATTAAAGAAAGGACACCCATGCCCCCAAAAAGATTTTGTCTTACTTAAGAGGTGCCATGCATGTTCCCTGCATCATTAAATTCATTTTGCACTTCTCTCCCACTTTTCTCTGTTTAACTGCTTAAGTTTATTCCCTCTTTTATCCCTTTGGTCAAGCCGATAAAATCATAGAATTATTTCTTATTAAAAGTGTTTTGGAAGAGTGGTGATTTGTGTTGGCTAAATCATTTAAAAAGTGTTTTTTATTATGTACTTGTTTGTGTTTAGTTTTGAAAGGGTGTTTTACGTGTCAAATTGCAAAAAAGGAAGTGACTGATGATTTTAATTAAGTAAATATGATTTTTTATATATATATATTGGATAGTCTTGTTCTTAAAAAAAAAAAAAACTTATTTTTTAAAAAAATTACTTGTTAAACACTTTCGACTACCATTCAAAAACACTTATTGTTTCACAAAAAATAAAAGACCAAATACCTTCATTCTTTAAAATAAGTATTTAAAAATGAAAAAAAGAACGCTTTGAGCCTTGGCTAATTAGCAGGTTTTTACTCTTTTAACTTAAATTATAGCCATTTAGTTTAGCACAACAAATCTTACATGAAAAAAGACAAAGAAAAAAGAAGTTTCTGGCACTCCGTCCTTTTCTTCCCCTCTTTGTTTTTAAATATGACAAAATAATATTAAGATACTATATTTACAATATTTATTATTTATTTACAAAACATAACAATTTAATTACAAAACATATTAGATTTGAAAAAATTTAAAAGCCCAACCCTTCTCTCCCCTTCCGTTCACGTAACAGATCTAGAAAAACAGGGGGAGAGCAATTTTTTTTCCATCGGAGTGAGAAGCAATAGAGAGCAATGTGTTTTCTTTGTGCCTTCACTGTAGCTCACCCGAACCACCACAACACCACCACAGATCTCCATTCTGTTCACGGAGCAGATCGACAAATATGGAGAAAACAATTTTTATAGAGTATCAATTAGGCATCTGGGTCGTCTATGTTTTGCTTGTCACTAATCCTAGATACTGTAGATCTAACATTCTGAACTCAGAGGCAAAAGAATTGGAATGAATTGAAGCTGTTTTTTCTTTGATTAATTTTGTATCCTTTATTGATAGTATGTTTCAGGTTGATGAGATTATTGGAAGATTTGAGAAGAAGGGTTTCTCTTTTTGAAAGGCTTTAAAAATTCAAATTTTGAAGTGAGATTCAAAATTGTATTAATGTTGTATGATAATTGTATATTGAGTTTGTATGAAAATTGAATTTTAAGTTTTATACTATGTTGTATTATTTGTATTAAATTTGTATGAAAGTCGTATACAATGTTGTTGTAGTTGTATTAAATTTCCAAACACCTAACATGAACTTTATACAAAAATTACATATTTATATACATATTTCATACCGATTTTATACAGTTTTCATCCACGAAATTGTGACCGAAATTCTAAGCCTTGAGCGATACACGAAAAATGTGAGAATTTCAAGGCTTGAGCTAAATATGCATATTCCATTATGTTTTCATACACAAAATATTGAGCGAAATTCTTAAGCCTTGAGGGAGAAATACGTATTTCATACAATTTTCATACATATTTTATACACAAAAAAATTGAGCGAAAATTTTAAGCCTTTAATGATTGTTTTTATATGTTTTATAAGAAATCTATTGTTATGTTTTGTAAATTGAAAAGTATCGTCATATTTTATAAATATATCATATTTTTATATGTATATACATTATTCTCCCTATAATTTAATGTCTTACAAATACGAAAAAGATGAAGCTAAATATAAACACAAAATTAGGTGAGCCAGAATTTAGTGTTACATTAACATCCATCCACATCATGACCCTGTCAACATCAAGAAAGTGAAATGAGAGAAAAAGAGATGCTATTTTTCCTAGTATGGTCCTGTAATGTGCTGTTAGTCATAGTTTATGCACTTTTATTCCCCATTTATGTGTGAATGTAAGGGTTAGTTGTTGACACACGTGAAAGTTTAATTTGACGAGACTAAAAGAAGAAAACGTTAAATAAACTAAAATAGACTATAGGAAAAATTATAATAGCAGTTCTCCTTATATTGAAAAAAAAAATGAGTACGAGGATCAACTTGAGACTCATACGTACGTGTTATTACTCATTTCTAAATCCAAACTTAGTGGAGACCATATGCTGATAAGTAACATGCACCATTGATTAAGTAATAATTAATTAAAAATCTATTGCGCGGATCTGAATTTCTATTATTCATCAAAGTAATAACTAATTCAGAATCCAATGCGCAGATCCGGATTAATTATAGTAATATTCATCAAGAGAAAAGAAAAAAAGACATGTTATTTAGGAATAAATAGAACAAAAATAATATAGGAACAATAACAGTATCTAAAACGAGATGGTTCCAGATCTGATAATACTCCTTTGGAACACTACTGTAGTTGTCATTGTTTTTTTTTTTTCCATCATTAATTTAGACATGCATCATTTTTTTCAAGTGCAGCTGATGATGAATATATGTACAGATCCGATCTTTTTTCTTCTACCTTTATCGGTTTTTGCTTCATGCATTGTTAGTTTGCGATAAAAAAAAAATTTAATGATAAGTTTAAATTCTGCTTTTCTTCTTTTTCTTTGTGAGTGCTTTTTTCAAGAAAAAATATTTAAGTGTTCTAGTGCCAAACCTTTTTATATTTAGCTAAACATATTGTTAGAAAAGCCAGCTTTGCGGTGGAGCTGTTAATCTTTTCATCCAAAAATTTAATTTGATACAACTCCCTCCTTGATTTTACTAGAAATAAGAAAAGACCGAAAGAGTAATGGGATTTTACCCACTCCATTCTTAATAGAAAACAAAAAAGAGGGCCGGGGGGAGGGGGGTCAAGTCAACCAAGGATTTATTTAGTGTTTAAGGAGCACATTAAAAGAAGAAGTATTTATCAATAATCTAGAAAATAAAGAAAATATCTGGGGAGGTTTATCAAAGGGGATAAGGAAGAGTAAAGGGACATCATCATCCACCCCATTAATAGAAAAAGAGGCAGTGTTTTAGGACCAAAACGTCAAAAGAAAAATTATTTATCAATTATTCGGAAAAATAAAGGGGACCATATATGAGGAGGTTTTTACCTCATCACTCAATGGCTAAATACCTAGATAGCCCCTTAAACTTGACACCTTTTATAACATATACACTTAAACTTACATAGTGATCAGATAGACACTTGAACTTGGTAAAAGTGTATCTTTTAAACACTTATGCACATAAGGCCTAGTGCGTGGATTACACTTGCTTTCATGTGTTAAATACACCAATTATTAAATGACACGTGTAATTTTCAAAAGAATTGGCAATATTAAAACCACTTCTCACCCCCACCCCTCCCAGGTCACTCCCTCCATTTCTTCATCCCCCCATGTTATCCCTTCCTTTCTCTGGCAAATTAAGTTCTCTAAAAAAAAATGGCTTCATAAGCACAATAATGTTGTATTGCTAATTGATTTTTCTTGTATTGTTTTCTGAGTGCTTTTTAGATTCGATCTAAACAAGAAAGACTTTGATAACTATGGTAATTAATTCGTAATTGTAATAACTTCAGCTAAAACGATTTGTCAAAGTATACTTTTTTTGAATGATGAACTGAAATAGTAATAATTATTTTGGGGAAGAAAGAAATAAGCGAAGGAGTTCAGTGGTTAGAGAATCTTTTACTGAAGACAGAGTATATTGATATTTTTTCCAGCGGTGCACATATAACATATTTTCTTTGTTCATTAATAATAACATCAAACGTCTAGAAAAAAGCAAAAAATTCAAGCATGTATTTCTTATTTATAAGAAAAAAAGAGAGCAACTGTTGACTCTTTTCAACATCATTTTTAAATTTTATTCCTAAGAAACTCAAAAATATTTTGAACTTCTATTTCCTACCTTTGAAAGACGAAATACTATAACAAATTATGCGAAAATTTAGAAAAAGTTTGAATAAGCTATTATATTAAATTACATTTTATTTTACCAAAATCTAATCAATTTGAGTTTATAGTGTAGAAAGTACATCTTTATATTAGATGAGATCTTACCTTTTTTTTTTCTCAGGTGTAAAGGTTAGAAACTAAAGAGACAATTATGCCCCCCCCCCCCCCCCCCCCCAAAAAAAAAAAAAAAACAGGTATGCCAAAAAAAAATTCTATTATTTTGCTGACTCAGCAATTTTGCAAAAGTTTCACGCGCTCATTCCAAAATACAAAACACGTGAATTGCTAGGATGGACAAATGTGTTTAAAAATTACATTTTGGACAAGTTTAAGTGTCTATCTGGTCACTTTATAAGTTTATATGTTTATCTTACAAAACATGCCAAGTTTAGAGGGCTATTTAGGTATTAAGCCTCACTCAATTATAGTAAACAACAGGTGATGCCGAAGCCATTTATTTTATTAAGGGTGTTATAAGCAATATAATATTTTTATGCAAATAATATAATTTTTTATTGAAGGGTGTTCAACATATAACCGTTTGTATTATGCTTGACATTGAATTTATCAATTTGTTCTTATGTGAAAGCGATTTTGGCCAACATATATCTCATATCAAAAGAAAAGAAAAAGAAAATTGATTTTTTTTGTGCAAGATTCTTATACCCCTCGATGATAACTTTTATTCCTTTTGAAAAAATTACTTATAGATTCTTCAGTAAATGCTAACACTAAATTTAAATGTAAACGGGAAAATGTTACATAAAAGATTGTGTGGAATAAAATATCTAATAATATAATGCGATGAGAAAAAAGTATTCCCCCTCCGTTCTTTCATATTTTGCTCAGTCGAATAAGATTGACATGTTACTATATATATTGGATAACTTGTTAATTAACTTTAATATTTTTAAATATTTTGTCGCTAATTATATGCTCTTGAAAGAATAATTTTTATATAAATTTAATTTATACATTCGATTTGTTATATAAATTTAAGTTATTCATAAATTATTATTTTTTTAATTCTATACTATGTTAAATAACGTCATATAAAGTGGACGGAGGGATTATGTCATTTTCGGGTAGAACGTTGCAACCCACCCAAAAGACCTAGCAGGTTGGAAATTAATCGATATGAAAGGGTTTGTTGATGCAGATATTGTGGACATTTAATTTAAAAACAGAAATTTCTTGACAGAATATGCTTATTATTTTGAATAGTTGTAATTAATGACTTCAGACACAAGTAAACCGCAAATTTCACCGATTTTATGTCATATGATACCATTTGCAGTTTACTTTTGTCAAAAAAAAAAAAAGACCATTTGCAATCAGTAAGTAAGAACAAACAAGAAGATATTAATTAATTCATAATCTAACTGCATATCCACCTAATCTGATTGTCTAAATTTAGTGTGTTTGTTAGATAACAAATCACGTGTGCCGGAAAAGAGAAATTTATCTTCCTTTAAATATCCCTTCTTTTTGGTCTCAGTAAAATTGACTCTTGACCTCAAAATTATAGTAATACTCATTTACTTTTCTAGAAAAGCAGTTCATGGCAAAATTTACTTTGAATCTCACTTCTATTTGAATTAATTATTTTTTTCCCAAACCAAAAGTGGCAAGCAATTCATCTGCATTCCCCAAAAAAATACTTAAAAAGAATGAAAATTATCACTTTTAATTATCCAAATATTAACAATTTTAATTTTAGTCCTTGTGATTTGATATTTGGCAAAGAAGAGAAGTAAACAGTTCTACAAATTCACAGTGTAAAAATCTTTTGGTAAAAAATTACTCTCGCCGGTTGTTTACACTAGGTCAATGAATAAAAGAATATATATGTCTGACGTATATATTTTTATTACTTAACCATGGTTAAGAGATATACATTTTCATTTTGATTTATTGATTTTTAAGGTTAATTGTTTAGTTAGGTATAAACATCCGGTGGGAGTAAATATTTATCAAATCGGTATACATTTTTTGGTGAATACTACCTTGTTTTTAATTTCAGTGTTTTACTTCTTCTTTTTTTAATATGTTTTAAAAAAATCTTATTTTGTATTGATTTTTAATAGCAACATTCTCTTCTATATAACATATTTAAGATTACAAGATTCACATAATATTTTAACATATTACATGCCTCTCTAGTTTATAAAGATCCAAAAATCTCCTCTATCTTCTTAAATTGTACGCCTAGTCAAATTAAAACAGTAACGATAGGATTAATTGTGATTTACTGTGAGTATATTTGTGTTTGCACACGTTTTCTAACAAGTAGTCCTAGTGGAATATATTATTGAAATCAAAGGTCTTATTACTTGTGGGGGCAGAGGGAAGGTGGCTGGTCAGCCAAGAATCCTCAACTACATATAAAGACAACCTTTTTCAGGTCAATCTTTCTCTGCTCCTAATATTATTCCTACTTCGACAACCAATCCGCAGATCATCAGAACCTTCTTCTTTCTTTTGTTTTCTATACCCTTTTACTATTCTTCTTTTGTTTAACTCCCATTTCTTGAGAGTTCATTCAAATTATCCATTCTTGAATTCAGGCATCACCATTTCCAAATTCTTGAATGGCTACTGGCTTTAGTTTTCCCGTTTGGTTCGTGTTTCTTTTCGTTGTTTCTTGTTTCTCTTCATTCTGTTTAGCTGGTGACAGATTTACACTAGGAGAGACTCTAAAAGATGGTGATATCATCACTTCTAAAGAAGGGAATTTTGTGTTGGGGTTCTTTAGTCCTACTACAGGTTCTAGTAAAAGGTATCTTGGTATATGGTACGCTGATATTAAAGAAAAGACAGTTATTTGGGTTGCCAACAGGAACAAGCCTGTCCATGATAAAAATGGCACCTATTTCATTGACAAAATTGGGAATTTGGTTGTTAAAAATGGACATGGTGATTTACTCTGGTCGTCTAATGTTTCTGTTGAAACCAGAAACTCTACGGCTTGTCTAACTGATGATGGCAATCTTGTCATCCTTAACAATGATAGAGATGCTGCAAGGTTGAATTCTCCCTTGTGGGAGAGTTTCTTGCATCCTACGGATACCTTTTTGCCTGGAATGAGAGTTTTCATGAGTAGTGAAGGCGAAGAGCGTAAAGTTTTCAGTTCTTGGACAAATGAAAGTGACCCTTCACCTGGAAGGTACTCAATGGGGGTTGATAATCGTGGAGCACCACAGATTGTTATCTGGGATGGATCGGATAGACGTTGGAGAAGTGGACATTTTGATGGGGTGGAATTCACTGGTGTTCCAAATGTGACTAGATCTAATTTTTTATCTGGTTTCAGAATTCACAAAGAGGATGATGACAGAATGTACTTCACTTACACAGCCTCAAACACATCTGCTTTGGTGAGGTTCCAGCTTACTGTGACCGGAAATGAGCTGCAACAGAGGTGGGACGAAGGAAAGGGGCAATGGAACACATTACAATCTAGGCCAGCAGGTGGTTGTGACTGGTATAACTTCTGTGGGAATTTCGCAAAATGTAATAAAGAAGAAGTTTGCCTTTGTTTGGAAGGATTTGTACCACGTGTTCAGGAGCAGTGGCATGCTGGGAACCGGAGAGGAGGTTGTGTTAGGAGGACCGAATTGGAATGCAGGAGGAGTAATAGCAGTGTTTTGAGGAATGATAGTGGAAAAAATGACAGATTTAGGGCTTTTCAGAGAGTTAAATTGCCTGATTATGCAGATATTGCAGATGTAAACATAGACGAGTGCAAAATCAGATGCCTGGAAGAGTGTTCCTGCAATGCTTACACTTTTGTCAGAGGAATCAATTGTATGATATGGCGAGATGATTTAGTTGATATTGAGCATTTTGAGGAAGGTGGGAACACTCTGTATGTTCGCCTAGATCCTTCTGCATTTGGTAAGGACATTACTTTCTGCTGAATTCGTGAACCTCTGCCGATCTTATTCGTAAAATTATAGTACAAATTCAAATCCAAAGTAGTTGCGCTTTAGAGGAAAGAGTTTTTCTGTTTGTTTCTATTAGTAGCAAGCTCAAAGTTTAAGCCGACATCTTTGTTTCTCCTTGTGTTTGAAGAATGATTAGCCTTTCTCTTACTTGATTTTCTCTATCTTTTGGAACAGGTAGGAAAAACAGGACGATTAAAATTGTTGTAATATCAATTCTAGTAGCTCTGGCTTTGGTTGTTATGGTAGCTGTTTGGCTAGTATGTAGGTACAAGGCCAGAAAACGAGGTAAATTTTGACGCAGCAACCTTTCTGACTTGGTTAGTTGCGTTTATTATGTGTTCCATGTTGTACTTATAACTTAGACTTAAAATTTAATTTTCAGAATCCAAGAGAACCAATGAAATTCCAAAAAACCATCTAGTTAGGAGTGGAGAGTTCTCCACGGAATTCTCTGGGCCAGGCGACCTCAATGCCGAAGGGCATCAAGGAAATGGTTCAGAATTATCATTTTTCAGCTTCAGCATGGTGGCCACAGCTACGGACGACTTTTCTCTTGCAAACAAGCTTGGGCAAGGGGGATTTGGTCCTGTTTACAAGGTAAATTTTCAATCATGATGGATTTTTCTGTTTCTATTAGGAAGTATATGGCCTTGTTTTGGACTAAAGTTAATGTTTTTGAAATCTTTAGGGAAGGCTACCTTGTGGTCAAGAAGTTGCTGTAAAGAGGCTTTCACAAATGTCTGGACAAGGTGTTGAGGAGTTCAAGAACGAGATCACTCTAATAGCAAAATTACAACACAGAAATCTTGTTAGACTTTTGGGGTGCTCTGTTGAAGGAGAAGAAAAAATGCTGATTTATGAGTACATGCCCAACAAAAGCTTAGATACATTTCTATTTGGTAAGTTCAGGAAATTCTGCTGCTTCCATAGATGTACCATAGCAACACATCTCATTGAGATAGATCACTAACAATTGTATTAAACTTTGACAGATACTGCTAGGAAATCCCAGTTAGACTGGAGAAAACGCTTCAACATTATCGAAGGAATTGCCCGAGGATTACTGTATCTCCATAGAGATTCAAGGCTTAGAATAATCCATAGGGATCTAAAGGCTAGTAACATTCTGTTGGATGAAGAGATGACCCCAAAAATTTCAGACTTCGGCATGGCCAGAATTTTTGGAGGAAACCAAAATGAAGCAAATACAAATAGGGTCGTAGGCACATAGTAAGTATCATTTGATTTAAAACCTTTTATATCATTTGATTTAAAACCTTTTAACAGACTCTAATTTCAAATTTCAACTTGTTTCTGGAGCTAAATTCATTTCATTCACACCTTGTTGCTAAACACAGTGGATATATGGCTCCGGAGTATGCAATGGGAGGCCTGTTCTCGGGCAAGTCTGATGTCTACAGCTTTGGCATACTATTGCTTGAGATTATATGTGGGCGTAGAAATACAAGCTTTCGGACGGATGAGCATTCAGGCATCATTGAATACGTAAGTCTCAATAATTTTCTTCACTGTTTAATCCAGAACAAGCTGTCCGAATAATGGGGTTAATTTTCTTGTGTGATGAGCAATGATACAATGGTCATCTTTCTCATATTTTTTTGGTGGAAAATATTTCAGGCATGGGAGAAGTGGGATGAAGGTAGACCAATGGACCTAGTGGATCGTTCAATTTGGGATGGTTGTCAACATGACGAAGCATTGAGATGTATACACTTGGCATTGCTTTGTGTTCAAGATTTGGCTGTTCACAGACCAAACATGTCTTCTGTGGTTTTGATGTTGGAAACTGACAATGTAAGGCTGCCGTTGCCTAGGCAACCTACTTATACCTCAATGGGAAGATCTGTCGATGAAGATGTATGGCAGGGGAATCAGGACCCGTCTTCAAACAATGTCACAATTAGTGTATTAATAGGTAGATGATTGTTTAACGCTTGTTCCTTCTTACATACCTGCTTCATTTCAAGAGAATGGGATTAAGTAATGTAACTGTGTTCAAGTTATACTTGGAAATATGTTCATAATTTTTTTGTTAGCTAGGTACTTTAGCACAGTATGTGTATAGTAGGCGGTTCAGCTCTTCAAGCTGAATGAGAGACGTCACAACTGCTCAATCAGTATGGCTAAGTTTTTGAATTTCGAATATGTTCCCCAGTTACTCTTTTTCTTTACTGTTTTGTAGGTGGAGATGCTCCACCAATCGAGCAAGTCCCGCTTGTCGTATCTAGTTAAAATGAAGCATTTCAATCGATCAGAATATATCACTGCATAATCAAGGGACAGAATTGCATGCTTTCTATCTCCTATCACTCCAAGAAACCATTTTTGCAGTTCTTCTAAACTTGAGAACTAGTACTCAGTCCGTTGAAACACAAGCAATAGTTCTTACTAGATTCTGCATAAATCGAACTATATGTAGGAAGATTGGCTTGTGCTCCATTTGAGACAGAAGGGGAAATGCAACGAATTATTTAATTAATTATTGCTAATTTGGTCGTGGATGTGGATCATCAGTTGTTGCATGAAACTCAAACGTGGAAAAAATCTTCAACTCCATCTATTGGTGTAGTTCGGAGTTTGATTTCAACTAATCCAACTTAGTAGTGGATTGTGTATTCCAAATCAATTGCACTGTGATCTTCCAAGTTTTTTCACTTGTAGAAACAACTTTATGCTCCTTGAACAATAAATAAGCAATAACAGTAGCCTTTTGTAATACATCCAAGAAAGATAATGTTAAACAATACAATTATAATGACATAGATATCATCATCTCCTCTAAGGAAATGAAATTAAGGACAGGACATACCTTAGAAACATGGAAATTTTGTACAAAGGGATTAGAAAGACTAAATAATTGAACTCCTGGTGCAGCTCTGGCAGCTATAGCCTCTAAGGTTGGAAACAAAATGGACAAGAAATAAAAGAAAGTGGCATGGCCAAAATGGGAGACATGCATTTGTTCTGTTTTTGTTGTTCCCACGGATCATTATTTCAAAACTTTGTGTTGCAGAATGATACCTTAACTCAATCCCATGAAGTATCCATAAATCAAAGCCTTGTCCCACCTTGGCCAAATAGCACCAGGGAAAAGAAGTCCCGCTCTGACCGCCCGCATCTACTTAAAAGTCGCTCCGTGCAATCTGCCCTTCCTTGAATTATTCAGCCATGCAATACTTATTGAATACAAAGAACAAAATGCATTTCTACCCCCTCGTAGTTTTAAATCATTTCGTGGCACTAGGCGCGGCTGAACCATATTTGATGGGGGAGCTAATTGTAACACCCCGTACCTTTAACGAAAGTTTTGACCACGATCCTAGACTTAGAAAATCAGATAAAGAATGTGGGAATTGAAATTTTCCTGTTCAGTTGTGATATGGTGGTTTACGCCCATGAACAGTGGTCGTATTCCAATTTACGCCCATGAACAGTGATCGTAAACTGAAACCAAGAATTTCTGAACATTCTGGAATTTGACATTTTGAGGTCATATGGTTAAATACGGATCGTATTTTACTTTACGGCCCGTATTTCAAAACGTATTTGTAATTTGGGAAAACTTCCTTGATGAAAGTTGTAGATCTTTGAAATACCTTTCCAACGGTATCTTACGGGGGTCAAACGGACATCTGTGCAAAAAGTTATGGTCATTTTACTGAAGAGACGCAGTGCAGTCTGCCACACCCCATTTTTAACCCCGGAGGTTAAAATTTAGAAGTATGACGTATTGGAGATTCCTGTTTTTGTTTGTGTTTTAAGGAGTCGCCACCTAATTATTTATGGTGAATTAGGACACCTAAAGTTTATTAAAGTTATGTTTAAAGTTAACTCTGTTTAAGGTCTGCGAAACTTAAGATTCTAAGTAAGGGTTCAATTAGTCTAAAGGGAAGGTATTAGGCACCCTTTAAGACCCATTAACAATGGTTGACCGACCGGACTTATAATTAATTAGGCTAAGTATAAATATGGTGTTATAGAAAAAGAAAGTAGCTTTGTAAGTATGACTAAAGTTATAGATAGACATGTAAGAATGCTATTTAAAATAGAACTAGTAGAAAATAACAATTTGTATAAAAGAGTACTTTTAATGCTATTTTGAAATACGATTTATAAACATTGTTAAGGCTTTAAACGAAAGTATAATGGTGTTGTTTAAAATAATAACTTGTAGAAAGCATAATAATTTGCGTAAAAGAAGATTCTAAATGTTAAATGAGACTTATTCTAAATGTTGAATGAGATTTAAAGATATTGCTAAGGCCTTAAATGAAAATATAGTAATGTCATTCAAAAATAAGATTTGTAAAAAACAGGATGATTTGCCTATGAATATTTGTCTTTTAAAGGATAATGTGACAAATGTGATCTTTAAGTAAAAATGATATTATATGAATATAATGGTATGAAAATGCCTGGACTTATGTTCTTAAATATGATGAAAAGGTCATGAATTTCTTTCTATTTTTTATTGCTCTTTATTCAACCAATTTCGGCCAAAAACATGTATAAATTGAGTAAATCTTGAAAATGCTTGTAAAATACAATTGGATTCACATTTTGTGTATCAATGATATTTTGAAATTCCTAAGATGGTAATAATGAGAAATGATTCCTTTAACCCAAATGATGTAGTCATACTATTTTAAAAAAAATCCATTACTCAAATAAATGCTATAGATACTATAAATAGTTTTTTTAAAAATAGAAGTGAATGTAATTTGTGGAATTAACTACCCATTACTAAACTAAACCCCTTAATGCCACTAAGGTTCATTCTAGCTAAGGAAAGACAAAATAAGAAAAAGTGTTAGTCACGTAATTACAAAGTAAATGCACAAAGAAAATAAAATAAAGAAGTAAAATGATTTAAATGGGCTCAGCCCATTTTAGGATTGTTGTTGTTCGCTGCCACTATTATGGGCCTCAACCCAGAATATTTTTTGTTTCTTGGCTGCGGATGGGGCTGACTCGAGAGGAGGATTTTGTTGGGCTTTTAGCTCAACACCGAATGCGGAGGAGGACGAGTCCGAGGAACTCGTGTTCGATAGTCATGCATAAAAAATGAAAAGAAAGGATTAGTATGTGATTAATAAATAAGACTAAACATGTAAAATATACACTCAAAACAAATCGGTAGATTATGCATATACTGTATATATTTAAATATATCTCATGTATATGCATTCATAAGGATGTATAGAAAGGTTAATATTGGAAAAGTCTTTGCCTCCGTTTTCCGATGTTGCACAAATTTACAGCCACAATGTAATTACTTTTTATATTATGAATGCATATAACTTTGAATTGTTTTTGTATGTTTACATATGTAATAACATAGATGAAGTGCATGCGTTGTCTTCTCTCAAAAAACACACTTTTTACCCTTTCTCCAAAGCAAAACATTCTAAGGAAAAATTACGTGGGCATGTTGGAAGAAATAAAGAGATATATTATATATATATAACTAATCAAAAGCATCCTATTATCAACATTAGCATCTGCAGCTTTTATCTTTGCATGCCACTATCATCCAATTACTTAAAGACAAAACCCCAAAATTTGGGATTAGATAGGCAAGAAAGAATGTTGGTTTTATTTTAATTTTATTTTTTTTATTCCCAAAGTAAAGCTATATAGCTAGAAATACTGGGAGAATGTTAGGCAGACTTTATAAATTGTATTTTGGTGTAAGTGAGGAATCATGGACTCCAGTGATAAATTCCACTCCTATTGCTTGTCATATAATAAATTTCACGCGTGAGACAAGACAGAAAAATGAAGAAAAACGATTGTTTCAAGAAAAATAGATTTTCAGCCCAGGGACATGAGGCGCCATTTAGAATACAACACCTAATACACTATGAGACATTCTAACAGATTGCACATGTGTGACAACAAAGACCATGCTAGAATCACAAGTATGTAAAGGACGACATATTCGAAATCAGAAAGAAACATATAATCCAAATCGGTCATTTTCTCCAATTAATTCACTAGCAACCCAAATCTAACTAAGAACCGAGCTAGTTTCTCTTCTCCCATCCTTATCTCTCTGTCCCAACATGTTACAAAAAAAGGAACTCTATATGAACAGTAGTTAAAAATCTGATTACTATATCCTGTAACTACTGATTGCTAAAACAGAATTAACATTAATTTGACAACTTTTAACAGCCGAACCACGAGGCCAGACATATATGCATGGTAAAGAGATTACACAAATAATGGCACCAAAACAGAGCTTCCCAGTAATCAAATTCCAATTACTACACTACATAAACTGCTGACAGCTAGAATAGAGACATGAACTTGCTCTTGTCTAGTGTAAAAGTCGACTTGCTGCTACACTGAAACAAACTGCTTTAACAGTGAAAGTTGAGTGAGACTCTACTATGAAAATTAATTGGCTTTGGACAGTCTAAACTATCTCTTGAATATTAGAAGTATATGTGAACTTAGCATGACCAAAAGAGCAAAGATCCACATAACATATGCATATCCTCTTTAAGGGATAGTAAGTCATAAAACCAAGCAAAATGTAGTGACAATGACTTAATATTTCATTTTTTTTAGCGAGGTAGCAACCAATTTCCCAAATGCAACAGTTCGCGAACACTCTTAAGGTGAAATAAGACTAAACTGGTCCATACAGATTCGATCCCAGCCATAGAATAATAGACTGCACAACTAAACTGATCCATGTAAGACTTAAGCATGCAAAAAATAGTTGATCTGTTTCTATTTGTATTGCACATACAACCAGCCCCATAATCAAGCAAGACACATAAATAAGGCCAATAAATATATAATGCAAGCAAGCCTTGTCATAAACCTTAAATAAACATGGTCAGCCACTGCAGGCATATGAATCACATTTAGACAAATCATGGGCACGCATTTAAGTCATGCAGGGATTTTCCTCAATTAAACACAGATAGACAAGTCAAGTGATAAGTCATTTGCCCTGGAATTTGAAGACAAAGGTCTAATCTAGACAGTTTAGTATCCAATTTAAATCAACACTTTGAACACACATCAATCTTATACACCCTATACTAGTCATGGAACACCTCACAGCCTCTCAATCATCACTGAACCAGAGTGACAAATTTCCAATATATCAATATATCATCATCAGTCACAGGCAAGCAACACGATTTACAATAAGGTATTTAACAACATTAATAAGCAAGAATTTGGACCAAAACATGATTTGAAGCTATTGTTACTTCATTTTGTTATAACAGGAACTGACCCCTTAAACAAAATTGCAGAGAGATACCACCACACAGAGTTTGGGTTCAGTATGCCCCAAACCAGAATCGAATAGACAACTTATCAATTGAACTACCTAAATACATACTAATCTTATATGGATAAGCAAACAGAATGTAAGACCACGGCATTAACCAACTGCATAGTTATAGACTAATCTAGAAGTAACTCACATATTTAACTAAATAATAAACATACTACGTAATTAACTTCAAACTAAACCCATGATTATTACTAAAAACAAACACACAGAAACTACAGAAATTTAGACGAGGGGGAAAATCACCTTTTTTAGGTGCAGTGAAGTGGGTGTCGACGGTCACGAATCTACTCGAACACGACGAGCTCGAAATCGATTAAAGTAACTAACGTTTTGAACAGAAAACGAAAGGAAAATGGAGCAATTGTTTGCTGTCTTTGTTGATTAAAGTTTATGTTTTGTAGGGAATTTTCGTGGTTCCAAGATCTTTTTTTTTTTTTATGTTAGGATTCCTCTTTCTTCCCCCCTTTAACAGAAAACTTCGCCCCGAATTTATAGGGCTTTGTTTGGTTTAAGAATAAGAGAGAGAGGAGCGTATGAGCGATAGGAGTGGGAGACAAAGAGAAGTGGAAGGAGCGTGAGGCGTGGGGGGACAAGGAGAAGTGGATGGCGCGGAAATGGTGGGAGGTGGGAGCGGCGGTGAAAGGGAGAGAGGGAGAGAGGAGGGAGGCGGAAAAAGAAGAAGAGGAAAGGAAAGAGGCGGAAATGGGATTAGGGTTAAAAGGGGAGGGGAAATGGATGGGCTGGACCGGGGCGGGTAATGGGCTGGCCAATAATTCGTTTGGGCCAGTCTAAAAATATGGGCTGATATAAATGTGGGTTGGGTATTAAAATGTGGGTTGTTTATTTGGGTAGGGAAATAATATTGCATTTGTATTTTAAGCCATTAATTGGCTGAAAATTGTTGACCGTTCCTCAGCTAAAATATTTTGGGATTCTAATTTAATAACTGGTATAATATATATTATGTAAAGACAATTAATATGTAGAAGAATAAAGATTTTGCAAAAATGTGGTCTTGTAATAAATTTAACGAGTCCAAACCCGAAAAAAACGAAACGATGACTAACCGTTTAAAATTTGTGATAGAGTAATGCTCGTGATGTTGAAAAAATAAACGTAGCGAAAATAATAGTAGTGACATAACCATAAAGTATTTAGCTTGTCAATAAATTTAGAAGCCCGAGTAAATAGAATTAAATAAGGGAGGGACAAAATTGGGTGTCAACACAGTCCGTATTGCAAAATACGACCCGTAAATCAATTTACGACCTGTAAACTGAAAATACGGCCAACACTGTTCATAACGTAAACTACAATTTCACAGGGCAGTATATATCCATCTATATCAGTTCAAGTCATTATTTTTCATTCCCTCAAACCCTAGAACGACCTCCTACTCTCCTCCAACATCAAGAACACCAAGGTAAGTCCATTCTAATTATTCCAACTCAATTCTAACATATATCCTTGTAATCTAAACAAAAAATCATCATTTCTAATCTAGGGTTTTCAAGAAAACCCATCTCAAAATTCAAGAATCAAGATTTAGGAAATCTTCTCCAAAATTCAAGTTTTTAATTCAAGTTTTGGAGCAATTAAGGTATGTAGAACTTCCATCCACATGTGGGAATCTATATGTTCTTCCCCATGCTTCGTTTCCTTGATATTCATGAAGTTCAAATCTTAGGGCATTAAGCCCAACATATTGCTAGCCTGTATTTATGTATTTATGTACATGAATTTTGTATCTATATTCGTTGTTGTATTCCTAATCTTCCATTACGATAATTAGGAACCCTAGCTTAATCCATGAATCATGAATTCTTCCTCATGTGTTCTCATTATGTTCATATGAAACTTTATGATTTCATCCAGCAAGTTACAAGCATGTTGTCAAGTCAAGTATATATATATATGATTACGAACTATTGTTATTACTCATGAACCAAAAACATGTTTTGCAAGACTATAACAAGTTATCTTATGAAACTATACAAGCAAGTTATGATTCATGAAAACCATGTACAAGCAAGTTATGATTCATGATATACCATGGGCAGCAAGTGCCACTATTTTACATGTTCATGTTTTGGGAGTTGCATTAATTACCGAGGAGGGCTTCAAATAGCCTGAAACTACGTAGCCACCGTAGGATGAGGATCGCTCCACCCATGTCCCGGACGATCTCTCATAATGACTGGATCCTTTCATATTTTATCAAATCTCATGTTCCCTGGCAAGGACTGAGTGTTCTGCTGGCGGGGCGCAAGCACCAGACCATGGATCAGTTATAAGTTATTGCTCTCCCTACTTATCATGTTTTACTTATGATATATATATATATATATATATATATATATATATATATATATATATATATATATATATATATATATATATATATATATATGTACTCATGCTCATGTTCATGTCCAGGTTTTCAGTTTCAGTTCTTATCATGTTATTCCATGTCCCATGTTATTTCTTTCAGTTGTTTTACATACCAGTACATTCAATGTGCTGACGTCCCCTTTTTATTGCCCGGGGGCCTGCATTTCACGATGCAGGTACGAACTTACAGGACGACGCCTCCGCTCATTAGGATCTGCACGTACCAGTTTATTGGTGAGCCCCATCTCATTCGGGGTTTAGTTAACTTTTGTTTATTATTTAGTTTTGCATCTACAGGTATGCTGGGGGCCTTGTCCCAGTAAGTATGTTTTCCAGTCAGACTCATGATAGAGGTTTCATAGACTAGACAAGTCAGTTATGTTATGTCAGACATTCGGAGTCGTATAGCCATTTTGGCTCATTCATGTTATTTCTGGCTCATGTTTAAACAAGTATTTTATTAAGTATTATGACTTACTACGTGTTATAAAGGATCATCATGCATTCACGTTATATTCCGCTCATGTTATGCCTCATGATGATTCAGCAAGCCAGGTGGTTCGCTCGGTCACATGCAGTAAGACACCGAGTGCCGTGTTACGTCCAGGCCATGGTTCGGGGCGTGACACTAATGCACAGTTAAGAAGCTTAGATAAAAGAATACGTTCTTGCATGCTTTCTTTTAAAAAGCTCGACCAGCGAGAAAAATCGAAACTTCTTGAATAATGGGCTTGCCCCTCTAAGCTTCTCCGCTTAAATACAGTTATACAGACACTTGAACCACACATCCCGCTGCCCTCTTACCACTAAACCAAAACCCCGGGGTAGCTAGGCCAAATATTTGTTATCAGGCATCAAGAATATTGCTGACAGGAAGATTGTTGTCAAAGGAAGAGTTGAGAATTACTGTATCACAACAGTATTAACCAATTTAAACATTATCTTTGGCAAAGCGTGGCAAGAAGGCTCAGCAGCTTCAGTAAGAAAGAGTATTAGCACATAGCTTATCCCTTTACATGAATGGCTGCTTCAAATAATGTGGCAGCTTATGCTCGATTTTCCATCGTTCCCAAGCAGAATACGACTCAATTGCTCAGGGAATTTGGTGAGATTGATTAAAAGCTAAATAATTTTTCCCCCATTCCAAAAATACCGACAGTATTATGTACTTGGAGAATCAAACAATTCTTTTCAAATGCTTTTTTTTTCAAAGAATATTAATGACCCGTCTAGCAGCGGGGAGATTGACGATGATGTCACACATCGTATTGGGGCAGGGTGGATGAAATGGAGGCTTGCTTCCGGAGTGCTATGTGACAAGAAGGTGCCACCAAAACTTAAGGGCAAGTTCTACAAAGCGGTGGTTAGACCGACTATGTTGTATGGGGCGGAGTGCTGGCCAGTTAAGATCTCTCACGTTCAAAAGATGAAAGTTGCCGAGATGAGAATGTTGAGATGGATGTGTGGCCACCCCAGGAGTGACAGAATTAGGAATGAGGATATTCGGGATAAGGTGGGGGTGGCCTCGATGGAAGACAAGATGCGAGAAGCGAGATTGAGATGGTTTGGGCATGTGAAGAGGAGAGACACAGATGCCCCAGTGCGGAGGTGTGAGAGGTTGGCCATGGATGGTTTCAGACGAGGTAGGGGTAGGCCGAAGAAGTATTGGGGAGAGGTAATTAGACACGACATGACGCAATTACAGCTTACCGAGGACATGACCTTAGATAGGAGGGTTTGGAGGACCCAAATTAGGGTAGAAGGCTAGTAGATAGTCTCGTTATCCGTTCTTATTAGTAGTCGCAGTATCGCAATATAATTTCTTGTGCTCCGATTTATGCTATTATCTGCTATTTCCTGTGCTTTGATTATCCTGTGGTATCTGTGTCGATTGCATTATTTTATTTTATATTATTGCTTTTCCATGTCGCTTTGATTTTTCTAGCCTTATCTGACTTTTTTTTTTTATGCTTTTATGCTTTTCTTGAGCCGAGGGTCTTTCGGAAACAGTCATCCTACCTTGGTAGGAGTAAGGTCTGCGTACACTCTACCCTCCCCAGACCCCACGATGTGGGATTTCACTGGGTTGTTGTTGTTGTTGTATTAATGACCCGTCTGGCCATAAAAATTATTCGCTTTTTTCCAGAATAAATTTCACAAAATCAGCGTTTGGTCGTGAAAATTCCAAAATCCAACTTGAAGTTGTACTTCAAATTTGGAAAACAACTTATAACCTGTTTTCCAACTCACTTTTCACTTTTGAAGTTGCATTTAAATATATTCCAGCATGAACATTGTTCCAAATATTATTTGCAAAAAGTATAAACAAACACAACTCCATCTTCAATTCCAACTCCATAAATTCCACATTAAGTGAAAAATATTGGAATCTTTGGCCAAACGCCTACTTAGTGCATCAGATGATCTGAAACCTAGTCGGCAGAGTGTTGACATTGTAAATTTGGTCTTTAGGGACTTGTTGAGATACAAGGGAGAAATTGACCTGGAATTCAAGTACTGCTGTATTCAGGTCAGCCTATTTTGCATTGTTCCTTTTCTCCTTTTCCTTTTTTCTTCTTAAGTTACTGTTTTAAATATAACATCTTTATTCCCAGATGTGGACTTTAGTGTTTAGTCCAAATAAAGCTCAGATCAAGTAAGACAAGTTATAGTGACTTTACGCCCAAGTATGCTGTGTGCATATGTTTAAACCTAGGTATCTAGGGGGAAAGTTTAAATTTGACTTCAATACTCATTCTTATAACATACACTAGAAAAGGAAAAAACAAAAAAAAAAATCATTGTCCAAAAATGTTCTGATTAGTTTTTTTGGACATTCTGATAGATTTTATATTTTTTTCTTTTATATAATTCTCGTCACCATGTTGAATTACTTGGAAGAGAATTTCAACAAGGTTCTTTCTAGTTTCTACTTCCTCTTTTTGGTAATTGTTAATTGAGCTATGACTCTTTTAAGTGTCCCTTGATGTTTGTTAATTAGGATAGAATTCCATTTATGAAAATGGGATTTAGACAAGCTTGGAAAATTCTTTTGATCTCTCTTCTTTCTTACTGTATCATTCAATCATATTACATTAATGCCTCAGACACCATACTGCAATCCCAAAAACTCTTAGTAGGAGAGACATTAACTTCTGCTAGTCAGGTTTTTGAATTAGGATTCTTTACTCCTGCCAATTCCGATAAAAGGTACCTGGGGATATGGTTTAAGAATATCCCTCCTCTTAAAGTTGTGTGGGTTGCAAACAGAGAAAGTCCACTTAAAGTTTCTGATTTTGCGGCAAGTCTTTCAATTAGCAAAAATGGAAATTCGGTACTTCTTGATGGTACACAGAATGTTATCTGGTCAAGCAATGTGTCTGTCCCCACTAATAACACAGTTGAAGTTGTTCTCCTGAACAGTGGGAATTTAGTACTTAAAGATAATGTCTCAGGACAATGCTTCTTTGAGAGTTTTGATTATCCTTGCGATACTTTCTTGCCAGGAATGAAAATAGGTTTTAATAAGAAAACTGGGGAGAGATGGCTCTTATCTTCTTGGCAGAAGGAAAACGACCCCTCGCCAGGAAATTTTTCTATTGGAATCTCGGAGCAACTTCCTCCTCAGTTTTTCATATGGAACAAATCTACTCCCTACTACAGAACCGGGGAGTGGAATGGACTGAAGTTCATTGGTCTGCCTTATATAGATTCAGCAGCCTATATAGTTCAGTTTGTTTTTCAGCAAGAATTTCAAGGAGGAACTACATATTTCACCTTTCTCCCAAATAATTCATTCCTAACTTTCGTGGAACTTCAATCTACAGGGTCTGTTCAAGTTGTTCAGTGGACCGATGGAGATCCAACTTGGGATGTTTATGCTAAGATGGTACATGCACCATGTGATATATATAACACTTGTGGACCTTCAGCAGTCTGCAGCAAGAACAAACTACCAATTTGCAGCTGCTTAAGAGGGTTTGTGCCACGGTCTAATGACGAATGGAGCAAAGGAAACTGGACAGGTGGTTGTGCGAGGCGAACTAAATTACTATGCCAGCCGAAGGGAAACAGCACATCTTCTGGGGTTGCACAGCAGGACGCATTTTTGAAGTTTAGTGGACTGAAACTGCCTGATCTTGCTGCTATTTTTCACCTTGATAGTGCTAGTGAATGTGAAAGGTTGTGTTTGAAAAATTGTTCTTGCACAGCTTATGCTTATGTGGCAGGAATTAGGTGTATGGTGTGGTCTGGAGATCTTTTAGATATGCAGGATTACTCATACTCTGGGGAAGATCTTTTCCTTCGGCTTGCTTACTCAGAGTTAGGTAACTACTAATTAATTTGGTTTACACTAACTTTACGAGTAATCCATCTGCTGCAGTAGTTTATTAAACTATTTTTCAGTCTTTCCAGGTATGCGGAAGCGTAAAAGAGCACTAATCATATGTTCTGCAGTATTTTCCGGTCTCTTTTTCGGCTTTGGTCTATTTTGTTTTCTCAAGCACAAGATTTATCCAACAGGTAATTTTATATGTCCTCCCTAAATCTAACAAGGGAAAAAATAGGATTGACAAATTAAAATACTTTAATGGTTTTGTCAACACAGCTATGCAACGGACGGTCTAGCTTGATCATGAGATTATTTGCTTTCTTTAACAGGAGAGAAGAGAAAAGGAGCCAGAAGCTTTAGTCTGGGCGATTCATGCAACATTTCAAAAGACTACACAATAGAAAGTTTCTGGGTTGGCAATTTAAAGAAAGAAGATCCAATTGAACTTCCACTGATTGAATTTGAGGCAATTGCCACAGCAACAAATAACTTCAAAGTAGATAACAAGCTCGGGGAAGGAGGATTTGGTCCAGTTTTCAAGGTAACTACACTTTTCCTCAAGCACTTAACCTAATATGTGATCAAATACACTCAAGTTTACCGTGGAAATTGCATTACATGTGATTTGATTATTAAAATTATGAATTGTAGCTTCTTTTCCTTTTTTTCTTTTTTTGGGGAGGGGAGGGGTTTGTAAAATATGTGTTCTGATCATTTGACTTTTAATTGGCGGACTTTGCATAGGGAAAGCTAAAAGGTGGACCAGAAATAGCAGTAAAAAGACTTTCTAATCGAACGGGGCAAGGCATAGAGGAGTTCAAGAATGAAATTTTATTGATATCAAAACTCCAGCACAGGAATCTTGTACGACTCCTGGGGTGCTGCATTGAGGGGGAAGAACTTCTTATAATCTATGAGTACATGCCAAACAGAAGCTTGGATAAATTTCTCTTTGGTACGGCTGCTGTTTTTCTATCTTCTAATTTTTTTTCTCCATCTCTTAAGAGTCCAAATAAAGCTTTCGCATTGCTAAATTTTCCTAAAATACAAATTCTCCTGGATGGCTGGAAATATAGTTGCCATCATGTATAACTTGTCCAAGGGTTTCTTAGAGTTGATACTTTATTAACTGTTCGTACATTAATGATCAGATGCATCACAAAAAGAACTGCTAGATTGGCCTAAACGGTTCAACATCATTCAAGGTGTTGGTAGAGGGCTATTATATCTGCACAGAGATTCTTGTTTGAACATTATCCACCGGGATTTGAAGGTTAGCAATATCCTTTTGGATGAGGAGATGAATCCAAAAATTTCAGATTTTGGTTTAGCAAGAACGTTTCAGAAGCAGCAGCAACTAGTGCATACTCACCGAGTAGCTGGAACATAGTAAGCAACCTTATTTCTGTACTTCTCAATTGACAGAAGTTCAGATCCTCCAATTAACAATGCTACCCTGTACAATCCAACTTTGAATAAAAAGAAGCTGTTATCTTAATTTACTTTCTGAAAGCACTAATGTATTTTGGGCAACAAATGCAGTGGATACATGTCTCCTGAATATGCTTTGAGGGGGGTATTCTCGGAAAAATCTGATGTCTTCAGCTTCGGAGTCTTGCTATTAGAAATCATAAGTGGCAAGAAGAACTCAAATTTCCTTTACGTTGAAGAGAATCTTAATCTCCTCAATTACGTCAGTACACTCGTCGTCTGATGCTCTCTTACTATTTTGATCAACTTCACTCATATTTATGTCTTGAACTCATTATAGTGTACAACTATTACAGGCATGGAAATTGTGGAGTGAGCAAAGGGGGTTAGACTTTATGGACGAGACATTGATCAACCCATTATCTCCAGAAGAGATAACGCGATGCCTACACGTTGGCCTTCTATGTGTTCAAGAGCATCCTAGGGACCGTCCTACCATGGCTGCCCTAATTCTCATGCTAAACAGTGAAATGAAATGCCCAAGTCCTAAGCAGCCCATATTTAAGTTTGAAACATACTTGGATGTTTGTGGATCAGCAAAAGATAATGACAGATGTTCTGTTAATGAGTTCAGTGCATCATTGTCTCAAGGACGATAGAACATGTTAATGTATATTCTTAAAAGTTGTTAATCAAGTACAAAAATCCAGTTAATAGCCACCTAATGATGTAGCTTTTGTTCATTTGTAAATGCACCATCCTCGGAGATGTAATGAGTTTCGCCTCCATTTTTTTACTATGCAATCTTGTACTAGTTAACATTATTGTTTTTAGGGGTTTTTAATAATAATGACAATGTTATATTCTTCAACACCCTTTTAGTCTAAGGACAAGATTGTGTAATTATGCTGAATATAATACCAAACAGTAGTATCAAGATTAATTTCGAAGTAGCAGTTTCATCTCCTTGTTCAGATCCAATGTTAAGAACCCTTCATTTTACCTTTCCTTTTGTGGTTCCAGTCCAGATACTTATCTTCGTCTTCTCTTTATCATAAAACAAATCTGCCAACTTCAGCTAATATTCTTATTTTCGTCTTTTCTTTATGATAAAACAAATTTGTCAACTTCAGCTAATAACAGATTATTTTACCATTTCAGCATATTTGAATGATATGTTGTTTAAAAGATAAACAGACCCACAGATTAAGGGATTATGTTTATGATTCTGATAAAAGAAAAAAAATGGAACCGAATATTTTGAGATTGTTATTAGTAAGATTCTCGTCCAGCTATATAGGTGTCTGTTAAGGAATGTAAATCTTTAGCTGTCATTTTTGTTAATTAATTAACTCTGTTAGGATTCTGTAAATTTTTCTTAAATATCGCCCAATAATATTCTTTCCCTTTACATTATCCAATATCCATGTGCCTTACACCTGCGCTAATAAGATTCCTTATATACAGTTCTAATTTCCAACTATAAAACATTGCATAATTTAGTTCACGAGTGGGGCCATACGTCTCTATGTGGTCCAGCGGCAATATGATCGATGATGATATGATATGAAATTAAATGAAGAAATGAAATTCATATAATCAATTTAAACTTATTTGGAAGTGAGACTCGTTGTTATTGTTGTCTTGTTTCAGCAACCACACATATGTATTACAATGAATGCAACTCATTTTCATTTACGTCTCTACATGAATCAATTTCACCTTCCCCTCCCCACACCCCCCCCCCCCCCCTCCTCTTTCTTTTTCTCTTTGTCAGTATTAATAAAGTCTAGTGTGGTACCCAGAAAGGAAAAAAAAAGAAAAAAAGGTCCTGTCGAATAAAGAAGAAAGCATGCAAGGTGTTTAATGCTAAAAAGTTGTGCATGACTTTTGTGAGTACCACTTCCTTACTTGGTCAAGTGTGACTTCAATACAGTATGAACCGAAATTAAATGACTACTAACACGTCTCTACCTAACAGAGCCTCTATAATCTTGTAATAAAAACTAGACCCTTGAAGATCACATAGCGCTGGTCCAGAAATTATTTATAACAAATCATCTAAAATAAGTAAGTCTAAATAATATATCAAAAAGTATTCGAGGTAATTAAGCTCAATTTTGAGGGGAAAATAATTAATAAGTCTTGCGGAAAAAGAAAGGAAATTAAAATTTTTTTTTAAAAAAAGCTATCTTTTGATCGGAAGTAAAATGTAATTTAATACCCCGGCCCCCCGTCTATTTTTATTTGTCCATATCTATTAACATAGCTCGAAAGTTTTTAGTAGAAAATAAACTCGATGAATTTGTATGGTAAGACAAACATTCTAATTCTTCTTTTAATTACTCCACAACATTAGGGATGTCCCCGAATTATTTTTACTGTTATGAAAATTAAAAAATGTTCGAACTCACACCTTTTCCTTAATTATCACAACCATAACAAGGAGTAGGGCTATTACATTAATTGTTTTCATTAAAATACTAGGTCCAACAGAAACCAGACCTGACCTTGCTTTTAAAAGCAATCAATAGAACGACCAAAAAAAAAAAGCAGTACTCATGAATAGACATAGTACATTTATGATTTATCCAAGATACCTTCCCCTTCATCTATAACCATGGAACATGTCGCTATATGTAGTGCAAAACTTGCTCAGTATATATCTACTATATATAAATGGAAAGGGAGTATTAACAAAGCAACAAATGATTATACTAAAAGCAACATAAGTTATACCATAAAGTTGGGCCTACATTTGGCTTCTCCTTTAATCACGTGTACCTTTCAATTGCCCTCTTTCATTTTTCTTGCTTTTTGAATTTGTTATATTCTTAATCAGTGTTCCTATGCCCATTCTCTACTGAGTCTTTTTGTCTTCTCAGCACCGTAAATTTACACCAAAAGTTATATAAATTGATATTCTAACTAATTACTTTTTTATTTCGCGTGAACATATGTGATAGTAATAAATATTTATTCTCTTCTTATGTATATACGTATGCATTTTAATTTTAATTCTCTGACACATATTAATTTCCTTTGTACACTTTTACTTGTTCACTTTTGACTTTTTACTTTCTTTAAGAATTAATAAATGAAATACTCCCTCCATCTCATAGTACTTGACCACAATACTAGAAATATATGTCCAAATTACTTTTTCATTTACAAAATCAAAATAAAATTAATTAATTCTTTCTAATCAATATTGACCCTTAGTATTAAATATTCTTGAAAATAGTCAATTTTGATTAGAATGTATTTATTGGAGAGAGATAGAGGTAAGATAGTAAAATATAAAACACATATTTTATTTATGATTTCTTAAGGGGCGTGCAAAAGGGAAAGTGGACAAGTAATATGAGACGGAGGGAGTATATATTTTACCATAATATTCATATTTATTGGTGTATAGTCTCAATAGGCTTAGAAAATGATTTGAAAATGAGTAATTAGTGTGAAGGGTAAAATAAGAAGAAGAAATTTTTCTTTCTCTTGAGTCTTGATATGTTAACGTGGACAAGTAAAAGTGAAGGGATGGAGTGACTTTTATCTCCGTTATCCTTCTTTGTTAATACTTTACTTATTTTACTCTCCTTTGCATTATCTGATTATTGTTTCTTTACATTTATAAAATGTATTACTTTATATTTTCATTTCAGAATTAAAATTTGGTGACTTATGATATAACATATATTTTTCTAATTTTGATTTTTTTGTAACAATTCTTTTTATCTATAATTGTTAATATAAAAAATTATAATGTAACTAATTTACCCCTTATTAACATATTTTTAATTAATTTAATAAAAAAAATTATTAGTTTTGTTTTTAAAAAATTCAATATATACAACAATGGTTCTTATGTTTAGATCTGAACAATTAGTTAATTGCGATGGATATCAACCTGTCGGTATACATATAAGATATTAAAGAATTTAAAAGAAAAAATAGAATCAAAATATTAATTTTCTCTCATATTCTTAATAATTTTCTTCTTCACATCGATGAACAACTTTCATTGTCACGAGAATGAGAAAAAAAATCCGACTCTTTCCATCTCCAAGACTTAATTCCATCGTATGTTTTAAATTTTTAAATTCTATTTTTTTATTATAACTAAAGTGATCTATATATAATAACAATTAGAATATTATTAAAAGTTATTTATAAAATACTAACCTTAAAGACTGACTAATTAAAGTGAATAAACATGTTGGATGCACGGGCATATTTTGCTGGTATATATAAAATCACCGAAATAAGGAAGCGGTACTCACAAAAGTCATGCACGTCTTTTTGTAATCAATTTCGCTAGCTGTGCCTTTTTGTTTTTAAAGTTTGATACAAACTCGCAAAGTCATAGCTGAAGTCCTGGTGTCGACCAAAATTAAAGATGATAATTAATAGAGTCCGGAACCAAAATAATCTCAAAAAAAAGGGTATGAACCAAAATATTCCAGGAAAAAAAATGAATACAAAAGTACCTTTAACGCATGAAAATCATGCGTTAAAGGACTTAACGCGGACGGAGCCGTTAAATCCTTTAACGCTTGATTTTCATGCGTTAAAGGTCTCCCTTTTTTAATCAAATTGTGTGACTAGCTTTAACGCATGATTTTCATGCGTTAAACCTTTGTCCCTTTTTAAAAAAAAAAAAAAATCTTTCTTTCTTTTCTTTCTTTCTTTTCTTCTTTTTTCCTTTCTTTCACACTTTTTTTACATACTTTAGACATAAATTAATCATGCTTCGAGACTCCAAAACTTGAATATTTTATATATAATCCTATTTATTTTTGTGCGATTAATAAGGTAGGCTCAACACATTAAGGATACACAAAACTTCGGATTGTCGTTTTAGTGGTTGAAAAGCGCTCGAAGTCCATTTTTGTTTGAAGACTTGTTGTCATTAGCTTTAAGTTATTTATGTTTTACGGTTACACATTATTTTTATATTAATGCGTAACTTTATTTTTATAATCAATTAACAAAATATCAATTCATGATCAAATATTTAAGTGTTTTTTTTTTTTTTTTGCGTTATCCCCTTCAACCCCCAACTAATTGGAGTCTGCAACTTAAATAACCCAAAAAGTGGATTTGGGTACCAAAATAACCCATTAAAAAACCATTTGCGCACTAATTTATTTGTAAGTTGGTGAAATTTTAAATGATCATAAATTTGTGCTCGGATGTCCATTTGATGCGATTTTTTTTATTTTGGGTTTTTTTTTCCAGATCTATGCGTCTGAACTACCGCAAGGCTGTTAGGCCGCCCCGAATTTTCGAAAAACGTCAGTTATCCCATTCAATTTCAATTTTCCCCCAAATTAGTGTGCAATTTTCATTTATTTCTTTTTTAAATCTAATGGCGAAAAATATATTTCAATTCCATAATCCCGTGATAATGATGTTTTCAATGTCAATTTCAAGGTTCCAAATTCAATTTAAGAAAACAAGTTAGATAGCGTTAGTGAACATACAAAATAATAAAAAGTGTCTACATTGTTACTTTAACCAACTTGGCAGAGTGGTAAAGCCTTTGGCTTTTGACTTTTTTTAATCTCATCCACCAGGGATCAAACCTCAGCGGGAGCGTTGAGAAGATATTATTAGTAAAAAAATGAACTAATTTATTTAACGATTGACATGGGATAAACAAGTAAATAACATGGGAAAAACAATTTCAGAAATAAATATATTAACAATGCCATAATTAACGGAGATCCATGGAGGTGTCGTATTTGTAAATACTAAATTATTCATTATTCTTGAAATTAACTAAAAAAATCTCTAATTAGAACTTACTTAACTAGGATAAGTTATGGAGGATTTAATTAGTTATTTTGAATAATCCATGATATTGTATTGTCAATTATAATTTACTTAACTCATCTAGTTAAAGTAATAACAAACAAAATTTTATATTAACTAACTAATCCTTCATCAAATAATTATGTTAACTAACTAATCCTTTTCGGTAATTCTGTTAATGATGTTGAATATAAAACTAAGGATTTAGCTTATCGTTTGTTATTCAGGATTTAGCTTATCGTTCGTTATTCGGGATTTAGTTTATTATTCGTTATTCAGGATTTAACTTATTGTTCGTTATTCGTTAATGGGTTATTTTAGTACCCAAACCCACTTTTGAAGTTATTTAAGTTGCAGACTCCAATTAGTTGGGTGTTGAAGGGGATAACGCAAAAAAAAAAAAAAAAACACAGAAATAATTGATTGTGAATTAATATTTGTTAATTGATTATGGATTATTAATTTGTTAATTTTTTATTTATTGTTAATTTATTTATTTGTGAAATTGTCAAAATAAATTTACGCATTAATATAAAAATAATGTGTAACCCTAAAACATAAATAACTTAAAGCTAATGACAACAAGTCTTCAAACAAAAATGGACTTCGAGCACTTTTTAACCACTAAAACGACAATCCGAAGTTTTGTGTATCTTTGATATGTTGAGTCTACCTTATTAATCGCACAAAAATAAATAGGGTTCTATATAAAATATTCAAGTTTTGGAGTCTCGAAACATGATTAATGTATGTCTAAAGTATGTAAAAAAAAAGTGTGAAAGAAAGGAAAAAAGAAGGAAAGAAAGAATTTTTTTTAAAAAAAAAGAGACAAAGGTTTAACGCATGAAAATCATGCGTTAAAGCTTGTCACACAATTTGACCAAAAAAGGAAGACCTTTAACGCATGAAAATCATGCGTTAAAGGACTTAACGGCTCCGTCCACATTAAGTCTTTTAACGCATTAAAGGCACTTTTCATGCGTTAAAGGCACTTTTGTACCCGTTTTTTTTTCTGGGGTATTTTGGTTCATACCCCTTTTTTTTTTGGGTTATTTTGGTTTCGGACTCTAATTAATACATGTAATCTCTTCATTCACTTTTACTTATCTACTTTTAACTATACACATTTTAAAAAAAATATTAAATAAAGTGCATAATTTATCAATATATTTATATTAATTGGTGTATATTTTTATTGAATTTGAAAAATGATTTGAAGTGAGTATTTAATATTATGGGTAAAATAGAAAAAAATAAATTTTCTTATTTTCATATGCTAAAAGTGACAAGTAAAAGTGAAAAAATCTATTTTTGAAATATTAGACAAGTAAAAGTGAACGGAGGGAGTAGCTTATTACTGACTACTCCCTTCGTCTAATTTTACTTGTCCACTATACTAAAAATAGTTGTTCAATTTTACTTGTCCACTTTAAAAAATCAAGAGATAATTTACCACATTTTTCTTATTTTACCCTTAGTATTAATATGCAAAAATTTCAATTCCTTTTTCCAACATTTTGGAGTTATACTAGTCAAACTTGGCTTAATATGAAAATTTTGGCTCCAAAACCAACTTTTTATGGGGAATATGTGAACTGTTGGAACCCATTACTTAATTAGTTGGTTGCACATTTTTTTTGTAAGCTTTAATTGATTTCAATCATTAGGTAATTATAGGTAATATGGTAAATTCTTCATTCTATTTTTGACTCCTTAATAGGGTGTTAAGTCAATATGTGACAAGTAAAACTGGACGGAGGGAGTAATACTTAAAATGTACACATTGCTTTCAATTTTATTATATATAAGCCATGTAAAGGGACGAACACAGCTGCCCATAGTTGTACCATGGTCTTTAAAAATTGTACCCGCATTAAATTCTTGTAAAAATTGTACCCGCATTAAATTCCTGTACCGTGAGCTATAAAATTTGTACACTTTATCCAACTATTTTTATATCCAATGTAGACATGTGTCATAGTACTTAATATTTATTCTCTTCTCATGTATAGACGTATGCACTTTAAATTTAATTCTTCGACACATTTATTTCCTCCGTGCACTTAAGCCCCGTAAAGGGACGAACACAGCTGCCCATAGTTGTACCATGGGCTTTAAAAATTGTACCCGCATTAAATTCTTGTACCATGAGCTATAAAATTTGTACACTTTATCCAACTATTTTTATATCCAATGTAGACATGTGTCATAGTACTTAATATTTATTCTCTTCTTATGTATAGACGTATGCACTTTAAATTTAATTCTCCGACACATTTATTTCCTCCGTGCACTTTTACTTGTTCACTTTTGACTTTTCGTGTTCTAGCTGAATATTTATTCTCTTCTCATGTATAGACATATGCAGTTCAATTTTAATTCTCTTACACGAATTTATTTCCTCCATACACTTGAATTTGTTAACTTTTGACTTTTCATATTCTTTGAGAATTAATAAATCCCACGTGGATATATGCCATAGTACTGAATATTTATTCTCTTCTCATGTATACACCTGTGCACTTCTATTTTAATTCTCTGACACATATTTATTTCCTCCATGCACTTTTACCTGTTCATTTTGACTTTTCACGTTATTTAAGAATTAATAAATGAAATACTCCTTTCGTCTCATATTACTTGGCCACATTACTATACTTTACTTTTCACGTTCTTTAAGAATTAATAAAAATGAAGTACTCCTTTTGTCCATATTAACGTAGACATGTGTCATAGTACTTAATATTTAATTCCCTTCTCATATATAGACGTATGCAATTCAAATTTAATTTTCCGACACATTTATTTCCTCCGTACATTTTTACTTGTTCACTTTTTATTTTTCATGATCTAGCTAAATATTTATTCTCTTCTCATTTATAGACATATGCAGTTCAATTTTAATTCTCCTACACAAATATATTTCCTCCGTGCAGTTTAATTTGTTCATTTTTGACTTTTCACATTATTTGAGAATTAATAAATTTCACGTGGATATATGTCATAGTACTGAATATTTATTCTCTTCTCATGTATAAAGGGACGAACACAACTTTAAACAACTGTACCAAAAGCTTCACAGATTGTACCCGCAATGACTGCTTATACCATAAGCTATATAACTTGTACACTTTACCCAACTATTTTCCTATCTCACGTGGACATTTTTAATATGTCATAGTACTTAATGTTTATTCATTTCTCAAGTATAGAAGTATGCACTTCAATTTGAATTCTCCGACACATTTATTTCCTCCGTGCACTTTTACTTGTTCACTTTTGATTTTTCATGTTATTTAAGAATGAATAAATGAAGTGCTCCTTCCGTCTCATACTACTTGGCCATATTACTATACTTGACTTTTCACGTTCTTTAAGAATTAATAAAAATGAAGTACTCCCTTCGTCCATATTACTTGGCCACATTACTAAAAATATATGTCTAATTTTCTATTCTATATTTATCTTCTTTTTTATTTCTATTATCCCCATTTTCCTTCTTTGTCAATACTTTAAACGTGAAGAGAGGACGAACAATAGCAATATAAATTTGTATCAAAAGTTATTTTAATGCTCCTACACATAACTTGTTCACTTTTGACTTTTCACGTTCTTTGAAAATTAATAAATAAAGTATATATTATATCATAATATCCATACTTATTAGCATATAATCTCGATAGCCTCAGAAAATGATTTGAAAATGAATAATTAATGTGAACGGTAAAATAAAAAGAAGAATTTTTTCCCTTGATATGTTAACGTCGACAAGTAAAAGTAAAGGGAGGGAGTGACATTTGTCATACCCCATTTTAACCGGGTTAAAGTAGAGTACAACATATTGGTGATTCCTATTTTTTTTGTTTATGTTAAGGAGTCGCCACCTAATTATTGTGGTGAATTAGGACACCTAAAGTTAATTAAAGTAATTATCTAAAGTTGATTTTATTTTAAAGTCTATGAAACCAAAAGATCTGAGTAAGGGTTCAATTAGTCTAAAGGGAAGGTGTTAGGCACCCTTTAAGACCTATTAACAATGGTTAACCGACCGGATTTATAATTAATTAGGCTAAAATAATACAAATATAATATTTTAAATATTTGGAAGATAGTTTGCAAATGTTGTTGAAGTTACAAATAGAAATATAACATTGTTGTTTAAAGTAGGACTTGTGGGAAAATAGTTATATATCTCAAAGAGAAGTAATTGACTTTGGTGTAGTTTGGTAATACTTCATCAAATTCTAACAACTTTAGATCCTAATGAGATCCGAGTGTAAACTCGTCTGAAATCTTTTTTTTTTTTTTTTGTGAAAAACTTAGCTGATTGAAAATGTATTCACGCAAGCTTTATCCTTGACTTTTAATGATTCCAATTCCAATTGTTTAACGTGATTTTAAATGTTCTAGCTACTGTCGTTGGGGACGTGTGTTGTTATAGTGCTAAAATTACCCCCTTAATTACTAATTATAGATGGAATTTAGCATGACTAAATAAAACCAATCACTATTCTTTTGTTCAACAAATATCACACAAGCAAATAGAGGCAAACAAACATTAAAGGGCCCACATGAATTTAATTAAAATGGGCTCAGCCTATTTTAGGACTGCTGCTGTCTGCTTCAGTTGGGCTTTGGCCCAGTGATTTCATACGGACTGCTGCGAATGGGCTGACTCGAGAGAAATTGCGTTAGGCATTTAGCCCAACACCGAATGCGGGAGGTGACGAGTCCCTTGGACTCGAGATATCATGCATAAAAAAAACGAAAAGAAAAAGGATTAGTACATAACTAACAAATAAGACCAAACGTGTATAATGCAAATTCAAACGGACCAGTGGACCATGTAGATTGAGTACATATTGTGTATACTAGGCGTACTTTACATACTATCAACAAAACGAACACTTAGAGTGGTAGTCTAGGCAGGGTGCAATTGTTCCGTTAAGACAGCATGACAACCGAATAAGCAAGCATGTGAAGAGACCAAGGAAAACATTGCATAAATAATGGTAGCCCACAATAAAGCTCGTTGCCGAACTGGTGACAGATAGAGATAAATAAAATGAGCAGTAAAGCTCAATACTAATAAAAACTGTTAAGAGGAAACAAGTTCAGGCCTAAAATTGTGTTCAAGCAACCAAAAGAGTAGAGCAAATCCAGTTTCCAGGACAACAATACATGAATATAGTCAAACAAACCTCAAACTATTAACAGAGAGACTGAGGAAGAAATCAACCATTTGCCCATTTAGAGTATTAAATTTGCTTACGGGAAGAAAGCTATATATGGTGATATTCTATATGTATCAAAATTGAGTATATTTATTTAGCCACACCTAACTGAACAATTATTGGACAGAAGCAGGGTTATCAATTCAGTTAAAAAGGCTGGAAACGGAGGAATCATGTAAGGTTCAGATGTTACTTCTAGGAGGAACACACACATAATCAACACATCGCATTCGAGAGAATAAGAGAGGGAACAAAGAAAAGGGACTGGAATGTAGCGACCGGATATAAAGGAAACAAACAGAGACAACATCATGCACCACAGGTGGCCATTTCAACCACAGCTAGCACACAACCTTGAACAAGAACGCAAATTACACTAAATGAACACATGAATACATAGTACCACAAAATAAGCTAAACTAACAAAAGTAGCATGGATGCACACACAACTAAAATATGATAAATATCTAACTAGGGGCTGATACATGCTAATACTTTGAACAATAGGGGCACCCCTCTAGAACTGCTACTCTTTCACAATGAACCCAGAAACCACAAAAATTGGTTAAAGAACTAATTTGAACCTATCAGATTTAATCAAAATTTAGATTTGCACTTAACAGAAGGTTTCATCTAGACTGAAATTTTTACAGATAGGAAAAATCCCAATCATTTTGTATCATGAATATATGGACAACAGTCACCAGATCCCTTTCATACCCAAGATGCATAACATTAATTTATCTTAACATCTATACTATCCAGTTAGTTCAATGAAACATTAACAGCACATGCTTTGAGTTTTGACTTCTTCATAATTAAACCGTCTTTTTATCCAACCCAGTAAAATACGACAAGCTGTATCATACAGACAACCCCAACATCTCTTATCACAAAACAGTCCATGGATACAACAGTTGAAGCTAAATCAAGTTCGTCATTATTTTGAATAAACAAAGTCATGTGATGATGCAGGGGATATTTGTCCCTTTTTTTAACAGTCGTAGGTAATGCGAGATGTGTTAATGGATACTGTTAAACACGTAGAAGGGATAAACAAGTTTTGTAGGCAGTTCCAGGGCTCGAATACTGCAGAAGCATCCACATTGAGGGGATAAACAAACTGAAATTCGACTGAACATAATAACTGTACTAATAAGGACATAAATACCATGCCAAACAAGTAATGAGATTAATCCATATTAATTTTCAACCTATTTAAACATACTAAAGCAGCAGATGCAAAAGTTTGGACCAGGTTGGAAATGGTAAAGTGGTCAAAATGCCATATAGAACATATTCAAACAAACACATATATAAACTAAACAACTATGATCAATACCAATGCATTACATATTCCAAATGAGTTTATTAGCACATAAAAATCAGATGTTTAGTCCCAAGTGAGTTACTGAAGAGTCAAAACAAATATAAAGCAGTTCAAACAACACTTAAGAACAAACAAGACCCTAAACTATTGTTGATATATCATAAATCACAAGGAAATCAGACAAGTGAACAGATATTGACTAATCATTTGAGTTAAGGCAGTTTTATGCTTAAACTCCAGATTGACATAAGAGAATAGATAGGGAATATTTTGGTTAAGAGACTAAGACATATTATCTTAATGTAAAGCAGCTCAATGCAATTTCTACAATCAAATTGGGTGCACATAAGCTTGAATAATCACACTAGTTTTTTAAATGCTACTTCAAATTCATTTTTTTTATATATAAGAACTTCATGCGACTGATTTGGAACCCTTTCAGCCCCTTTGTATACTAAATATATCAACTAATATACACCTAAATGGGTATGAAGCTGAATGTCTCGAGCCTATCCACCTTTAACACTCCTCAGAAGTCAGTCATACCCAACAGAAACAAACAAAAGGGAAATCATGCTGAGGTATTGAAGCTAAAGAAAATCACGTATTCGGTTGCACACAGAGTCAAAACAAAAGGGTGACTACCCGAAAAAGAAATTGAACCACACAGCGGGTTAACTACCCCAAATCGTGCCTAGCAGACTTAACAATAGGAAACCAGCCATTCTAAACATATACACAGATACTTAGACTACATACACAACTCATATATAAGAAAAAGCTTGGACTAACACACAGAACCATTAACACGTCTTAAGATCTGAATAAAACAGCAAAAAAAAAAAAAGATAGCACTGACCTTTTGTTGGTGCAGTGAATGAGGCGACGAAGTCTCGGATATATGCTCGAACTCGAACGAACCCGAACCCGATTAAAGTAACTAAAGTTTCAAAACGAAAAAGTGAAAATATAGTAATTGTTGGTCGCGACAAAAGTTCACCGGAAAAGGAAAAATTAAGTGTGGAAGATAGTCTGTCCCTCAAAACCCTGAATAATCCCTTTTAAAACAATGATATCGTCCCCTCCAAACGATTCCCCTTTCCCCTGAGTAAATCTTTTTCATTTATAGAGTGAGGAGAGAGAGGAGCGTGGGAGAGAGACAAAGCTGGAAATAGGCGTGGTGGAAGTGGCAGGGAGGATGGCAGAGAGCGTGGGGGACATGGGAGAGTGGAGGTGCAGAGGAACGTGAGGGACATGGGAGAGTGGAGGTGCAGAGGAACGTGAGGGAGAGGAGAGTGAGGGACGAATGAGGAAACAAAAATGAAACCCTAGGGTTTCATTTTGTTAAAAGAGGAGTTGGGCCGGGTCAATAATTCGTTTGGGCTGGACCGGGTAATATTAAACATGGGCTGCTCATTTTGAGTTGGGCTGGCCGAATTTAGAATGATGGCCTTTTCTCCTTCAATTTAATTCCTTTGGGCTTTTAACTTAATAACTAGTACAAAATATATTATGTGAAGACAAATAATAATTAGTATGTAGAAAAGAGTTTAATAAAGTAAAATTAATTTAACGAGTACAAATCCTAAAATGAAACGATGACTAACCATTTAAAATTCGTGATAAAGTAATACTAGTAATGTTGATAGTAAACATAGTAAAAAATTAATAATACTGAGCATAAAGTGTTTAGCTTGTCAATAAATTTAAATGTCCGAGTAAATAAATTGAAGTAAAGGAGGGACAAAATTGGGTGTCAACAACATTTATCCTCATTTTCCTTCATTGTCAACACTTTACTTATTTACTCTCCTTTGCAGTCTCTGATTATTGTTTCTTTACATTTATAAAATGTATTACTTTATATTTTCATTTCAGAATTAAAATTTCTTGATTAATCATATAACATATATCTTTCTAATTTTGATTTCTTTGTAACAATGAATATAAAAAATTATAATATATTTCTTAATTAATTTAATAAAAATATTTTAATCCAATATATACAACAAAATGGTTCTTATGTTTGGATCTGAACAGTTACTTAATTGAAATAGATATTAACCTGTCGGTATACATATAAAATATTAAAGAATTTAAAAGAAAAAATTTAGAATCAAAATATTAATTTTCCCTCGTGTTCTTACTAATTTTCTTTTACATCAATGAACAACTTTCATTGTCATGATAATGATAAAAAAGTCCGACTCTCTCTATCTCAAAGACTTTTAATTACAACTAAAATGATGATTCCTAAAATACATTTTGTATATATAACAACAATTAGAATGTTTTTACAAGTTATTTTCAAAATACAAACCTTAAAGACTGGCTAATTAAAGTGAATAGACATGCACAGACTAGTATTACTATATGCATGGACGTACGACATACATATTTCTTTATTCTCTCTTTAGCATCCCCTTTTTCAGTGGTACATTTTTAAGTCTATTTTTCCCTTTTTCTTAAAAGTTTCATATTAATTTAGACGTTTACAAAACCTCTATGCATTATCTTTTTGTAGAGAAGATTATTGGATTTGGTTAATTAGTCAATATCGTATCATTTGGAACATGCAAACTGTTGTTCCCTTATTTTATTCTTCTGGAGGTGATTTATTTAATACTAATCACTTTAGACAAATGGATAATTTTAGATTGATTTAACTTTATTTGTTCAAAGCAAATTACTAATATCTATTTATTCTTTTTAGTTTCATTTAAGTATCAAAACACGGTATCGTACATCGACGTTGCGGGTATAAAGTATGTAGTTTGTTTTGTAATTTTTTATTTCATACCGCGTATATTCTAATGCCATGGATTATGGAAACAATCTTTAATTATTCAGAAATTCTTTATAAAAGAATTATGCTCCCCTTTATATTCTGTGTTCTTATCATTCTTATAGTTTTTAAGTTTCTGAAAAAATGACTTTAAACAACTAGATTTTATGTCTGTAGGAGTAGAGTATTACTGCCTTAAAATTAGATAGACTTGGAACTTGGAAGGCAGGTTTCCAGAAATTAAGCAGTATTAAATTGATTAAGACGCTGTTAAGAAAGGAGGATGTTACTCCACTTATTACCTAAATAAATATATAATATTCAACTGATTATGAGTTTCCATTAGCTAGAAAAGTAAGTGTCATTTTCAACTCTTCAAAGAGTAGGATAATTGCACTAAGAATATGAAAATAGTCGATTGAATTGGGGGTAACTGACCAATCGAAAAGCTTGAGGAGTTGGAAGGACCATCGCTAAACTATAAAATAAAGGACGCTAGATCTACATGGTTGTTAAACTAAGAATCAACATCTATACTATTATATTCTTTCTTCTATAAAAAAAAGAAAAAAAAAAGTTTGAGAATGAAAGACCATGCACCTCCTTCTTTGAATCATATACACATTCAATAAAGAGAGGATTATTACGATTATATAAATTGTTATGCCAACCACGATTGAAATTCTCCTTTCAGTGAAACAGAAAGCAATGATAAAGCAAAGCAACTTTTTTTTTTTTTTTTTAATTTCTCTTGTCCGTGTCTGGCTAACTCCCATGAGAGGACCAATTAGCAAAAAAAATATAATGGGTGGTCAGTGATGACTCTCTTCATCACAAGGCACAAACACAAAGAGACAAATTGATCATAATCTTCCGTGAAGGACGTGTTATGTGGGGCTTCTTATGGAGTTATTACTCCTTCCCTCCAAATAAAATGGCCGCTTTAGAGTAGGTTCAAGTATTTAATTTTTTCAACAATATGACTTGCAAGTGTTTTATCATATGCAATATTCGAGTACTAGCACGCACGCTATTAGTAAAAATTAATACGGTGTCTTAGTTATATGGACACCACTATTTTTTTTTAATTATTATTAAGTAGGGGTAGGGGAAGGGGATTACAACGTGGGATTCGAACCCTCATCAACAAGGTGAAAGATGAGGTAGCCAACCAATTGAGTTACTAGATCCCTACACACCACTATTTAATATGTATTCTCCATTTTTTTTTAGTTTTTGTATGTTTATTCATTTCAAAACAAATTCATATATGCGGTGTACTTTCAAGTTAGACTTGATAAAGTAGATCTAAATGTCTAAAGTTATAATTAGACTTGATAGCTTCTAATGTTTGAAGTTTCATATGGCTGAAGTTCATGCATTTTCGTCTGAAGTTCAGATAAAAATGACTGATTTAAGCTATATGAACCTGAACTTCAGGCAAACAAGACAAAATTTCAGTCATATGAAACTCAAAATGAATAGCCTTGCAAATTTTACGCACTACGAATATAACTTAAATAGTGATCACAAAATTGAATATCTGGGTATTTCAATTTGGCCGAGCTATTATGCCATGGGTACTACAAGCATGTTTTCTGTTATTGTTGGTGAAATACGACAAATGCAAAATAATATTTGAATTCTTTGTATTTTGGTTTTTGTAAAAATGTTAGAAAAATAAATTCTGCAAGGAAAGAAGTGTCATTTATCGCTCTCTTAAATTAAATAAATTGTTCGTGCTAATGTTCTTTCTTATATGATCTTGAACAATCCTTACTTCATGAGTTAGTTTTTGAAGTTGAACTTTACTGAGTGTCTATTTTCTTATCATAAATATATTATAAATCATTATTTTGTATAAATATATGTATTTAGAAAAATATTTGACAAAAATTTATTTGAAGAAAATTTTATTTGAGTACTCAAATAGTAATTATGTCGATAGGAGGAGTATTGATTTTTTAAATTTCATTTATGCTAAGGTCTAATGTTAATTTGATGGTACGAGTTTCTAAACCATGATGCATTGTTTATAAATCCTCATACGGCAAAACACAATTTAATTAAGATCCTCTTTAATTAGTGGGTATATCATTGATGTAGGACAAGAAGTTCACGAGAATATCGTGACAATACAATAATCTTCAAAAATAATGTTGATTGGAACTCTTGTTGGTCCAAAAATCATCCACTTAATGACTGCTTGTTAATTAAAGAAACACCAATTCGAGAAAAAGAATCTCGCGTAGTACGGCGAGATTTAGTAGAGTAAAATCATTAAGATTAAAAATTTGGGTCTGATCTTCTACCAATTTAGTCAAAAATGTCCTACTATGCATAGAGTTAGCAATTACTGGCTGGTGGCTGCATTTAAATTAGTATAAAGTCTTAATCATATATTAAACACTTCGTAACTGGAACGATAGCTTAATTATACTCATAATTACCGTCTAAATCAAACTTAAACTACCAAAGATTTGTTTCCACACGAGGTAATCTTGCTCTGGAAAGTGGGGTCTATTTAGTTCACTCTGACCGGTTTTGCAGGAAACTTTGCCATTTTGCAAAATAAACTAACAATGGGAAATAACATTTAAAGCCAGTCAACTACCAAACTAGTACTACTAAACTACTAAATTTCTTCTCTTCGTTCTCAGTCAATTATTAAGCTCTTTATGACATGTAACTACTAACACTTGTTGGTATATAGCTAGCCTGTTGATGCTAATAATTTCATCAACGTTGATGGACAATAATTTATGAAAAGCAAAAAAGTACTAGTATATGAACGTCTGTTTCTTTTAGAGAAATTATTGCGGCTTAGAAAAATTACACCAAACTTGAAAGTAGCACATCCTTTAACTTCCATACGATTCCCAGATATAATTAAAAAAATTAACACAAGGAAGGAGACTCTGCTTCTCGTATGTAGACTATCAAGTATATTCAAGAAAGTGTTTTGACTATACGAGTCAATAGTCATGAATAAAAGCTTAATCTATGGGAAGTGGATCTAGTCACCTAGACCAACATTTGATTAATATAAGGAGTGCCAACAAAGTTGTTAAAAAATTTGACTGATATAAGTTAACTAACAAATTTGTGAAGAAATGTTGTAAATCAAGGGGTAAAAGACGGAATGATAACGGATAATTGAAAGGTAATTGAACTAAAATTGATTGTGTGACGAATGACGATCACATCAATTTTATCATTGTATAATAATGTGTATGATCCATACAAGGAGAAGTTGGACTAGAAATTCTACACCAAAGATATGACACGCCATCGAAGTGGTAGTAGTGTGTCGCGTATTAGGTTGAGTCATACTGCACGTCGGTTGATTGTGATACAGATAACACTCGATTGAAGTTACTCGTTTCTCATTCTAAGAAAAGCCAATTGTACCAATTGAATCTTTAATGTGCACGTCGGCTGATTGTGATACATATAGCATTCGACTGACGTAACTACTCACTCCTCATTTTAAGAAAAACCAATTATGCTAATCAAATCAATAATGTAAACATCGGTTGATTGTGATACAGATAGCGTTCGATCAATGTTACTCGCCCCTCTCTATAAGAAAAACCAATTATATACTAATCGAATCTTTAATGTGCAAGTCAGTTGATTGTGATACAAATAACGTTCAACTAACGTTACTCACTTCTCACTCTAAGAAAAGCCAATTATACTAATCAAACCTTTAATGCGCACATTGATTGATTACGATACAAATAGCGTTCGACTGATGTTACTCGCTTCTCACTCTAAGAAAAGTCAATTATACGAATCAAATCTTTAACGTACATGTCGGTTGATGGTGATACAGATAGCATTCGGCTGACATTACTCGCTCGTCCACTCTATGATAAAAGCCAATCATACTAATTGAATGTATAATGTGGTAAAAGATTTAGTCAAATATAATTTAGGAACTTAGACTGAATCCTTCGGTTGGACCAGAAGCATATGATAATAACAGCTGGCAGGCTCAACGGTGCGTATTGCCAATATAGACCAAAACCTAATACGCTGCTCAATCCAGTTTAAGATAAAATTTTAATAGCCATTCAAATGCTGTCGTATAAATTAAGATGAGGGAGAGTAATACTTTCTTTGTCCCAAAAAGATTATCCTACTTTTCTTATTAATTTATTTTAAAAAGATTGACATTTTTTTTATATTTAGAAATAATATAATTTTATTAGATGATTTAAAACCATACAAATATCTAATGTTTGTTTTGGATTACACATTTTAAAAGTCTTTTTGTTTTTTTAATTTTTTAAATTTTATGCCAAATCAAATTAGGATAATTTTTTTGGGACGGAGGGAGTGGTAAATTATAATTTACCCCAATTATTGTTTACATCTTTTCAACTTTATTGGAGTACGTGAATTTGGAATCACTTTGTAACATTTCATTTTCAAGGGATGACTTTAGAAGACCAAAAAAGAATCATATAATTTGGAGTCGAGATTAGAGGAATTTGCGGGGTACAAGCTCTGAGGGGGATGTGTACCAAAATACCATCTTCCTTCTCTCTTCGTATCAAACAAGAACAAGTACACCAACAAATGTCTCAAACACCAAGATTGCCCTACTTCTCCTACTTGTCTTCAATAAACCAGCAAAACATAATACTCCTTTCTTAGACTCCAAAATGAGAAACAATAACACCAAAGATCACAACTTTCACCAATTCTACTTCTTCCTTCTGATTTCTCAGTTTCTTCTTCCAATTCTTGCTATACAAACTGATACAATCACCCCAACAAACCCTTTAACCAAAGATCAAACATTAATATCTGCCGGACAACTCTTTGAATTAGGCTTTTTTACTCCAGTCGGTGCAAATTCAGACAAATGGTATGTTGGAATTTGGTACAAAGAAATAGTAGTAGACAAGACTATTGTTTGGGTAGCAAACAGAGCTAACCCTCTTTCAAGCTCATCAACATCAGTCCTGAAAATTACGAAAACTGGCACCCTTCGTCTGGTCGATGGTCAAACTGGGAATTCCGTTTGGTCTTCGGACCAAACTCCGACAACCAACGTAGTAGCCCAACTCCTAGATTCCGGGAACTTTGTCGTTCGACCGGAAAACGATGAAACAGAACAGAGTTACACGTGGCAGAGCTTTGATTATCCAACAGACACTTTGTTACCTGGAATGAAACTTGGGTGGGATTCCAAAACTGGGCTGAACAGAAACATAACGTCATGGAAGACATCAATTGATCCAGCTCCTGGAGATTACACTTTCAAGATTAACACTAATGGTTTACCAGAAGCTTTCTTAACGGATAAACAAGAAATCAAATACCGGAGTGGTGCTTGGAATGGACTTAGATTCAGCGGGGTCCCTGAAATGAAGCCAATTGATATTATAACATTTGAATTTCAGTTCAAATCAGATGAAATATATTACATGTTTGAGTTACATAACAAGACATTGTATTCCAGGTTGTTGGTGAATCATAGCGGTTTTCTTGAAAGATACACGTGGATTCCAACAAACAGTATGTGGAATCGATTCTGGTATGCACCAAAAGATCAATGTGATGGTTTTAAAGTGTGTGGGGTATCTGGAATTTGTGATACAAATAATTCACCAGTATGTAAGTGTATGGTAGGTTACAAGCCTAATAAACAAGTGGCATGGAATTTGAGAGATGGGTCTGGTGGGTGTGTTCGGTTTCATAAATTGGACTGTGAAACTGATGATTTTAACGAGTTGAAAAACATGAAGTTGCCAGATACAACGAGTTCTTTTGTGGATAAAAATATGAACTTATATGAATGTGAAGATATGTGTAGGAAGAATTGTTCTTGTATGGGGTATACAAATTCGAATATTACAGGAAGTGGGTCGGGTTGTGTGATATGGACCACCGAACTTGTTGATATGAGGCAATATGCGGCGGCGGAAGGTGGTCAAGTTCTTTACGTTAGGGTGGCTTCTTCTGACGCAGGTATGATAACATTTTTTTTTTACTACTAATTTGGATGTTTCTTAGCTTCCTTTGGTTTGCAATTTCATTTTTCGTTTAGTACAATAGATATTAAATTCAGATAACGATTGACACTCAGCGTAAAAAATAATTGTACTAGAACAAATTTTATTGTATTAAAAAGAATTTGTACAATCAATTTTTAGTAATTTAGGATTGGAAAATGATTGTTATAGATAATCGACTATCCTCTAGTGGGAGGATCAAATTTTGGGTTACTGGGACGAGTTGAGTTGAGTCGACTCGGATTGCAAGAGTGGGTTAGTGTATAGTTGGTTTAATGAAAATTGGGAATTTCATTAATTTTTGTTAGTTCAAAACTCAAAAGTGAGAAGTAATATAAATAAGGGCAATGGAATATTAGGAAGAACTTTTGTGAAAGTATTTCCATAACCGGTAATTAATAATTTTTTGCACATTTTTGTCGGTGAAATTTGAGTTTCACGCGAAAGTTTCTTTTTTTCTGTTTGAATCTATTTGTCCCAAAATTGTTGGATGATATCTCACAAGTCGAAGACAAGTTTAAAAATCTAGTTGTTCCAAAATTGTTAGTATCTTCTTTTGCATGTTCAGAGCTAATCCAAATTAAATAATCTTCTAAATGTATTGTTTTGTCATTCTAATAAGAAGAGTATTAGTAAATCTTATAATAATTTTTATTTATTCTTATCCGATTGAGTTTGGAAATAGAACAATTTAGCCCATGATCAAAGAAAAACCATGTCCCTTTCGATGGAAATGCTGTTAGTTTTGCCTCTAGAATAGCCACTGATGAAATTTAGAAAAAATATTACTACCTTTTTTTGGATTTATTTTTTATTTTTTTATGAGTGTTGGTTGGTACCTTTTTAATATTTACCCCAACGTCATGCAGAAATTAAATTAGAGATTTTTATTGTATAAATGCTCTGCCCCCTATAAACAACAGGTATAGTTGTCTTCTATCCTCGGCTCCCTTTTTATTTCCCTTTCACGTTACCTACTTTAGGGGAGCTAATTTTTTTATATAATCAACTAGATTTCCAAAAATAAAGAGACAGAAACAGCCTGTTTAAAATTCATTTCTAATGCATAATTGCTAGTTAGTAATACAACCTTTGAAAAACCAAGGAGTTAGTATAATGATTATTGAGTGCATTAACTCCTGAAAAAGACTCATAAACAACCTACTTTTCAAAGCTATTCTGCCAATATATTCTTTGTGGTGTGCACGTTTTCCATATAATTTTTCTTTTTTTCTGCTTTGCGTATTTCACTTTGAAATTTCAAAGAATAAAAAACCCAGCCATATCTAACAACCCTATCTACAAATTGCTTTCAATAGGGACGTATTTATATTTATCTACTATTTGGACTTTGTTTTTCTCATTTGATTATCAGATAGGGGTGGGAAAATACTAGCCGTCCGTCTAAATTCTTTTGTTTTTCCATTCTTTTTCCACATGGCTCAAGGAAAATAAATTAGTAAATAGATTGGATACTAATGAGAAAGGACGTAGAAAGCTGGTTCAAAAGGAAGAAAACTTTTGGCCCGATTTGAACAGCACATAGGATTTTTTTTTTTTACCTTGTGGATGTATTGTTTTAAGAAATTTGTTTGCCATCAATTAAATTTCTCTTAAAATTTGAGAAAAGTTTGCATGTCCAAATCACCCTATAGTATAATTTATCATGCCATAACTTTTCTTGTAAATATCAAGAGAATATTTTTAAATAGTGGAGTGGTGTTGGAAGATTTTTTAAAAAATGAGGGTGAAAAGTAGGTTTAAGGAAAAAAGGTCACAAAGTGATCATAACGTGCGTTTGCGTTTTTCTTTTGTACTTTTCTCTTAAATTGCTGCATGATATATTGAAAATAGTGAAATCCTCCCCTTCTCTTTTTTGCTTTCATTTTGCCTTTTGGATTCAAGAAACTTTTAACTATGGTGGGAAATAAAAAGTTCCCAAATGCTTATTTAGCTCTAATAATCATTTTCCATCAGTTGGTCCAAATATTGGGTCCCACATAGAGAAACTCGTTGGCTCGTTGCAAATTTAAAAACAAAGCAATTTCGGGTCGGTGTGATGGGCCCACCTGACAACATTACATGGCCGACGATCTTGACTTTGTTTAAGCTCTTTTTGGGCCAGCCCAGTTACTTTTCCTTTTTTTTTTTTTCATTTTAGAAAAAAAAAATCCATATGTACAGGAAAATGATTTTACAGAATAATGATTTTACCAACGACAATAATTTGTGGACCCGATCCTTAGACTACTTGTTGACCGAGAAAATGTTGTGCATTTTAATACTTTTTTTTTTTGTCCAAAGTGTTAAAAACAGTTTTAAGACATTTCAGTTATTTTAATATTAGCATTTTTTGAAAATACATTACTGTTTAATTTTATCATTTCAGCGATTCTATGCAAACAGTAACGGTAAAACGTAACTGCGTATTTATAAAATCAGCTACAACACTTACGTGCTTAGTGCTAAATGCTATCTTTTTTTAAGCTAAGCAAGGCTCTATATCATGTTTTAAGATTATGCAAACCTTCTAGGTTGTTATCTACGACTAAATCCTTGGACTGTAGTCTTTTTAATTCAAACGTACACTTGTCACCAAAAAATGATTTTAACAACATTATTCTGTAACCTAAAGAAGAAAATGGGACTTGTGTGAATTATAGGTTTTCAAACAGATTAAAATGATTATCTGCTTCTACTACGAAATTCTTGAAAAAATAAAGCATGATGTAACATTAACTCTTGAAAGTTTTTATTTCAGTGCAAAGTGGAGGTGTGGGATCTGGAAACAGTTCTGGCAAGACAAAAACAATTGCAAAAGCTGCTGGGATTACAATTGGTATAGCTCTTGTGCTATTTGGAGTAACCCTTTGCTTCTTATCACAGAGAAGAAAGTATCAAGGTTCAATCCGAACTAAGTCTGCAAACAGAGGTACGTACTGGAGATAGAAATCTGTCATAATTAATAGGAAAAAAGCTCAAATATGCAATCGACCTATCCAAAATGGTTCATTCATGTCACTTATTAATGATTGGGTCTATTTATGTCATCACTGTGACAGAAATTGCTCATTCATGCCACTCACTGTTAACAACTCAAATGACTGGTTTTGAAATACTATAAAATACAAAAATAATACAAAAAAGAGTGATTTGTGACTATACTCTTCAAAAAAGGTTATATTTGCCTTTTGTTATACATTTTTGACATATTTACTCTTATCATCCAACTTTAAGCACATATTTGCCTTGTCCCCACCTTTATTATCATGGAGCTTACATAGATATTATTTTCTCTCAATTTAAATTTAGTCACAAATAAATCCGACCCACTTTGCAAAATAAACCCATCCCAAAGATTTCCAAAGACCCAAACCCCCGTAATCAATTGAAATTATGCTAAAAATTGATTAAAAAAAAAAAAAAGAATTCTGATCAGGTGGGACTGAAATCCAGTGGTCATTTTTTGAGTAAAATTTGAAGGTTAGAATCTTTGTTGGATCTTAAAACAGATATGATTTGAGGGTGTGTATGCTTTCCAAATCCAATCGATTTTTTCCCATTGAATTCTTCGATCTCAGGACATGGTGGATAATATTGAGCCTGAAAATGGCAGATTTTGTTAAGACCACCATTGTTGGAATGTGTATAGGCATAATTTCAATTGATTACCCTGGTTTGACTTTTTTGGAAATCTTTGAGATGTGTTTATTTTGCAAAGTGGGTTGGTTTTTAATGGTGGGTTGAATTTAATTGTGATTGGATTTAAATTGGGAAAAATAATATTCACGTAGGATGATTAAGGCGGGGACAAGGGGAATAAACGTTTAGGGGGAAATATGTGCTCAAAGTTGGATGGCAAGGGCAAATATATCAAAAAAGTATAACAAAGGGCAAAATATAACTTTTTTTTAAGAGTATTATGGGCAAATCTGACCCTTTTCTGTATTATTTTTGTATTTCCTAGTATTTTAAAACCAGCTATTTGATTTGTTAACGGCAAGTGGCATGAATGAGCCATTTCGGTCACGGCGAGGGCATAAATAGACCCAACTATTAACGAGTGACATGGATGAGACATTTCGAATAGTTCGATGACATATTGGAACTTTTCCCCTAATTAATAAGATTGTTCTAATATGAAATGCTTCATTTTTTAATGAATGTTTCAATTATTTCAAACCAGGAACTAGTGAACGAAGTCAAGAACTTCTAATGAATGCAGCTATTATTCCAAGTAAAAGAGATTTTTCCGGTGAAACTTCAACGGAGGAGTTTGAATTGCCATTATTTGATTTTGGCACCCTAGCTATGGCTACAGACAATTTTTCTGATGCTACTAAGTTAGGGCAAGGTGGTTTTGGTTGTGTTTACAAGGTAAAAATCTCAGTTATATGTACACCATGTTGGCATATCAAAAGATAAAAATGATCGACGAACTCAATAAAATAATCTTTTGATCAGGCAATGCTGGTTGAAGGTCAAGAAGTAGCAGTCAAAAGGCTCTCAAAGAACTCCGGCCAAGGAGTCGAGGAATTTAAGAACGAGCTAAGATTGATTGCCAGGCTACAGCACAGAAATCTAGTCCGGCTGCTTGGTTGCTGTGTCGATATGGAAGAGAAGATGCTAATCTACGAATACCTGGAAAATAAAAGTTTAGATTCAATTTTGTTCAGTAAGTCTTTTTTGTTATATCGTCTTCGTGAGAGTAATGATTCACATCATTCCTTGCTTATGTAATTGGTAACTCACATTCAAATATGCTCCTCAGATAAACAAAAAAGCTCGCTGCTCAACTGGCAAAGGCGGTTCAATATTATTTGCGGGATTGCTCGGGGGCTTCTATACCTTCACCAAGATTCAAGATTTAGGATCATCCATAGAGACCTTAAAGCAAGCAATATTCTCCTTGATAAAGATTTGACCCCGAAAATATCAGATTTTGGCATGGCAAGAATTTTTGGCGGGGATGAGACCGAAGGAAATACAAAGAGAGTCGTCGGAACCTAGTAAGCACACAACATAATTTCTTCACATCATTCATACAACCTTCATATCTGTTTCTAAATCTGTTTCTTTTGATGCAGCGGTTATATGTCTCCAGAATATGCAATGGATGGCCTCTTCTCTGTTAAATCTGATGTTTTCAGCTTTGGGGTTTTGGTGTTAGAAATAGTAACCGGGAAGAAGAACAGGGGATTCTATTATCAAAATAACCAACTCAACCTTCTTGGACATGTAAGTTAACCAATCATATGTTAGCTTCATTATTGGCATCACATTCGTCATTGCTGATAAAGAAAGTAATTTATTCTGCAGGCATGGAGACTATGGAAAGAAGGGAAGGGCTCAGAGCTACTGGATCCATCTGTTGGAGAATCGTTTTCTCCATCTGAAGTAATGAGGTGCATACAGGTTGGACTATTGTGTGTCCAGGAGCAAGCAGATGACAGACCAAAAATGGATACTGTGGTTTTGATGTTAGGCAGCGAAAGCACATCACTACCTCAGCCTAAAAACCCGGGATTTTGTCTTGGAAGAAGACCTGTTGATTCTGATTCATATTCAACTAATTATGAAGAAACTTGCACTGTCAATGAAGTTACAGTTACCATGATAGATGGCCGGTAGTTGATGGTATCGCCCTCAAAAAGTGTATATTACTACAAGAGGTTCACAATTTTCTCTTGCATACTCTCTCTTTTTGTTTTTGGGTAAGTTTTGTGAAAGCTAAAGAGTATAATTAGGTCTTCTTTCCTATTACATTACATACAGTTGTGAGTTCCAAAAATATCTCTTTTTGCATCCAATGTAACAGTTCAATGATTCCTTTTCCGTACCCTTGAAACTCATTGTAAATTACGGTGCCATCATTGATGTGATTCAGGTTAACTAGTTGTGCATTCATCTTCTTTGTAAGTTTTATCTCCCTTCTATTACATCCCTCATGATGTGTATATATATGTCTTGTTATTTGAGAAGATGACAATGGCTCCTTGCTGATATATACTTCTTGACCAAAAAATGTCAGAGCCAATACTCTACTTGAGGTTCTTCCTTCCACACGGTTTTTATAAATATAGCAATATTTCCTTCAAGACTTACCGCATAATAACATTGTGATGATTTCTTCCAGCAAGTGCGAACCTCGAATATAAGAAAAAGACTTCAAGAAGTACCCCAACCCAAAAGGCCAGTTGAGGACGGCATGATGATCTAATGAAGCAAATCTGATCTTTCTGATACTCATAGAGTTGTCTAATGCCAATTCCGATATTTGCAAACTATACCTCTTTCTTTATCATTCATGTATTGTATAATATTGGTTCCCCTATCTCGATAAATATAAGCAGACACCTTTAGCACACGCTCAAAACATCATGGTCAAACTATAATATCCTCCAGCAGAAGATCTGAATTGGGTTCTTTAGTTTTACAAATTCTGGTTCCCATTAGCCGGGAGTATGGTACTTCGGTAACCCCCTACATTCGTGGGGGTGGATGACAGAAACAACCCAACGCGGATTTGTCTGGTCACCTAAGTATTACTAGCAAAACTCAGGACGTCCCCAAGGTGGTGACCTAGCAGTCAAAGAGTTGAAGTAACAAACTTAGGAATCAAGGTTCGAATTCCGATGGAGGTGAGCCTTGGTGCCCGAAGTCACCCGATACCTATACTGGTGGAAGATAGCACACATCCAGTGGATTAGTTGAGGTGCGTGCAAATTGGTTCGGACACTGCCGTTTTAAAACAAAATGATAAAAATCAGGAGGGATCAGATAAAATTTGCAGCTGTCGCAATCAGGAAATCTTGTACCAAGAGATGAAAGAAAGAAACAAGGGAAAATTATGTTTGGAAACGCTCCAGTATATCTGATAATTTACTGACTCACGTGAAGCAAGGATGAAAGTTAAATTCCCAAAATGAACAGGTACGTGAAGTCTCAGAAAGGTAATGAAGACCCATCAGATGTGAATTTCCTACAGCTTGTATCCACCTGAAACTATTCATGACTGCTACTTTAAAGTTTCATATTAGGTTAAACTTAATAACAAAAATGTCCGAGATGTTTTCATTTTATTGTTGAGATCTTATTTCTATATTTGCTTGGCCTGTTGGCATAGCTAGATTCTAGTGAAAAAGTCAGTTGGAGCTTATTATCGTATGCTCATTGTTGGCAGATATCTATACTGTTTTTAATGGTTCTCTTGACTGGACTATGCGGGTTCATATGTAAGGAGAAGAAAAAGCAGAATCTAATTCAAGTGTGAATACAGGGACTGTAAACTTTTCAACCTTCCCTACTAACCTTAACATTTGGACTTTCTTCTCTAATAGATCAAGCCTTTGCTGACGAGAATGCTAGAAATTTGCCAAGTTATTTTACTGATTTCGACTGATATTTTCAGTCCAACACGAAAAGGTTGGAAGAGAAATATCCTCAAGAACAGAGTGCCAGGACATGGTAATGCCTATTATTGATCTGCCAATCCTTTTTGCTGCTACTAATAAGTTCTCTACAGAAGACAAAATTCTGCAATGTGGTTTTGGACTTTGTTAATAAGGTATTTTCATGAAAGGTCCTTTAAATTACAATCAAAAGACTTCATAAAACAGTTTGTAAAAACAAAAGAAGGTAACTCATTGTCATATGATGAATCTTGGGTTGTTGATTGAAAGGCAAGAGGGAATGCTGGTCTATGAATACTCCCACAAAGCCTTCAGACAATTTCAAATTCTCTTAGGACCGAGACTCGTAGTTTATAGATTTTGAGAGAGAAGTAATTCGCGGAAAGCGACGTTTCACTTAATGCAATTTTCTTAATTTGCAGATGAAGTAGAATGTAACTTTTCCTGATATGGGAAACATTTCTACGTTTTTTTGGAGATTGCATGCGGGCTTCTTAACATCATAAAGACTCGAGGTTGAAACCGAGGATTTTAGGACAAGCAATATTATACTAAATAGTGAGACAAAACCGTAATTTAAGATATGGCATATCTAGTACATTTGGGAACGAATAGAAAGAGCAGAAGACAATGAGAGTCATCGTGAGACAGTTACTTCTTTTCCTTTTCTCTGGTGCTTTTTCTTCAGTATCAACGGATAATCTAGTGTCTGTTGTCATGCAGAGGTTATATGTCCCCTTGATTTCAAATTTGGACATTTTCCGGTCCGAGTTTAGCCTTGGTGTCATAGTATTGGAGATAATAACTGGACAGACGAATGCAGTTTCATCACCGAACATTACACAACCTTACAGCACATGTAAGTAGACAATATGATCCAGTTAACTTCCTTTTTTCTGGTTTAACTTATTTTATTTAAATTGAATTTCTTTCGGTCAAAGAAACTTGAGAAGGAGGTCAGTTATGCTTTCAGCAATGCGGAGAGGATAACACAAGTAATAAGGCTTCAACCTTGAAGATATATTCAACATCCACTTATCTGGATTTCTGTACAGATAATGAAATTATTACAATTATGTATAAAACCATTTCTGTGTCGCTGACTGGGGTCTCTCCTGTTCTGGGGAATCCATAGAAAGCAAAATAATACCATAAAGTGACAGTTTCAGCTATTGCTGTCCTATGGAGGCTAAGATGATTAGATCCTAACATAGTTTATACTAGATTTGAAATATAACAGATTTCTTAAACACACTAGTTCAGTAAGGAAATATTTCGTTTTAGTTAAAACTTCAAAGGTCACCCTCATTTCGTTTTAGTTAAAACTTAAAAGGTCACCCTTCATTTGATCCTACATCATGCTAAGCAACAATTATTACCATTCTCAGATTGCCTGCTTAGGTAGTCTAATAATGTTTAGAATTCGACTAATGAAGCTTTTGTGAAGAAGTGTTATCCATTATAAAGGGCGTTATTGTCCTAGAATGAGAAGGACGTTATCGTCCTAATAGGACATGCAAAAATCCATGCTTCATGTTTAAATTAGTTTTATTTACTTAAAATTTTTGTCGAGGTCAATATAACAAACATAGATTGAGAACTGGTTTAGTCGCAATTATTGCAACTTATTTCCTTCATTTATTACTTTTTTGACATTTTTTTAAGATTATGCATGATCTGCCTAAACAGATAAATAATTAGATTACGTTTGACCCAAAAAAAAATTAGATTACGTCCTTTTGCAAGGCAAACACTCATAATTACATAGGACAAAACCAGTGATGTCAGTTACGTTTCTTGTTAACTTTTCCTAGAGGGGAAGGAATGACTTTGGCCTATTTGAAGTATGCAATAAAGACAAGGTTATCTCTCAAATAATTTTTCAAACCAAGACTTCACTAAAGATTTCAGAAATCTTGGATGAATCTATGCTTTCTCAGAAGAGGTTCCTATTTGAAGATGTGTCTGGAGTAAATTGAACAAGATAGATATTGAACTCTTTTCTTTAAGTGGAAAATTTTATGTATGTTTAGAGGTAACAAATTTTGAAGCATGACGGATACTCCGGTGTTCTCTAACCAAGACTTCAGAAGCATACTCCGTGAATATAGAGCCGTGTAATAGACAGTCGTCTGAATATGGTATTTAAAATGGATTGTGGATTTTCACATATTAATTAACTAGGTAGAGATTTTTCTTTTCCTAGAGGATCCGGAGAAGATTTTGGCATCTGAAGTGCATTAATGACAGAGTTATCTCTCAAACCAACGTTTTACTTAAGAGTTCAGGAGCCAGTGATGAAACTATGTTTTCTCATAAACTGAACCAGATGATATAACTCATCTTTTTTAGTGGAATAAAAGCCTTTGATTTAGCTTAGCTTGAATAAAAATCTTTGATTTCCTTAGCTCTCTCCTGTCTCGGCAAGAAAGCAATGGCTGCGATGCTTTATTGGCTCACTATTTGTCATCTGCTTATCTCCACAACCTCATATGCAAGTTGTGTTGCTTCTACAGATACTTTGTTCCCAAATCAATTCCTTTTGGACGGCCAGACTTTAGTTTCGTCCAACCAAAGATTTGAAATGGGATTTTTTAGTCCATTTTTTGGATACAGGTACCTGGGATTGTGGTACAAGAATTTGGGGCCCAATGTAGTATGGGTTGACAATAGATTCAATCCACTTGGAATTGGTGCAAGGCTTGTAATCGATAAAACGGGATGCATTTTTCTCCAAGATTTTTTTAAAACCGTACGTATTTTTAAGCCAAACCAGAATGTTCCCAGGCCAGTTCTGCAGCTCCTGGATTCAGGTAATCTTGTGTTTGGAGATTCTAGCAATCTGACAGCTGGAGAGTACCTGTGGCAAAGCTTCGATTACCCAGTTGATACATTGTTACCAGGAATGAAGGTCGGTTGGGACCAGAAAACTGGTATTAACCGAACCATAATTTCAGGTGATTATTTGTTCAAGTTAGAGTCAGGTGACTCAGGTCAGTCACCCCAACTTGTTCTTGTGACAAAACAGCAAACAGTTTCAAGGTGGGGTCCTTGGGATGGACGAAAATTCAGTGGCAGTGATGCCCTCATGGACAACGACAACTTCAGACCAATATTTAACTCCACCACTGATGCGTGTTATTTCACATTCGAAGCCAAGGATGACTCGACATTGAAACTGTCACTGAATCCAGATGGTAAGATACAGTTCCTCAGATGGAATAATGCTACCATGGTCTGGGCTGTAGTGGGGATACTGAATGAGGACATATGTGACCAGTATACGACTTGTGGGCCTTATGGGGTTTGTATTGTTGAAGATCCACCCTGCTTGTGTCCTGATGGTTTCATAGCAGCATCACCAGGTGACTGGGACAAGATGGATTTTACCAAAGGATGTAGGAGAATCATCCCACTTAACTATACTGACAAAGACGTGTTTGTGAAGAATCGTGGACTGAAGTTGCCTGATAATGCAACTTACTGGGGAATGTTGTCCCCTGAGGAGTGTGGAGAGAAGTGCTTGAATGAAAGATCATGTATGGCTTATACTAACGTCAATATTAACGGAAACAGCAGCAAGTGTCTCGTTTGGTTGGCTGATTTACTTGATATGAGACGTCCACAGAAATCTGGGAACGACATTTTTATACGGATGGCGCACGGTAAACTAGGTAAAAATGATTGACAAGTTCTATGATTTCTTACTCTGTGACATGATAACTGAGTCGATGCCTTAACTATTTTTAGTATGGTGCAAACTGGTGTGTGCATGAAGGACGTTTGAAGGTGAAATAGTTAATTGTTGTGAAGTAATTATTGGTGCATAAACGTTAATTACTAGAATTCCTATATTAGTACTTGATTAAGTGGTTCATGCACATTTGTCATTCTTTTTTTAAAAAAATGCTTTTTATCCATAACTTGCTTCTTATATGAGTCACTCATCCCTTAACTCTATCAGAGGTAAATGGTTTTATTTTCAATCTAACCTTTCAAGATGCATATGCATCACCATGATTTTTAAATATTAGATGTGTTTGGAGCAGTTTAAAATGTTGTCACATAGATGCCATACAATCTAGCAAAAGATAAAACCAACCTGCATGCAGCTAGTCGTTCTGATTACAAAATCTCTAAGTTGTATTCACAGAATAAGCAATAACCAGTAGGAATCCCTTTCAAGTTTATCACTTAAATGGCCAAAGCTGAAGCCTAATTTTATAAGCAAGAAATAACTAACACTTCTGACTTTCTTATGAACAGAAGCACCTGTTTCCCATGGGAGAGGGAAAACGAAAAGGAAACGGGAATGGATAGTATTTGTTTCTTTAATTTCAGTTGCGGCACTGCTTATCTTGTCTACATATAAGGTTCTATGTCAAGCAATGAGGACAGAGGTGCTAGGTAAAAAGACTCACCTTTCGCTGCTTTTATATTATTTTTTATAGTTCTACATTACAGGCCAAGCTTAGTTTCACTCAAACACTATTCTTGAGCAAAAACTCCTTTAGCTCTTCATGTCTAACTCTTAAGACGGCAAGTGTGAACAGAGACATTGTACAAAATGCATCTTGTTCTGCCAATACCTTTTAGTCTGCAATGAAAAAAAGTTATTTATACCCCCAAGGCCCCAAGATGTTAATTGGAGTAGTTCCTTTTGCATTAGCGAACAGACAGAGGCGAATCCAGGATTTCAAGAGTATGAGTTCACCATTAGTTATGGATTTTTTTTTAATTCTTTTGTCTTTGATTCGTTGCAGCTTAGCGCCTATGTGGTTTTTTGATTTATTTTGCCTTTTGGGACTTGGGTAATTAGAAATAAAGAATTTCTTTTTTATTAAAGGTAATATAAAATAGAAACACGATTTTTACTTTTGGGTACTTAGAATTATAGAAGAAAAATGATTTAGAATAATATAAAAAGGAAAGTTAAAAGACTGCTTTAATAAATAGAAACACGGTTTTTACTTTTGGGTACTTAGAATTATAGAAGAAAAATGATTTAGAATAATATAAAAAGGAAAGTTAAAAGGCTGCTTTAATAAATAGAAACACGATTTTTACCCAAAGCATAGAAACGTGCAGGAGCTCAGGTTCAATCCCGAGACCTTGAGGTAATAAACACAACCCCTAACCAGTGCTCCACTCGTCCTGGTTTGACCATATGTTCCTTCAGGTAATATTAAATATATTTTCAGAATTATACACATAATATATCGAGTTTAGTCGAGTAACCATGTGTTCACGTCACCCAAAATTAATGCATAAATTCGCCACTGCGAACAGATGACCCTGTAAGCTAGTTAGTGTGCTACTTCTATTAAGGTATTGTTCACTTCCATTATTGTCTAATTAATTTATTTTCTCAAAAGAGTATCTTCATATGAACAGATGAACCAGAGATCAATCAGCCGGGAAATTCTCCAGGAGCTTTGCTGCAGGGCACGGATGTCATTGCATATGATTCCAGTGCTCTAGCTGCAGCCACTAACAATTTCTCGTTGGCTAATAAGATAGGGCATGGTGGCTTTGGCAATGTCTATAAGGTTATTATTTCTTTTCAGCAAGCATGAACATGCATATTTACAGTAACTCATATAGCTGAATGAATACCCAAATGACGTACATACTTTATCTGTAGGGGCTACTAGAGACTGGAATAGAAATAGCAGTGAAGAAGCAGGATGTGACTTCACGTCAAGGAGTTAAAGAATTTGAAAATGAAGTCAACTTAATAGCAAAGCTTCAGCATCGTAACCTAACCAAGTTGTTGGGATACTGCATTCATGGAGTAGAAAAATTTCTTGTCTATGAGTTTATGGCAAATAATAGCCTAGACAAGGTCATATTTGGTATGACATCTTAAATAACAGTTTTGTTTTACATTTGTCTGTATTAATTTGGTACTAGAAAAAAACACAAAGGAAAGAAATGTTTGGGACTATCCGAGTTAAATGGAGTATGTTTGGTGTATCATGTCCAGATCCTGCAAGAAGGGTTACAGTAACATGGCCAACACGCTTTAACATTATCAAAGGAATCGCAAAAGGATTAGTTTACTTGCATCACGACTCGAGGTTGACAATACTCCACCGGGACTTAAAAGCCAGCAATGTCTTGCTAGACAGAGAGATGATGCCCAAAATATCTGACTTTGGGTTGGCAAGGGTATTCAATGATGATGTTGAAGAAAAGACTCAGCATGTAGTTGGAACGCGGTAAGTAGTACCATTGATACTACATTTTTATGTATATTTTAGAACTTTTTACAGATAGTTTTATGTTGTGGCTGCAGTGGTTATATGTCTCCTGAATATATAGAAAATGGACATCATTCAACAAAATCAGATGTGTTTAGTTTTGGAATCTTGGTATTGGAGATTGTGAGTGGCCAAAGGAATTGGGGTTATCGGCACCCAATCTATGATGTTGGCCTAGTAGGCTATGTAAGTTTATCAATATTTAGTTGTGGTTACTACTTCACTTTCTTTGTTAACATTGTGCCAAAAGATTGTACATGTATGATATTTTGATGGTCAGGCTTGGACAATTTGGAATGATGGGAAGGCCATAGAACTACTGGATCCAGTGATTGAAAAACCAGGTGATTTGAATGAAGTTTTAGCATGCATCCATGTTGGCCTCTTGTGTTGTGAACGGCGTGCCCAAGACAGACCTTCAATGATTCAGGTGGTTTCCTTACTCGAGGAGAATGAAATGTCAAGGTTGAATTTTGTGCCCCTCGATCCTTACTTCTTGAAGGAGTTGAGTCACAGTGGCAGGAGTCGCGACAGTGTGAATGGTTTCACTATTACTGAATCTACCGCAAGATAATGATAATGACCTAATCTCAAGAGATAAATATACAGAGAACAAACTCAGTCTTACTAGTATAATTTGAAACTATGAACACGACATTACTACTGGCAAACAACCGAAGAGGCTTAAGCCGAGCTTCCTATTTTCGGATCTTGCTAGTGGGAATTCCAGGGCTATTACTGTTGCTAGGAAAAGGATCATTTATCATCCTTTATAAAAGTACTAATGACCTTTTCTAACTCGGAAATTATGTTATCTTGTTTAATTTTCTGTTGCTTCATGCCATACAAGACATTAGAGTTTTTCTATATATATTTATCTTTTGAAACTACACTAGAATGTGTATACATGCCAAAATATAGCCTGACACATGGCAAAGTAGTATTGGAATACTTGGCAGGAGAAGATGTAACGACATGAGTTGACTCATTTAATTGGGATGAAGAACTCCGGTGATGACCGGAGCTAATCTATCATAAGCAGTGGCACCGGTCATTAATGAAAGAGTAACATTGCATGACCAGCTGTGTATGGAGCAGACGTTACAATTTACCATTAAACCATATTTATTAGCCTTTATTGCTATTGATTAGAATGTAATCATAGCCTAAGAAGAGGGTTATTTGTACTATAAAAAGAAGATGAAGAGTCCTGAAAAAGGATAATCGAATACAACAGTCTATACTGTTGACACCCAATTTTGTCCCGCCTTCCTCCAAAATATCTATTTACGCTTCTAATATTTTGACAACTTAAGATATAATTATTTATATTTTACTACAATTATTAGCTTTTTATTAATACCGGCGTTTCATTATCCTATTGCAGTCACTAGCTGTTTTTTTTTTTTTTTTATTATTATTATTATTATTATTATTATTATTATTATTATTATTATTATAATTCGCATTATTTCAGCGTTTTCTACCATCCTATGCACACGCATCGCATTTATTTTCTCTCAATTAAATAATAGCGTTTATTTACTGTTGAACTTCAAAAAAAAAAATTATCGCACGACTACTACGACGTCATATAATTTTTTTTTATCTGAGCACTAATAATTACATATTTTATATTAGGTAATATTTTAGCACACGTTAGTATATAGTTAATTAAAATAGGTCTCTCATTTAAATTTAGAAGCCCAAATTACTTCTTTCATTCAGCCAAATTTTGGGCCCATCCGTCCCAATTAACCCACAAATCTTTTCGGACCAGCCCATCATCACTAAATAATACCCAACCCAAAAAATTACCAGCCCATTTCATTAACCCGATGACCCGACGCAATTCTTTTTTGAAGAGACGAAGCCTTTTAGGGTTATCTCTTTTCACTCAGCGCCGCACCCCTCCCCTTCTCTCTCTTCTCTCTCTCTCCGACGACTACAGTAAAATCGCAGACGTCTTTCGTTCCTCCAGGCCGAGCATGGCCATTTTGGGGAAAGAAAATTAATGTTCGTCCTTTCCCCGTCAGTTTTTCAACCGTTGAAGAGGGTAAAATTTTGTTTTCTTCTTCTTTCTCTTCTGCTTGCATCTGAAAACATTAATGAGTTTTGTTCGTTCATGAACCCAAATCGTTTTTTTTATCGGTTCCTTTTTATTTTCGGGTACGAAGGTTTTAATGGTTTTTGTTTTCTTCTTCGTTGTTTCTGATCGATGTCATAGCAAGCCTCCTATTGTTTTTGATTTGAAAAGAATCCGATTTAAAACCCCGCCCAAAATTTCAAATCCCAGCAAAACCCTAATCTAAATCTATAAATACAAACCCTAGCGGGACTTAAAAGGAAGTTCTTTAGCCGCCGAAATTCCCTAAAAAAAAACAAGTTTTTCAGCCGCCCAATATTCCCCTAAAAATATTAATTTTCATAATAGTTCTTGATATCGATTAAAAAATATATTAAATCATTTTCTGTTTGCTTTTCCCCCTGGGTATTGGTTCAAATCCGAGTGTATACGAACTCGGAGATTGTAGTGTTTCGAGTGCATATCGGAGATTCGAAGCCTCACTTCGCTGCACCCGAAGAAGGTAATCCTCCTCCCTTTAAGTTATTTTCAGCATTTCTTACTTGTTTTCTGCCTATATGTTAAATCGTTAGTATAGTCATGTTAATTACTAACGTAAGTTATTTTTCACGTGTTAATTGCCATTCCTTGCTTAGTTATGCCATTTATTTGTTAAGCATGTTCACATGAGTTCAATTCCTATCTAAACATGTTCATATGGATTAGTCGTTAATTTGGTCTTGTTTAGTTAGGTTTCAGTATGCAAGAGTTAGATAAGTATATGCCTGTTTTAAATCATGTTTAGTTTGTATGGATTAATTACTAATCCCGAGTCCTGCTTAGTTATTTTTCCTGTTAACCTAGTCTCTGTTATGTTTGTTGTGATTAGCTGAAGATACTCTTGGTATTTGAAAATGTTTAATGAGGTTCAAAATGTAATCTATACCTTCAATATGGGCTTAATGCTGTTTGATAAAGTGGAACAAATATATTGTCTATGTTTCAGTTAGCCTTAATCTTGATTCTTGTTCATATTTGCATTATCCGAGATCACCTTAGTATAAGTCTGCATCTGTTCGTTGGCTTGTTTAATCAAATGGTATGATTGATAATCCTTAACTAACATATAGTATTCCCTAGCCTAAAACAGTAACAAATATATCCCCTATGCTGATTCATATGTTAGAGATGGTAAGTTTGGTGTTAACATAAGTTGTTTGGTTCACTTAGTCCTCAATATAACAAAAATGATGGTTTATGTGATTCTTGATTTAACCAGAATATGTATCTAAATTTGGTTTTTTTAGCAGCTTTGAATAGATGGGATCCTATCAGTTTGCTTCATAAGTAGGCCACATGAAGGCCATATCTTAGTCCCTGTTTGATTGTCTTGAAATGAATTGTTGCTTGAGTGACTTGCATCCTGTACAGTGCCTTCATTTTGAGTTGAGTCCTTAACTTCTAAAATATGTAATAAAAATTCTTTACATGTTAACTAGCACACCCAATCCATGTTTCCATGTTAGTTAAATATAAAAGGATATGCTATACATAGTAGTTCAAAAGTGACATGCCAAGTCCTATAAGTGAACTTTAAAACTCTGTGGTGATTACCTAAAGCTGAACATGTATTGGTGTAGTATTCTTCATCCCCTTCATGTCTGAGTCAAGCAAATTCAATAGGTTAAGTGTGCATTGGTTTGGGTTCAGTAATCTGTTCCTTCAAGTTTAAATAGAAGTTCAGTTTAGCTTTTAATTAAAGAAGCATATTTCAGTTCCTTTCTTCTTTTTATGCTAGCATGGATGGTTATAGCTGTGAATTCTGTGTGTGTTCCTTCTCTAGCCTGTTACGGATGGTTATAGAAATTATAGTGCAAATGAATTTATCTTTTGGAATGTAAATTTAAGTGCTCTGCTTCGTCTCTAAAGCTGAATCGAGTATAATCTGGTCCTAAGCTGAAGTGTGACACTGTTTTTTTTTTTGGATCTTAAAATGAATCAAAAGACTTCTGAAATCTGCATATTATAAGATGTATGAATCTCTGATTTGTGTAAGTTTAAAAGGATACCATTTGTAGTTTTAGTCGAGCAGAATTACGAGCTACTGGCAGGGGTGATATTTTGCTGTAGTTATTAGTGTTTGCCTTGTTAATATAAAGAATGTGAACTCGAAAATGTGCCTGAGTACCATAAATATCCCTCCTGAATTCAGTAGGTGTTTTGTATATCACAAAACTGCCATGCTTAGACTCGATATGTGTTGTGTGTTGCCAGTACACTTTCTTTTAAGCTCTGCACGTGCTATATATGCAAAATGCCTTATTTAAATTCTTTAAATGGTTGAATATTGTGAATATACTCAGTCTAAAGTATGTGCATCCTCGTGTGAGTAAACATATATTAGCAGGTCCTGTGTATAGTCCATTATCAGTTTGGTTTTGTTTAAATTTTGTGCGTTGTTGCAAGCATATTTCATTTGAAGCATGTATATAAATGTATATTACAAGTATGTTGTGGTTAGCACATTGATAAGGAGGTTAATTGGTTATTATGGATCAAGCTTGAACCCTCCCCGGTTTTAGCCATGCCTGGGATTCATGAAATCCCTTGGAACTTGTGCAACATCGGGAAGACGGGGGCAAAAGCTTTCCAATATTAACCTTCTAAGTATCCTTATGAATGTGTATACGCGAGATATACTTAAATATACACAATATATACATAATCCACTGGTCTGTTTTGAATTTACATTATATATGTTTAGCCTTATTTATTGACTAGAAAACTTACCCGCGCTTCGCGCAGTCGTAAAACATCACTTTATATATGAATTTTCTAACATTATCTTATTAAATTTCAATAAAGTATAGGCATATCTACAAATAAAAATTTAGTAGCCTTTAAATTTTGAAAGTGTTTTAGTAGCTCTTGTATATTGTAGAAACATTAGTACAATATTTTCTTAACACATGATATACTTGAACAACAAATTTATAACTTTAGTTTCCTATGTATACATATGTTTGATGTAAAAATATAATGATGCAGATAAGTATTATTAAAGAAATTTAGTAACGATAATAATGGGGTTATACTAAGGGCTATGAAAAGTTGAAGCAATATCAATTGTTTTGTTTGAGAGCATGTGGACATAATTATCCTTTCTCAATTCTCTCACTCTTTTTAATGTAAAAACAATGAATAACTAAAATCTAATGTAAATTTAGTATAATTACTCTTACAATTCAAGATAGGCATTTGACGCCTAACAAAAGGCAAAGTATTATATTTAAATTAGCACTGTAATTACAAGCCTACAACCAATTAAAAGAATAAAAATATATACATCTATCGACTAAAGAAAAAATACATATAACTTTTTTCTTTTCGAACTCTTTCTGAGTTAATTCCTTTCCGAATGTTGCTGCCACCTATCAGAAACTCATAGTTACTTTAAAATTAAAAAAAAAACACAATAAGGAAATAAAAGAAACTCTACCACAATATGCCTCAAACAAAATACCTCGAGAGATTCTTATTTCTTTTTTGCAATTTTTCACTATCTCGTGTGATTTACCCTCTGGCTCAACCTACAATCATTTTCATTCACATAAAAAAGTACATAAATTTGGGATTTTCAAAAACGAAATCAATTAGTACATGAAAAATCTAATTATAATCGGTTTAGAAGAATTGAAGATAGATGTACTAAAAAGAAGAAGGCGTAATATGGCAAAAAATCCAATAACGGGGAAAAGAGAGACAAAATAAGAAGAAAAATCTCTCTGTGCAAAGATTTTAAAATGAGAAGAGGAAAAGTAACTTTTTATGCAATGAAAAAATGTGCTCTACTATTTATAGGCCATATAATTTCTAAAGTGTGAGGTAATACAACAGAAAGAGTATTAGGTGCATTAATTATCACAAACGTATTTCCTAAAATTGCAATCAATTTACAGTATATGTTACTAAAAGGAAGTTTTGGGAATGGTAAACTTAGAAAACTTAAGATTGGAATATGAAAAGACTCCATTCTACGATGGAAAATGAACTTATGCAATAGAAAAGGCATTTATGCAATTTAATGGCCCACTTAAACATTGTAACCACTGAGCACACCTTCATTAGTTTGAATTGTTCACGTTCATTAAAGTATTTTACAAGAAAAATTATGGCAAATGAGAGAAAAGTCTAAAAAAAAGGAGAAAAAAGATAAATGGCTTTCTTAATCATCTAGGAGTGCCACATCAACTCTCCTATGCCTAGCTTTATAATATATATAGATTACATACTAATCCTTTTTTCGTTTTTATACATGATCATCGCATACGAGTCCAAGGGACTCGTCTCCCTCCGCATTCGGTGTTGGGCTAAAGCCCAATGTGATTTTCTCTCCCGTGTCAGCCCTGTCCGAAGCAAAAAAAAAAAAAAGATTCTGGGCCGAAGCCCAATAGCCAGAACAGATCGCTACAGCATTAAAATGGGCCGAGCCCATTTAAGCATTTTATTTTCGTTGCTTTGTTTTTTTTTTTGTTTTTTTTTTTGTATATTTGATTGCTTGACTAACATTTACCTTCTCTTTATATTTTAGTTTAGATGGATCCTAGTAGAATTAGTGGGGATAATTTTAGTGATAATGGGTAGTAGCGTTTGAGTTTGTTTTCGAAATAACTTACTTAAAGGTTTAATAATTTAGCCCACTAACAGATTCAATTGTTTCCCGCTTCGGAAATGGATGTTAATTCTGACTTAGTAGCGGAAATGTCTTAATTCATTTTTTACAAAGTATCTATGCATATCTTTGAAAGAAACGGGCATTATTTCTATATGATAATAAAAGTATTTTGACATTTCTTTGAAAAAGGAAATAAATTTTATATGGATATATGGATTCGTTTGGTTCTTTTTATTCTTGCTCGAGCTGGATGATTAAAAATTATCATGTCCAATTCCCTCGGGGGATGGATCTATAAGAATTCATCTATCCCAATAACAAAAAAACCCGACTTGAATGATCCTGTATTAAGAGCTAAATTGGCTAAAGGTATGGGTCATAATTATTATGGAGAGCCCGCATGGCCAATGATCTTTTATATATTTTTCCAGTAGTAATTCTAGGTATTATTGCATGTAATGTAGGTTTAGCCGTTTTAGAACCATCAATGATTGGTGAACCGGCAGATCCATTTGCAACCCCTTTGGAAATATTACCTGAATGGTATTTCTTTCCTGTATTTCTAATAAGTTTTCAATGTTTCGAAATCTTTATTTTTGCCAAGTCCCTAATTTGACCAAAGAAAAGAATCTGATTATAAAATTATTTTCTTTTAAACTCACATTAGCTATTTTTGTATCTTGTCTATACTCCTAAACCGCAAAAAATCAATTAATACCTCGCCATTTGAGTTATCTCAAATATTTATAAAAACGTTGCACAAATCCGCATTTTCTTTTACTTATATGCAAATTATTATATTTTCTACAAGTCTTATTTTAAATAGCATTATTATATTTTCATTTAAAGCCTTAGAACCATTTATAAGTCTTATATTAAATAGCATTTAAAAGCTTCTTTTGTGCAAATTATTATATTTTCTACAAGTCTTATTTTAAATAGCATTATTATATTTTCATTTAAAGCCTTAACAACATTTATAAGTCTTATTTTAAATAACATTTATAAGTCGTATTTTAAATAGCATTTAAAGTCTTCTTTTATGCAAATTATTATATTTTCTACAGGCCTTATTTTAAATAGCATTATTATATTTTCCTTTAAAACCTTAGCAACATTTACAAGCCATTTTCTTAAAAATTTAAATGCTATATTTGCATCTTTAGCCTTAATTAATTAACCTAAGTTTGACCGGTTAACCGTAGTTAACGGATTCTAAAGGATGACTAACCCCTTCGCTGTAGGATAATCAAGAACCCTTACCTAGAATCAAATTAGTTAAGCGGACCATTAACAGAGGTTTAGTTAGGCTTTACCTTAGTTAATAATTAGGTGTCCTAATTCACCGTTAAATTAATTAGGTGGCGACTCCTTAAAATAAAACAAAATAGGAATCACCAATATGTTGTACTCCGATTTGACCCGTTTAAATGGGGTATAACATATACTTTACTCTTCTAAGCTCTAGCTACAAAAACTTACTTTCTTTAGTTGTTCTTTTTGCTCCAAAATACTGTTGTAGCTTTAATATCGTCCCACTGGACAAAGCTCATCAAAGGATTTTACTCTGAGGATAAATCAAGCCCAGGCATAATCATTCGATTATTATTTATTTCAGTCATTTTATTTGCTTAATATAACATCCATTCCTGTTAATTATTTATTTCACCTTCGATTACAAAACAAATCACATATCCTTTAAACCTCTAAATAAATTTAATTGTTCCCTCTATTTTTAGGTTAAATTGTTTGGCGCCCACCGTGGGGCTAAGGATAATTTTGATTGTATTGTTGCTCTAACCTTTAAACTTACAATACTTATTTTTCTGTCACCAGACGAGTCTTGAAAAATGACGAATACTGGAAATCAAGCCGATGGAATGTTGAACGCTGCAAACACTCAAGGAAGGACTCAAAACATAGAAGTCGATTTGACCAGGAACGGGCAGATGTAAGAGTCACCTCGTGGGTCCAAACACACTGGTGATGAATTCATTGCAAATGATGATCATGAAGAAGAGGTGGTTGCAAAAGAAGATCCGGTAATAGTTAAAATATTGGAGTTATTAGAAAAGCAACAGAAAGACATTGCGGATTTACAGGCAGGAAGAAATAATGTTGGAGGCAATCAACCAAATACGGATGCATTGCGAGAAGAATACATTTGTGCAGCTCGTGGCAATGGGGGAGCACCCGAAGTAATACAGTATCTGGAAGCTCTTTCCAACCGGCTAGAGAAAAATGAGAAATCAAACAAATAAAGTAACACAGTAATACACACATAAGTATAATGATCTACGTGGTACCTAAATAAAAATAATACTACTAAGAAAGAGAAGAAGAAGAGATGAAAAGGCTAGCCCCCCCCCCCCCCCCCCCCAATCACTCAAATACTCAACGCGACGAAACTCAACTACCTATTAACCTTCAATCCTAATCCTCAACCTCCCAATCTTCCTATCTAAAGTCATGTCCTCCGTTAACTAAAGTTGGGCGATGTCCTGTCTAATCACCTCCCTCCAGCTCTTCTTCGGCCTACCTTTACCTCTCCTAATGCGACCGCCAATCGCTCGCACCTCCTAACTAATGCATCCTCACGCCTCCTCTTCACATGCCTGAACCATCTCAGTCTCCCTTCTCTCATCTTGTCCGCCACGGATGCCACCCCGACCTTGTCCCATATATCTTCATTCCTAATCATATCCCTCCTAGTATGACCACATAAATTCCCCCATAAATTCACTTTGGTCATTTAAAATTGACGATGATTCACGTGGGTTCTTCATCTCCCTCTCAATTTTCTCAAAAAGAAACAAAATGACAGGAAATAAGAGAAACAAGAGGTCATTTGAAGAACCAAGTAAGAAATCCATTTAAAACTCAAAATTAAATTTCAGGATGGTACGTTTCTCCACTTCAAAGTCAAGCCTATTATAGTAACCGTTGAAAATAATAATTCAAAATTGTAGGAAATCAAAGTCGATTAGGATTTCATATTTTAATTCATGTCTAGTTAGGATTTATAGTAAAATTAATTTAGGAATAGGGTTTTCTGTTATGTGTTAAAGTAGGTTTCTTACTATTATAAATAGGAGTGCTACTAGATATTTTCATAACAAGAGAAAACAAGAAAGATTGTAGAGAGCGTTTAGAGATTCATAGAGTCTATCAATAAAATCTTTTCCATCAAATTGGTATCAGAGCTTCTATGATCCTGGTAGAGAATTAAAGAGCTTCCGCTGCTGGCGGGCGGCTATAACCCATATATGCCGCCTGTTTGGCCAAGAATTATGTAGGCAAACATCTGGCCAATGGTTAATTTTGCAAAGATGGGTCACAAATATAGGCATGAAAAATAACCATGCTAAGAATGATTGAAAAAAAATATTGCAGGTTTCAAGAGGTGCAAACAAATTTGCGTAAGAGAAAGGAATATTCTTCTCTAAAAATTGGAGAAGTGGGTTAAAAAATAATGGGTGTTGATGAGAAGTGCATCAACTATTGGAAGTTAGAGAGAAGTGCTCCAACACAACCAAGAAAAAAAATAATGGATGTTGATGAGAAGTGCATCAACAATTGGAAGTTGGAGAGAAGTGCTCCAACACAACCAAGAAAAAAAATAATGGGAGTTGGAGAGAAGTGCTCCAACAATTGAAGGTTGAAGAAAAAGTGCTTCAACAATTGAAGGTTGATGAGAAAGTTCTTCAACAATTGAAGGTTGATGAGAAAGTGCATCAACAAACTGGAATGTTAGAGAGAAAGCGTTCCAACGGTTGTAGAGATTTAAGAGAAAGTGCTTCAACAATAGAAGGTTGGTGAAAAAATACATTAACAAATTAAAAGATGGTGAGTGACGGTTGAAAAGAAAGTGCTTCAGCAATTGATGGGTTGGAAACAAGTGCCTCAACAATTTGAAGATGGTGACAAGTGGATCAAGAATTAGATATACAATTTTGAATTACGAGAGAATGTTGGAAATAATAATTCAAAATTGTAGGAAACCAACATTGATTCGGATTTCGTATTTTAATTCATGTCTAGTTAGGATTTATAGTAAAATTAATATAGGAATATGTTTCCCTATTTTGAGTTATAATAGGTTTCTTACTATTATAAATAGGGGTTCTACTAGCTATTTTCATAACAAGAGAGAATAAGAGATATTGTAGATATTTATAGAGTCTATCAATAAAATATTTCTCTTCAGTAACGAAGGAAATATTCGTGGCGTATTGTAAATAAAAAAAGAAAAAGAAAAAATAAGAGCAAATAATAGGTTACAAAATAGTACGATTTCTCCATAATGGCAAATGCCTTTTGTCGAGAAAGACTGTAAATTAGCTTGGGTTAGAAAATGGTGATGAGATTAATGCTATGCTGCATCAAGATAGAGGATGGTTTGCATACTGAAAATGGATATGAATATGTTGCACTAAATTTATTTTTTCAATCACCAAAGTGAACCTTACAAAACCACAGCCTAGCTATACACAACTAGCTGTCTCAAATAAATAGTCTAGCTCCTAAAACACTACCTGTTACACAGAAAATAGTGCAATTCAGCCCTTAGCAAATAATTGCCAGAACTTGCACCCACAAGCTAGATGACAGTAACTCAAACAAATTACAAAGAATTAGTCAACTAGAATAGGTACGTTTGTAGCAGTCCACTAATTCTAGGAGCAACTCTCACATTGCAAGCGAATGCCACATCCTTAGTAATTTGTTCCACTGATCTACTCTGACCTTCAAATACTCTCTGGTTCCTCTTCAACCATATAGCATGAACCCCTTCAGTGTACACAAGCTTGAAGATTTGAGATTTCTGAGATTTACCTTTTCCATGTGTTAGACTCCATGTCAAGTGTTGTTCCCAAGTCCTTGCATTGTAATTCTGATTCTGGAGCCATTGCATTAGTCTGGTCCAAACAGCTTGGGAAAATACACACTCAACAAACATATGATTCCTAGTCTCTAGGAAGGCAGTGCAGAACATGCAACCAGCATCAATGTCCATACCCCAATTCAGCAGTCTCTCTCTTGTAGGTAGTCTATCCTGAAAATGTAACCACAGTGTAAAGATTGCCTTTGTTCTAGTAGCATTTCGAAACATATAACATTTCCAAGGAACTCTAATAGTATGATCCAATAACCGGAGATAGGTCTGCCGTATAAGCTGTTTCCCATTATTCACAGTTTGAAGCAGGGAAGCTGCTACTCTTGCCTCAATAATTTTCTTGACCATCCAACTAGCTTGATTGGGTATTAGCATTTAGTCAAGCAATTGGTTTTTTATGTAATAAATGTGCACCCACTTAATTCACATCTTGTCTTGTTTATGGACCAGATCCTAAAAACTCTTAGTCAGAGCAGCTCTATTCCATAGTTTCAGGTTAATGAGATTTAGTCCACCAACACATTTAGGAGAGCATAATTTGTCCCATGATACCAAATCTCTCTTTGTGATGAAATTATTTCCAGACCATATATAACTTCTACAGTGAGCCTCTATTAATTTCATCACCTTAGATGGGATTTGAAATAATTGGGACCAATAAGCTTGGATTCCAAACAACACTGTCTGAACGAATTATATTCTTCCAGCATAAGAGAGTTGTTTAGCAGTCCATGAGGAGATTCTATCCACCATTTTCTCTATTAAAGGTTGCCATTGAATCAGAGATAAATTTTTTGTTGCTAATGGGATCCCTAAGTACCTGAATGGATGTTCTCCTTGCCCATAGCCCAACTGCCTTAGTATAGTGTCCTTGTCCCCCTGAGCAATCCCACCAAAGTATATTGAACTTTTTTCCATATTTGCCTGTAGTCCAGAGCCCGCAGAAAATTGATTGAAACATTCATGAATACAGGCTACAAAAGCAGCATCACCTTTGGCAAATAACAACAAATCATCGACAAAACTCAGATGGGTTATGCCCAGTTTAGCACACCTTGGATGATACTTAAACTCCTTCACTGTTTTCAACTCATTCAATTGTCTACTCAAATATTCCATCGCGATAGCAAATAGAAAAGGGGATATGGGGTCCCCTTGTCTAAGCCCTTTGGCAGCATCAAAAGGTTCTGTGGGTTCCCCATTAACCACCATAGAGTAATTAACAGTTCTAACACACTCTATAATCCAGTTAGTGAATTTAGTTGGAAATCCAATCCTTTCCATCACCTGTTCCAAATAAATCCATTCAACAGAGTCATAGGCTTTCTTCAAATCCACCTTAATTATATACCTAGGAGAGATATTTTTCCTAGTGTACCCTTTCACCAGTTCATGAGCTAATATAATATTATCAGCTATTTTCCTGCTTGGAACAAATCTAGCCTGGGCCTCACATATGATTGAAGGGATGACTGATTGGAGTCTGCCAGCTAGGATTTTAGAGATAATTTTGTAAAGAACAGTGTAGCATACTATTGGTCTGTACTCTTTTATTGTAACAGGACAGGCCACCTTGGGCACCAGGGTAATAGAAGCACAGTTCACTCCTCTATAGAATTTACAAGAGGATAAAAACTCTTTAATAGCCAGTATAATATCATCTTTGACAACAGGCCCATCCTTTTTGAAAAAACATGCATTGAAGCCATCTACCCCAGGAGATTTGTCTTCTCCTATAGCCCATAAACCATCTTTGATCTCAGGATCAGTGACATCTATTAGTAAACACAGCTTCTGCTCATGGGTGAGTTGGGGTCCTTTATGCATAATTGTTCTATCTACTGCAGGTAATGTGTGTGCTGCAGTTCCCATGAGGCCCTTATAAAATAAGACAACTTCCTGTTAATGGATTTTGGATCATTCAATCTTGTACCACTCAAAGCAGTGAGTTCTTGGATATGTTTCCTCTGTGCCCTCTCTTTAACCACAACAGTAAAATATTTTGTATTGGAGTCCCCCAGTTTCATCCATTGCACTCTGGACTTCTGTTTTAGCACACTCTCTTCAATAAGTGACCATTTCTCCAATTGCATGAGGGTTGTTTTCTCTTGAGTAAGTAAGTTATCTGAATAGTGAGTGTTTAAGTTCTCCTGGATAGTTTGTAATTGTCCCCTGGTTTGGATAATTTTCTGGCCAATCCCTTTGAACTCATTAACATTCAACTGCTTGAATTTTGGTTTTAGTGCTTTCAGTTTAGCACATATAGTCTGCATAGTTCTCCTTTTATATTGCTGCCTCCACACTGCCTCAACAATAGACAAGAAATTTTCATGACTTTCCCACACATTAAAGAACCTAAATGAAATTTTTAGAGACCATCTAGGCTGCTAGATTTTTAAGAGCATAAGTGCGTGGTCTAATACGGCAGGTAGGTCATATCCTGTATGCAAATGGCCCCATTGCAACATCTATAAATCATTTCCAAAACATCTATCTAGTCTGAAGTATACTCTGTCATCTCTTTGCTGCTTATTAGTCCAAGTATAGAATTCCCCCGTCCAAGCCAGTTCATTGAGTAGAAGGTTATGTATGCACTTAGAAAATTCTTTAATCTCAGCATTGGTGATGGGGTTCCCTAACAAGCTATCTTGAGGACTTAGGACAACATTGAAGTCACCACTGATCAACCAAGGAACAGTAATATTGACTGCTAGCTTTGTTAATTCAGCCTAGAGAGATCTTCTTTGGATAGCAGTGTTATACCCATATATGATAGTTAATACACATTCAAAATTATCTCCTCTTCCCCTAACCTTGGAGTGAAGGAATTGAGCATTAGACTGTAACAACTCTACTGCATAAGTATCATCATCCTAAAGTAACCAAATCCTACCATTATGAGCATGTTGATAGTTAGTATAACCCACCCATCTAGGAGCAATTTATTTCATTACTCTACTAGCTTTATTCTCTTTAACTCTAGTTTCCAAAAGGCCAAGAAATTTTATATGTTTCTGGTGTAAGTAATTCTGCAATTCCCTTTGCTTATACCTCTTATTGACCCCTCTAATGTTCCACACCAACCAAGTCATAGAGATATTGTCGTAGTACCTCCTTTGGGTAAGGAGGTTGTTGCTATATCTTTCTGCATTCCCTTCTTCCTTTGTAATCTTTGCTGCTTCTAAGTGCTAGTACTCAGCACTGGGAATTCTAGAGGACATCCAAGAGCAGGACTCATGCTCATTGGAGTGGTCTGATGGTTAGCCACGACCTGCTGCTCAGTAGTCTTGGCTTTGTTCATATTGCTTCCTATACAGATGAGAGCAGTAGTGTTGCTCTTTCCATTTACTGCATCAGTGTGTGCAGCCTTGTTATTCAGCTGCCTACTCACAACAGGGGGAGCTGGATTGCTAACTTCACCGTGCGCAATAGTAGTATTAGATGACGTGGTTCCCTTACTTGATGTCCCACCAGTAGGAATTTTGATGGTTACCTCACCTGAAGCTGTAATAGGTGGGATTACTCCAGGTTTTTCCACAAGCCTAGAGCCACCTTGTTCCTGTTGTGCCCTCGTTTCATCCTCTTTGGGAGGCTCTTCTTTTTCTTGCCAGACTTGTGTCATTTTATTCTGTCTAAGTTCTTGTCTGGGAGCAGCTTGTGAATTTCTCTGAGGAGCTCTTCTAGGCCTCCTCCTTCTTCTTGGATACACATATGGTTGTATATCCTCTTCTGTTTGCACTTGGCATATATGCCCAATCTTTTGACATTTTCCACAGAATTCAGGTTTCCAATCATACTCGATGTTTTGGTTAAATTCTCTGCCATCAGGCGAAGTAATCACAATCATATTAGGAAGAGGTTTGGTGACATTGGCCTGGATCAACATTCTAGCAAATGAAATTCTGGTTCGGTTGGCAGTGCATTCGTCAGCATACATAGGTGTGCCAATAGCGCTAGCTAATCTGCTCAATGAATTGCAACTTCAACAGCTCATAGGCAACTTTAGAAACTTGACCCATAGGGGAATCTCAGATAGAAATTTGGTATCCAACTCAAAATCAGGGGTCCAAGGTTTCATTATCAATGGCCGATTGTTTATCGAATAAGGCCCAGCATATAATACACTATTCATCTCATCTTTACCAAGAAATTGCACAATATAGTATCCATCTACATGTAGGTATATATCATCTACAAATGCCTAGGTTTGAGCACCAAATCTCTTCATATAATTGTCTCCTGGGGTTTCCCCCATGACATAAACAATCAATGCACTACTCCATATTTCAATTTCCTCATCGACTTCGGCTTGCTCCAGTTGTACTTTTACTACTCCATCAACAATCACATGAGGAATATAAGAAAGAGTCATACTATTTTCAACACAACGATTACCAGAAAACAGGTTAGTCCAAGGCCTAGCAGTGTTCTCCGCTTCATCCTTAGTAGTTCCAAGCTCTTGTATCTGCTCAGTTGGATTTTTCGGCGCTATTATCACCTGCAACGGCGTGTTCTAAGGAGTTACTGGTTGGGCACTCATCAAATTCAAGGATCTCACCACACCAAAGGAGCTCCCCAATTCTGCTCGCCTACCCGGTTGCGTAGCTTGACTGCTTGAACCCCCAATTCCCAGCGGCTGACACTGCTCCGTCGGTTGAATAGGGGTTTTATTAGTTCTAGTTCGGGTCGCTGATTCAACTTTTGATTTTCCCGTTATTGATGTATGTACTGTGCTTTCGAATGTTGTGAGAGGTTTCTTACGCGGTCGTCTCGATCCTCTTCCTCGTCCTTTGGCCATGGCCACCACACGGGCGCAGGTTATGCTAATTTGCGCCTCATCCAATCTATTTTTGACCCACATGAAATATGGATGGGTTGAATTTTCTTATTTTTTGTTTAACCCATTTTCGACTCGACAAATTTGTCCTACGTACCCATTTGTCAGTATTAGCTGAGGCTAGTGGCGAAGCTAGAATTTTCATTAAGGGGGTTCAAAAATATAAAAGCGTATACAAATGAAGAAGTCCAGGGGGTTCAACATCTACTATATATTTTATATAAAATATAATTTTAACCTTCTATATGCATGATAATTTTTTTACTGAAGGGGGTTGGGGTGAACCCCCTAGCCACTACTTGGTTCCGCCCCTGATTGAGCCCAAATTTTTTTAATAGCTAGTAAGATTTTATTTTTAAAAACTCCAATTTTAGTAACTGACTAATACTCCCTCTATCTCAAAGAGAATTATTCGTGTTTAATAAGTTATATATCGATCAACACGTCTAATTTTTAGTATGAATTCAGCTATTGATTGTACTTTTTAAGGGAAAAGGTTCAGATTTGACTTTGAACAATGCGACTTAGTCTACATTTTACCTTTAATAATATAATTGTTGGGTGTGCGAATAAAGCCCCACATTGGTAGTTGAAAAGATTGGGGAGCTAGATAAAAGGTCTATGATCTCTTAGTGGGGTGAGCTCTTATGAAGAAAATTGTGTAGGCTTGCCCCAAAGCGGACAATATCACACAGTATTAAGAGCGGGACGAGGATGATGAAGGTAGATAATGGCAGGGTACTCAATTTACTTCCCTTTTCGATCTTAGAGGCGCCACATACAAAAGGGAAACTAGTTGCGGAATTTAGTTGCCATAAATACTCAGATGATGAGGGTGACACACAGTGAATCTCGGAAATTGATAGGTGGATTGTTGTATAACGAGCTACATAGAACTCAATTCAAGGGGAAGGCCCGTTGATCGTGGTGATCGGTCACATAAAACTTAGTTCGAGGGGGTAGATTGTTGTGTGTGCGAACAAAGTCTCACATTGGTAGCCAGAAATATTGGGAAACTACATATAAGGTGTAGCGTGTCAGATCTCTTAATATGTGATGCCTTCTGAGGAAAACTGTGTGGGTTGACCCAACGCTATCTTTGAACTGATTTACTTAGCCCAACAAGAACTATATGAAAAGCTCTATAAGTAACTACTGTATTACTATATTTATGGTTAATAAAATTTTAAAATGTTCGAAAAACTTCATTCAACAACATTTGATTGTTCAAGTAGGTATATAGATTTTTATTTGGGGTCTACTTCATTAATGTTCTTATGTGGTCCAATTGATTAAGTGATGTCGATGTTGGAAAGGAGACTCAATGCTACACCTAACTAGCGACCAGGTTTTCACTTAGAAAGATCAGTTTTTGATACAGATTAACTATATATGAACCTAAAAACTAGCTCTTTCAATAAATATATATCTATATATTATTAAAATCTATATATTATTAAAAAGAGAATAGTTTGCCCTAAGATTGTGACAAGTGGCAGCATAGGATTATGACAAGTGGTAGATTTAGGACAAATAAGTTAATGATTAGTTACTATTAGTTATTATTTTTTGCATTTAAAAATAATTAAATATCTATATTTTAAAAGGAAACATGTACATCTATATATTGGATTTAATTTAATTAAAATATAATGAATATAGATTAGAACATAAATTATCTGAAATTGTTTTGAAAAATAAACACATTTTTTTATGAACAAGATTTACTATCCTATTTTATCTTTACATTTACTTTTATTTTTTATCTTTAAAAAAGAAAAAGAAAAACAGCAAAGCTCAGAAAATAAAAATGATAAAAGACAAAAAAAAAAAAAAAAAAAAAAGTAAAAACTAACCCAAGTGCTCGTCACTTGCCCATTTACCCAACTCACAAACACACACATGCACGGTTAAAACTTCTAAAAGTTTCAAATAATTAAACACGTTTTTTTGGATCTTTTTTATTGCAATTTTATTTTCAGAAAAATATAAACAATTAAAAAAAGTTTTTTGGGCTCCTTCTTTGTAGCAATTAAAACACAAGTGGCAAATTTATCAGTTATATATTCGCAATTTTTAAAGTTACTGTGGTTAAGCAGTTATCTTTTGAATTGTGACTAAGATGATGGGTTACTGGATACTATATACACGCTTTGAGAGATTTGTCAACATAGTCGTAGAAGGTATGCAGTTACAACTTTCACGGTTTTCTTCTTTTCTCAACTTAATTTACACGATTTGTTTCAAAACTGAGCATCATATTCATAACAACCAAGGTTCTAAGCTCCTTTTACTTTTTTTTTTAATTGAATTTGAATTACTAAATTCATATCTAATTGAGATTTTTGAACTTGAAACTGATTATAACTTCTTCATACGGTTTATTGCTTTAACACCCACATTTTTGGGCTCCTTCTCTGGGTAAATTTTGAATTTTGAGTTAAACATAAAATAAATAAAAAAAACTTAAATTAAGAATGAAATATAAGTCATATTTATGAAAAGGACGTAGTTTTTGGTTCATAAGAGGGAAATTATATAATCAGATTTTTTCGGAAATAATTGCCAAAGATTAGGAGTTAGGACAAAAAACTACCAGATCTTTTACGTTACTTTTTAAAAATTAATGAGAAAAAAAGGACAGAAATCAGAAAAAAGACAACTAATCCTAACCCCCATGAACCCCACGTCCAACTCCCACTTACCCATTTCCCCCCTTAATCTGCGCCATGCACACCGTATATATTGATAAAAAGACATGACGCTTAGGCTTCTCCGAATTGTTGATTTGGTAGTGCAGATGAGCAGTGAAGGTTATACCTCATAAATCATACTTATTTCCAACTTTCTCAATGTCTTAGAGTTGCTTGATTGCCTACAATGCTATTACTTCTTGGTATCATTTCTTGAAAAAGTGATCGTGATATTCGGATTATTTTTTTTATTTTTTAACATGCATGAAATTATGTATGGCTTTCTAAATGATAGCCTATTCTCTAAGGATTTGTTGAACTGTATATATTTAGATGCTATTTAGCATGTTTCTTCGTATAATGTGGACGATCATTAATTAATTTGTGTAGTTCTGATTTTTTTTTTTAGCGTGAACAGAAAGTTAACTCTATTAATTAGTTGTTCTGATCATCTTTTTGTGTTTGCATGGTTGTAGTCTTAGGATAAGAAAAACTCGGTATAAATGGTCATATAACCCTGTACTTTGAAAAGGTTATTCTTGAGAAAGTCTACAATGATATCTTATTAGTTCATGCAGAGGAATGAGTTTTTTTATGTACTTTCGGAGAAAATATTTTTCCTTCAGGGGCGGATCCACGTGGTATCCAGTGGAGTCAATTGAACCCACTTTGTTGGGAAATTATATGTTGGATTAATTAAGAAATGAACCTAATAGCTTCATCGATGGAGTTGCCAAAAAAAAAAAATCGAAAACCATTCTAGAAGATGCACAATAAGCCTGTATTTCTTAATCTTTTAAGTGGTGCCATATTTACTGCATTTCTTTATGTTAAATAGACTATACAGAAAGGAAGGTCTAGAAACACTAAATGGGATTTTTGTTTTTGGCAGATTGGAGCGGCAACCTTTATCCTTATGCCATATACGGCGATTTTGGGGAGCCAAAACACTATAAAGGTTACGCTTTATGTCTATTTTTGAAAAAAATTATGCCACGTAGCCCATATTGTGAGTTTGTTATCCAATTTAACCCATATTTGTGTATAAACATCTTTTATACACCATGACACACTTTATACAAAGTTGATACATTATGCATAATGCTTTCCCCTCAGGTATAATGTTATATATTGGGCTATGTGGCGTAATAATTTATGTTGGGTTGTATATTTTTGAAAAATCCCTATTTGATTTATAACAAAGCCAAAAATCTATGATGTTATTTGATTTATATATTAATAATTGATTTAATAATTAGATACTGAAATATAATCTTGAAGGGCAATCAAATATTAGAAAAGAGAATTTGAAAAGTTGACCATTTCAATTTAAACTTGAAGTAGAAGCATTTCTACACTAATTGTGCCTAGCAGTATTAAATATGGATATTTACTCTTTATTTCCTATAATGCCTCTGTGAAAATGTTGTTATGAGAACTGTAGATATACCGTATCAGCTTTTGTGATTGCATTTTTGGACCTTTTAACATTTAATAATTTATACAATGTGCAGGTTGATGAGTTATCGATTAAAAGAGAGAAAGTAATTGTATCTAACAGCTAAGTAGAGCCAGTGTGAATGGATTATTGCAGCTTGACCTCATTTGCACGATCAAGGAAATAAGCATGTGTTTAGAGGCTAAAATTTGAAACAATTTACCAACTATTTTTTAAGATCATTGGCAATCTCAAATTTATTAGGGGGAAGTTAGAAGGAAAATTTTATTTCATGTTGTATACGATTTTAATATCAATACTTTAAAATACTTATATTTTAAAAAATAATAATAAATTAAAATCTTAGTTTATAAGTTACAAAAAGTTCAAGCAACTATGTAAAGTCTTGCTAAAAGATTGTTAAATTATAACATTGAGATGCTATCAATATTCTTAGGTCTATCTCAAATTTGGATTGATTTACGTTATTTATAACAGCCGAAAATAATATTTCTTTGATAATTTTATATAATGAAGCAATTTTTAGTAATAAAATAAGAGTATTAAAATAAATTAGATTTAAGGAGTATAAAATATTTATTTATATTATATTAAAAAGAGGATTGTTAGGCAAGGACATAAGCGGAAAACTATAAACAATCATATGATAAAATACTTAAAAACGCAAACATAATAAATATGGAACAAGAAAGAGAAAAATGTATATAACGAAAAATTTATAGTGTAGAAATATATATCTAGATAGAAGGATTAGACATATTTGAGATGAGAAAGTCTTTGAATTATGATTATAAATCGCACTCTATAGATAAGGTCACTTAAATGAAATCGTAATAGTATTGCATAAAAACAAATATAATTTAAATTCATATGTGGGTAATATTAATAATTAAAATACAATTCAATATGTGATATTGAAAACTAAATATAAGTAGTTCAAAATTATTATTTGAGTTATAGGTAAAACACTAAATACAAAAACTAACTAAAAATATTATAGTAAACAAATGCATACATGAGGATAATAGTGACAGTACGAGGATATTTATGATCTTGGTTAATTTGTAAAATAAATTAAATAATACTAAATGTTCAAAATGTGTGGGATTTTTTTTTTTGGTGGATCCACTTATTAAAAAAATATTTACTTTATAAGTTTGAACACCCTTAGTCAGATTCCTGAGTCCGTTACTAAGATCCAATACATTGTGTGGGATACTTAGTAACTTTTGCTTAAAACCCTATATATATATATATATATATTGAAATATTCACTAAATATCTCTAAAGCTTTGAACCCCAAAATCCAATTAATTATTATCCTATATTTACTTAAAGTCATTGAAAGAATCCATAAATTTCAAATTGTTTGATCCACGTAAGTTCAAGTAGAAGATAGTAATCGCACTGGCAAAGATTATTAGTAATTTAGATCCATCCATAATCCTACACTTGCAAAAGATCTTGTGTACAGCTTATAACACGTACGATTGAAGAAAGAAATTAAATAACACATTGGTAGTCGGAAGACTGATAGTGATGTGGCTCAAAACAACACGAACCTTCACATGACCAACATCCTAGTGCAAGGATTAAATAGTTTAAATTAGTCAAAAGATTTGAACTTTCAATTTCATAAGCTTCACGACACATAACCACTGATTCAATTAATTTTTTCATCCCATACATTAATTGTACCATCACAATTTTGTTAGGTTCAGAAAATAATGCTTGTAATAATGACGACCACATAAATATTGATATGAGTAACTATCACAGAAAATGATACAAATGGATATATCTTATGTTTGGGATAGGTCTATAATGCTGCTTTAAATATACCACTAAGCAATTAGTCATTTAAATCTATCAAAAGTGAGCATTCTTTTTTCTCCTGTCAAATAATTAACGGAAAAGGTCCAAAAATACCCTTAAACTATTGAAAAAGGCTCATAAATACCCTCCTTCCATCTTTTGGTCTAAAAATACCCTTCCATCCACCTTTTAGGTCTAAAAATACCCTTAAGGTTTGTTTTTGGCTCAAATATACCCTTTAAACTAACAGAATATGTTTTTTTGTTTTTTTTTATCGGAAAAGGTCCAAAAATACCCTTAATCTATTGAAAAAGGCTCATAAATACCCTCCTTCCACCTTTTGGTCTAAAAAAATATGAACGAAATATGTTTTTTTTGCATTTCATGAATAAAAAAATGAAATAGGAAATTATAATTTTTTTTTTGCATTTCGTGTATTAAAAAACAAAATAGGAAATTATAAGTTTTTTTTCATTTCGTGTATTAAAAAACGAAATAGGATAAAAAAAAATTAATTTCGTTCATATAAAAACGAAATTGGAAAAAATATATATATATATATATATATTTTTTTTTTTTATTTATTTCGTTGGTATATATATTTTCCAAGTTCGTTTTTATATGAACGAAATTAATTTTTTTTATCCTATTTCGTTTTTTAATACACGAAATGAAAAAAAACTTATAATTTCCTATTTTGTTTTTTAATACACGAAATGCAAAAAAAAAAATTATAATTTCCTATTTCATTTTTTTATTCATGAAATGCAAAAAAAACATATTTCGTTCATATTTTTTTAGACCAAAAGGTGGAAGGAGGGTATTTATGAGCCTTTTTCAATAGATTAAGGGTATTTTTGGACCTTTTCCGATAAAAAAAACAAAAAAACATATTCTGTTAGTTTAAAGAGTATATTTGAGCCAAAAACAAACCTTAAGGGTATTTTTAGACCTAAAAGGTGGATGGAAGGGTATTTTTAGACCAAAAGATGGAAGGAGGGTATTTATGAGCCTTTTTCAATAGTTTAAGGGTATTTTTGGACCTTTTCCGAATAATTAATAAACTCTAATTGTTAGATTTAACATAAACTGTGAAAATGAAAACATTTGATGGACTCACATTTGGAGATGCAATCTTACAGTTTCAGTTATTTTAGATCTATGTTGCTGCAGTTTTTGCTATTTTCAATCAATTATTGCTGGTATTTGGTGAAATTTTTGTTGTTACGGTGTTTGAATTTGAAGGAACTTTTCTAGTATTTCTTTTTAATTGTTTTTTTTTTTTACTTTTCTCATTAAACATAACAGGTAGGGTTTGTTAATTATTTGACGGAATTCAAAAGTGCATATTTTTGACAGACTTAAAAGGACCAAAAATGCTCAAGATAATATTTATAAAGGGACTATTTTAACTTGCCCAAACATAAGGAATTGTTTTTCATTTCGTCGTAAGCATCATATCTTTGTCATTTTCTATATTTTGATATGAGAAGGAAGAAATATTTATTGTATGGTTATGAAAAGTATAGATCAAATCATCAAATCAAAGAAAATTTGACGTATTTTAACAATTTAGTTACTCTTCAGTCTAGTAGCATATGACAATAGTTATATTGTCTCGAGATTCCTTTATCTAGAAAGAAAATATGGTAGTAAATACATTATACATCCATCTAGGTTGATTTTTCTAGTACTTCTAAATATTACTATCATTTTTTTTATAAAATTAAATGCCATATAAATTAGTATTAAACAGATTTTATTATTAATGTACAATAATATATTATATTCAATTCTTGAATATATTTCTTTAGTACCAATATCATCAGACCCCCAACCGGTTCTGGATCCAGTAGAGGCTGGCTTCTTACAATGGAAGTGAGTTGAAGTGTTAAAATTACTATGGATGTAACCTATATTGCTCAAATCCTTCAAAAATATTATTTCGCGTGTTTTAAATTCTCAAAAATCCATAAGAATTAAAAGGATTCAACACACACCTAAGTTGTCTCTGCTCAAGGAGATTTGTCCTCCAAATGATGTATGCCTTAATTATTCTAGCATAAGTTTTAGTTGTATAAAAAACGTTCAATTAAAATACTTCCGAAAATTTAAAGGATAAAAAATGTATGAAATTAATTATACACAAACAAAACTAGAATAATGCAAAAACACGACGATCAAAATCATTACTTTCCCTTGGTTATACATCAAACTTTCTACAACCGTGTAATATATCAACTTGGATTGACGAGTCTCCCAAGTTAGCAATTAATTATACACACACAAAGTCCAACAAGTTATAAGTGTGAAAGTGAACTCAAGAGAGTAATAATCTTGATCTAATAATTTGACTTAAGTACTATATGGGGTCCCTATCCATCTAACTGCATGTGCCAAAATTTAATGTCTTTAATTCACTTTGGGCTAGAGTTTAAACTGTGAACAAACTAAACATTGAAGATTCACTGTTAGAAGCTATGTGTCAGAAGAAAGAGTTCTTGATTGTATTTGTTGCGTTTATTGTCCCATTTTGCAGTTCCATGGATACCATTTCCTTCAACCAATCTCTCAAAGATGGAGAGTTGTTAATCTCTTCTGGTAAATCCTTTGCTTTGGGTTTCTTTGGGAATTCCCCTGGAAAACGCTACGTCGGAATTTGGTACAACAATGTTCCTGAACTAACTGTTGTTTGGGTTGCCAACAGAGACAACCCCATCAATGGCACATCTGGGATTCTCACCATCGATTCTACTGGAGATCTCGTTATACTCGACATGAAACCACAAGTTTCAGCCTGGAGAACAAATGTTTCTTCAGCTACGAAACGAGCAGACTCGTACACTGGTAAGCTGTTCGATTCAGGGAATTTCGTGTTGTTTCAAGACTCAAAAATGGATGTTGTTGAATGGCAAAGCTTTGATTATCCTACCAATACTCTACTTCCTTCAATGAAATATGGGATAGACAAGAGAACGGGTTTGAACCGGTTTCTAACATCATGGAAATCGCTGAACGATCCAGGCACCGGAGAGTATCGTTACACGATGGAGCTCAATGGGACACCTCAACTTTTCATGTACAAGAGTTCTAGCAGGATATGGCGGGCTGGATCCTGGACTGGTCATGGTTGGAGTGGTGTACCAGAAATGAACCGAAGATCCATCATCAGCATCAGTTATGTGGACAATGATACCGAGGTTTCCTTGACATATGGCATACCCGACACTTCACTAATCTCAAGAATGGTCCTGAATGAATCTGGGATCTGGAACCGGGTAAACTGGCAAGAGAGTGAGCAAAAATGGGTGCAAATGTGGTCTTCTCCGAAGGACCCTTGTGACAATTATGAACATTGTGGAGCATTTAGCAATTGCAATCTGTTCAATTTGGGGGAATTTGAATGCAGTTGTCTTCCAGGGTACGAGCCAAAGCTAAGCCGACAATGGTACTTGAGAGATGGCTATCATGGATGCTTGAGGAAGAAGGATGAGAAGGTGTGCAATAGTGGCGAGGGTTTTTTCAAGTTGAGTCATGTCAAAATCCCAGACACGGGTACAGCTCAGATGAACAAGAGCATGAGATTGAAGGAATGTGAAGAGTTCTGTCTGAAGAACTGCTCCTGCACAGCCTATGCAAGTGCTAATATTAGTGCAGGAGGAAGTGGATGCATCACTTGGTATGGTGAGTTGAGAGACATAAAACAATTTACAGATGGGGGCCAAGATTTCTATATTAGAGTATCTGCATCTGATTTTGGTAAGGAGGTAACTTATATATTGTGTAAGGATTTAGGTAATTCAGCATTATGTAGTAATGTAGAATAGAAATGTGCAAGTTGATAATTTTTGGGAAGTTGTAGTACAAAGTATATAACACGGGTGTTCACTGAAAGCTCTCATTTTTGTTCTGTTCAGCTCAACTCTCCAAGAATTCAAATAGCCATTATAGGAAAAGAGTGATAGAGATTCTAGTAGGGTCTGCTGCAGCAATAATTTTTGCACTCTCAGTGGCATGCTGTTTGGTGATCAAGAAAAGGAGAAATGGTAAGGATATTATTCTTTATCATGCTTTGGTCGAATATTTTCAGTATCTGGACAGCAGCAATAATGGTGAAGCACCCATAGCGAACTTAGTTCTCACTACTACCTTGCTATATCGTGCTGCAAAGACTATGACATAACTGCAAATTTCATTTGATCCTAACCGGTGTTTGCTGATGTACAGCTAAGAAGAGAAGTAAAAGTTTAGCATCCTATGAGGGCATGGATGAAAGTGAAGCTGCAGAAATCTCAATCTTTGATCTAAGCGCAATAATTAATGCCACTGAGAATTTCTCCGATGCTAACAAACTTGGTAAAGGAGGATTTGGTAGCGTATACAAGGTAACAACTCCCAAACTCAATTGAATTCCTTGCGATCTACACGATCTTTATAGGAGGCTGCAATTAGGTTTAATAATTGTTGTACCAAGCAAAGTTTACCAAATTCCATAAAAAAAAGTATTAGTTTACCAGATGATAATCTGGATTCAATTTCAGGGTCACCTGAAAGATGGAAAAGTAATAGCTGTCAAAAGACTTTCAGAAACTTCAGGGCAAGGAACGGAGGAGTTCAAGAATGAAGTCACACTAATTGCAAAACTTCAGCACAGAAATCTTGTGAGGCTTTTAGGTTGTTGTGTTCAACGAGGAGAGAAGATGTTGGTTTATGAATACTTGCCAAACAAATCCTTGGACAGTTTTATTTTTGGTAAGAAACATTAGGATTTCTTAAATCAACCTCCAATTTTTACATGCTTTTCTACACTTACCGATGATTCATCAGTACTGCTTAAACCTATGTGTGTTCCTAATAGATTATACTGCTGATGCACGAACTTTCAAACTATGGTCCAGATAAAACAAAACGGTCTTTGTTGGACTGGGGAAAAAGGTTTGAAATCATCCTTGGGATTGCGCGAGGGATGTTATACCTTCACCAAGACTCTAGATTAAGAATTATTCATAGGGATCTAAAAGCAAGCAATGTTTTACTCGATGCCTCCATGCAACCAAAAATATCAGACTTTGGAATGGCCAGAATTTTTGGAGGTGACCAAATTGAAGCAAACACAAATTGAGTTGTTGGAACATAGTAAGTATGTCAAGTTTTGTGTATAAATATATATAAATTCTGTTAGACACGTGCATGTGATCTTTAAAATGATAAATCTTGATACTGCTTATCCATTGCAGTGGTTATATGTCACCTGAATATGCGATGGTAGGGCACTTTTCAGCAAAGTCTGATGTTTTCAGTTTCGGGGTTTTGTGTTTGGAGATTATCACTGGCAGAAAGAACAACAGTCATTACGATCAGGAGCAATCTCAACATTTAGTTGGATATGTAAGTACAAACATATAGGTGCTGTTAAAATCAAGAAATCACCTTTATTACCTTACAGTTGCCTTAGCCATATAAGCTATGTCACAGAGGAAGTACTGCAAATGATAATTTCAGAACAATTTCCTTTTTGGTTCTTAAAGTGTTGAATAGACCAAAGATGAAGCATTTCTATTTTTTGCTTGAGTTTCGTCTTTAAGGTGTTATAGTCTCTCTTATAGAGCACGAATTGCTGGAAATGTTGATTTTGGTGCATTATGGTGTTTCTGTTTCAGATTTGGGATTCTTGGAAGGATGAAAAAGCTTTAGATGTTGTTGATCCATTGTTAGTTGACTCATGTGAAGCTTGTGAAGTTTTGAGATGCATCCACATTGGCCTTTTGTGTGTACAATCATTTGCAAACGACAGACCGACTATGTCAGAATTGGTCTTCATGCTGTGCAACGAAACAAATCTTCCTTTCCCTAAGGAACCAGGCTTTGTATTCAGATCAGAGAGTCATGGCTCAGTTAAAAACTCTTCATCAGCAAGTATAGGAACATCTGTTAACGAAATGTCTATTACTACAGTTCATGGTCGCTAGAGCTTATGCTAAGTATTCAATACCTATTTTGATAGAAATACAGTATTCCTTTGTCTGTACTATTCTATTCTTTTTTTCATATTTACAATTAGTAGAGATTTATAGGTGGTTACACTGCATTTAACGTGCTAGTACATTCTTGATTGAAACTAGTGGGGTTGGGCTGTAATAGCACTGGACCCAAAACTTTGACCTCTGATTCCCCATGTTACAGACATAAAGCTAGGTGGGTGGAAAAGGATCGGTAGGAAAGAACCATAAGTGCAGAGGGTCTCTACTTTATCTGTAAATTAAAGGCTGCCCTTTGTACTATCTTCCTTCATATAGAGCAGTTAGGCTCTTTAATGGAAAAACTATGCGCTTTTTTTGTAAAGCCTGCTAATACAATATGGTGTAGCTTTACTCATTTATGGATGATACGAATACTAATACCATCAGACATGGTTTAAGAAAGGTTTTGCATGATAAAAATTAACGTAGGGTGAGAATTTTACTTTATAATGGAACAGCGTAGGGAGTTAGCCCATCTCACAGGGTGTAAGCCACATATATTTAGTAATTTTTAATAATCAAAAAATAAAATATATGGAAACAGTATAGAAAAAAAAATCAAAATTTGTACAAATTCAAGGACAATATGTGCAATAACAGACTTCACAATCTAGATTATAATATATGTACATTATTATTCTATGGTACCTGAAGTTTTAGAACTAAATACATCTTATAACCAAATACTTGAAAAGAATCAAGGAAATGACGTACAACACAGACAATCAAAGGTGTAACACGTGCACAGAAGATTCTTAGGGAGTACAGTGCAGAACCCTGGGTGAGATGAGGTGTTGTTAGCTTCATGAAACATTATCCCCTTATGGTTGTATTGGGTTGCGTAGTGGCTGTCCTAGTCAATCAGTCACAGGCTTACTTTAAATAGAATTACTAAGTGCTTGCAAACTGAAAATGTCCAATTCTTCACATACTAGGTTTTAAGCTTTGCAGATGATTTGCTCTTGTTTGCTAGGGGTGATGTTGATTCTGTTAAGAAGTTGCATGATTGCTAACTCCTTCTTTATACTGCATCTACAAGTTATCTATCCGAAAGTGCTGCTTATTTTGGAGGAGTAGAAGCCAATATCAGAACTGAAATCTTGTAGATACTTGGCTATTCTTATGGAGAGCTTCCTTTTAAATATTTAGGGGTCCCTTTTTTGGAAAATAATTGGAACGTTTTATTTAACACGAGTCAAGTGTACAGCTCAGGATAGAAAAAGCATAGACAGCTAATCAGAGACTAAGCAGTAGCTTCAGCCTTCTGTTACAAAGATCCTTCTATTTCCTCAATCATCAACTACTACTCTTTAAGGATAAAAATTCATGTTCTCCAATTTCCTCCGTAGTCTACTTTTCATAGCTCCTCAGCAATTGATATTTTGGGTCACTTGTTTCACCGATGCCTCATTAGTTCTGTGTCTGTTGAAAGACTCTAGCATGTTACAATGGAAACCCCTCATTGAAAAGATAGTAGCTAAAATATCCTCCTGGACTGCAAAAAAGCTTTACTATGCTTGAAGATTTCAACTGGTATAGAGAGTGCTGTTTGGGATTCAAGCAAATTGGGCCAATTATTGATGGAAAGTTATGAAATTGATTGAAGCCTATTGCAGAAGCTACATGTGCTCTGGGATGAACAATTACAAAGAAGGCTCTGGTTGCTTGGGATGGGATTTGTCTACCTAATATGTTGGAGGTCTCAATCTTACTAATATACAAATATGAAACAAAGCAGCTATTGCAAAGATATACTGGGACTTTGGCTCATAAAAAGGATAAAATGTGGATAAGATGGACTTATGCATACTACATCAAAGGTCATAGGATAGATAGCATGACCATACCTCAGCAATCAAGTTGGATGATGAGAAAGATATGCGTCAACTCCTTAATTTCATTTGAAACAAACCAAATCAATTTCGAATATCCGAGCTAGAGCCATAATCAGTCAAGTACATAAAATCTCTAAAAGGGCATAAGGGGAAAGCAAGACTGGCTAAACCACTTAAGTTGATTTATGCTGAATTTATCTATGCAGTATGGAGAAAGAGAAACTACAGAGTCTAGTGTGGCAACAGACAATACAAGCCCTGCTAGGGAAGTTGTTTGCATATGCAATATCAGAGCCACTGGTGATCTGAGGTACCTGTTACAGAAGCTTTACTTTTAGTTTTGGTAGCTCCTTACTTTGATTGTTTGATGCCATAGTCAGGAGCTAAGTTAATAGCTTTATGTAGGACACAGAGATGTTTTGCATTGCGAATAGCTAGCTGAGGATAGCCATGCTATGTGCTGTATTTTCTTCATTTGGTGATTAATGAAAATGTTTGATTACCAAAAAAATTGATTTGTATACATCGGCTGCTAGCTGTGTTCGTTCCCTGCCCTCAACACTTCTGAAAATAACTTCTAGAAATGTGGAGACACAAGTTCATGCAACTATACACTTAGAAACTATAGTGTTGTCAGTAGTGTTAGGGCAGTTAATGGAATCTCACTGACATTCAGAAGTGTAAGAGAAAAGACATCATTTCACCCTTGAACTTGGCACGAAAATTCACTTTATCAACTAAACTTAAGTTGTATTTATATACCCCCTTAACAACTTTCATTTCAATTATTTTCCATCCTAAAAAAATAATACCACTCTCACATTGTGAGGTGTATTACACTCGCGCCATGTCATTGCCACTTCGTTGCCACGTCATTGCCACTTCAAAAATTACCAACCCTTCATTTTTTAGTTTTCTTTTATTATTTTTTCTTTTTCTCTTTCTTCTTCTTCTCCCTTTTCTCTTTCTTTTTCCGACCACCACCACCGCCGCCGCCACCACCACAAAATCCCATCTTTGTCATTCAAACCTCCATTATCATCAACAAAATATATATAAAAATTCCAAGCTGAACAGAGAAAAATTGAGGCTCAGATATGTGTTAAGCTCGGGCAAAACAGATCATCTGCCATTTCAGTTTTCCATGTCATTTTCCATAAGAATTCCAACCTCCATTTTCCATATAAAAATATATATAAGAATTCCAACCTCCATTTTCCATGTCATTCTCCTTTTCTTTTCTGCCATTTCCACCCATCATCTGCCATTTCCGTCAATATTGTTTCCCCTTCTCCATGTCATTCTCCCTTTCTTTTCTATTTCTTTGTAAACAAATTTGGTTAATGTGTTTTATTACATAATAAAAGGAATATGAAATTCATTTCTTAGATAGATTAATTAATGTGGGTTTGGTTGGCCGGAAAGTAATCGCCGATGCCATTTTTCCTGATGAAATTGATCGACGACAATGATGAAGACGACTATGTTTCAGTAATATATTTGTCACGCCCCGAACCATGGCCTGGACGTAACACGGCACTCGGTGCCTGACTGCATGTGACCGAGCGAACCACATGACTTGCTGAATCATCATGATGCATAACATAAGCGGAATATAACGTGAATGCATGATGAACCTTTATAAAACATGGTAAGTCATAATACTTAATAAAATACTTATTTAAACATAAGTGAGCCAAAATGGCTATACGACTCTGAATGTCTGACATAACATAGTTGACTTGTCTAGTCTATGAAACCTCTATCATGAGTCTGACTGGAAAACATGCTTACTGGGACCCCAGCATACCTTTAGATGCATAATTAATCATAAGATAAAAGTTGACTAAACCCCGAATGAGATGGGGCTCACCAATAAGCTGATACGAATGTTGTCCTACTGAGCAGATGTGTCGTCTTGTATATCAGTACCTGCATCGTGAAATGCAGGCCCCCGGGCAATAAAAAGGGGACGTCAGCACATTGAATGTACTGGTATGTAAAGCAACCGGAAGAAACAACATGGGACATGGAATAACATGATAAGAACTGAAACTGAAAACTTGGACATGAACATGAGCATGAGTACATATATATATAACATGAGTAAAACATGATAAGTAGGGAGAGCATTTCATAAACCGACAACATGATATCACCACGTGGATACGTGGAGTCTGGTACCTCGCCGGACCAGTAGAGCCCCTATACCTTGCCAGGGTATAAGGTAATAACGTACCTGATGGAACCATTCAGTGTGAAATTAAGGTATCGTCCTAACTGGGCGGAGCGATCCTTGTCCTATGGTGGCTACATAGTTTCAGGCTATCTGAGCCTTCTCGGTAATTCGTGCAACTCCCAAAAACATGAACATAATATAGTTGGCTAAAAAGCCCATGATTTTCGTGGATTAACTTGTAATCATGATTCCACGAAATAACTTATAACATGCTTTCGTGAATTAACTTGTACTTGTCTTGAAATCATGATTTCACGAAATAACTTGTAAACATGGTTTCATGAAATAATCTTGTAAACATGGTTTCATGAAATATCTTGTAAAATAGTTTCATAAGATAACTTGTCATAGTCTTGCAAACATGTTCTTGATCATGAGAAATACAATAGTTCATAATCATATATTTGTAATTGACTTGAAAACATGCTTGTGATTTGTAATATAAAACCATACAATTTCATATGAACATAATGAGAACACATGAGGAAGAATTCATAATTCATGGATTAAGCTAGGATCCTTAATGTCCGTAATGGAAGATTAGGAAATACAATAACGAACATAGATACGGAATTCATGTACATACATACATAATTACGGGCTACCAATATGTTGGGTTTAATGCCCTAGGATTTGAACTTTATAGATTTTACGAAACGGATCATGGGGAAGAACGTAGAGATTCCCACATGTGGATGGAAGTTCTACATACCTTACTTCCTGCTTTTGAGCGTATCACAATGTCCTTCAATCCCTTCAACTTCCATCTATAGCAATATAAGCCATAGGGATTCTATATTAGCAACAATATCCATGTTTTGTTCATCTAAGCATTTTATCAAACACTTAGTGGGCATGAAGCTCTATAACCCTCATTAATGGTGTTTTCTTCACCCAATCCCCATTCTATTACTTCTAGCTAATTCTACAATCTCAATTAGATGTAATTAACATCATTCTTCATCAACCATATGAATACAACAATCCCAAGTCAACAATCCAAAATTCTAGCATAGTTCATATAATCCTCTTTATCAAACCCATTTACTATTCTCCCAAGAATTCATCAATTCACAACTATAAATGATTAGGGAGTAGAAACATTACCTTTTTGAAGTTCAATCCTCTTGAATTCGGGTTCTAGGGTTTCCACATCCAACAATAATATTCCAATCATAACCCTATGGATTTGAAGGGCTTTGGGGACTTAGATTCAACCTAGAATCATGATAAAACTTAACTTGGAAGGTTCTTGAGATTTGGGATTTGTTGTCTCTGAGTTTAGAGAGATTTTTCGTGAATGGGGAGGTTGGGGAAATAAACCCCAAGTCCTAAATATAGCTTAAAACGCGTAAACCCGACTTTTGACCCGAAACTGACCCAGTCATGCGACAGTCGCGCGACGCACAGGAAGCGCACGACCATACTCAGATCAATATTCAGAGTATGGGTTTTTGTGCGATCGGCGTGCGGCGCGGGGCCATCGCACGCGCCCGCACGCGCCTGTTCAAGCGACGGGTATCGGTTCTGAACAGCGTTCGGTAAAATAGGCATAACTTCTTGTACACAGCTCCGTTCAAGACCCATAATATACCGTTGAAAAGATATTTCAAAGGTCTACAACTTTCATCAAGGAAGTTTTCCCAAATTCCAAATTAATAAAGGGGTTATGGTCGTTGGAAGTAAGACCTTCTACAAACTCACTTGCAAACATGCCCCGTAGAGTGGTTTTCAACTTTGCTTTGCCCAAAGACTCTCCTCATGTCTTGATTGGGTTTCAAACACCATTTATACACTACTTAAATTGGGTTTATTATACCCCCATCTTATGAGACAAATCTTAGCCCGAATACACGAGGTGTTACAATATTCACCCAGATGATGAAATTCAAATGCCTAATTAATCAGCTCATAACATTCTGGTAACTTTTTCCGAATTAAGAATTGGGATTAAATTTAAAAACTTTATGACTTTGATGGTGGTGGTTATGGAGGTGGGGGTGGTCGAATCAGTGGGTATGGTAGTGGTGGTGGTGGATACGATAGTGGTAGCCGTGGTGGAGGTGGATATGGAGGAGGTGGTGGTGGTGGAGGTGGCAGTTGTGGGGAAGAGGAGCGGGTGGGGGGTTGATTTAAGTGGGTGGGGGAAGAGGACCCGGGTGGTTTAGAAGAAAGAGAAAAGGCCCGTTTTTATTTTATTTTATAATAATAATATATATATTAGCGGACCCATCTTTTTATGTCATTTACTTGCCTAAGTTACTTTTTCTGTTTTCTTTTTTGGAAAATAATTGAAATGAAAGTTGTTAAGGGGATATATAAATACAACTTAAGTTTAGTTGCTAAAGTGAGTTTTCGTGTCAAGTTCAAGTTCAAGGGTGAAATGATGTCTTGTCTCTTGATATTACAGTGCATGTTTCCTTTAGCAGTCTACTCTGTGCACATCAATGCTCTAAAAGCAACAAAGGCTAACCCTGCTAGCAACAACAAACAAATTTTCAATTTTTTATTGATTTAGAGGATAGTAATTTGGTTGTGGAGTTTTGTCAATTAATGAGGTATTTAACTATTATTAGTTGGTTATGTTGTTTTTTTTTAAATTATGGATAAAAATATATAAACATGTACGTGATCTTTTGAATTAACTTTTGTTTCATAATAAGATCATGAGATAGACATGTATCAAATACGACAATAATATTCTGATCTTGAGATAAGAGCACTGTTGTCTCACTCTTTCTGTGATGAGTAGTTGTCAAAGTAAAATCAACTAATCTACTGAATTCTATTATAATTTAATGCATTGAATCGTACTTTAGGAAGTAGTGACAACTAGATATATTTGATCACCAAAGGACAGAAATACATAAACGCATGAGACAATTAACGAACATCGGGTGCTATAATTGTCACCTCGTTGATCGAAGATGATGTTGTTTCTGTAGTACCCTAGTCCGAGTTAGGGGAAATCAATGGCTGCTTCAGGAAGGAAATCGTTGCTTCATTACTTAGCATGAACAGAATCCATGACATGGTTCTTCTCTCCACCGCATTGACTTGCAAACACAATAGTCCTGCTTGAATAAAGCGTAGTGCTTCCTCACTGGGACAAGAATCAACTGTTGATGGATCTATCAGCTCAAAGGCCTTTCCATCAGTCCACAGCTACCAGGCCTGAAAAAACAGTTCATTGAAATGAAAAAGTTTGATTCTAATCAAAGATATATTCAAATGTTTGCATTTTATGACTTACCTGTCGTACCAAATTTGGAGGAGAATCATTATTATAAGAGGCTCTGTTCCTTTTTCCACTTATGACCTCCAATAATATGGCGCCAAAGCTAAAGACATTGGATTTTACGGAGAAGAGACCAGCTAGAGCATATTCAGGTGACATTTAGGCACTACATAGAGAAGGGGCGATAATGGGTACACAAAGTATTGGTAAATGGTAAGGATGTGATGGAAAAAGTCTTTCAATATTTGCTTGCTTACTATGTTCCGACAACTCGAAGAGTCTTAGTTTCATTCTGGTTTCTATTAAATATTCTTGCAGTACCAAAATCAGATATCTTGGGGTTCATATCTTCATCTAAAAGAATGTTGCTGGCTTTCAGATCACGATGTATTATCCTTAATCTTTAGTCCTGATGAAGATAGAGTATCCCTCTAGCTATTCCAATAATGATTTCATGCCGCTTTTTCCAGTCAAGCAACGACTTCCTGCTCTAGTTTAAGTTGTTCATATCAAATTTATCCAGTAAGCAGTATTTAAGAGGAAAGGGTTAACACAAAATCAGATAATAAGTTATCATACCGAATATAAAATAGTCTAGACTTTTGCTTGGCATATATTTATAGACTAGTTTCTGAGCACGTGTTTTGCATGTGTTTATCTTGTTGAGTTATTTAATGATATTTTTGACTCATTGTGAATGCAATTTCATGGATTGAAGTTGGTAGGAGATGAAAATTATTTCAACAGTACGAACAACACCCTTTTTATACATCTAACAAAAAGCGAATCTTCCTAGAGTATGATGTACAAATATATTACATGGGGGTAAAAGACTAAAAACAATTAAAAGAAAAAACAAAATAAATAGCTACATTGCAGCTTCCCCTTCTCTTTAAGCAGATTACTAAGAAGAAGATCCTCTTACGAATCCAGAAAAAATCATAGCGTATTTCAATAGCCTTAACTTTGACGTTGAGAAAAAAACTGCTTAGGAGTAGAGAATATTTGAAAACCTATGAAACTTTAGAGCCCATAAAAATGGAGAGGAAGACTTGAGGGAAATGAAAACTCTTTCTTGGCTTTATATAATATTTTCATGATTAGTGTCTCTTGGGCTTCTTTTCACACATTTATCAACGGGAAATCATACATTTACGAGGAAATAAGATCTCTTGGCCTTTTACAATTTGAATAGAAGAAAATGTTTTTTTCTAATCTCTTATGTGTTCTTTTCACTTATGTATTCTTTTCAGATCTCTTATATGAAAAAATAAAAATCTCTTGTAAAAGGTCACAAAACTAAAATGAGTTTGTAAAGGACCAAAAATGAGATTCAATCGGAGGCGAATCCAGAATTTCTGAAACACGGGTTCACCACTAAAAAAAAAGAAGGAAAAAAATGAATTAAGTGGGACTTGATCTCTATGACCTCTAGGTAAATAACTCAACCTTCAACCAAGTGCACCATTTAGCTTTTTTGTAGCATGTGTTCCAGTAGATAGTATTATACTAACTTTGTAACACCTCGTGCATTCGGATTAAGATTTGTCTTATAAGATGGGGGTATAATGAAACCAATTTGAGTAGTGTATAAATGGTGTTTGAAACCCAATCAAGACATGAGAAGAGTCTTTGGGCAAAGCAAAGTTGAAAGCCACTCTACGGGGCATGTTTGCAAGTGAGTTTATAAAAGGTCTTACTTCCAACGACCATAACCCCTTTATTAATTTGGAATTTGGGAAAACTTCCTTGATGAAAGTTGTAGCCCTTTGAAATAGCTTTCCAACGGTATATTATTGGTCTTGAACAGAGCTGTGTACAAAAAGTTATGCCCGCTTTACTAAACAGTGTTCTGTCAGTTTACGGTGGAAACATACGGACCGTAAAAATTATACGGTGGAACATACGGACCGTAAAAATTATACGGGCCATATATTCCAGCCGTATAATTGGTCCAGAATGTCCAAATCACTGGAATGATTATACGGTATGATATACGGTCCGTACAAATTATACGGGACGTAAAATAGGGCGTAAAATGGGTCTGAAAACAAGTTTAAAACTTCATTTAACACTTTTCACTTCATTACTTCACACCCCATTCACGAAAGTTCTCTCTAAACTCATAGAGAACAAGTCCCAAACCTCAAGATCTTCCAAGGTAAGTTTTTATCATGATTCTAGATTGAATCCAAGTCCCTAATCCCTTTCTAACTTGAGTAAACCCTTCTAATCCATAGAGTTGTGATTGGAACATTATTGTTGGATGTGGAAACCCTAGAACCCGAATTCAAGAGGATTGGACTTCAAAAAGGTAATGTTTCTACTCCCTAATCATTTGTAGTTGTGAATTGATGAATTCTTGGGAGAATAGTAAGTGGGTTTGATAAAGAGAATTATATGAACTATGCTAAGGTTTTTGGATTGTTGACTTGGGATTGTTGTATTCATATGGGTGATGAAGAATGATGTTAATTACATCTAATTAAGATTGTCGAATCACCTAGAAGTAATAGAATGGGAATTGGGTGAAGAAATCACCATTAATGAGGGTTATAAAGCTTCATGCCCACTAAGTGTTTGATAAAATGCTTAGATGAACAAAACATGGACATTGTTGCTAATATAGAATCCCTATGGCTTGTATTGCTATAGATTGAAGTTGAAGGGATTGAAGGACATTGTGATACGCTCAAAAGCGGGAAGTAAGGTATGTAGAACTTCCATCCACATGTGGGAATCTCTACGTTCTTCCCCATGATCCGTTTCGTAAAATCTATGAAGTTCAAATCCTAGGGCATTAAACCCAACATATTGGTAGCCCGTAATTATGTATGTATGTACACGAATTCCGTATCTATGTTCGTTATTGTATTTCCTAATATTCCATTACGGACATTAGGGATGCTAGCTTAATCCATGAATCATAAATTCTTCCTCATGTGTTCTCATTATGTTCATATGAAACTGCATGAGTTATTCTGCAAGTTATAAACATGTTTTCAAGTCAACTACAAATATATGATTATGAACTATTGTATTACTCATGAATCAAGAACATGTTTGCAAGACTATGACAAGTCATTTTATGAAACTATTTTACAAGTTATTTCATGAAACTATGTTTACAAGATTATTTCATAAAACCATGTTTACAAGATTATTTCATGAAACCATGTTTACAAGTTATTTCATGAAACCATGTTTACAAGTTATTTCGTGAAATCATGATTACAAGACAAGTACAAGTAAATTCACGAAAGTCATGGGCTTCTTAGCCAACTATATTATGTTCATGTTTTTGGGAGTTGCACGAATTACCGAAAAGGCTCAGATAGCCTGAAACTATGTAGCCACCATAGGACAAGGATCGCTCCGCCAGTTAGGACGATACCTTAATTTCACACTGAATGGTTCCATCAGGTACGTTATTACCTTATACCCTGGCAAGGTATAGGGGCTCTGCTGGTCCGGCAAGGTACCAGACTGTGAGGACCCACAGCTGGGCGCTGACCATACTGTGAAACCCTTGAGTATCTGACCCCATGTACGCATGTTCATGGGGTCAGATACTCAGGGGTTTCACAGTATGGTCAGCGCCCAGCTGTGGGTCCTCACAAAAAAGGCGACTTATGTTTGAGGATCCGCAGGTGTTACCCATGCATGCTGCGGGTTGCCCTCCATAAACATGCGTACATGACATGTAACACTCAGCCATTGTATGTGAAAGGGTGCTTAGCCAGTTCGCACACTCTGCAGAGCTTCGAACCCGCGACCTTGCAGTCACTTTTGTCCTCCCTAAGGAGACGCCTCTTACCAATTGAGCTGCAGCTCAACTGGTGAGAGTCGTCTCCTTCAGGAGGACAAAAGGGGAGAGGTCACGGGTTCGATACCAGCCGCTGCAGCGTATATCGAATTGTCTGTGTCTCTTGCCCATACAATACCTGAGTATGTCATGTCATGCAGATCATGTTCATAGGGTCAGATACCCAGGGGGTTCACAGTTGTATGAATGGGTAACACCTTCTGTGGGTCCTCACACAGACTCCACGTATCCACGTGGTGATATCATGTGTCGGTTTATGAAATGCTCTCCCTACTTATCATGTTTTACTCATGTTATATATATATACGTACTCATGCTCATGTTCATGTCCAAGTTTTCAGTTTCAGTTCTTATCGTGTTATTCCATGTTCCATGTTGTTTCTTTCGGTTGCTTTACATACCAGTACATTCAATGTGTTGACGTCCCCTTTTATTGCCCGGGGGCCTGCATTTCACGATGCAGGTACTGATATACAGGATAACACAACTGCTCAGTAGGACAACATTCGTATCAGCTTATTGGTGAGCCCCATCTTATTCGGGGTTTAGTCAACTTTTGTTTTATGATTAATTATGCATATAAAGGTATGCTGGGGGCCTTGTCCCAGTAAGTATGTTTTCCAGTCAGACTCATGATAGAGGTTTCATAGACTAGACAAGTCAGTTATGTTATGTCAGACATTCGGAGTCGTATAGCCATTTTTGGCTCATTCATGTTATTTCCGCACTCATGTTTAAACAAGTGTTTTTATTAAGTATTATGACTTACTACATTTTATAAAGGCTCATCATGCATTCACGTTATATTTCCGCTCATGTATGCCTCATGATAGTTCAGCAAGCCATGTGGTTCGCTCGGTCACATGCAGTCAGGCACCGAGTGTCGTGTTACGTCCAGGCCATGGTTCGGGGCGTGACAAAGCTTGGTATCAGAGCCTAGGTTCAAGTGTCTTAGGGAGTCTATGAAACCGTGTCCAGTGGGGTCTCTTTTATATGTGTGTGCGCGCCACACATATAAACAGTTGACCACCAAGACATTCAGGATTGTCTCATTTTTTTCTACTCTAGATCGTGCCATGAAGCTTAGAGCAATAAGAAACTTCTCTTCCTCTCGAATTTCGTACTTTTCGAATGCGCAGGAGGTGAACAGAAAATTCAAGGTCCAAGTAAGGATGTTTACCCATAGGGGGTACAATTGTGCAGTACTTACTGGTAACGAATGAGACTTCAAGTGCTATTGAAAGTGGAATACAATGTAAGTTGCCCGAGAAGGGGTGTAGTGGAATGAATGGTATATTGAATGATAATGATGTTCTTGAGAAAGGAGAATGAAATACAACAGGGAGAGCATATCAGAGAAATTAGAAAAGGAGCTAAGTCAACAGGAAAAAGGTAAATCATGGAGGATCTCAAGGGAGTGGTGGTAGACAGTTTTCTACCGGAGGTCATCAGGACCCGCTCCATCTGCAGTTAAAGATTGAAAGGGGAAAATAAACAGGAAAGTGTAACAGGTACAGTTTGAGTTGGACATATGAGGTAAGTTCATCATTTTATACTGTTGTCGAAATCGGGAGCCCTGTGTGGCGACGATATGATATGATATATGTATATATGTTGGCCTTGTGAGGCATTGTTGGTATTTCCTACGTGCAGGTTTTGGGATAGTAAGAAATACAGAGGAAACTCTGCCAAATTTTTCCTAGAAATAGAAGGAGAATAAGATATAAGTTCGTAATATGTCCGGAAAAGCCATGTCAACAGTAATGATAAGATTTGACTAAGTTACGAGTTCGGCTGACCTTGAGAAATATAATTTGATTTCCTATTCAGATGAACACCTTGAGTGGGTGGCAGTTCAGATACATCCGAATGTGTGTTAGAAACCAAGGGCTTAAGTTAAGTTCATAGTAGAGTGATTAGTGGAAGAAGAAATCAGCTAAGCCGTAAAAGAGCAAACTACAGAAGAATAGCCTTTAAGAGTTGTCAAAAAGGGGTTGTCCTAATATTTACAGTGTGAGCAGAGTTAAGTCGTTAAGATGGAGTATGCTAGTTACGAATACAGTAGCAACCTGTTCATGTAAGTAAATTTAGTTTTCCCCATGAGGAATTGCTCAGATATGAGTCAAAAAAAAAATCGTCAGTGTTGTAGAGTACAAAGAAATTACAGAAGATAAGGAATGTTAATTGCAATCCCATCAGAAGAGAAGAATTTATAAGTATAAGATGTTAGCCTTGGTCTAAGGGAGAGATGCATAAATCGCTAGTAAGTCCAGCGAGATAATTGAAGACCCGAACGGTTAGTATGCGATATGAAGAACCTCAGTTCAGTTAAGTTGGCATAATGAGATAGTCTCCATGAGAAATATGCCTCATCTTAGAGGAAACCCGAAGTGAGTAGACTGATCATCGAACGAATCGTGTCAAGTTCAATTACTATCGATTAGGCGATCACAGAAAAGCTATGAGATCATGCCCAGTTATGTGTCATAAGGGTAGTGCCATTGCACAAGACTCTAATCTCTAAGGTGCTCGTAAAAGACTTAGCGTACAACCGTACTATGAGTATTTTAGGAAGTATCTCAAAAAAAAAAAAAAATCAAGTATGGGAAGTACAACTCATGATTTAGGCAGACAAGAGAACTAAGGTGAAAGAATTTCACTACTTCTCCAAGCTAGGAATTCGACTTTCAGACTCCGAAGTGGGTGGAGTTATTGCCCAAAACATGGCATTCCTGCTTGGTCATTTAAGTTAGAGAGAAGCAGTTTGGTGATTCCTACTTGCTACAGATGAAAGAGGGGATTCACGAATAGAAAGCCTTAACTTTTGAACAGGAGGGAGATAATGGTACCTTGAGATATCGAGGCAGATTATGCGTTCCAGATATTGATGGACTCAGAGAGCGAATTATGTCAGAAGCTCACAATTCCAGGTATTCCATTTACCCAGGTTCCACTAAGGTGTATCATGATATCAAGGAGATTTACTGGTGGAACGATATGAAGAAGGATGTGGCAGATTTTGTAACTAAGTGCCCGAATTGTCAGCAGGTGAAAGCCGAACACCAGAGGCCTGGTGGCTTGACTCAGAATGCTGATATTCCTGTCTGGAAATGGGAAGTGATCAATATGGGCTTTGTATCAGGTCCACCTCGTTCAGCTAGGAGGCATGATTTAATTTCGGTGATTGTGGACAGACTTACGAAGTCAGCGCACTTCTTGCCAGTTAAGACCACAGATTGAACAAGAAGATTATGCCAAGTCATATGTTAATGAAATTTCCGGATTGTATGGGACCCTAGTGTCCATTATTTCAGATTTTGGTGCTCAGTTCACAGCGAACTTCTGAAAATCCGTTCAAAAAGGATTGGGTACGAAGGTGAACCTTAGCACAGCTTTTCATCCTCAGACAAATGGTCAGACAGATACGTTATTCAGATCTCATGTTATGATATTCATGTTAGTTCAATACTCAGATATTTATGTCAGCTTAGTACTCAGATATCAGTCCAGTACTCACGTATTCATGCCAGCTCAGTGTTCAGCTAATCCAGTATTCAGTTAGCTCAGTATTCAGTCAACCAGTCTTCAGTCAGTTCAATAGACATTCAATTTAGCATCTCAGCAGTTTAGTAGTCATGTATTCCTTCAGTTCAGTAACCATGTGTCCTTGATTTCAATGGTAATTGGGATGACCACCTGCCTCTTATTGAGTTTACTTACAAAAATAACTATCATGCTAGTATTGGGATAACACTGTTTGAAACCCTTTTGAGCAAAGGTGTAGATTACCAATTGGTTGATTCGAAGTTGGTGAAGCAGAGTTGTTAAGATCAGATTTGGTTTACCAGGTTATAGAGAAAATTAAGTTAATACAGGAGCGTTTGAAAATGGCTCAGAGTCACCAGAAGTCTTACACAGATTTGAGGCAAAGGGACTTAAAATTTTCAGTATATGATTGGGTGTTCCTTAAAGTCTCACCCATGGAGGGTGTCATGAGATTTGGCAAGAAAGGCAAACTCAGCCCCAAATATACTAGACCTTACAGAATTCTACGAAAGGTCGGACTAGTAGCTCATGAACTTGAGTTGCCACAAGGTTTGACTGCTGTACATCCCGTGTTTTATGTGTCCATGTTGAGGAAGTGTGTAGGAGACCCGTCGTTGGTTGTTCCTGCTAATACTATAAGAGTTAAGGATGGTTTGACGTATGAGGAGATCCCCGTAGCCATTCTTGACCGTCAAGTTCGCAAGTTGAGAACTAAGGAAGTAGCCAGTGAAAGTCCTGTGGAGGAGTCAAAAGGTTGAGGAAGCCACATGGGAAGCCGAGGAGGATATGAAATCCATGTACCATACTTGTTTCAGCCCGCAGAAGAGATTTATGATGAAGCCCAAGATTTTGAGGTATGTCAGCTTTCTTTTCATGTTTTTGGTCGTGTGTGGCCATTATAGTGCTATTGTGATGTAGCCCTGTGAGGCAATGATATTATGGGCTGTTGTGACAGGTTGGTAGTGCCATATTACAGGGGAAACTCTGGCGAAATTTTTGTAGAATCCCGAATATTAACATTTGAGGACGAATGTTCCAACAGAGGGGGAGAATGTTACACCCAGGAAATTTCTCCGTTAGCGTACCGCGAATAGACCCACGAAGGGTATTACGTATACGACATGTTGACGAGTAAGAAGTAATATTTAATGATTCCAAATGAGATTTCAAAGACATTTGAGGTAGGAGACGAAAGTTGTTAAGGAAAGCAAGGTATATGTTGCGTGTCGGGCAAGAATTACGAGTATCGACATAATGATGGCTTAATGACATTTTGGAGAAGAGTTATAATGTCCCTTATGTATTCATGCCTCACGTTTCACGCTCAAGTTCATGTATTCACTATTCATGTCCATGTTTAGGCACTGATGTTTTCATGAAACTATGTCATGTCAGTTTTCCATGTTCCATGTCATGTTTCTTCACGTTCATATATTCAAGTTATGTCTAGCCATATCCTTAACCAAGACCCATCATTCGAGGACGAATGATCCCAAGGGGAAGATATTGTAACACCTCGTGCATTCGGATTAAGATTTGTCTTATAAGATGGGGGTATAATGAAACCAATTTGAGTAGTGTATAAATGGTGTTTGAAACCCAATCAAGACATGAGAAGAGTCTTTGGGCAAAGCAAAGTTGAAAGCCACTCTACGGGGCATGTTTGCAAGTGAGTTTATAAAAGGTCTTACTTCCAACGACCATAACCCCTTTATTAATTTGGAATTTGGGAAAACTTCCTTGATGAAAGTTGTAGCCCTTTGAAATAGCTTTCCAACGGTATATTATGGGTCTTGCACGGAGCTGTGTACAAAGAGTTATGCCCGCTTTACTAAACAGTGTTCTGTCAGTTTACGGTGGAAACATACGGACCGTAAAAATTATACGGTGGAACATACGGACCGTAAAAATTATACGGGCCGTATATTCCAGCCGTATAATTGGTCCAGAATGTCCAAATCACTGGAATGATTATACGGTATGATATACGGTCCGTACAAATTATACGGGACGTAAAATAGGGCGTAAAATGGGTCTGAAAACAAGTTTAAAACTTCATTTAACACTTTTCACTTCATTTCTTCACACTCCATTCACGAAAGTTCTCTCTAAACTCATAGAGAACAAGTCCCAAACCTCAAGATCTTCCAAGGTAAGTTTTTATCATGATTCTAGATTGAATCCAAGTCCCTAATCCCTTTCTAACTTGAGTAAACCCTTCTAATCCATAGAGTTGTGATTGGAACATTATTGTTGGATGTGGAAACCCTAGAACCCGAATTCAAGAGGATTGGACTTCAAAAAGGTAATGTTTCTACTCCCTAATCATTTGTAGTTGTGAATTGATGAATTCTTGGGAGAATAGTAAGTGGGTTTGATAAAGAGAATTATATGAACTATGCTAAGGTTTTTGGATTGTTGACTTGGGATTGTTGTAATCATATGGGTGATGAAGAATGATGTTAATTACATCTAATTAAGATTGTCGAATCACCTAGAAGTAATAGAATGGGAATTGGGTGAAGAAATCACCATTAATGAGGGTTATAGAGCTTCATGCCCACTAAGTGTTTGATAAAATGCTTAGATGAACAAAACATGGACATTGTTGCTAATATAAAATCCCTATGGCTTGTATTGCTGTTGACACCCAATTTTGTCCCTCATTTATTTAATTTTATTTACTCGGGCTTCTAAATTTGCTGACGAGCTAAATACTTTATTTTCACCACTATTAATATCGCTACTTTTATTTTTCAACATTATAAGTATTACTCTATCACAAATTTTAAACGGTTAGTCATCGTTTCGTTTTTTCGGGTTTGGACTCGTTAAATTTATTACAAGACCACATTTTTTCAAAATATTTATTCTTCTACATATTAATTGTCTTTACATAATATATATTATACCAGTTATTAAATTAGAATCGCAAAATATTTTAGCGGAGGAACGGTCAACAATTTTCAGCCAATTAATGGCTTAAAATACAAATGCAATATTATTTCCCTACCCAAATAAACAACCCACATTTTAATACCCAACCCACATTTATATCAGCCCATATTTAAATTAATAGACCGGCCCAAACGAATTATTAGCCAGCCCATTACCCGACCCGGTCCAGCCCATCCATTTCCCCTCCCCTTTTAACCCTAATCCCATTTCCGCCTCTTTCTTTTCCTCTTCTTCTTTTTCCGCCTCCCTCCTCTCTCCCTCTCTCCCTTTCACCGCCGCTCCCACCTCCCACCACTACCGCCGCTCCTCTTCCCTTTTCCCCACACACGCTCCCCTCCACTCACCCGACATCACTCCTCTATTTCCTCTTCCTCTCCACTCACCCATGCCTCTGCTCCCTACTCCCTCTTGTTCCCCACGCCCCTCTCTTCACTTTAACACAAACGAAACCCTATAAATGTGATCCGAAGTTGAACGGTGAAAAGGGGGGATTTTTTTGGTTACAAACAAAAAAAAAACAACACTGTTGATAGTGATCCTTACTTTCTACTTTCTAGCATTTTCATTTAATTCGCCCAAAAGTGAATACAAAACTTTAGTTCACAAAAAAAAATCCGCAATACTTTCATTCGAACTCGTTTGGCTCAAGGTTCGGGTCTATTCATAACGAGAGAGTAGATTCGACGCCATCGACGCCTCACTTCACTGCACTCGCAAGAGGTAAAACTCGATACATTTATTACTTATAATCTTTAGTTTCTGCTTCTAGTTAAATTTTTAGCTGATTCTGCTATTTTCTAGTTATGTAGTTTCTTTGTCGTCATGTTATTTGTTTGGTGTTTGGGAGCTGTTAGGATAGGATATTAATTGCTAAAAATGAATTGGAAAGACTTATATTGTAGTTTGGATGCTTAGACTGAATTTCCAGGACTTAGAATCTATTGAAAGTCGAATATACATAGGATATACAGTGGGTGATCAAGGTAATAAGAAGGTATACATTCGATATACATATGATATACACACCGTGGTGTGTATACCTTAAGTATATTGTGTATATGATTAAAACAGGCCAGCACTGTCTCTCTTTTACTCTATTTGTTCAACAATATACCCTGTCACGAATGTAATTTGCTTGGTTAGATACGATGAAATGGTTATATGGTATGTCGATGTTGGTTACTGATTTGATTTGGTCTATGGTTTATGTTCTATGATCAGTTCTATTAGCACCTTTTTGGTTCATAGACACAGAAAGTTCCATGTTAGTCATTTGTTGATAGTTTGTGAATTCAAATTCTGCTCAGTGAGTGTATTGTTAAAATCTGCTGGCATACCTTGGTTACAAAGATTTATTTTCTTAAATAACTCTGTTGTACCTGCTTAATTGAATCTGTTCAGTTTTATTGTGACCTAGCATGTGTTTGCTTAGTGTATCCTAATGGTAACATCATATTATGTCTGCTTGTTTATTTTCTAGGCCTAATTTCATTATGTGATAGTTTTATACAAATTGGCTTCAGTTACCACATTAGTCTATTTAAACTAGTTTCATGCTCCTCTTGAACTTACATCCATGGATGCAATGTCATTATTGGTGTTAACTCCTTGATAAGTCTGTTGCTGTGCCTTCCCACTTTGAAATATTCCCTCTGTGTCTTTACTGTATGGAAACATTCCACTTAGCTCTGCATCAATGTTTTAAGTTGGTGTCAACCTGATTTGCCTTTGTAGTATTCATTTGATTCCCTTTAATTTGTTTAAGTCTGTGATCATGGTCGATGTTCATACTCCTCTAAATAAGTTAAACATACCTCTTTCATTCTAGTAAGCACACTTGACATATCCGCCTAAATATACCTATATTTGGCTTAACTGAATGAGGTATAACAGGAGTCAGCTCTTGTTATGACAAAAAAAATATACAGTAGAAATAGTTTCAAAATCCTATTTTTGTCAAACTCTCGCTTATTAATGTTGTTAAATATCTTATTGTAAAGTGTGTTGCTTGTATGTGACTAAGGCTGTTTAAGATATTAATTTTATTTCTTATAGTCCTAGAATGAATCTGGAGCAAAAACTTTATTAGCTACTGGTAAGACAATTTTTTTTGCCACATTTGCTGCTTTGTTTAAAGCTTCAAACTGCTTTATTTGGCTTGTTGCTTAGTTGTTGTTTGAACATAATAACTCATGCATTTTGAGAGATTAGCTGGTGTGTTTTCTTGAGAGGAATGACTGCTGCATTGTTGCTAAATTTAGACTACTGTGTTAGGGTGTGAACCAATTATTTCGGCCTTTAAAATCAGTTATTTTGTTGCTGGAAATTTAGGGCAGATCACTGTTATTTGCTGCTTTCCAAACTACATAGTGTTGCCATAGAATTGTTTCCTCTGTTAGTTGTTGTTCTTGCCTTCTTTATGAATCTAAAAAAACCACTGATGAGTTGATTTTGTGTTACCCACTGTAAATGGAACTGACTTATAATTCCAAACTGTTGTTGTTTCCTTGTGTTCTTTCTAAATATAAACTAAATCGCGGCATTTGAAACGGGATGGTGGTGACCTCTTAGTTTTCCTCATTTCTAATCTTTGTTATCATATGTTTTGGACTGAAGCTGTTGTTGCATTTTGTTATCTTTATTGCTGCATTTTGAGGATCCGTCATTGCATATTCAAGTTGTGTAGTTGCCACTTTGATCAGATCCGTCGCGTTACTGCATATTCAATTTTGTGATTCTTATATTGCCAAGTATACCATGTTGATTATGTGTATATATATGTATGACCAGTATAATATACACGTTTAGCCTTGTTTATCGATTGCATACTAATCCTTTTCTTTTCATTTTTTATGCATGACTATCGCATACGAGTCCCTCGGACTCGTCTCCTTCCGCATTTGGCGTTGGGCTAAAGCCCAACACAACTCCTCTCGAGTCAGCCCCATATAGTAGCAGCCAATCTGCAACCAAACAAGGAAATAAAAATCTGGGCCCAAGCCCAATAGACAAGACAGCCCACAGCAGCAATATAGAGGAATTTATTGGGCCTAAGCCCAATAAACGTGAACAGTTCAGCTGGGCCCTAATAAATAGGCCAAACCCATTTACCCGTTTACTCTCTCCCTTATTTCTATTGTTGTGTATTCTTATTTGCTTTGTATGACTAACATTTTATCTTTTAGGTAATTTAGATAAATTCTAGACATTAAGAGTTTAGTTTAATAATGGGTAGTTAATTCCACAAAATTACATTCACTTCTATTTATGTTCTAAACTACTTATATAGTATCTATAACATTTATTTGGAATAATTGATTTTTTCAAAATTAGCACGACCACATCGAGCTAAAAGAATAAGATTTACTCTTTTATCTTACAACACTTGAAATACACATTTGTTAAAACATTAATATTAATCTTGCAATAACTTTACAAATACATTTTAATTTGCTAGTTGGAGTAATTCGTATTCAGAATACGTATGAACATTGCTCATTCCATTTCTTTGGTTTATTTGTAATTAAACTCTTTTTTATTAAATCACTATTTTTCTACAAGTTTTTACTTTAAACAACATTTTACTTCTATCTAAAACTGTAGCAATACTTTTAAGATATTTTCTTAAACATTTTCTAATACTATATTTACACTTAGCCTAACTAATTGCAAGTCCGGTCGGTCAACCATTGTTAATGGGTTTTAAAGGATGCCTAATACCTTCCCTTTAGACTAATTGAACCCTTACCTAGAATCTTAAGTTTCGCAGACCTTAAACAGAGTTAACTTTAAACATAACTTTAATAAACTTTAGGTGTCCTAATTCACCATAAATAATTAGGTGGCGACTCCTTAAAATAAACAAAACATAGGAATCACCAATATGTTGTACTTCTAATTTTAACCCGATTAAAAAGGGGTATGACAATTGCTATAGATTGAAGTTGAAGGGATTGAAGGACATTGTGATACGCTCAAAAGCGGGAAGTAAGGTATGTAGAACTTCCATCCACATGTGGGAATCTCTACGTTCTTCCCCATGATCCGTTTCGTAAAATCTATGAAGTTCAAATCCTAGGGCATTAAACTCAACATATTGGTAGCCCGTAATTATGTATGTATGTACACGAATTCCGTATCTATGTTCGTTATTGTATTTCCTAATCTTCCATTACGGACATTAGGGATCCTAGCTTAATCCATGAATCATGAATTCTTCCTCATGTGTTCTCATTATGTTCATATGAAACTGCATGAGTTATTTTGCAAGTTATAAACATGTTTTCAAGTCAACTACAAATATATGATTATGAACTATTGTATTACTCATGAATCAAGAACATGTTTGCAAGACTATGACAAGTCATCTTATGAAACTATTTTACAAGTTATTTCATGAAACTATGTTTACAAGATTATTTCATGAAACCATGTTTACAAGTTATTTCATGAAACCATGTTTACAAGTTATTTCGTGAAATCATGATTACAAGACAAGTACAAGTAAATTCACGAAAGTCATGGGCTTCTTAGCCAACTATATTATGTTCATGTTTTTGGGAGTTGCACGAATTACCGAGAAGGCTCAGATAGCCTGAAACTATGTAGCCACCATAGGACAAGGATCGCTCCGCCCAGTTAGGACGATACCTTAATTTCACACTGAATGGTTCCATCAGGTACGTTATTACCTTATACCCTGGCAAGGTATAGGGGCTCTGCTGGTCCGGCGAGGTACCAGACTCCACGTATCCACGTGGTGATATCATGTGTCGGTTTATGAAATGCTCTCCCTACTTATCATGTTTTACTCATGTTATATATACATACGTACTCATGCTCATGTTCATGTCCAAGTTTTCAGTTTCAGTTCTTATCGTGTTATTCCATGTTCCATGTTGTTTCTTTCGGTTGCTTTACATACCAGTACATTCAATGTGCTGACGTCCCCTTTTATTGCCCGGGGGCCTGCATTTCACGATGCAGGTACTGATATACAGGATAACACAACTGCTCAGTAGGACAACATTCGTATCAGCTTATTGGTGAGCCCCATCTCATTCGGGGTTTAGTCAACTTTTGTTTTATGATTAATTATGCATATAAAGGTATGCTAGGGGTCTTGTCCCAGTAAGTATGTTTTCCAGTCAGACTCATGATAGAGGTTTCATAGACTAGACAAGTCAGTTATGTTATGTCAGACATTCGGAGTCGTATAGCCATTTTTGGCTCATTCATGTTATTTCCGCACTCATGTTTAAACAAGTGTTTTTATTAAGTATTATGACTTACTACGTTTTATAAAGGCTCATCATGCATTCACGTTATATTTCCGCTCATGTATGCCTCATGATAGTTCAGCAAGCCATGTGGTTCGCTCGGTCACATGCAGTCAGGCACCGAGTGCCGTGTTACGTCCAGGTCATGGTTCGGGGCGTGACAAACTTTAGAAAATATATACATAAAATACCTAGTTTTACGGAGAGACCATATGTTCACGTGCCCCAATTTTAGCACTTAAATTCGCCCCTGGATTCAAATATTTGAATATGCAACACTTTAGATTCCAGCAACGTAAATGGAATGCTAACTAAATCTTGGTTAATCTACTGATCAGTTATAAACGTTTTGCTCCATTATAATAGCTAATTCATTACACTTTGAACGGTTACAATTTTAAATGTAGAAAAATTAAATGGCCATACATGCATCATCTGCCAAGAAAGGCCAAAGGACTTAATAAAAGCTGAGCATCTCAACGGGTCCACAATTATGTTTTTCTAATTTAACTTCTTTTTTTTAAATTATGTTTTACGGAAAGGTCTTTGTGATTTACATCAGGGGTAAAATCGTAATCCAACTTTGGAGATAGGAGCTTCCCACTTTTAGTATAGTATGATTAACATTTTCTCCTCGTCTTCTAAGCAGCATCCAAGGAACATAACAAGATTTCTGTGCTGAAGTTTAGCAATGAGAAGGGCCTCAGTTTTGAATTCACCAATACCTTGCTGTGATTGAGTTGATAGCCTTTTCACAGCTATTTGCTTCCCATCTGGCAATTGATCCTAGACATTGCAAAGCAATAAATCACACCTTCGAAACACAAGTATGGAAAAGATATTAATTTAAACCAGTATGCTATCTGGTCATTTCAAGAGGGACTTATTTCCATTTTCTTTAGGCGTGAGCAGATTTTAGTGTTGCAGTTATTTAGATTGTCAATATATTTATTTATGTAGTAAAGAATACCTTAAAAACAGGCCCAAAACCTCCTTCTCCTAGTTTATTGTCAGTGGAAAAACTGTCTGTCGCAGCTTTCAAGTCATATGACTCAAAGAACTTCTGTTAGATGTCACTTTTCGTTTCTTGTCCCTTTCCTCTGGAAGTTCAGGTTTTGACAAGTTAGTTGCGGACTCAGAAAGTAACATTTCCCTGAACTTTATCTTTCTCAAAATCCCTGAAAAGGCAATATAAACACGAAGTCTATAGATGAAGCTTAACATCGGTGATTTTAGCTTATTATCTTATCCTGGACCATGATTGTGTTGACAGTGAGAAAATAGTTAGTTTCCTTTCCATGGCCAATTAAATCAAATCGCCATTTGATGACCTACTTCAGTCATGTTAGCAGGTTTGTTAGCAGGCATTGAAATAAGTTCATTGTGAAGAAAATGACAACCTTGAAAGCTAGATCATGAGGTGAGAATTTCTCTAGACCATATAAGGAGAAAACAGCCTATTCCCTCAACCAATGTAGGACACTTTAACATTCATAAAGCGCTGATATAGCTGTTGGAAATAAAAAGTACCTTTTTTCTTGAGCTTCCTTCTTTATAAAAAGTAACAGCATGTAGCACAGACAAAACTTGCTGAAGTAAAGAATGCCGCTAGCGCTACAAGTGGTGACTTTTTATTCCATAAGCAATAAGATAGATGGGATGAGGAGAAAAGGAACGTAATCTCAATTTCAAAGAAGCACATTAGAACAAGATGTAGTTTAGAAGAACCTAATCTCTGTTGGAGCTTTCAAAAAGTTTAATATTGAACTCTACTTGACGTGAATTATTGGGTAATCTTTTCAGATCAATCAGATCGTCATTCCATAATAAGCACTCTCCACCACTGCTGTAAGCATAAGCGTTGCATGAGCAATTAGATAAACATATATATTCACAGATCTGATCATTCCCCACTTGCATTGATTCAGATGACGCAGGAAGTTCTACATTTTGTATATGGACAAAACCTTCATTATTGCTTCCACACTGCGGTGGAGTTTTTCTCACACACCCACCAGAATAGTCATCAATATCCCAATCTAATTTAAACTTTGGTTCATAACCTTGTAAGCATTCACAGAGTGGACTGGCACTTATGTCACAAATTCCAAAAGCACCACAAACATTTACTACGTCACAATTATCAGTAGTTCCATAAAACACTAACTGCCAATTCTGATGGTCTTTAGACCCAGGGGCGGAAACACTCTCGGCAAAAAATTACAGTGTATATATAGGGTAAATTTTTTATGTTTATGTGTATATATTAACTTTTGAACACCCTGAATAAATTATATTTAGCTTTCTTTTTTCCGAATACCTTGAATGAAAATTTTGAATCCGTCACTGTTTAGACCAGAACCATCCCTTCATCAACCCGTTAAAGTCTAGGACAATTCGAGAAATAACAGATTCACCAAAGACATTGTAAGTAATATATTTACTATGCTCAGTTGGATTATAACTGAAGTTGGATAAATCCTGGTAATAATTTTTGTTGAGCTAGAATAGCAAACCCTCCTTCCTTCCAACGCCCAGAACTCCAACTTTCCAAGAGGTTACGTCGTACGACTAACTCACCATTTTGATTCGGATCTAATTGCAAAGAGTAGTTTCCTGTAGCCGGATCATTCAGATTCCTTCAAGAAGTAAGTTTCTTGACTGTGTTTGTAGTCTTATCATATCCAATCCTCGCACCAGGAAGCCACGTATCTGTAGGATAATCAAAGATCTGCCACTGTATTTCAATGTCGTTTGTCAAAACGAGATTTCCAGAATCAAGAAGTACTGCCCTATTGATATCTGCTGAAGCTGTGGATAAATTAGCGTCCCAAACTCTTTGTTTAAGTGCATCAAAGAGTTGTAGATTTCCATTGAAGCTCTATTGTCTAGATGAGAATTATTGAACGGAGGGCGAATGGGGCTGTCTCTAAAAACACCAATTAATGAAAAAAAAGTGGACCCACCATCTCCAAACTCATAAAAATAAATGTGAACTCCATATTAAAAAAATTAAGCAATATAAAAAATAAAAAATAAATAAAAAAGGTGAATCTCATATTAAAAAAACAAGTAATGTAAAAAAAAACGTGCACCCCATATTTAAAAATCAACCAATATTCATGTAATTCCCAAAATATCCCCATTAAGTCAATAATGGTGGATTCATTGTCACATGCGTATCAACCCATTAGTAGGAGCAAATGAAATTATTGTACAGCAAAAAACATGGACTCCATATTATTTATTTTCTTCAAAAGGTTAAGTAGTCAAACCATACAATTTCCTTTCTTTTCTTATATTAATTGTGTTTTGAACATAGTGTGTGTGTATATATATATATATATATATATGACCCCATATTATTGTTTTTCTTCAAAAGATTAAGTAGTCAAACCATACAATTTCCTTTCTTTTCTTATGTTAACCGTGTTTTGAACATAGTGTGTGTGTAGAGGTGTCAAAATGGGCTGGTCCAGCCCAACCCCACCCAGCCCTAAAGGGCCAAAGAATTAAATGGGCTAGGACAGGCTGGCCCTTTTAATTGAAGGGCCTGCAAAATAGCAGCCCAAACCAGCTCTAAGCGGGCCGCGAGCTAGGACGGGCCAGCCCTTTAAGTTTTTTCGTCTTCCGAAATAACATTTTCTAAGTAATTTTTGGTATAATTTGAACATGAAACTTTTGCAATATGAAATAGAATCTTCTACCACCCATTCTTGCGCAAATCCAAATCATAGAAGAAAAAATTCAAGAGAACAAATATAATTATTATTTTTAATCACTAATTCAGATCGTGTTCGAAAGAAACTAAACATAATATAAATTCTAAGACTAAAAAGTATTACTCTAGCTTCTAATTACTACTCAGTAGAAAGTATATTCTTTTTTCTCATTACTTTGTATCTTTATGTTTAATTTATTTATATATTTTTTTAAAATTAATTAATTTGTTATTTTTTTCTGGCCTCAAGGGCTGGCCTCAGCCCAACCCCTGAGGTCGGCTGGCCAAGAGAGGCTGAGCTTTTGAGCCTCACTTCTATATGGGCCAAGGAAATCTTAGCCCAACCCTACTTAAATAAAGGGTTGGGTTGGGCCGACCTTGCGGGTCAAGCCCATATTGATAGTTCTATGTGTGTGTATATATATATATATGCATAAAAACAGTGCAAACTTATGTATATTTGTTAGTAATATAAAAAATATATATATTATCACTACCCAAAGTGATAATACATTGTAATCCAAAGTGTTGGGCCCGTGAGCAGCACGGACATAAGCATGGGTTTACCCATGCTTCGTCGTCAGTCACTCTTTAAAAAAAATAAAAAAAAAATAAGATGGGCCCCATAACAAAAACACTAAGCAATATTTAAAAAAAAAAAAAAGGAAAAAAAGTAGACTCCACCATCTCCAAACTCATGTATAAAAAATAAAAATAAAAAGTGGACCTCATATTAAAAAAACAAGCAATATAAAAAAAAAAATAAAAAAAATGGATCCCATATTATTGTTTTTCTTCAAAAGGTTAAGTAGTCAAACCATACAATTTCCTTTCTTTTCTTATATTAGCTTGAGATCTAATCTAGATATTTAACTGTTGTATTTGCTATTCCGCCATGTCATTTATTTGTTATGTTTACTAAAATAAATATACTTAAAACATTTATATTTTAAAATAAGATAGAATTTAATTACTTTTTCATTTTTTCTTACTCTAATAAATGTGAAAAGAGATTAATGTCGTAAAAGAAAAAATAATATTAAATGGAGATCAAATAGTCAATAAGGTAAATTAGTCAAATTATAATTCTAATTGACATTTCCTTAAAAAGTCGTGCAAAAGACAACATGACAAGTAAAACGAGCTAAACCAAGAATATTTACCAAAAATTAAAAAATAGTAGTTCTTCGTTTAAATAGAAAATCAAATTTCTACTTTGTTTCATTTTAAACATGTAAAATTAATTTAATAATTTGATTTAGAATTATCCAAATCAAAATTTGATAAAAAATAATAAGTATCGTTTAGGTCCAATCTACATACATTAACAATAGAATATTTTACACTTTTAAATTAATCGAATTAAAATTCAAAGTATCAACTGATGCTTAAATATTACTATTGTTTTATCTCAAAGAGAGGAAAATAGTTTCCTTTTAAACAAGTTTTCTCTTTTAAAAAGTATTAATAATTTTTTGCAAACTTTGTATTTATAGCAAACATTAATATAATAAAGTTTTGGATACGGAGCATAAACTACAATGTTATATTAATCGTGTTTTGAACAATATATATATATATATATATTATTACTACCCAAACACAACTACATATACATAAATACACTATAATTCAAAGTGCGCACGGGCATACGTCATCTAGTTATTACTATATAGAAGAGCCATAAGAGGGCTGACCAGGGGCAAAATTGTAATTTCACTCAATCATAAAAGTATTCTGCCTCACCTGTCCAACGTCAATTTCGTACGCTTATAAAAAATCTAATTGCTACACGCGTGTATCAACACATTGGGAGGGGTACAATAAATCTAAAAAAGTGGACCCCGGTTTCTAGCTCACCTTCCAATTTTTATTTTTTGGGGCAAAATTTTCCAAAGGTTATCAAAAAAGTAAAGTTGTAAAAGTAGCACACAGACCATACAATTACTTTTCTTTTCTTAAACTAGCGTCAGATATAAATTAATTGTTCTATATTGCTGTTTCCTTGAAGTATCATCTTATTGGGCAAAGGTGCAAATATAGTCCTCAACTTTGTGATTTAGAGCAGATATATTCCTCATTATAAAAGTGATGTATATATACCCCTGCCGTTACAAAATGGTGCAAATATAGCCCTGCCGTTATAAAATTGTGCAAATATACCCTTTTCACTGACGGGATTTAAAAAAAAAATCATTTAGGTCATTTTTTAATTAACAAAATGCCACGTGACTTTAAAAAAAAAGTCTACCCATTTTTTTTAGTAGACATAATTTTCTAAAGCCACATAGTAATTTTTTTTGATGGGTCGGGTCTGGTTCGTTTAAAAAGATGGGTAGATTTCTTTTTTTATTTAAAGTCACGGAGATATTTCAAACGAACCATACCCGACACACAAGAAAAAAAAATTATCATGACTTTAGAAAAATATGTTTACTCAAAAAAATAGATAAACTTTTTTTAAAGTCACGTGGTAATTTTTTTAATTAAAAAGTAACCTAAATAATTTTTTTTTTAAATCCGATCAGCAAAAAGGGTATATTTGCACCACTTTGTTACGGCAGGGGTATATATACATCACTTTTGTAACGAGAGGTATATCTGCTCTAAATCGCAAAGTTGAGGGGCATATTTGCACCTTTGCCCCATTTTATTTATTATGTTTATGTAACACCTCGTGCATTCGGACTAAGATTTGACTCATAAGACAGGGATATAATGAACCCAATTTGAGTAGTGTATAAATGGAGTTTGAAACCCAATCAAGACATGAGAAGAGTCCTTGAGCAAAGGAAAGTCGGAAGTTACCCTACGGAGCGTGTTTTCAAGTGAGTTTGCACCACATCTCAATTAAAATGAGTATACGAAAAAATCTGTAAGTAATTTGGGAAAATTTCATTCTTGAAAGTTGTAGATATTTGAAATACATTTCCAACGGTATATTATGGAGGTCAAACAGACATCTGTACAAAAAGTTATGCCCGTTTTACTAAAACCGTGTTCTGCCGATTTACGGTGGAATATACGGGCCGTGAAAATTATACGGGCCGTATATTTAGACCGTAAAATTAGTCCAGAAAGTCCAAATCACTGTAATTGATTTACGGTGGGATATATGGTCCCTAAAACTTTTATGGGCCGTAAAGTAGGGCGTAAAATGGGTCCGACAGCAATTTTAAAACTTCGTTTTAAGGCTTTTTCACTTCATTCTTCACACCCCCAAGCCCTAGAACGACCTTCTATTCTCTCCCATCATCAAGAACACCAAGGTAAGCCTTCTAATCATTCCAAGTCAATTCTAATATATATCCTTGTAATCTAAACAAGAAATCATCATTCCTAACCTAGGGTTTTCAAGAAAACCCATCTCAAGGGTTCAAAATTCAAGATTTTAGAAATCTTCTTCAAAGTTAAAGTCTTTAATTCATGTTTGGAGCATTACCAGATATGTAGAGTTACTATCTACGTGTGGGAATATCATTGTTCTTCCCCACGCCTCATAATCCATCGATTATGATTCTTTACGAAAACTAGGGTTTCTATACCATGCTCATGATAACCCTAGGTCCATGTCCATGATTATATTATGTATGAATTGTTATAATTCCATCATTGAGTTCTTAATATTTCTTTATGATTATTAAGAATCTGTCTGTAATCTATGAAAAACCCATATATCTCATTTCATGAGTTCATGCATGCTAGTTTAAGATATATTATGCTATTTTCAAGAAAATACTATGTTTTACAAGTTCATACAAGCAAGTTATAATTCATGATATCCACGTACAAGCAAGTTATGATTCATGAAACCATGGGCAGCAAGTGCCACTTATTTTTACATGTTCATGTTTTTTGGGAGTTGCTTTAATTACCGAGAAGGCTTCAAACAGCCTAAAACTACGTAGCCACTGTAGGATGAGGATCGCTCCACCCATGCTTAGGACAATCTCTCATAATGACTGGATCCTTTCATAATATTATTAAATCTCATGTCCTTGGCAACGTATGAGTGTTCTGCTGGTAGGACGCAAGTACCAGACCATGTTGTTGGTTATATTTACTACTCTCCCTACTCACGATACTTTACACATGTTATATATGTATATGTACTCATGTTCATAATCATGTTTCAGCTCAGTTTTTGTTATGTTATTTTCATGTCCCATGTTATTTCATTCAGTTGCTTTACATACCAGTACATTGAATGTGCTGACGTCCTCTTTTATTGCCCGGAGGCCTGCATTTCACAATACAGGTACGGATTTACATGACGCCACATCTGCTCAGTAGGATTTGCACGTACCAGCTTATTGGTGAGCCCCATCTCATTCGGGGTTAAGGCATTGTCTTTCTTTATTTAGTTTTGCATCTAAAGGTATGCTGGGGCCTTGTCCCAACAAGTATGTTACGTGTTTCAGACTCATGTTAAAGGTTTCATAGACAAGACAAGTGTCATGCTAGACTTCAGAGTTGGTTAGCCGGTTTGGCTCATTTATGGTATTGTCCGCATTCATGACTTAACCAAGTACTTGTGTTTAATATTATGACTTATTATGTTTTACAAAAGCTCATCATGCACTTCAGTTTATAATTCCGCTCATGTATGCCTCATGATGATTCAGCAAGCCATGTGGTTCGCTCGGTCACATGCAGTCAGGTATCGAGTGCCGTGTTACGCCCAGGCCATGGTTCGGGGCGTGACAGTTTATTAGAAATAACCGATTTAAAATTTTTATTTAAAAAATAAAGATATAATTAATTATTTTTCCACATATGCACTTACATAAATGTGAAAAGAGATTAATATGATGAAAGAAAAAGTAATAATATTTAATAAATTGAGATCTAAAATTAAATAAGACTAATTTAATTAATTATTCTTTTAATTTATTTTTTTTTGAAAGAGTTCAAAAGACAAACATAACAAGCGAAATAACCACATGGAGCACTTGAAATTAAAGTAGATTAAGAGTGTTCACTAAAATTTTAAGATAGTAATTCTTCAGTTAAACATAAAATCAAATTTATGTTTAGTTTCACTCTAAACATCTGAAACTGATTTACATATTTGAACAGTTGATTTAATTTTTTAATTAGCCAAATCATATTTTGATTAGAAAAAGTATTCTTTAATCCAACTTATGTGTATTGACAAGAGAATATTTTATGCTTTTAAATTAATTAACTAAAAATTTAATTTATTATAGCAGATTGCTTATTTTATTTCAATATATTAATTAGTGTTAAATGTTTCTATTCTTTTGACTCAAATAAGAAAGGAAAATAGTTTCCTTTTAAGCAAGTTATCTCTTTTTTAAAAAAATATTAATAAATCCCATGAAAATATTATATGGAGGTATTTGAGTTTTCAAACTCTATATGCATAGCAAAAGTCAATAAATAAATTCTTGGATACAGAACATGAAGGGATATACAATTTATTGGCAATTAGAGATGTAAAAGAAGCTACACAGATAACTCTTTTAAAAGAAAAGATGGCAAAAATAACAAAATCATAATTGTAATTTGAGAAATTATATAACATATCAACATTGATAAAAGCAATGTTGGAAGACAAAAAACCTGGCCAAGTAATTAATTTGATATGTAAATTATATCGTAGACTTAGGAAACTTCGATTAAAAAAGAAATTCTAAGAAAGTTAAAAGAAAAATACACTTACTTGAGACTGTATGGATCTTTTCATTATATTGATGTAAATATATAAGTACTTATTAACTGTGTATCTGCTATGAAAAAAGAATCAAAATAAATATTTTATCATGCTAAAATTCGTTGAGATAAACTATGTGTTAAGCTTGATGTGATAGTGAGGTACGCTTCCTAATCCTAATTTCAACTTGTGAGCAATAAATTATAGAACTGTGTCAAAAGAATAACACACAATGACTCACAATTATTATATAAGATACATTCAATCTAATAAATAAATTATATCCAGGCAGATTGAATATTAGATTAATTTTTTACATAGTTCACATAATTGATACTAACAATACTAATATTTTTGGGCCTGGTCATTTTATTACCGTAGTTATGCTAAAGTTTTGGTTAGGGCCAATAGAATGTTGATTAAAATGCTATATAATTTTTTTGTGAATAGCTTTTAAAGTTTTAATATCTTCATTTTATTTTTTCTTAAATAGGCAAACTAATAACGTAAGGCTTTTTCTCTATACGAAATTTAAAATATTGGGCCCGTGAAATTATCTAGTCTGTATACGGGCAATTGGCGCGAATGCCCTTCAAATGCGCTGGTCTTTAATTTTTGCCCCTGTAATGCGTGGTTTTTAATATTTGCCCTTCTGAGCTAAAAGATAATAAGAAAAAGACGTTACTACTCCTACCCATAACATATAAAAACCTGAAAATCTGTAACGAACCCCAAACATCCAATTAAACCTATCCATCATTCCAACAACAAACCTTTCAATCGTTCCATCGTTCCAACATTTCACCGGAGAAATCTCCATTGATTTTGCTGCTACAACGTCGGAAAAGGTAAATACATAATATATAGCGTTTCAATTGAACGTAATTCAACTCAATTTGATGCTTTATTAAGTTTAGATTTGTTAATATTTGAAAATAACAACAAATCATCTTCTATGAACTAAACAACTGATATTCAGTTGAGATTCAACATTGCGAATCATAATTTTACTCAACAACATAGAATTGATCAAATTTATTGCTTTGTTCTGATTTTGATTAGTTTATATGTTCCATTTGATTAGTGTACAATACTTGAAATTACAGTAACTTCAGTTGACAAAAAATAATCAGGCAAAGTTCTGAACAAGTATACCGGAGGAGGCAGAAGTTCGCCTTGCAAAAGAACAAAGTATGCCGTTAGAGTCAAACTTTCATTTTCATAAGCAAAACATCAAGTATACAAGTGTTAAGAATTCGAAAAGTATGCCGGAGGAGCAGAAGTTTACTTTACAAAAGAACAAACTATGCTGTTAGAGGCAACTTTCATTTTCATAAGCAAAATAAAAAAGTACAAAAGTGTCAAGAATTAGACAAGTCTGCCGAAGGAGGCAGAAGTTCACTTTACAAAAGAACAAAGTATGCTGTTAGAGACAAACTTTCATTTTCATAAGCAAAACATCAAGTATACAAGTGTTAAGAACTAGAAAAGTATGCCGGAGGAGGCAGAAGTTCACTTTACAAAAGAACAAAGTATGCTGTTAGAGGCAAACTTTCATTTTCATAAGCAAAATAAAAAAGTACACAAGTGTTAAGAATTAGACAAGTCTGCCGGAGGAGGCAGAAGTTCACTTTACAAAAGAATAAAGTATGTTGTTAGAGGCAAACTTTCATTTTCATAAGCAAAACATCAAGTATACAAGTGTGAAGAACTAGAAAAGTATGCCGAAGGAGGTGGAAGTTCACTTTACAAAAGAACAAAGTATGCTGTTAGAGGCAACTTTCATTTTCATAAGCAAAATAAAAAAGTACACAAGTGTTAAGAATTAGACAAGTCTGCCGGAGGAGGCAGAAGTTCACTTTACAAAAGAACAAAGTATGCTGTTAGAGGCAAACTTTCATTTTCATGAGCAAAATAAAAATTTACGCAAGTGTTAAGAACTAGAACAGTATGCCAGAGGAGGCAGAAGTTCACTTTACAAAAGAACAAAGTATGTTGTTAGAGGCAAACTTTCATTTTCATAAGCAAAATAAAAAAGTACACAAGTGTTAAGAATTAGGCAAGTCTGCCGGAGGAGGCAGAAGTTCACTTTACAAAAAAACAAAGTATGCTGTTAGAGGCAAACTTTCATTTTCATGAGCAAAACAAAAATTTACGCAAGTGTTAAGAACTAGAAAAGTATGCCGGAGGAGGCAGAAGTTCACTTTACAAAAGAACAAAGTATGTTGTTAGAGGCAACTTTCATTTTCATAAGCAAAATAAAAAAGTACACAAGTGTTAAGAATTAGACAAGTCTGCCGGAGGAGGCAGAAGTTCACTTTACAAAAGAACAAAGTATGCTGTTAGAGGCAAACTTTTATTTTCATGAGCAAAACAAAAATTTACGCAAGTGTTAAGAACTAGAAAATTCAGTAAGTAAACTTCAAAGATTCAACAAAGAGAAAACCAAAATGCATATCAAAATCAACTAAAACATATTACGACATTCAAAAAACCAAAATATATACATGGGGAACGAAACTAAAGTTGAAAAAAATCATACAGACACTTTAACAAAACACTATAATTTTAAATAAAAAAGGATCAATTAAATATAAAAAAACGACGAAGACAAAGATATCAATTCAACAAACAACAATTTAACATAAAAACAAATATTGAAACGAGCAAAAGATCCAAATTCGTACCTAAATTTTAGAACAGATAAGACAGACACAAAACAGAGGAGGAACGAAGAAGCAAAAAAAGAAAAGAAAAGGACAAATGACGAAATAGAAAGGGTTTTAATGGGGTAAGGGTAATTTCGTCAAAAAACTTTCATTAAACAGGCGGCAGGAGCAAAAATTAAAGAAGGCATAAATGAGGGGCAAAATATAAAGACCAGCCCAAAAGAAGGGCACTCCGCACAAAAAAAAGTCTGTATACTAAATACCAATTAAGAGCTTATCAGAAGCACCTGGCCTGATGAAGCCCAATTCAAACTTCCCGTGTTTGGATACTAAAGTATCTCCTGCAGAAAAGGAAAGAATTTGTCCAGGCAACAAGGTGTCTGAACGAGTATTATTGCAGGCTAGCTAACTAAATGTAAACAAAAAAGCAAGAGAACTAAATCAACCATTCATTCCCGAATACTGTTTTGAAAAAGTATTGACAAGTCAAGGGAAGAGACGAATTCTCAAACATTCAAGTGTCCATAAATTGATATCAATGTGCTTATCTGATCAATCTCAGAAAAGAAGAAGAAGAAACAAAAAATAGTCTCTGAAAATTCTACCAAACCAGTAATACAACCAAAGTTTCTCAACTAATCAAACACCCTAGTCAAAATATTTGAAAATTCTACATAACGAAAATATGCAACAACACATAACGAAAATATGCAATTGATGAAAATGACATCAAACTGCAGTAGTGCAATCCTTCCACTAAAAAATAGTAACTTTGACGAACTAATAATCCACTCATTCCCACTGGATGCCGCTGCATTGAAAGTCCAAAACAGCTGGAAATCCATGTCTCGCATTTCCTGCACAGAGTGACTTGTAAAACTTCTGTTTTACTCTATTCCAAAGGAGTTCCTGTTTCTAAATTGATCTTAGTCCAGAATTTTACATGTTGTACTGATTCTTAAATTGAAATATCTCTACTTTAATAATTAATTCTTGGGAGATTTGAGTAAAATGAAACGGGAAAGAAGTAAAATGAATGACTTACTCCTGAAGCTCTTGGCATAAAACTACATGCCTAAAAATGGTGGATATTGTGTGGGTTAACTAGCACAGGATTTATCGAGGAGTGGCCAAGCCTATACATCCTTGAGGCAAAAGCAAAGAGAGTTTTCCACAATAGTACAAAGAATCCCAATTAGTTCTCAATCCTACAAGAGCAATGATCTCCCAGACCTACAAGGACAATATTTTTTCCAAACCTACAAGAACAATAGGTTTCCCAAACAACCTACAAAAAAGTAACTGTATGATATAATTAGGATTCATAAAATTCAAGATAAAAACAACAGATACTGTGCTACTATTAGCTAATTAAGTTACATTGTGGAATAACACAACAATTAGTTTTATTAAAACATCACTTGACAAGAAAATTTTAGATCTCAAAGTCCATTCCCCTGATTATTTCAAATGTGATCAGTCAATTTAATCAACTAGTATGTCTTAATTTATATTAGTTGGTATTGGGTTATAATTCTTTGTAACATTCATCAAAGTGACGGTCCACCTTGGTTATCAAATTATCTCAAGGTCACCCAACTATTGATCTTTCATTTTTTTCCTCAGTCCACATGGCGATAGGACTCGAACCAATCCAAACACATAACTCAAATTAACCCTTAATAACCCTATTCTCTCTTAATTAAAATAGAGTTTCACTCTCTTTAGAAAAAAAATTGGCCTATCGTTTTGTTAAAATTGTGTCGTCTTCTTTAAATATTTATTATGACTTACATAAATTAATTTTTTAGTTTTATTAATTTTATTTAAGTGAACAATAAAGGTGAGATAGGACCAAAGCAAAGAGCTTGAGGGACAAATATTTTATATTAACTAATAGTTTGAAAAAAATATTTTTTTGGTAAATATATCTTTTCAAAGAAAAGTTTTTTCCTATTACTGCTCTTGTTTTCAAGAAGTTATGAACTTCATTGGACTTCGCCTTAGAGAAGAAAAAAGAAGATGACATGATTTTAATAAAATGATGGGTTAATTATTTTCAGAGAGAGTGAAACTCAATTATGAGGGAATATAGTTAATAAGGGTTAAGGGTTTGAGTTGGGTCGGCTTTTATTGGCTTATTGTCATGTGGATTGAGAAAAAAAAAGTCCATGTGGACTAAATTAAATGTCATATCATATTTTGTTGGTCAAATATAATTGGGTAAGAAATTAGAAATAATATATATATATATATATATATATATATATATATATATATATATATATATATATATATATATATAACTCAGGTAAAGAATAAAATAGGAACTTTAAAAAATAAGTAAGTAGTGGGTGGGGGAGGGGTGGGTGGTGTGAGGTGGGTGATTGTGAGATGAGAGTGGGGGTAGTGGGTAGTAGGGTGGGGGTGAGTGGTTGTGGGGGTGGGATTGGGTGGTGGTGAGGGGTAGTGGGTAGGGGTGGTGGAGGGGTGGGTAGTGTGGGATGAGGGTGGGGGTGAGTTGTTGTGGGGTGGGGTTAGGCGGTGGTGAGGGGTAGTGGGTGGTGGTTAGGGTGGTGGGGGTGGGTGGCAAAGGAGTGGGGTAGTTGAGGGTGGGGGTGGGTGGTAGGGCGGGGGTGGGGTTCGGGTGAGTGGCGGGGTGTGGGTGGGGGTGAGTGGTAACGTGCGGCAGGGGTGGGGGTGGGGGTGGGGTGGATGATGGAGGGTATAATTGAGAAATAAAATACGTAATCATGGAAAAACCATCAAATCCGTGGTTTCAAAAATTAGGACTTTTCATGGTTATATAACTATGGAATGAACCACGAGTTTACAACACCATACCACATAATTTTAGGAACAATGGAAACAAACATGGTTTCCTAGAAAACCATACATTAATGAACCACGGGAAACCACCATCCAAACTGGGGGTTAGAGTCGATAAGTTCAAAGCAAACATATTTATCCAAATCTTTTAACTTTTTCATCTATAACTATAGTTCAAGCAGGAACGGATCCAACACATTGTGTGAGGTACTTAGTAGCTTTTGCTTAAACTCTATATATGTATTGGAATATTCACTAAATATCTCTAAAGATTTACCTGCAAAATCCAATTAATTATTATCCTATATTTACTTGAAGTCGTTGTAAGAATTCATAAACTTCAAACCATTGATGCGCCTCTAAATTCAAGTAGAAGATGGTAATCGTACTGGCAAAGATTATTGGTAATATAGATCCATCCATAATCATATACTTGCATAATATCTCGTGTACAGCTTGTAACACGTACGATTGAAGAAAGAAATTAAATAACATATTGGTAGTCGGTAGACTGATAGCGATGCAAGTATTAAATCATTAGTCAAAAGATTTGAACTTTCAATTTCAAAAGCTTCACAACACATAACCACTGATTCAATTCATTTTTTCATCCCATACATTAATTATACTATGACAATTTTGTTAGGTTCATTTAATAATGCTTGTAAAAATGAAGACCGCATAAATATTGATATGAGTAAATATCACAGAAAATGATACAAACGGTATATATCTTATGTTTGGGATAGGTCTATAATGCTCCTTCAAATATACCCCTATGTAACTTGGTAACTTAAATTTATCAAAAGTCAGCATTCTTTTTTGTCACGTCCGATAATTAATAATCTTTAATTGTTAGATTAACATAAACCGTGAAAAAGAAATGATTTGATGGACTCGCATTTAATTTGGAGGTGCAATTTTAGAGTTTCAGTTATTTTAGATCCATCTTTGGTGCAGTTTTTGCTATTTTCAGTGGCATCTAGTGCAACTTTTGTTGTTATGATTTTGGGACATGATGGAACTTTCCTAGTATTTCTTTTTAAATGTTTTTTCACTGTTCTCATTAAATTTAAGTTACTTAAAAGATAAGGTTTGTTAATTATTTGATGGAAATCAAAAATGCATATTTTTGGCAGACTTAAGGATTGCTCAAGAGTATATTTAAGGGACTATTTTAACCTGCCCAAACATAAGGTATTGATTTTAATTTCGTCGTAAACATCAGATCTTTGTCATTTCCCATTTTGGTTTTGATGCAAAGGAAGATTTTTCCTCCAATGGTGTACGCCTTAGTTATTCTAGCCTAAGTTTTACTTGTATAAAAAAGGTTCAATTAAAATCTTTCCGAAAATTTAAAGGATAAAAGTGCATGAGATTAACTATACACAAACAAAACTAGAATAATGTAATAACACGGGGATCAAAACTCTTCAACCGTGTAATATATCTACTTGGATTCACGAGTCTCCCAAGTTAGCAATTAATTATACACACACAAAGTCCAACAAGTTAGTATGAAAGTGAACTCAAGAGAGTAATAATCTTAATCTAATAATTTGACTTAAGTATATGGGGTCCCTATCCATCTAACAGCAGTGCCAAAATTTAATGTCTTTAATTCTATTTGGTCTAGAGTTTAAACTGTGAACAAACTAAACAGAGAAGATTCACTGTTAGAAGCTATGTGTCAGAAGAAAGAGTTCTTGATAGTATTTGTTGCATTTCTTGTCCCATTTTGCAGTTCCATAGATACCATTTCCTTCAACCATTCTCTTAAAGATGGAGATTTGTTAGTCTCTTCTGGTAAATCCTTTGCTTTGGGTTTCTTTGGGAATTCTCCTGGTAAACGTTACGTCGGAGTTTGGTACAACAATGTTCCTGAACTAACTGTTGTTTGGGTTGCCAACAGAGACAACCCCATCAATGGCACATCTGGAATTCTCACCATCGACTCAACTGGAAATCTTGTTATACTCGACGCGAAAACACAAGTTTCAGCCTGGAGAACAAATGTTTCTTCAGCTACGAAACGAGCAGACTCGTACAGTGGTAAGCTGTTCAATTCAGGGAATTTCGTGTTGTTTCAAGACTCGAAAATGGATGTTATTGGATGGCAGAGCTTTGATTATCCTACCAATACTCTGCTTCCTTCAATGAAATATGGTATAGACAAGAGAACAGGTTTGAACCGGTTTCTAACATCATGGAAATCGCTGAACGATCCAGGCACTGGAGAGTATCGTTACACGATGGAGCTCAATGGGACACCTCAAGTTTTCTTGTACAAGAACTCTAGCAGGATATGGCGGACTGGATCCTGGACGGGTCATGGTTGGAGTGGTGTACCAGAAATGAGCCCAAATTTCATCTTCAGCCTCACTTATGTGGACAATGATACCGAGGTTTCCTTGACATATGGGATACATGACCCTTCAATAATCTCAAGAATGGTCCTGAATGAATCTGGGATCGTGAACCGGGTAACCTGGCAAGAGGGTGAGCAAAAGTGGGTGCAATTTTGGTCTGCCCCTAAGGATCCTTGTGACAATTATGAACATTGTGGAACATTTAGCAACTGCAATCTGTTCAATTTAGGTGAATTTGAATGCAGTTGTCTTCCAGGGTACGAGCCGAAGCTAAGCCGACAATGGTACTTGAGAGATGGCTCCCATGGATGCATGAGGAAGAAAGATGAAAAGGTGTGCAATAGTGGTGAAGGGTTTTACAAGTTGAGTCATGTCAAAATCCCGGATATGGGCACAGCTCAGATGAACAAGAGCATGGGACTCAAGGAATGCGAACAGTTCTGCCTGAATAACTGCTCCTGCACAGGCTATGCAAGTGCCAATATTAGTGCAGGAGGAAGTGGATGCATCACTTGGTATGGTGACTTGAGAGACATAAAGCAATTTACTGATGGGGGCCAAGATTTCTATATCAGAGTTTCTGCATCTGATTTAGGTAAGGACTTTAACTTATATATTTGTGTAAGGATTTAGGTAATCACGAAGAAGAAATATGCAAGTTGATCATTTTGGTTAGTAGTTGTACACAGTATCTAACCCTGGTGTTCACTCGGTGCTCATTTTTGTTCTGCTCAGCTCAATTTTCCAGGAATTCAAATAGCCGTCATAGGAAAAGAGAGATGGGGATTCTAGTAGGGTCTGCTGCAGCAATAATTCTTGCATTCTCATCGGCATGTTGTTTGGTGATCAAAAAAAGGAGAAATGGTAAGGATATAACTATTCCTTATCATGCTTTCGTCGAATATTTTCAGTATAATGGTGAAGCACCTAGAGAGAACTTAGATCTCTCTACTAACTTGCTATATTGTGCTGCAAAAACCACACAACTACAAATTTCATTTGATCCTAACTGACCGGTGTTTGCTGATGTACAGATAAGAAGAGAAGTAAAAGTTTAGCATCCTTTGAGGGCATGGATGAAAGTGAAGCAGCAGACATCTCAATCTTTGATCTAAGCGCAATAATTGATGCCACTGAGAATTTTTCCGATGCTAACAAACTTGGTACAGGAGGATTTGGTAGCGTATACAAGGTAACAACTCCCAGACTCAATTGAATTCCTTGCGATCAACGCGGTCTTTATAGGAGGCTGCAATTAGGTCTAATAATTGTTGTACCAAGCTAAGTTTACGAAATTTCATTAAAAAAAAAGTATTAGTTTATCAGATGATAATCTGGTTTCACTATCAGGGTAACCTGAAAGATGGACAAGTAATAGCTGTCAAAAGACTTTCAAAAACTTCCGGGCAAGGAACTGAAGAGTTCAAGAATGAAGTCACACTAATTGCAAAACTTCAGCACAGAAATCTTGTGAGGCTTTTAGGTTGTTGCGTTCAACAAGGAGAGAAGATGTTGGTTTATGAATACTTGCCAAACAAATCCTTGGACAGTTTTATTTTTGGTAAGAAACATTAGGATTTCCTTAATAGACCTAAGTGTGTTCCTTATAGATTATATTGCTTATGCACGAACTTTCAAACTGTGGTCCAGATAAAACAAAGGGGTCTTTGTTGGACTGGGGAAAAAGGTTTGAAATCATCCTTGGGATTGCGCGAGGAATGTTATACCTTCACCAAGACTCTAGATTAAGAATTATTCATAGGGATCTAAAAGCAAGCAATGTTTTACTCGATGCCTCCATGCAACCAAAAATATCAGACTTTGGAATGGCCAGAATTTTTGGAGGTGACCAAATTGAAGCAAACACAAATCGAGTTGTTGGAACATAGTAAGTGTATCAAGTTTTGTGTTAAATATATATGAATTCTGTCAGACACGTGCATGTGATCTTTAAATTATAAATCTTGATATTTCTTATCTATTGTAGTGGTTATATGTCGCCTGAATATGCGATGGTAGGGCACTTTTCAGCAAAGTCTGATGTTTTCAGTTTCGGGGTTTTGTGTTTGGAGATTATCACTGGCAAAAAGAACAACAGTCGTTATGATCAGGAGCAATCTCAACATTTAGTTGGATATGTAAGTACAGACAAATATATGCTGTTAAAATCAAGAAATCACCTTTATTACCTTACAGTTACAGTTGCCTTAGACATCAAACTGTGCCAGAGATGGAAGTACTGTAAATGATAATTTCAAAACAATTCACTTTTTGGTTCATAAAGTGCCAAATAGAAAGAAGATTGAGTAATTCAGAATTTATATTTTTGGTGTTATAGTTTCTCTTACAGAGCAGGAAATGTTGATTTTGGTGCATTGGGTTGTTTCTGTTTCAGGTTTGGGATTCTTGGAAGGATGAAAAAGCTTTAGAAGTTGTTGATCCATTGTTAGTTGACTCATATGAAGCTTGTGAAGTTTTGAGATGCATCCACATTGGCCTTTTGTGTGTACAATCATTTGCAAACGACAGACCGACTATGTCAGAATTGGTCTTCATGCTGTGCAACGAAACAAATCTTCCTTTCCCTAAGGAACCAGGCTTTGTATTCAGATCAGAGAGTCACTGTTCAGTTAAAAACTCTTCATCAGCAAGTATAGGAACATCTGTTAACGAAATGTCTATTAGCACAGTTCATGGTCGCTAGAGCTTATGCTAAGTGTTCAATACCTATTTTAATAGAAATACAGTATTCCTTTGTCTGTACTATGCTATTCTTTTTGAGTTTCATATTTACAATTAGTTGAGATTCATTGGTGATTACACAACATTTAGCATGCTAGTACATTCTTGATTGAGACTAGTGGGGTTGGGCTCTAATAGCACTGGGACCCAAAACTTTGACTTCTGATTCCCCATGTTACAGACATAACGTTAGGTGGGTAGAAAAGGATTGGTAGGGAAGAACCATAAATGCAGAGGATTTCTACTTTATCTGTAAATGAAATGGTGCCCTTTGTACTAATCTTCCTTCATATAAAGCAGTTCGGCTCTTTAACGGAAAAAATGTGCGCTTTTTTTTTAATAAAGCCTGTTAATGAAATATGGTGTAGCATTACTCATTTATGGATGATACTAATAAAACCAGACATGGTTTATGGCCAAGGTTTTGCATGATCAAAACTAACGTAGGGTGAGCATTTTACTTTACAATGGAACAGCGTTAGCCGCATAGGGTGTAAGCTGTACGAGTTTATTATTATTCTTTTTTTATGACAAGAGCACCCACAACCACTACCCTTTGGGTGCGCATAGTTTAACCCCGCTCCTGTGCAATAGCTAACAAACCACACAGGAGAGATAACCCGCACTAGGCAAGCCCCGTGCGACGAGCTCGACTTAGAAGGCAAATCTCCTGTTATCGTAGGCAGGGGATTTCGAACTTAAGACCTCCATTATGGAAGCCCCATGCTTAACCAACTGAGCCATTATTCCTTTATAATTAAAATATAAAATGTATGCAATCAGTATAGAAAAAATACATCAAAATTTGTAAAAATTCAAGGACAAAATATGTGCAATAGTAGTTTGCACAATCTGGATTTTTATTTTACATAATACTATTCTGTGTTACCTGAAGTTTAAGAACAACCACATATTATATATCTTATAACCAAATACTTGAAAAAAATTAAGGAGATGACATACAACACAGCAATACTAGGTTTTAAGCTTTTCAGATGATTTGCTCTTGCTTGCTAGGGGTGAGGTTGATTCTGTTAAGAAGTTGCATGATTGCTTCCTCCTTTTTTCTACTGCATCTGGGTTACCAAGTAATCTGTCAAAAAGTTCTGCTTATTTTGGAGTAGAAGTCAATTCCAGAACTGAAATCTTGCAGATACTTGGCTATTCTTATGGAGAGCTTCTTTTATAATAATTACGGATCTCTTTAGATACAAAGAAGTTAACCATGATACTATGGAAGGAGGTCATCTCTGCAAAGTATGGTATGGAGAATAGCTGGATGACATATGTGGTGACAATACCATATGGTTGTAGTGTATGGAGAACAATCAGAAATCTATGGCCTTTAGTCATAAACAGATCCAGTTTCAAAGTTGGCAATGGCCTGAAAGTTTCCTTCTGGGATGACAAGTGGATTGGTCATGAACCTCTAAAGCTACTCTATCCAGGTCTATACACATTATGCCTTCAACAACAAGCTACAGTTGCTGAATTATGGACAGGACAAGGTTGGAATTTACACCTCAGAAGACATTTAAATGACTGGGAAATGGAAAGAATAGCGGCCTTCTACTCCACAGTTGATCAATTCAATAATTTAACAGGAGAAAGAGATACTATGGTTTGGAAGATAGACAACAAAGGTTTGTTCACTGTAAATTCTGCTTACAGAGACCTGAACACATCAAACAACCAGGAGGTAGGATGGCCATGGAAGATGATATGGAAAACTAAAATATCTTACAAGGTAAATTGTTTTTCCTGGCTATTGGCAAAGGAAGTAGTGTTGACTCATGAGAATTTAAACAAGAGGGGGTTCCAATTGTGCTCTAGATGCTATTTATGTGGGGAACAAGCAGAGACAATCAACCATATTTTTTTACACTGCAAATGGGCAGATCAGTTATGGAAGATATTCATCAGTCTGAGGAAGATCAGGTGGCTGAAACCAGGGAGCATTAAAGGAGTTCTCAGCTGCTGGAACAGAGATGGCAATGCTGCAAGACAGGAAGAGAGATAGAAAATTGTCCCAGCATGTATTTGGTGGACAATATGGAAAGAAAGAAATCAGAGATGTTTTGAGGGCAAACAAAGTGACCTACAGAAGTTTAAAATGAATTGTTTAGCTCTATACTATTTTTGGTGTAAACAGGAAGTTTTAGGTCAAACTAAAGATATTTTTGATGTTTTAGATTACTTGTAAGGAAGAATATAGATAGGAGATCAAGCTGTAAGGTGTAACATTTTGAAAGGGGGACTACATTCTTTTTGATGTAGTATACCTGTGGATATATAGTTAACTGTTACCATTATCAAAAAAAAAAAAAAAAAAGAAGTTAAACATGATACAGTGGCAACCCCTTATTGAGAAAATAGTAGCTAAAATATCCTCTTGGACTACTTAAGTTGACTTATGCTGAATTTATGTATGCAGTATGGAGTGAGAAAAACTACAGAGTCTTTGAAGGTGTAGCAAGAGACAATACAAGCCCTGCCAGGGAAGTTGTTTGCATATTCAATATCACAGTCACTATTGATCTGAGATACCTGTTACAAAAGCTTACATTTAGTTTTGGTAGCTCTTTACTTTGACTGTTTGATGCCATATTCAGGAGCTAAGTTAATAGCTTTATGTAGGACATAGAGATGTTTTTGCATTGTGAATAGCCAGCTGAGTATAGCTGTGCTATGTGCTGTAATTTCTTCACTGGGTGATTAATGAAAATGTTTTAATTACCAAAAAATGATGTGGAAACATTCTGCTAGCGGTGTTCCTTCCCTGCCCGTAACATTTCTGAAAATAACTTCTAGAAATGTGGAGACACAAGTTCACGCAACTACGCATTTAGAAATTATAGTGTTGGTTTGAGCAGTTAATGCAAGCTCATTGACGTTGAAGCGTTTAATATTTGCCACAGTTCATGTTTTCTTTAGCGGAGTCTACTCTCAGCTGATCAATACTCTAAAAGCAACAAAGACTAAACCTGCTAGCTACAACAAACAAATTTTCAAATTTTTATTGATTTAGAGGATAGTAATTTGGTTGTGGAGTTTTGTCACTTAATGAGGTATTTAACTATTATTAGTCTGTTATGTTGTTTTCCGAAAAATTATGGATGCAAAATTACAAACATGCAAGTATGCTTTTGAAGCATTTGCTTATAGATTTTTACTGTTTCATGATAAGATCACTAGATAGATATGTACTATCAAATACGTATAATTAAGAATAATATTATGATCATGAGATAAGAACACTGTTGTCTCAATCTTTCTGTGATGAGTAGTTGTCAAAGTAAGATCAACTAGTCTACTGAATTCTATTATAATTTAATGCATTCAATCATAGAATCGACCTATACTTTAGGAAGTAGTGACAACTAGATATATTTGATCACCGGATAACAGAAATACATAAACTCATGAGACAATTAACGAACATCAGGTGCTGTAATTGTCACCTCGTTGATTGAAGATGTTGTTGTTTCTGTGGTACCCGAGTCTGAGTTAGGGGTAATCAATGACTGCTTCGGGGAGGGCATTGTTGCTTCATTACTTAGCATGAACAGAATCGACGACATGGTTGGTCTCTCCGCCGCATTGACTTGCAAACACAATAGTCCTACTTGAATAAAGCGTAGTGCTTCCTCAGTGGGACAAGAATCAACTATTGATGGATCTCACAGCTCAAAGGCCTTGCCATCAGTCCACAGCTCCCTGGCCTGAAAAAAACAGTTCATTGAAATGAAAAAGTTTGATTCTAATCAAAGATATATTCGAATGTTTGCATTTTATAACTTACCCGTCGTATCAAATTTGGAGGGGAATCACTATTATAAGAGGCTCTGTTCTTTTTTCCACTAATGACCTCCAATAACATGACTCCAAAGCTAAAGACATCAGATTTTACTGAGAAGAGACCTGCTAGAGCATATTCAGGTGACATATAGGCACTGCATAGAGAAGGGGCTATAATGAGTACACAAAGTATTGGTAAATGGTAAGGATGTGATGGAAAAATTCTTTTAGTATTTGCTTGCTTACTATGTTCCGACAACTCGAAGAGTCTTAGCTTCACTTTGGTTTCCACTAAATATTCTAGCAGTACCAAAATCAGATATCTTGGGGTTCATATCTTCATCTAAAAGAATGTTGCTGGCTTTCAGATCACGATGTATTATTCTTAATCTTGAGTCTTGATGAAGATAGAGTATCCCTCTAGCTATTCCAATAATGATTTCATGCCGCTTTTTCCAGTCAAGCAACGACTTCCTGCTCTCGTCTAAGTTGTTCATATCAAATTTATCAAGTAAGTAGTATTTAGGAGGAAAGGGTTAACACAAAATCAGATAAAAAGTTATCATACCGAATATAAAATAGTCTAGACTTTTGTTTGGCATATATTCATAGATTAACATTTTCTCCTCGTCTTCTACACAGCATCCAAGGAACCTAACAAGATTTCTGTGTTGAAGTTTAGCAATGAGAAGGGCCTCAGTTTTGAATTCACCAATACCTTGCTGTGATTGAGTTGATAGCCTTTTCAGAGCTATTTGCTTCCAATCTGGCAATTGACCCTAGAAGTTGCTTTATCACACCTTCGAAACACAAGTATGGCAAAGTTATTATTTTAAACCAGTATGCTATCTGGTCGTTTCAAGAGGGACTTATTTGCATTTTTTTTATGCTTGAGCAGATTTTAGTGTTGCAGTTATTCAGGTTGTCAATATATTTTCTTATGTACTAAACAATACCTTAAAAACAGGCCCAAAACCACCTTCTCCTAGTTTATTGCCAGTGGAAAAATTGTCTGTCGCAGCTTTCAAGTCATATAATTCAAAGAACTTCAGCTCGATGTCACTTCTCGTTTCTTTTCCCTTTCCACTGGAAGTTCCAGGTTTTGACAAGTTAGTTGCTGACTCAGAAAGTAACATTTCCCTGAACTTTATCTTTCTCGTAATCCCTGAAAAGGCAATATAAACAGGAAGTCTATAGATGAAGCTTAACATCGGTGATTTTAGCTTATTATCTTATCCATGGACCATGATTGTATTGACAGTGAGAAGATAGTTAGTTTCCTTTCCAGTGCCAATTAAAACGAATCATCATTTGATGACCTACTTTGGCCCTGTTAGTTAGAATTGAAACTTATGTCAGACAATCTGCTACTAGTAAGAATTAGAATGTCACGTGAAGACTGCCCGGGCTCCAGTAGTTTATTAATGAATCCAGAAGGACTAGGTTCATTAACAGGCATTGACAACCTTGAAAGCTAGATCATGAGGTGAGAATTTCTCTAGACCATATAAAGAGAAAACAGCCTATTCCGCCAACCAATGTAGGACAGTTTTAACATTCATAAAGCGCTGATATAGCTGTTGGGAAAAAAAAGTACCTTTTTTCTTGAGCGTTCTTCTCCATAAAAAGTAACAGCATGTAGCACAGACAAAACTTGCTGAAGTGATGGATGCTACTAGCGCTACAAGTGGTGACTTTTTATTCCCTAAGCAATAAGATATATGGGAAGAGGAGAAAAGGAACATAGTCTCAGTTTTAAGAAAGCGCATTAGAACAAGATGTATTTTAGAAGCACCTAACCTCTGTTGGAGCGTCAAAAAGTTTAATGTTGAACTCTACTTGACGTGAATTATTAGGTAAACTTTTCAGTTCTAACAGATCGTCATTCCATAATAAGCACTCTCCACCACTGCTGTAAGCATACGCATTGCATGAGCAATTAGATAAACATATACATTCACAAATCTGATCATTTCCCACTTGCATTGATTCAGACGACGCAGGAAGTTCTACATTTTGTATATGGGCAAAACCTTCATTATTGCTTCCACATTGCAGTGGAGTTTTTCTCACACACCCACCAGAATAGTCATTATTATCCCAATCTAATTTAAACTTTGGTTCGTAACCTTGTAAGCATCCACATGGAGGACCGACATTTATGTCACAAATTCCAAAAGCACCACAACGATTTACTCCGTCACAAGCATCACTAGGTCCAGAAAACATTATTAACCAACCCTAATTAGACCAGCGCCATCCTTTCATACTCCCGTTAAAGTCGAAAAATAACAGATTCACCAGAGACAGTGAAAGTAACATATTTACCATGCTCAGTTGGATTATAACTGAAGTTGTAATAGTGTTGTTGACCTAGAATAGACCCTTCTTCCTTCAAACGCACAGACCACCATCTTTCCCGGAGGTTACGTCGTATGACTAAGTCACGATCTTGATTCGAGTCTAATTGCAAAGAGTAGTTTCCTGTAGCCGTATCATTCAGATTCCTCCAAGAAGTAAGTTTCTGGACTGTGTTTTTAGTCTTATCATATCCAATCCTTGCACCCGGAAGCCACGTGTCTGTAGGGTAATCAAAGCTCTGCCACTGTATTTCAACGCTGTTTGTCAAAACGAGATTTCCAGAATCAAGAAGTACTGCCCTATTGATATCTGCTGAAGCTGTGGATAAATTAGTGTCCCAAACTCTTTGTTTAAGTGCATCAAAGAGTTGTAGATTTCCATTGGACAGCTCTAGATGAGAATTATTGAACGGAGGGCGAATGGGGTTGTCCCTATTTGCTATCCAGACCACGGCTTTATCCTTTATGTTTGAATACCATATACCGATAAAGAGCTTATCAGAAGCACCAGGACTGAAGAAACCCAATTCAAACTTCCCTAGTTTGGATACTAAAGTATCTCCTGTAGAAAAGGAAAGGGATTGGCCAGGCAACAAGGTGTCTGAATGAGTATTCTTGCAGCTAACTAAATGGAAACAAGAAAGCAAGAGAACTAAATCAACCAACAATATCTTCATTCCCAAATACCTGTTTTGAGAAAGTATAGACAAGTCCATAAATTGATATCAATGTGGTTATCTGTTCATCTCAGAGACGAAGAAGGAAAAATGGTCAGTCTTTGAACATTCCGACCAATAAACAACCAAAGTTCCCCAACTAATCAAACACCCTAGTCAAAATATTTGAAAAGTCTACATAACGAAAATATCCAATTGATGAATGTCACGCCCCATTTTAACCGGGTAGATTTAGGAGTATGACGTATTGGTGATTCCTATTTATTTTGTTTTAAGGAGTCGCCACCTAATTAATTTAACGGTGAATTAGAACACCTAGAGATTAATTAAGGCAAAGTTAAAACTAAACCTCAATTAATAGTCTGCTTAACCAGTGTGATTCTAGGTAAGGGCTCTATATTATCCTAAAGGGAAGGGGTTAGGCATCCTTTAGAATCCGTTAACTTACGATTATCCGGCCAAACTTAGGTTAATTAATTGAAGTTAAAGATGTAGCATTTAAATTTTAAGAAGTGGACTTGTAATGCTGCTAATGTTGCAAAACAAAAATATGAACTGCTTAAAATAAGACTTATACATATTGCTAAGGCTTTAAATAAGAAGGTTATTAAAATAAGACTAATACTTTGTATAAAAGAAAATTTTAAAATACTATTTGAATAAAATTTATAATAGTTGCTAATAGTTTTAAAGGAAGTAGCATAATAAAAATGAAGTTTACAAAGTATGATAACTTACATATAAGTAGAAGAAGATGCAGATTTATGCAATGTTTTAATAAATATTTAAAAGACTAAGCAATGAGGTATTAATTGACTTTGAGTTTTTAGAAGTGTGAAAAAAATACAAAATAGCTAATATATTTCCTTTATCCATTTTTTATTATCTTTATCAACTATGCTTAATGAAGAATATGCGTGATTTTGACTCAAAAACTTGAAGAGTTATAAAAAATGTGTTTGAATTTATGTTTGCATATTAATGATGTTTTGAAATTTCTAGAATAGTAAGAATAAAATACGATTCTCTTAACTCGAAATATAAAATCATGCCATTTTGCAAATCAAAGAAATGAAACCAGAAAAGAAGAGAATAATCTTATGGGATTAATTGTTAATCTTCCTTAAACTAACTACCCATTACTAGAACTAAACCTACTGATTAATTATGATTTATCTAAACTAATAAAAACAAAACAAACAAAGAGTTAGTTACATAATACAAATTAAATGCACAAAATAAATAGAGGAGTAGATATTTTAAATGGGCTCAGCCCATTTTCGGACTGCTGCTGTGTGGGCTTTGGCCCAGAAAATTTTATGTTTTTCTATTTTTCTTTGCTGCGAATGGGCTGGACACGGAGGAGATTTCGTTGGGCTCTTAGCCCGACACCGAATGTGGAAGAGGAACGAATCCCTCGGACTCGTATGTGATGGTCATGCATAAAATGAAAAGGAAAGGATTAGTATCTAATCAATGGATAAAGTTAAACATGTAGAATATAAAATCAAAAACAAATTGGTAAGATTGTGTATATTCTATGTATATTTTAAGTATATCTCAGGTATACCTTCCCCTTTTTGATAGCCTAACATGCATCCTATATGTGTTTCAACTTTTAGGTAGGTCCCAGGGCTTATTTTTTTAATCTAATTGGTCAAGCCCTTTCCCTTTATACTATAATTATTCCTAAATTTCTATAGGGGCCATGCTCGGATAATAAAAAAAGGTACCCAGCCAAATAAAGGTATATAGCCATATATTAACGTTAATACCCAGATCCTAACACTTTTACATGACTGCAGGTGCTAGTTAGACCACCGGGATAATCTTATGAATTCAAAGTGATGCCAACAAGGATTTCCCAGCAACAGAACAAGTCATGAAATGGCAAATTCTAAAGAAACAGTAACAGGCTAGTCAAAATGGGGCATGCAAGATAGGGTATCCATGTCAAATGCAAATCAATTATTACATATACAGAACCAAAGCCCCTTTGTGTACACATCCTTACAGGCAAGACATTGTAATTTGTGGAGAAGCAATTGCAGCTCAGGCACATATATATGATTTAAACAAGCACCTGATGTAGACTTCCCACAAGACATGAATTGGTAATAACTGAAGAAAAACAGCCAGCGGCCACTAGTGTTATGTTATGCTGTTGAAACAAGATCCCATACAAGAGGCAGTCATGATGCAATGGCCAAAGGCGTTAAGCTACGTAGCATAGAGAAATCAAACATGCAAATAACAAACAGGTGACATGAAACCATCTGGGCGAAGGATGCATAGCCAATGTAAAAGACTAACATAGCTTAATGAGGAACTCAGTAGATAGGATAACAGATAAGGATGACATAACCATAACACAAAGTCCTAATAATAGTTCGGGGCATGATATTGGCACAGACCCCAATACTTAAACACATTTTGGCATCCTTATTGTGGAACCAATCAATGAACCAAATGAATTAAGCCTCACGGCATAGATAGCTTTACATCTTATTAAGCATGCCATTTTAGTTTCAAAGATGCAACCTGAGTGAGCACACATAGCACATATTACACATTGTAATGCACACACAGCACATATTAAAACATTGATGAATTAAATCTGAAACATAAGCCTGAGTGAGTATGCTTGATCCCACATACTCTACAACACAATTATATTCAACTGGGGAAGATCAGACCATAGACAACACATAAAACATGATCAAATCATCAAAAAAAATGATTAACAGCAGTGTATAGCACCAACTTTTCTCACACAAAGTTAAAACATGAGGATCCATACTTTACAATTAGGTAGGCTGGATCAGTTGGAAAATAAAATGAACAAACCCAAAACACAACAGCAACAACAAACAAACAATATGGTCTGCTCAAACAAACACCTATATAAACTAAGCAGCTACGGCCAATACCAATATATTACAGGCCAGCACATATTTCAAACAAGTTCACTAGTACATCCTTGGCAAATTAGGATCATTTAAGATTAAGCTTTCTTCCATATATATCTTCAAATTAGCATAAGAAAACAAATAAGGAATGTTTGTTGAGGGATCAAGACTTATCATTCAGTCTAAACAAACTCAGAACAGTTTCCAGCTCAAAACTAAATGAAGACTGCTGGAAATAGCACAATTCCTTACAGTATTAAATCAAGTGTACATGGAAAAATATAAGGACACATAAACATAAGGTAAACCAGCTTCAAGACATAGCATAATACAATAGAGGAGATCAACAGGTATGGCATTTGCGGAGATCATGCAGAATCATTCATACAAGACCCTCAAACAGGCTGAGGTGTCTTATGCAGTCCAAGTAAAACCACAGGGGGGGATAATCTAATGCCCCGCTAGCCAGAGCTAGACAAATATGACACAATTAAGCAACTGAACTAATCTATAACCAATCATTGTGGAGCAGGCACACCATACTTGATCTGCCATAAGCTAAATAGCATATGGCTAACCCCCAAACAAAACAAAATGAACCACTACAGAACAATCAAAAGGAAAACATATGCACATAATTAGCAAACTACTAACTAATATGTAGAACTAACCAAATGAAGAATATAGAAGCAATATAGACCTAACTAGCATATGACTACCCAAATTGATATCTAATATGGGGCTGAACAAGTGCAGGACTATAAACAGGATTAATCTAAACTTAAACATGTATGATGCAACCTATACAGCTACAGACAGGAAACAAGATATGACTAGCCAAACAGATCACATAAGTAGTCTGAAACACTCGAGCAGTTATTAAATTTAACTAAGGGAAGGTGACTTACATACTAAGGGAAGAGAGCACCTAATTGATTTCATACAAATAACAGGGAGATAGCATCATACGTGAAAAAGAACCAGGCAAGTAAATTTCATTCAAGGCAGGGGAGTGTCAAAATCATAGTAGGGAAACAGCAACCTCAACCAAATTGAAACTTCTTTCTTTCAAATATAGAATCCAAAAGAAAAAGGGACAGAATTGGTTTTAAATATTTGTATTCCTTTAAAGACTATTTAGCCAATTTATATTAGATTGACCAGGTCTTATTTTGATTAGGTTTAACTTGATTAAGCTAACATGCACAACTATAAACAACGGAAAGATTATATGCGCTCAGACTGGTCATTAACCAGATTAACTAGGAATGAGACTCCAAATAAACCCATACGATTTACCAGATTGAATTTTCAGTATGCAAACCAACTATGTTCAAATAAGCCGAACATCTTGAACCTAATGAACAACAACATCCGACAATATATATAAATTAAGCTAAAATGTAATAATGACTCATCTACTACTACAGCTAAGCCGAACATCTAACTAAACCATACAAACACATAAACATACAAAATTAAAAGGAAAGGAATGGGATTTACCTTCTTCGGGTGCAGCGAAGTGAGGCCCCGAGTCTTCGAATTGCCTCGAAACACCACCAAGTTCTAAGTCGATATCCTTTCGGATTCGAAACAGCCAACAAAAAAATAAACCAAAAGCGTTTTTTTTTTTTTTTTTTCGAATCGATATTAGGTAATATTGTGATAGTTAAAAAAAATATACTTTGCCAAGGATTCCTTGAACCGAAAATCAGTTATTTAGGAAACTTTCAGAATCAAGGATTTCGTTCTTTTGGGGGTTTTCTCGATTTTAAGGTTTCAATCCTTAGGGGGCTTCCTGAATCCAAAAATCCTCCCCTTTTCGATCCCACTCCCCCACTATTTATAGGGTTCTTATGGTTTTTGTATTGAAGAAGGAAAGAGATGAGCGGGGTGACAGAGGCGTGAGGGTGACAGAGGAGCGTGGGGGTGTGATGTGGTGGGGGACAAGGTGAGTGGAAATGGCAGCGGTATGGGAGAGGCGTGGGGTAGTGGAGGTGTCAGAGGTATGGGGATCACGTGGTGTGATAGGGCGTGTCAGATGAAGCAGTGGGGGTGAGGGTGCGATGGTAGGTGACGATGAAGGGTGGCGGGTGAAGGCGGTGGCGATGGGACGAGAGGCGGCGAACGAGAAAGGGAAAGGGGGAGGTTTGAGCTGCGGCGGAAAATGGGGAAAATGAAGGGGAACCCTAAAAGGGTTCCCTTATTCGAATGACAAAATGGATCGGACCCGGTCCACTTGTGGATCGGGTCAATTTTAGACTGGGTATTAAAAGAATAGGCTAATAAATTAAAACACGGATTATTCTAAAAATTGAGATAAGGGATATGGACTAGTCCAAAATTGTCAGGAGTCAATCGGGCTTTAATTTGGAGTCTGGTAAGTCAAAATGCGGACCGAGTGCAAGAAATAGTTTGGCTTTAAATTTGAATAAAAGACCCATTTTAATTAATGAATATACCGAGGGTGACAAAATATTACTTAATACCAAAAATGTGTGATTGTTAGACTCGGATAATAAGATCATATGGTGTTATAATAGCCGTGTAATAATATATATTATTTTTCTTTGAAAATCCGCACTAAATAAATACTATTATTTAATTATGCAAAGATAAATGCGTAAGCTGGTAAAAATGCCGAAATGATAAGAATTGTGAATTATAATAATATTAATAAATAATAATAACAATAATAATAATAATTATTATTATTATTATAATAGAATAATAAAGTGTCGGTATTGATAAGAGGCTAATAATTATAGTAAACATAATATATATATATATATTTTTATTTTTTTCCAAAAAATATTAGAAGCGCAAAATAGGTATTTCGGAGGAGAGGCGGGACAAAATTGGGTGTCAACAACTTGTCCCTCTTTGCCCGGTAATGATGAAAGAGTTGTCGGGCAAAGACGTTGACTCAGTAGCCTATTTTGTCCCGGCTAAAGGAAATTTGAGAGGATTATGACCAAACTCCGGTCTCTGAGTTGCCTACATATCTCGGGCTGTACGAGAATCAGGTCGAGTGTAGTTCTGGGACAATTACGACACCTTATGACTAACGATTGGCGCGAATCTTGCAAAATATTGTCCTAGTGTTGAATTATGATGACACTGGGTATTATGATAGAATTTGAGAATTCTGAAAATTGAATTGCTGGAATGCAGGTAGAATACTTGTGATTAGAGACGAGTGTTCGAGGTAGATCTTTGACCCGTGTCGGGAAGTCGGATTATCCTTCCCGACAAATTGCCCCAGTTCGCTGCCGAAGAAATAGTTCCACGATTTGATGTGTGATGCCAACTTTGATGTTGTCAAAAGCCACCAGCTAAAAACAATTGTTAGCAATAAAGAAATATATGTAAATAAGACAGGGTTGGAGAAGTTACACTTGCAGCCTCTGTTTCGAAAGTTGAATCCACATTCGGAGGTGGGTGCCTGAATGAAATGTAAGATATCCACATTCGGAGGTGGATGCTTGAACTGAAATATAAGATACCTGCATTCGGAGGTGGGTGCCTGAACTTGAAATATAAGATACCCGCATTCGGAGGTGGCGCCTGAACTGAAATATAAGATACCCGCATTCGGAGGTGGGTGCCTGAACTTGAAATATAAGATACCCGCATTCGGAGGTGGGCGCCTGAACTGAAATATAAGATACCCGCATTCGGAGGTGGGTGCCTGAACTTAAAATATAAGATGCCCGCATTCGGAGGTGGGCGCCTGAACTGAAATATAAGATACCCGCATTCGGAGGTGGGTGCCTGAACTTGAAATATAAGATACCCGCATTCGGAGGTGGGTGCCTGAACTGAAATATAAGATACCCGTATTCGGAGGTGGGCGCCTGAACTGAAATATAAGATACCCGCATTCGGAGGTGGGCGCCTGAACTTGAAATATAAGATACCCGCATTCGGAGGTGGGTGCCTGAACTTAAAATATAAGATACCCGCATTCGGAGGTGGGCGCCTGAACTGAAATATAAGATACCCGCATTCGGAGGTGGGTGCCTGAACTTGAAATATAAGATACCCGCATTCGGAGGTGGGTGCCTGAACTGAAATATAAGATACCCGCATTCGGAGATGGGTGCCTGAACTTGAAATATAAGATACCCGCATTCGGAGGTGGGTGCCTGAACTGAACATTGAAATACCCGCATTCTAAGGTGGGCGCCTAAATTGAAAATTGGCATACCCGCATTCTAAGGTGGGTGCCTAATTTGAACATTGAAATACCCGCATTCTAAGGTGGGTGCCTGAATTGAACATTGAAATACCCGCATTCTAAGGTGGGTGCCTAAATTGAACATTGGCATACCCGCATTCTAAGGTGGGTGCCTAATTTGAACATTGAAATACCCGCATTCTAAGGTGGGTGCCTGAATTGAACATTGAAATACCCGCATTCTAAGGTGGGTGCCTGAATTGAACATTGAAATACCCGCATTCTAAGGTGGGTGCCTGGATTGAAATTGACATACCCGCATTCTAAGGTGGGTGCCTAATTTGAATTTTGAAATACCCGCATTTTAAGGTGGGTGCCTATATCATGTCCACTTCCCATGGTGCAAAAATGTAAATCCACATCCACTTTCAGGGTGCAGAAAAATAAATCCCAGTCCACTTTCACAGTTCAAAAATATAAATCTACGTCCGCATTTCACGGTACAAAATATAAATCCACGTCGACTTTGACGTCCGTATTATACGGTACAACAGTAAATTTACATCTACTTTCACGTCTGCATTATACGGCGCAAAAATAAATTCACTTTTACTTTCGAAACATAAATCTGTATCCACTTTCTACAATTATATGTATATTTTTGTAATATAATTCTACTCCCACTCCCATACTCGTATCCACAATATAAATGTAAATCCACGTCCACTTTAGAGATAATATTGTAAAAAGATATCCACATCTTACTCGATGTCCCATTGTGACGGGAGTTAAATCTATAATTAACCCCCACAATTTGATATACGATGCAATATTTCGATCTTGTTATCTTATTAACATACTTCATTCTAAAAGAATTTGATAATGATTTGAACATGTATGAAGTGATGACGAAATTGAGGAATTCTAACCAATAACAGGTGATCAAGGTCAGTGTCCATGATTATAAGTATTTGATCCATCGATGAATGTCACGAGCTAAAACAACCGTTAGTGATAAGAATCAATAGCTGGGTCTAAAAGAATTATACTTACAGCCCTCGGTTGAGAAGATGAACTTGTGTCCACTGTTGCAATCGAAATTTCGTGATGAGTGGAACGACGTCCACCGTTCGGCATAAGCTACCTTTGCATCCACGCTGAAGAGTATTTGCATTTTGAAGAAAGTTAACTTTTTAATCACACCCATAATTTAATACATGCACCGTGTTCATGTTAATTGGACCTGTCTCAACAAAGAAAAATTGTGAGTTTAAAAGAAAATTGGTTGACTTGTGCATGTCGGGGAACTTGGCCCTTGAATTGACTTTTGTCTCGGTCACGTCCACGTTCTTTGATGTCTCACCACATATCTTGCTTTGCCGGGGAGCTTCAGTTATAAAAAAAAAATGTATTTTGAAAATAAAAGTAATGAGATTTGGATGACTTTGAAAGGAAATACTTAGTGGCTCTAATATGTAACATGATTAAGAAGACTCGATTTTTGAATTTACTCACATTTTAGAGATATGGATGGACTTTTGTTTAAGACCACTTTTATGCTACTTCTAAAAATTTGTCCCAGTTTCAGTCTTAGAGATGCTTGATTCTGGACAATTGAAAAATAAGAACTTATAATGAAAGTTTTCGAAAGTGATTTGACCGACTTCGAAATTTGTCCCAGTTTCAAGTCCTGGAAACGCTTGGTTCTAAACGATCGAAAAGTGAGAAAATTGTAATGAAAATTTTTGAAAGTGATTTGACCGATTTCAAAAATTTGTCCCAGTTTCAAGATACTAAGACACATGAATTTAAGTAGTGGGGAAGACCAAGTTTTGTATAAAAATCCTTATGTATTTTATAGGAACCAAAATGTTTGGACAAATTGAAAAATTTTAAAATAGAAGGGCCGAACCCGCCTCGGGTTGCCTACGTATCCCCAAAGGAATCAGGCCAGACGTAGTTCGTGATGAACATAAAGATTTTTGAGTTTGTTTTGTTTTTTAATAAAGGGGCCGAACCCTATGTGGGTTGCCTACGTATCCAAAAGGAAATCAGGCCATACGTAGTTCCACTCATACAACAAAACACTGAAATATTTTGAAAAAGTGGCCGAACCCGATGTGGGCTGCCTACGTATCCAACAGGAAGTCAGGCCAAACGTAGTTCCAACCACAAACAAAGATACTGAAATGATTTAAAAAGAGTGGCCGAACCCGATATGGGCTGCCTACGTATCCAACAGGAAGTCAGGCCAAACGTAGTTCGTTACAAACAAAATGACAGAATCTTAATTAAAAAGGTCGTGACAAAACATAGAGGCAACATGACAAAAGGAATTAAATGTTCTAGTTGATGCCACCGGCCTACTACAAAAGGAAATTTAAACTGAAAATACTGAAACTCCCGACGAACCGGGGCTAAGATAGAAGTTCAATTTTGCAACTCAGGTCCTGGCTCAGCAGCCTATAAAGTCAATATTTCAGCAAAGTCTTTGATTATCGCAGCATGATCATCTTCATCTTCCACGAACAGGTTCTTGACTCCCTCCACGATATCATCATAGGCAACTTTAACAAACAGATCTGAAGGTTTTGAGAAATTTTGATCAATGGTAGGAATAGGTTTTGGCAATGCAATCTCCTTCCTTTTATTCTTTCGTGCTTTCTTCACTTCTTCCTCAGTTGGCTCATATCCCAAACCGAATGTAAACTGTTGCGTAGGGAGAACGACTGACTCAACCCGCCCATTTAGTGTTTTCCCTAGCCCAAAGCCAGGTAGGTACCCATTTCTCACCATTTCTTTTGCAACCATAATTGCGGCGCATGATCTTTTGAATTCTTGAGTTTGACATACTTCACTCTCCTTAGTGACATTCACAACCTCCCAAGCGTGGTAAGCTGCTCCGTCGAAACCTCCTTCTACCTCGATGAATGGAGTGGATTGCTCTATATAGAAAGACGTGTCTCCTTCTCCATGTATACATATTTGTTGTTGATCCCACTCGAATTTGACAGTTTGGTGCAAAGTAGATGGTACAGCCCCAGCCAGATGAATCCACGGCCTACCTAACAGCATATTGTATGACGTGGAAATATCAAGTACTTGAAAGTCCATAATGAATTCAACAGGGCCAATCAACACTTTCAACTCTATTTCCCCAATAGGACGCCTTGGAGCCCCATCAAATGCTCGAATATTCATATCACTGGTCTTGAGCTCGCTAACATTATATCCGATCTTCTTCAGACTTGTTAATGGACAGATGTTGAGTCCAGAACCCCCATCAACTAATACCTTAGCCACAAACATGTTACGACACTTGACAGTTATATGGAGTGCTTTGTTATGCATGCATCCTTCCGGCGGCAATTCTTCATTATCGAAGCTGATTCGATGACTGTCAAGCACGCGCTCAATCATCCCAGCTAACGCCTCACTAGTTGTTTCGCTTGGAACATATGCTTCATTCAAAATCCTCAACAGTGCATTTCTGTGCATGTCTGAACTCAAAAGCAAAAAGAGAATAGGAATTTGAGCATTGGTCTTTTTCAACTGATCCACAACTGAGTACTCACTAGCTTTAATTTTCCTCAGAAATTCTTCTGCTTCGAATTCAGTCACGACCCTTTTGGGAGGTACGTTGGTTTCCTTAAGTTGCCCCAATCTAACTAGTTCTTCTGGAGAATAGCACCTCCCAGACCTTGTCATTCCTGACGTCTTAACCTTGTCAGTGATCGTGTCCTTTCCTCGACACTCCATCACAGTTTGTTGATAATTCCATGGTACGGCTTTTGTATCGAGCACTGGCGACTGATTTGGTGCTCGAACTACTTCCACAGGTATTGATGAAGCTCCTAATATCTCGACAGGCACACAACCCCTTATCACTACAGCCGGAGAAGCAACGGCTACAAAATCATGTTCCTCCACACGATCCACAGGCACTATAAATTCGGCTGGGTCGTCAACATTTTCATCTATTCCAATCATATTTATCGTGGCCCCATCATGGGTCGGGAGTGGATTGTTAACCACATTTGGTGTTGGTGGTTTGACCGTGATCTGTTTTGCTTCAATAAGATCCTCAACCTTATGCTTCAATGCGTAACAACGATCAGTGGAATGGCCTTTTACCCCCGAATGATATGCACATGTTTTAGTGGGATCAAAGCTTCTGGGTAATGGATCTGGAATTCTACCTTCCACAGGATATACTAAGCCTGAAGCTTGCAGTCTTTCGAAAACAACGCTCAGTGGTTCTCCCAATGGTGTGAAATTGCGAAACGGTTTATTTGGGCGAGGTGCGGATGCATTGTTTGGATGATGAGGTTGTGATGGAGGAGCTGGATATGTTGGTGGTCGTGGAGCTCGATATGCTGGTTGTGTGTTGTAAACGGGGTAGGATATTTGTGGTGATTGAGGTTGGTAAGATGACAAAGTTTGGTCGTATGGATATGGAGAATATTGGAAATATTGTGAGTGAGGAGCGTTAGGCTGGTATCGTGGTGGTTGTTGATGGCGGTACGAGGTGTTTCCCAAAGCCATTACCGAGGCTGCTTCCTTTTCTTTTTTCTTTCCGTTTCCGAGAGTACCTGTTTGTATAGCCCTACTAGTAGACTGCAAAGCCGCAAGACTCGTTATTCTCCCTGTCTTAATGCCATCTTCGATCATGTCCCCAGCTTTGATCACTTCTGCAAAAGTTTTTCCACTCATTGTCACCAAACGTTCATAGTATTCCGGTTCTAGTGCTTGAATGAAGAAAGTAACCATTTCTGTCTCCTCCATGGGTGGGTGTACTCTAGATGCTTCTTCCCTCCACCGTATAGCATATTCTCGAAATGATTCGATCGACTTTTTCTGCAACTTTGTAATTGAGATTCTGTCAGGAGCGATCTCAACATGAAACTTGTAGTGATCCACAAAAGCATTTGCCAAATCATCCCAAGTACGCCATTTGGTTGTATCTTGCTTGGAATACCACTCCAAGGCTTTCCCACTCAAACTTTGATTGAATAGTTTGACTCTTATCCCTTCATTCTTTCCTACGCCAATCAACTTTTCACAATAGACTTTCAAATGAAAGAAAGGATTTCCTGACCCATCAAACTTCTCAAATTTTGGAATCTTGTAACCTGGTGGCAATTCTACCTCGGGGAATGCACATAATTCTTCATATCTTACGCTTTGGTTACTACCAAGTCCACGCAAACTTCTCATGGCATCCTCCAAACTTTTGAGCTTTCTATTTATCATTTCATCATTAATTGACCGTGCCTCATTTTCAACTTCGACATAATGATCAACATCTGTGCAACATTGTCCCTGGATTTGTGTCATGGGTGGAGCTGTGGTATAAGTATACACTGGCGGACCTTGATGTGTATCATGTGCCGGCGGTATGAATTGAGCTTTTGAAGAGGTGGTTGTAAATAAAAAGGGAGCATTTTGAGTGAGGTGTTCGGAGCGAACTGGCTGAGAAGTGGTAAAATAATTTGCTTGGTTAAATTCGTCCAAATTTGGGAATGGAGGTGGCACAGGCAAAGTCTGACGAACTCCTTGGGACGGAGTCATATGTGGCGGTGTTTGAGAAAATGACCGGTTGTGAAGTACCATATGACTTAGTTCGGCAACTCGTCGCTCCAGACGAGCAATGATCTCCAAATGTGTTTCTGATTCTTTGGAGGATGTGGGATCACTCGTGATCGGTAAACTAAGAGATGGCTCAGATGAAGTGGTTGCATTGATCGAACTTTGCTCCATTTTAGAACGAGTCTTTTAGTTAACCAGGCGATTAGTGATGAGTCAGAGTCTGATTTCTTGGCTCTAGACCGTGTGAAATATGGATGCTCCGCCAGTTCCCCTTTAGCACAAGTCAACCTTTTATTTTGAAAATAAATTTTAAAAAGAAAAAAGATAAAACAAGAAAAAGAAAAAAAGAAAATGAGTCAGTATACGGTAAGGACATATTATTGCATATAAACACATTATTGCACATAATACATCGCGTTTTATAATGTAAGGGACCTCTTTATGCCAGAGGTAGGCCTAACGAATATTTGAAGGACAAACATGTCTTTTATGTATTATTCCACAACTCCTCCTAAAAGTAATTTGCAAGAATAAAAATTATTACATGCCAATAATACATCTCAAAATCAACCTAAGATATCTAATACTTCAACTTCACTAATTTCCTTTGGTTGTCTTCAACCTCCGGCATTAATTAATGCTCCACGGCAACCTGCAACAAAATGTCAGTTTCCTTGAAATATTTATCTATAGAGTATTAGGTCCACATATTCCACATATTTGTCCTTCAAATAATGCACATAGATAGTGAGTAGTGTCACTTAGAGTCATAGACTCATTTGGACATTTGGTAAGGTTGACTAATGAACTTAATACACCAAGGGTATTAAGCTTCCTAGGTTTAAAATGATGCATGTCCTTACAAGGTTTTGGTTTTCGCTCTACCTGGGTAGACTAAGAATGGTTCTCCTATGACACAAGGCTCCCCCAAGCGGACAACTTGGAAGTGGAAAGTCCGTGGCCGTCGACTGCACCGCCGATCGACTAAATCCACAAGACCAATCCAACTAAAGGGGTGATTTAGTAGTGCACGGGCGCAAACTGCGAAGCCGCTTTAAGTGTGTGAATATGTGTGAGTTTTCCAGGAGTGGAAGAAATATGAGCGGAATGCCAATTTAAGGAAAGCAATAACATACATATTACATAGAAAATTTACATAAGGAATAAAATAAAAACAACCAAAAGCATATAAGAAAAAGCAATAATGAAGGTAAAAAAAAGAAAAACAAACAAAATATCCAACAAATTAACTATTAACCTAAGTTGTTATGGTTAAGAACCTAAAGTCCCCAGCGGAGTCTCCAAGCTGTCACACCCCATTTTAACCGGGTAGATTTAGGAGTATGACGTATTGGTGATTCCTATTTATTTTGTTTTAAGGAATCGCCACCTAATTAATTTAACGGTGAATTAGGACACCTAGAGATTAATTAAGGCAAAGTTAAAACTAAACCTCAATTAATAGTCTGCTTAACCAGTGTGATTCTAGGTAAGGGCTCTATATTATCCTAAAGGGAAGGGGTTAGGCATCCTTTAGAATCCGTTAACTTACGATTATCCGGCCAAACTTAGGTTAATTAATTGAAGTTAAAGATGTAGCATTTAAATTTTAAGAAGTGGACTTGTAATGCTGCTAATGTTGCAAAACAAAAATATGAACTGCTTAAAATAAGACTTATACATATTGCTAAGGCTTTAAATAAGAAGGTTATTAAAATAAGACTAATACTTTGTATAAAAGAAAATCTTAAAATACTATTTGAATAAAATTTATAATAGTTGCTAATAGTTTTAAAGGAAGTAGCATAATAAAAATGAAGTTTACAAAGTATGATAACTTACATATAAGTAGAAGAAGATGCAGATTTATGCAATGTTTTAATAAATATTTAAAAGACTAAGCAATGAGGTATTAATTGACTTTGAGTTTTTAGAAGTGTGAAAAAAAATACAAAATAGCTAATATATTTCCTTTATCCATTTTTTATTATCTTTATCAACTATGCTTAATGAAGAATATGCGTGATTTTGACTCAAAAACTTGAAGAGTTATAAAAAATGTGTTTGAATTTATGCTTGCATATTAATGATGTTTTGAAATTTCTAGGATAGTAAGAATAAAATACGATTCTCTTAACTCGAAATATAAAATCATGCCATTTTGCAAATCAAAGAAATGAAACCAGAAAAGAAGAGAATAATCTTATGGGATTAATTGTTAATCTTCCTTAAACTAACTACCCATTACTAGAACTAAACCTACTGATTAATTATGATTTATCTAAACTAATAAAAACAAAACAAACAAAGAGTTAGTTACATAATACAAATTAAATGCACAAAATAAATAGAGGAGTAGATATTTTAAATGGGCTCAGCCCATTTTCGGACTGCTGCTGTGTGGGCTTTGGCCCAGAAAATTTTATGTTTTTCTATTTTTCTTTGCTGCGAATGGGCTGGACACGGAGGAGATTTCGTTGGGCTCTTAGCCCGACACCGAATGTGGAAGAGGAACGAATCCCTCGGACTCGTATGTGATGGTCATGCATAAAATGAAAAGGAAAGGATTAGTATCTAATCAATGGATAAAGTTAAACATGTAGAATATAAAATCAAAAACAAATTGGTAAGATTGTGTATATTCTATGTATATTTTAAGTATATCTCAGGTATACCTTCCCCTTTTTGATAGCCTAACATGCATCCTATATGTGTTTCAACTTTTAGGTAGGTCCCAGGGCTTATTTTTTTAATCTGATTGGTCAAGCCCTTTCCCTTTATACTATAATTATTCCTAAATTTCTATAGGGGCCATGCTCGGATAATAAAAAAAGGTACCCAGCCAAATAAAGGTATATAGCCATATATTAACGTTAATACCCAGATCCTAACACTTTTACATGACTGCAGGTGCTAGTTAGACCACCGGGATAATCTTATGAATTCAAAGTGATGCCAACAAGGATTTCCCAGCAACAGAACAAGTCATGAAATGGCAAATTCTAAAGAAACAGTAACAGGCTAGTCAAAATGGGGCATGCAAGATAGGGTATCCATGTCAAATGCAAATCAATTATTACATATACAGAACCAAAGCCCCTTTGTGTACACATCCTTACAGGCAAGACATTGTAATTTGTGGAGAAGCAATTGCAGCTCAGGCACATATATATGATTTAAACAAGCACCTGATGTAGACTTCCCACAAGACATGAATTGGTAATAACTGAAGAAAAACAGCCAGCGGCCACTAGTGTTATGTTATGCTGTTGAAACAAGATCCCATACAAGAGGCAGTCATGATGCAATGGCCAAAGGCGTTAAGCTACGTAGCATAGAGAAATCAAACATGCAAATAACAAACAGGTGACATGAAACCATCTGGGCGAAGGATGCATAGCCAATGTAAAAGACTAACATAGCTTAATGAGGAACTCAGTAGATAGGATAACAGATAAGGATGACATAACCATAACACAAAGTCCTAATAATAGTTCGGGGCATGATATTGGCACAGACCCCAATACTTAAACACATTTTGGCATCCTTATTGTGGAACCAATCAATGAACCAAATGAATTAAGCCTCACGGCATAGATAGCTTTACATCTTATTAAGCATGCCATTTTAGTTTCAAAGATGCAACCTGAGTGAGCACACATAACACATATTACACATTGTAATGCACACACAGCACATATTAAAACATTGATGAATTAAATCTGAAACATAAGCCTGAGTGAGTATGCTTGATCCCACATACTCTACAACACAATTATATTCAACTGGGGAAGATCAGACCATAGACAACACATAAAACATGATCAAATCATCAAAAAAAATGATTAACAGCAGTGTATAGCACCAACTTTTCTCACACAAAGTTAAAACATGAGGATCCATACTTTACAATTAGGTAGGCTGGATCAGTTGGAAAATAAAATGAACAAACCCAAAACACAACAGCAACAACAAACAAACAATATGGTCTGCTCAAACAAACACCTATATAAACTAAGCAGCTACGGCCAATACCAATATATTACAGGCCAGCACATATTTCAAACAAGTTCACTAGTACATCCTTGGCAAATTAGGATCATTTAAGATTAAGCTTTCTTCCATATATATCTTCAAATTAGCATAAGAAAACAAATAAGGAATGTTTGTTGAGGGATCAAGACTTATCATTCAGTCTAAACAAACTCAGAACAGTTTCCAGCTCAAAACTAAATGAAGACTGCTGGAAATAGCACAATTCCTTACAGTATTAAATCAAGTGTACATGGAAAAATATAAGGACACATAAACATAAGGTAAACCAGCTTCAAGACATAGCATAATACAATAGAGGAGATCAACAGGTATGGCATTTGCGGAGATCATGCAGAATCATTCATACAAGACCCTCAAACAGGCTGAGGTGTCTTATGCAGTCCAAGTAAAACCACAGGGGGGGATAATCTAATGCCCCGCTAGCCAGAGCTAGACAAATATGACACAATTAAGCAACTGAACTAATTTATAACCAATCATTGTGGAGCAGGCACACCATACTTGATCTGCCATAAGCTAAATAGCATATGGCTAACCCCCAAACAAAACAAAATGAACCACTGCAGAACAATCAAAAGGAAAACATATGCACATAATTAGCAAACTACTAACTAATATGTAGAACTAACCAAATGAAGAATATAGAAGCAATATAGACCTAACTAGCATATGACTACCCAAATTGATATCTAATATGGGGCTGAACAAGTGCAGGACTATAAACAGGATTAATCTAAACTTAAACATGTATGATGCAACCTATACAGCTACAGACAGGAAACAAGATATGACTAGCCAAACAGATCACATAAGTAGTCTGAAACACTCGAGCAGTTATTAAATTTAACTAAGGGAAGGTGACTTACATACTAAGGGAAGAGAGCACCTAATTGATTTCATACAAATAACAGGGAGATAGCATCATACGTGAAAAAGAACCAGGCAAGTAAATTTCATTCAAGGCAGGGGAGTGTCAAAATCATAGTAGGGAAACAGCAACCTCAACCAAATTGAAACTTCTTTCTTTCAAATATAGAATCCAAAAGAAAAAGGGACAGAATTGGTTTTAAATATTTGTATTCCTTTAAAGACTATTTAGCCAATTTATATTAGATTGACCAGGTCTTATTTTGATTAGGTTTAACTTGATTAAGCTAACATGCACAACTATAAACAACGGAAAGATTATATGCGCTCAGACTGGTCATTAACCAGATTAACTAGGAATGAGACTCCAAATAAACCCATACGATTTACCAGATTGAATTTTCAGTATGCAAACCAACTATGTTCAAATAAGCCGAACATCTTGAACCTAATGAACAACAACATCCGACAATATATATAAATTAAGCTAAAATGTAATAATGACTCATCTACTACTACAGCTAAGCCGAACATCTAACTAAACCATACAAACACATAAACATACAAAATTAAAAGGAAAGGAATGGGATTTACCTTCTTCGGGTGCAGCGAAGTGAGGCCCCGAGTCTTCGAATTGCCTCGAAACACCACCAAGTTCTAAGTCGATATCCTTTCGGATTCGAAACAGCCAACAAAAAAATAAACCAAAAGCGTTTTTTTTTTTTTTTCGAATCGATATTAGGTAATATTGTGATAGTTAAAAAAAATATACTTTGCCAAGGATTCCTTGAACCGAAAATCAGTTATTTAGGAAACTTTCAGAATCAAGGATTTCGTTCTTTTGGGGGTTTTCTCGATTTTAAGGTTTCAATCCTTGGGGGGCTTCCTGAATCCAAAAATCCTCCCCTTTTCGATCCCACTCCCCCACTATTTATAGGGTTCTTATGGTTTTTGTATTGAAGAAGGAAAGAGAGGAGCGGGGTGACAGAGGCGTGAGGGTGACAGAGGAGCGTGGGGGTGTGATGTGGTGGGGGACAAGGTGAGTGGAAATGGCAGCGGTATGGGAGAGGCGTGGGGTAGTGGAGGTGTCAGAGGTATGGGGATCACGTGGTGTGATAGGGCGTGTCAGATGAAGCAGTGGGGGTGAGGGTGCGATGGTAGGTGACGATGAAGGGTGGCGGGTGAAGGCGGTGGCGATGGGACGAGAGGCGGCGAACGAGAAAGGGAAAGGGGGAGGTTTGAGCTGCGGCGGAAAATGGGGAAAATGAAGGGGAACCCTAAAAGGGTTCCCTTATTCGAATGACAAAATGGATCGGAACCGGTCCACTTATGGATCGGGTCAATTTTAGACTGGGTATTAAAAGAATAGGCTAATAAATTAAAACACGGATTATTCTAAAAATTGAGATAAGGGATATGGACTAGTCCAAAATTATCAGGAGTCAATCGGGCTTTAATTTGGAGTCTGGTAAGTCAAAATGCGGACCAAGTGCAAGAAATAGTTTGGCTTTAAATTTGAATAAAAGACCCATTTTAATTAATGAATATACCGAGGGTGACAAAATATTACTTAATACCAAAAATGTGTGATTGTTAGACTCGGATAATAAGATCATATGGTGTTATAATAGCCGTGTAATAATATATATTATTTTTCTTTGAAAATCCGCACTAAATAAATACTATTATTTAATTATACAAAGATAAATGCGTAAGCTGGTAAAAATGCCGAAATGATAAGAATTGTGAATTATAATAATATTAATAAATAATAATAACAATAATAATAATAATAATTATTATTATTATTATAATAGAATAATAAAGTGTCGGTATTGATAAGAGGCTAATAATTATAGTAAACATAATATATATATATTTTTATTTTTTTCCAAAAAATATTAGAAGCGCAAAATAGGTATTTCGGAGGAGAGGCGGGACAAAATTGGGTGTCAACAATGAAAATGACGTCAAAGGCCGACTAATTTTCTCCACATATAAAGTTAACTAAAATAACCTTATAAAAATAAAGCATTTAAACCTAAAGTTTTCAAATAAAATTTACTTCGGGTACCTTTTCAACCCCTAAAACGACGATCCGAACGTTTACGTATCCTTGATGTATTGAGCCTACATTATAATACACAGAAAAAAATATCAGGTTCTATATAAAATATTGATATTTCTGAGCCTTGACACACAACTAATTGTTGGTCAAAGTATGAACAAAAACACTAAGTGTTGCAAAAAAAAGATTTATTAATATAAGATGTTACGATTTTTTTTATGGAAAAAAAAACACTAAGTGTTCCTTAATTTTGTTTATTTTTTAATGCATAACTTTATTTCGAATATGTTGCAAAAAAAAAATTGCATAAATCGGATGTCCGAGCATGAAAAATCGCGTGTATTCAAAATAAAGTTACGCTTTAAAAAACAACACACTTAAATCTAAACCCTAAATATAAAAAACTTTAAGCTAATAACAATAAATTTTCAAACAAAAATAGACGTCTATGTATATAGAACACTTAAACCTAAAGTTTTCAAACAAAACTTATTTCAGACACTTTTTCAACCCCTAAAATGACGATTTGAACGTTTACCTATTCTTGATGTATTGACCCTACATTACTGTATGCAGAAAAAAATATCAAGTTCTATATAAAATATTGACGTTTCGAAGTCTTGACACACGACTAATCGTTGGTCAAAGTATGGAAAAAAACACTAAGTGTTACAAAAAAAAAAAGTTGACCAAATTTTTTTTTTACTGGTTATATAATGCAGTATTTTACTGCGTTAAAGGTACTTTTGTCACAGTTTTTTTTTTTTTTGGGATATTTTGGTTCAACCCCACTTTTTTAGGGGTATTTTGGTTCTGGACTCTTCTATTCCAAAGGAGTTCCTGTTTCTAAATTGATCTTATTCCTGAAATTTACATGTTGTACTGATTCTTGAAAAGATCTCTACTTTAATGTTACACCCCATAGTTTTGTACGTTGAGATTCATAAGTGTTGATTGTTTTAAGTATGGACACTGGAGTTACCTTCAAGAATACATAAGATTATATGCGTCAATCTTATGGTTATGAGGGTTTAAGTTCATAAAATAAGCTAGAGAAGGATTGAAGGGCAAATGAATCAAGGAAATTAAATTTATTGGAACTTTAAAGAAAATATGCGGGGCAATTTGGCCCAACTTGGAGGAAGAATATCTTTTAGTATATGAGGAGCATTGAAGCAAAGCAAAGGTCTAAATGGAAGTTCATGAAGTCTATTTTCCAACGCAACAAACCGCTCATTGATACAACGTTGGAGTAGAGAATTATGGACATTACAAGTTAGGCGGGTAGAGCAGAGGACTGCACTACGCGGATGCCCAGTGCGCTGCTATAGTGCTACAGTACCACCGACTTCAACCCACTATATAAGGGTTAAACACCCCCCCCCCCTCATTTTTCTCTATAATAATTCCCTAAAAAGCTCTAGAAAATTCAGCGAGCATATGAGAGCTCATATATCACATAAAAGTGAGGATTTTGAGTAAATTTCAAGTTACGGAGTACTAATTGAGGTCCGGACAACGTGTAGTCGCGATTATAGTTTCGTTTTGTGTTGGAGTTGGCTTGGAAACAAAGTAAATATTGAAGATATTGGTGCTCTAGCAAGAATAAGGTATGAGTCTCTCCTTATTAATATTAATTTCAGTTTATTTACGGAGATAAAGTTATTAAATAGTCGTATAACAAGTTGGTTAGTTGAGAAACTTGGAAAACATCATCCCACATGATAAATGGATCGGGTTGCACGTTCCACGACAATATATATATATATATATATATATATATATATATATATATATATATATATATATATATATATATATATGGATCGGGCTGCACGTTCCGTAGCAATATTATATATATGGGGATCGGGTTACACGTTCTGCAGCATTATTATGGTACATATGTATGAGAAATGTTTTATGAAAAGGCTAGGCATACATGATGTCCGCCTTACGAGGCAATTAGATATACAGGTTATCTTTATCTCATGTTATGTTTCATATTTCTGATTATGTTGTTATTTATGCCTTACATACTCAGTACATTATTCGTACTGATCTCCCTTCTTGTGGACACTGCGCTCATGCCCGTAGGTAGGCAGGGAGGCGGATCAAACCCGCAGGTGTTCTATTAGCGGATTCTCAGGAGCACTCCACTTACTTCGGAGCTGCAGTCTATTTGGTATTGATCCTTATGATCATTTGTATTCTATGTAGAGGCTCGTAGACGTGTGTGTACAGTTAGATGTTTTATAGCTCCACCGGTTCATATTATTGTATAATATATTGGTAGCCTTGTCGGGTGATGATGGCCATAATTGTTGATGATCATATAGAGATGCACCGTTATGTTGTGATATATGTCCCTACAGTTTATGACAACCATGAGCTACCTTTGGGGTCCAACCAGAAATGATTATGAGACGTATGCTTTGAGGTACTTGGTAGGTTAGCTTAGAGTGTCCGTCATAGCCCTCTGGTTGGGTGGTGACATTTAATGTATACTTCTTTAGAGATTTGAGTAAAAACGAACGGAAAATAACGAAATGAATAGACTTACTCTTGAAACTCTTAGCACAAAACTACATACCTAAAAGATGATGGATGTTGTTGGGGAGATCGCGGTTTACCTAGCACACAATCACATACAATTATAAATAAAGAAAAAGAAGCAATACATGGATTTAACGAGATTTAGCCAAGCCTACGTCCTCAGGGCAAAAAGCAGAGAAAGTTGTCCACAATAGTCCAAAGAATTCCAATTACAACCTCTTTATATAAATTCCAGTTAGTTCTCAGTCCTAGGCAATGGTTTACCGGACCTACAAGGCAATGATTTTCGCAGAGCTACAAGGACAATAGGTTGGGGTGCCATGAATTTCGCAAACCTACTAGAAAATATGATATTATTAGGATTCACATAATTCAAAATACAAACAAGTATTGTGCTACTACTAGTTAATTAAGTTGCATGGCCGAAGAACACAACAATTAGCTTTATCAAACATTGAAAAATGTCACTTGACAAGAAAATATTAGATCTCAAATTCCATTCTCCTGATAATTCAATGTGATTAATCAATTTAATCAAACTAGTATGTCTTAATTTCAAGTTGGTATTTGGTAATATCAATTCTTTGTGACATTTAAAAGATACATCATTCTATGACATTATTAGGATCTACATAATTCAAAACACAGATAACAAATATTGTGCTACTACTAGCTAATTAAGTTACATGGTGGAATATTACAATAATTAGCTTTATTAAACATTGAAGCATGTTAGTGACAATAAAATATTAGATCTCAAATTCCATTCCCCTAATTATTTCAACGTGATCTATCAATTTAATCAACTAGTATGTCTTAATTTATATTAGTTAGTATTTGGTTATAATAATTCTTGGTTAGTATTTGGTTATAACAATTCTTTGTAACATTCAAAAGATACAGCATACATCATGGTCAGAATATTTTCAGTTCACTATCAATTTACTGCAATCATCTTCCTTTCCACGGAGATCAAACCAATTATGCTTTGCGAAATTTCTACTTCACTGTGATAAAATGGGAAGAAGAGAGAGAGAGAGAGATCCAAAAATGAAAGACAGTGTGATTCTAGTTGGGTTGTTGAAATTTTACAATAGGAAAACTTTGACTGACCAGTTCCTCCAATGGGGCAATCTAGTTAAGTGTTTTTGTGTGAACAGAAGATAATTGGAACTGACTTGATCAAAGTGACGGTCCACCTTGGTTATCAAATTAACTAAACAAAACAATAAAAATTTAAGGGCCTATTTGGACAGGAGTTTTATTTTCCTTTTTTTCAAAAATTATTTTCAAACATTATTTAATTATCATTAGATTGATTCTTTATTAGTTTTGAATATGAGTATTTCAAGTGAATTCTTTTTCTACTCACAAAATTTCAAACTTTTTCAAGTGAAATAAATGTTCAAACACAACTTTAACTTCAACTTTAATCACTATTTTTTTTAAAATATCACTACGTTCATGTCCATACGCCTAATAAAATTCAATCATGCCTACTTTTGTTGTTGTATGTATGAGGCGGAAACTATTTTTAACTCATTTTCTGATGTTTGGTTATCAAAAAGAAAAGATTCTCATCAAATATGAATGAAGTTATTTTTCTTACAATGAATTAACTTTTAATGGCATATCACTCACTTCAACTAATACTTGGGCCAAAAAACAAAATACTTACACAGTTTTTGTATTTAGTATTATTTGATTTTCATATAATACTCTCCAATTTGTTAAAATTCTTTTCTTCTTATGACACATTTTTCATAAACTACTTGTTTATAAAAAAATCATCAAAGATGACTTTCTTCCCACCAAACACACATCATTCGTTCACTTGAAAATCCATTGTATGCCATCTTGACGGATGAAAAGACTGACTTGGTCTGACATAGAATTTCCAACAAGCAAGGCAAGTTCTAAGAAAATAGTAGACAAATCCCTCATCTGACTGGTCTAGAAATGGGACATGGCCTTTCCAAGAAACTAAAAAAGTTCCAGAAAACTTCCTTGATAAGATATTGCCTTAATGCTATAAATATCCACACTTAATTTGCCTAATTAGCAAGCATCAACTTCTAGCAATATTTGTGATTGAGCTAAAATGGAAGCAGGAAAAAGAAAGACTATGGTTCGTTTAGAATTTCAAGATTTGCTGCCAATTATGGCAAGAAAGCTAGGAGGAGATGGACTGATAAACGAGCTATGTAAAGGGTATCGGATGTTAATGGATGGTGACAAAGGAGTAATAACAATTGATAGCCTAAAGAAGAACTCTGTGCTGATGGGGTTGCAAGATTTCAGTGAGGAGGAGTTAAAAAACATGATCAGAGAAGGAGATATGGATGGTGATGGAGCTCTTGATCAGATTGAATTTTGTATTTTGATGTTTAGATTGAGTCCTGACTTGTCAGATGTGGCTCAAGAATTGTTACATAAATCTGAACAAAATTAGATCCACCATAAGTGATACTGCAGTCCTGTATCCTTTTTAACTGATCTTGCAATGCTCATTCACATGTAATGTTTCACTTTGTTTTGCATAATGTTATACTTGATCTGCAATCAGGGCAGATAAACCATAGAAGTTAGCAAAACTCAGTTGTTTTGATTCAAACTTTGTACTTGTGATAAATAATCTATATCAAAACCCAAAGAGCAAAAAAGATTATGGTCTAAATTCTATAAACTTAAAATTCTAAATCTTTCTCTGATCTGTCACAACATGAACTCGAATATGTCTGTAGAAACTATACAATCTTGACTTGTTCCATTCATTCACCAAGAGAGAATATATATTTAGGATACAATCTTGAACCCTAGTGAAACAAGGAAACTAAGATCCTAGTGAAACAAGGAAACTAATTAATATATGGTAATTAGTGAAACAAGAAAACTAACTAATATATGGTAATTATCTCCCTACAAATATGCTACCAAATAATATCAAATAATATAAAGATATTATACCGCAATACCCCCCTCAAGTTGGAGCATGGGAATAAAAAATGCCCAACTTGGAAAGCAAGAAGCCAAACTGAGTTTTGCCGAGAGCTTTGGTAAAAATGTCTGCCAATTGTGAAGATGTTGAAACGTGTGACGGAGAAATCAAACCTTCATTAATTGCATCACGAACAAAGTGACAATCTACCTCAATGTGCTTTGTTCGTTCATGGAAAACTGGATTTTTTGCGATGTGCAAAGCGGACTGACTATCACAAATCAATTTGATCGCCTTGGGATGTTGTATACCTAAACTCAACAACAGACCTCTCAGCCACTTCAACTCACAAGTGACCGCAGCCATGGACCTATATTCAGCCTCTGCAGAAGATCTAGAAACTGTGTGCTGCTTCTTTGTCTTCCAAGAGATGGGAGATTAACCTAGAAATACTAGCCAACCTGTCAACGAACGACGAGTAAGCGGACAAGCCGCCCAATCAGAATCACACCATCCCTGCAAAGTCAACTCACTGTCGGCACGTAACAAAATACCCTGTCCTGGTGTGCCTTTCAAATAACGGACCACTCGTAAGGTCGCTTCCCAATGTTCAATCCGGGGTTCTTGCATGAATTGAGACAAAATATGAACAGAATATGCCAAGTCCGGTCGAGTGACCCCCAAATAAATCAAACGCCTGACTAATCTACGGTAGACCTCCGGATCCGACAACAAATCTCCATTTGCAAGGCCAAGTTTATGATTTTGCTCAATAGTGAACCCACTTGGCTTTGCACCTAACAATCCTGCTTCAGAGATAATATCAAGAGTATACTTGCGTTGACACAAAAACAACCCTGATGAACTACGAGCTACTTCAATACCCAAAAAATATTTGAGAGACCCAAGGTCTTTCATTTTGAAACAATCACTCAAATAGGCTTTGAAAGTTGCAAGTGCAGCGGAATCATTCCCAGAAATAATAAGATCATCAACATAAACCAAGATATTAATCTGAATATTCCCTCTAGTAAATGTAAAAAGAGAATAATCAGAATAAGATTGAAGGAAACCGTACCCTTTCAAAGCAGTCACCAATTTTGCAAACCAACATCTAGGGGCCTGTTTCAACCCATACAGCGATTTGCGCAAACGACACACCAACGTAGGATCTGGACTTTCAAACCCGGGAAGGAGCTTCATATACACCTCCTCATCAAGGTCACCATGTAAAAAGGCATTATGAACATCCATTTGTGAAGTTCCCAATTTTTGGATGCTGCAATGGCTAGGAAGGCTCGAACAGTAGTCATTGTCACACCCCTTTTTAACCGGAGTTAAATTAGAAGTATGACGTATTGGAGATTCCTATTTTTGTTTGTTTATTTGTTTTAAGGAGTCGCCACCTAATTATTTACGGTGAATTAGGACACCTAAAGTTTATTAAAGTTATGTTTAAATTTAACTCTGTTTAAGGTCTGCGAAACTTAAGATTCTAGGCAAGGGTTCAATTAGTCTAAAGGGAAGGTATTAGGCACCCTTTAAGACCCATTAACAATGGTTAACCGACCGGACTTATAGTTAATTAAGCTAAGTGTAAATATAGTATTATAGAAAAGAACATAACTTGGTAAATAGGACTGAAGTTATAGATAGACGTATAAGTAAGAATGCTATTTAAAATAGGACTTGTAAAAAATAATACTTTGTACGAAAGAGTATTTCTAATGTTATTTTGTAGACACGACTTATAAATGTCGTCAAGGTTTTAAACGAAAGTATAATAATGTTGTTTGAAATAATACTTGTAAAAAAATGTAGTGATTTAATAAAAAGAGTTTAATTATAAGTAAACCAAAAAAAAGAAACGGAATGAGTAATGTTCATACGTATTATGAATTACGCCAACTAGCAAATTAAAATGTATTTGTAAAATTATTGCAAGATTAATATTAATGTTTTAACAAATATGTATTTCAAGTATTCTAAGATAAAAAGAGTAAATCTTGATTCTTTTAGCTCGATGTGGTCGTGCTAATTTTGAAAATCAGTCATTCAAATAAATGTTATGGATACTATAAATAAGTTTAGAAGATAAAACGGAAGTGAATGTAATTTGCGGAATTAACTACCCATTACTAAACTAAACTCCTTAATGTCAAACCAAGATTCATCTAAATTAAAGAAATAAGACAAAGTAAAGAAATCAGTCATGCAAGGCAAATTAGAAGTACACAACGAAATAAGATAGCGAAAAAAAATAATGTCGGATCTAGCCCGTTTAGGCCCAACTATTGCGGACTGTTTCCGCTGCTGGGCTTTAGTCCAGATTTTAACATGGCTGTAAGGCCGTTTCTGCCATATGGGCCTTGGCCCAGAGTTTGTTTGCTGCGAATGGAAGGCTGATTCGAGAGGAGGATTTGGCTGGGATTTTAGCCCGACACCGAATGTGGAAGGCGACGAGTCCTCGAACTCGTGCGCGATGTTCATGCATAAAACGAAAGAAAAGATTAGTAAAGTGAAGATATACAAGAGAATTATATGTGATATACAGCGCAATATACACTGAATTATATAAACATTTGTATATGTCTATACACCTTGTGTATAGATTTAATTAGTAAGAGATGGCAGTTAACCTGGGATTACAATATATAGTGGAACAGCGAAACCCAAATCAAGTTTTTATAAAAGAGAAAAAAGTTTACATGTTGACAGTACATCATTATTGTCCAGGCTCCTATTGAGCCACAACTTATAATTGAGATATATTTTAATAATGGGCAAACATCATTTTTCGTATGCACCCATACGCAAACAGTAGCGGCAGAATTAATACGGGGGAATTTAGAGCGTTAACTGAAATTCATTAAGAACCAAATGTGGGCCAGTATGAAATCTAAGCATACTATATTGTAAACTTCATTTCAACGAACCCCCACAAACTAATCTAAACACTCAACGGGTTGTATCGTATTGTAGACTTTGTTCGACCAAGTCATAGAAAGTGTATATGAGACAATATGTCAAGTAGTAATAACTAAACATATGGACAACGTATTAAACTCAGACCAAAGCACAAATAATTCAACAGAAGGACAGTAAGTAGATTTCCATTTTAACCCTGAACCAATTTTGTTTCAGATAAAGCTGCGTAGGAATCTCATGACTCAAAATATAGACTCAGATTAACAACTTGATTCACTCCTTTTATAAATTTTAGGTCTGGACAAACAAATATGTTGATTAAGACTAGTGTCAACTCTCACCTTAAGGCATTCAAGATCTTTAAACAAGATTCAAAGGTATTTCAGGCAAGCAAGTAACCAAATGGCCCTGGATTAAACCTGATTCTAAATAGTGATCCTCTAAACACTCGACCTAATCAAACCTTTAAGTATTTCGCACAACTGGATTCGAAAAAAGGATAAAGACTCAGCTGGTAATAAAACAGGTCCCCAAAATGCAATGTGCAGATGCAAAGACAACAAAATATTTGTTTCACAAATAGGTCATATGGTAAGCATTTTAGATTTCCACTAGTTCTAAGGGCCTATTTAGTCAAACCCAACCCAGAGATCATGCCCAAGTGGAGGATTTTAAGCATTATAGTCCTGATATCAGTATTCTATAGGTCTTATTTTAGCTTGATTTGCCTTTATCAAATGAAATAAGCCAGGCTGAGTTCTGAATACATGGTACTCTTATTAATATTCCTGATCAGTTTATCTATTTGATTTTATTCTTCATCATATTTATACCAGGTCAACCAGTTATTATACACCATAAAGCCTACCAAGTCAATAGGAAACAAAGGCAAATTACAGGGAATGTCAAGTCATGATACTTGTACAATAATGCAACATCTATCATGGAAGACATTAAGAGTGAACAGAGCATTTTGTACAAGGATTCTTTCAACACAGAGTTAAGATGATTCTCACTTAGGAATAGCAGGGTGGGGCATGACAATCTTATCTCTTAGGAGAGGAATATCATAGTTTAAGCTAGTGAGAGTTGCAGACTCATTCAAAATACAAGACAATTATCATACAACAACACTTAGAGGTATATCTAGGTCATTAGTTCTTTCAAAATAAGTATTGTCACATAGAGAGGACAAATGGTCAAACAATGATCCAACAACATGTCATGTAAGGATCTAGCACAAGGCGGTCCCATCAAAACCATACGATCTAAACTACTATTCAAACAGTTATGTGACATCCCATATGTCCCTAATTAGCTAAAGCAAACTCCTTATTCAGACACAATACTGATAGTGAACTGTTACCCTCATCAGACCTCGAATTTGTTCCCCATGGATAATTTTAGTTCCATAGCAGTTCTCATATATTTTGTACAGGACTAACATGAATTTGATTATATAGCAGTTCTCAGAGCGTGTGTGGGGAAAAGGGAAGAGGAGCGGCGGCAGTGGGGAGTGAGACGAGGGAGATGAGGCGGAGGAAAGGGAGAAAAGGAAGAGAGAGAGATGAGGAGATGAGGCGGATAAAGAGGAGAAAAGAGAGAGAGAGAAGGGAGGCGGAGAAAGCAAGAAAAGAGAAAGAGGAGAAGAGAAAGAAGTAGGGTTAGGGAAAGGAATTGGGCCGGACCCGAGTCGGGTAAAAAATAGAATTGGGCTGGTCCGTTTTGGCTGGCCCATTAATTTAAATATGGGTTAAAAATGTGGGTTGGGTATAGAAATGTGGGTTGTTTGTTTGGGTAGGAAATAATATTGTATTTGTATTTTAAGCCATTAATTTGCTGAAAATATTGGTCCTTCCTCCACTATTTTAATTATCTCCGGGCTTCTAATTTAGTAACTAGTACAATATTTGTTATGTGAAAATAAATAGTAATTAGTATATAGAAAGTAAGGATTTACAAACTGTTGTCTTGTAATTAATTTAACGATTCCAAACCCGAAAGTGAAATGACGATGAACATTTAAAATTTGTGATAAATTAATACTTGTAATGTTAAAATAAAAGTAGCGAATATAAATAGCAGTGAAAATAAAGTATCTAACTCGTCAATAAATTTAGACGTCCGAGTGAATAAAATTAAATAAAGGAGGGACAAAATTGGGTGTCAACAGTCATCTTGGCGATCGGAGCAAAAGTTTCATTGTAGTCAATCCCCGCTTGTTGATGATTTCCCAACACAACCAAGTGCGATTTGAGCCGTTCCACATCTCCATTTGACAAAAACTTGGTCTTGTACACTCACTGATTACCAAGTGCTTTCTTACCCGGAGGAAGATGTTCCAAAGTCCATATACCATTGTCTTCCAATGCACGTATCTCTTCTTTCATTGAATGTCTCCAACCTTTGTGTTTCATGGCTTCTTTGAAGGTCTTAGGATCCTTACCCGAAATAATAGCTGCAAGAAACTTACGATAATTTACAGAAAAATTGTCACAATTAATATAGTGTGCCAAAGGATAGGGAGTACCTAAGGATTGATTGTTAACAGGAGTTGTAGGGGACGGACTATTAGCAAAAACTGAGTGTGTCACATAATCACGAAGCACAACAGAGGGAAATTTCTCCCGAAAACCACGCCCCAAGCCACCTTCCACATTCGTGACTGGGGTATGATGTTGCTGCCCCCCCCCCCCCCCTCGCTGCCAGCGGGCGCTGGGTTCCCAGCGGGCTGTGCAGTGGCTGTTGGCAGCCACCCAGCCTCGCTGCCAGCTGGCGCTGGGTTCCCAGCGGGCTGGACAGTGGCCACTGGCTGCAGCTCAGCCTGGTTGCTAGCAGGCGCTGGTTGGGCAGTGGTTTGCGGCTGCTGCTCGGCAGCCTCCGAACTATCAACTTCGCCCCCTAATTCATCCCCGTACACCATAAAATCACGATCAATTTCAGCACCCTCATCAAAAAAATTAGACGAAATATTAACATCTTTCGGACAAGCAAAAGGAAACACATCCTCCACAAACTTTACATCACGAGAGACAAAACATTCCTTCGTATCAAGATCAAACAACTGTCACCCCTTCTTACCAAATGGATATCCCACAAACAAACACTTTCTGCTCCGACTAGCAAATTTATCACCCTGAGTTTTTTGATTATGAGCAAAGCACAAACACCCAAAAGTACGAATAGCATCAAAAGAAGGAGGTTTATTGAATAAAATTTCAAAAGGTGTTTTATTTTCCAATTTGGGTGTGCGGGTACGATTTATGAGATGAGATGCAGCTAGAACACATTCACCCCAGAAAAAAATAGGCAAATTGGCCTGAAATCTGAGAGCCCTCGCAACATTCAACACATGTTTATGCTTCTTCTCTACCCTCCCATTCTGTTGCGGAGTACCCACACAAGAGGTTTGAAACAAAATATTAGTGGCGGAAAAATAATCGATCAAACAATTAAATTCTGTACCATTATCACTTTGTACAACTTTAATTGTGTTGATTAAATTGTCGATCAACCATAGCAACAAAAGCCATTAACATCGGAAACACTTCTGTTTTATCAACCAACAAGTAAATCCAAACAGCTCGGGAAAAATCATCAACAATTGTTAAAAAATAACGAGCTCCACACGACGAAACATGGCGATATGGGCCCCACAAATCACAATGTATTTTTTCAAATATTCTAGATGCATTATCATCACTTAAAGGAAATTTGTCTCTAGGATGCTTAGCACGTAAACACACTTCACAGTCCTTTGCTAAACTACTCTTATCACTATTGACATGAGGAAGCAACTTAACTACTCTCTCGGAAGGATGCCCCAATTGTCGATGCCACAATTCCAATGCGGACGTTGCCACGACAGTAGACACATATTGCACCACGTCCGGTTTGCTAAAATAGTATAGTCCGTCCGGTTTGCTAAAATAGTATAGTCCGTCCCTCCTAACTCCCGTTCCAATCAGCTCCTTCAGTGGATCATGAATAGCACACATATAAGAATTAAAAGAGATAATAGTATGTAAATTATCAGTAAGTTGGGGGACGGAGAGTAAGTTGCAACGTAAATAAGGCACATAAAAGACATGATGTAAGGTGATTTTATCTGACAATCGAACAGAACCTTCCAAAGAAGCAAGCACCTTTTCACCATTAGGCAAACCAATAGGACAATCAACAGTATGGACATCAAACAACCAAGATTTCTCACCAGTAACATGATGAGTAGCACCAGTGTCAATAATCCAAGAAAAAACATCAAACTTACCATTCAAGCGATTTTCGGGAATTGTAGCATTACCAAAAAATCCCGTAATAGCCTTCCATTGATCGGAAGTAAAGTGCTGACCGACGACAGCGTTATTTGATGCGCCCTTGAAACGAGTAGGCGTGATATAGTCCCCGGGTCGGTCTTGAGGACCGAGAAAATAGGGAGAATTAGACTCAATTTTGGGTGGTGGTGGTAGAGGAGGTACGGCGTCACCGGCCATGGAAATTTACGATGAAGAGAAGAAAAAAAACGTGTGGCCTGATACCATGTAGAAACTATACAATCTTGACTTGTTCCATTCATTCACCAAGAGAGAATATATATAGGATACAATCTTGAACCCTAGTGAAACAAGGAAACTAAAATCCTAGTGAAACAAGAAAACTAACTAATATATGGTAATTAGTGAAACAAGTAAACTAACTAATATATGATAATTATCTCCCTACAAATATGTTACCAAATAATATCAAATAATATAAAGATATTATACCGTGTCTCTTATCTGATAGCCCATAAGGAATCAATTCGATTCGAAAGTTCAAGTAATGTGAATCTATATACTCCAAGGCAGTCACGTGGCATTTTTTTATAAATTAGTTGTTGAATGATAAAGCCACACATTGTAAGCTCTTTTCACTTTTTCTTTATTTCATGCGCCACACACGAGTAGAGACTACTTTGTATTCTACTTGACCCTCCAGGGTGGTTATATATAGAAAATGAAGTTTAGTGGGTAATACTAATACTCCATGGTTTATGTTTATAAGTCGTAACTAGAGCTAAGTTTAGGAGTTTTTATTATAAATTATTCCTAATTTTATTTCTATGGGATAATTTAGCCAGATTTTCATGTAAGAATGACAATAGGTAGTCACTTGTGATGGTATCATTTAAAATATATCCAGTTTTTGAAAACTATTTAAAATTTAGCCAAACTGACAAACCTGTGTTGTTGCTCCTCCTCTACTTCTGATGCGAAGTTTTGGTGAATTATAAATAGCAAAATTAGACATTAATACTAAAACATAATAGTCCAATCCGGTGCTTCTTAAAAAGATACGTCGTTTACCACTTTACCTTGTTATTATAAAGCGTTTCTAAGTAAGGGTAGAACTAGCTTGGCAATTATGAGCTCGATAGAATTAAGTAGTTTTAATGCAATTATTATATTTGCGTTTTAAAAAAAAAAACTTAATATGTATTACAATTTATCAAGAATCCAATAACTTTCTTCTTTTCGAATTTAGAATTCATAAACACAAAATTTTAACTTTTATCTCTGCTTCTAAACATGTTTGGAATGTTTTCTCTGGAATTATTGAATTTTACTGTGTAAAAGGTTGATGCAAGTGGAGTAGTAACGCCAAAGCTAACTTCAGACCCACATCTTTTAACTTCAATCTCGTGAAGTCCGAATTTGATTTTGAAGCGACTAAACTTTAAAAAACTTTATAACCTTGGGCTATTCTTTAAATAGGGTGTTAAAATGGCTATTTGTGCACTTTCCCCAATTTTCATAGCAATGACCATGAATAAAATTGAATCATCTTGAAGAGTTTAAAGACTTTCCATGCCATTATATCTTTTCAAGTTCTAAAAAGCTTCCATTTTTTCTTCTTAATTTCTTAAAGGATTAGAGCAAGTAGCGACTGGACAATAGAAACTTCATACTAAGCCTTTTTTTTTTTTTTTCATCAGGTTAGTTCTTCGTCTTTCTAGACTTTTTTTTAGCAGTATTTTGTTAGGTAACAAAGTGGTTGGTAAATATTATTACAAAATTGATTCTCTGCTTGAGCTTTAGCTACTACTTGCCATTGTTGTAATCATGTTATTATTACATAAACAAAGAATGAGCTGATGACCTATGCACGCAATGTGTTCGATTATTTGCTCATTAGACTTTCAACCTCTAGTGTTTAAAAGAAGTAGCTTTTAACTTTAACCAAAGGCCTTAGAGCAACGGTAAGTTGTCTGGTCACACGTTCGAGCCGTGAAAGCATGCACTAATGCTTGTCTTAGGACAGACTATCTACATTATACTTCTTGGTATGTGGCCCTTCCCCAGACCTGCTAATGCGGAATGCTTTTTTTTTTTTTGCTCTTTGAACGGTAACCAAAGGCATATGTAGGATTTTAAGTTTGTGCATATGGAGTACCACCGTACACACTACTTCTTTGTCTCAATGACTGTTGCCTTATTTTAAATTCATTTTTGTTAAATCTTATTCAGATGTGTGTGTGTGTGTAATACGTATACGTACGTGCACAGTTATGTGTGTGTGTGTGTATACGTTTATCACTGATTTAGGGTAACAGATGTTCTTATAGGTTGGGTTTGCTCCTGCTCCCCGTGAGTATTCCCTTTCCCTTTTATGTACAGCAGTTTGATGATCCTGCTTTGGGCATGTGATGCGGAGAGCTGAAAATGCCCCAGTGCGGAGGTGCGAGAGGTTGGCCAGCTACGGTTTCAGAAGAGGTAGAGGTAGGCCGAAGAAGTATTGGGGGGAAGTGATTAGACAGGACATGGCGCATTTCCTGCTTACGGAGGACATGACCTTAGATAGGAGGGTATGGAGGAATCATATTAGGGTAGAAGGATAGTAGGTAGTCGCGTTTATCCTCCCTTAAGAGTAGTTATGTTGTTCTATAGTTTCTTGTATCTTGATTTCTGCGAGTATCTGTTGGTTTCGAATGATTTATTTACTTCCATTGTTTCATTTTCATAGTTATCTATAGCAGTTGATACTCCTTTTACCATGACTTTCTTGTTTTGTTATTTCTTGTTTTCATATTGTTTTCGATACGCTTGATCATATCTAACCTTTTGTCTTTTCCTCTCTTTTTCTCCTCTCTTGAGCCGAGGGTCTTTCGGAAACAGCCGCCCTACCTTTCAAGGTGGGGGTTAGGTCTGCGTACACTCTATCCTCCCCAGACCCCACATAGTGGGATTATACTGGGCTTGTTGCTGTTGTTGTACAGCAGTTTGATGATCCTGCTTTTAACATCTTCTGCTAAGAAAGAGAAATGAAACTTAAGAAGAGTTAGTACTGTGCTCAACTTCAATATTAATATATTATGGCTTCTAAACATTGTCTTACTAGCTTCTCCATGAAATGTAGCTATATGAGTTGCCATTTAATATTAACTTTGGATGAAATGCTCCTCTACTTTCCTCTTCTTCTGTTTATCTTTTTATTAGTATGTATATAAGACTATGGTGAGGATGTTCAAGTGGTCTGCCATTAAGTTTATGTTTTCTATTTTGTGTTTTGTACACTTAAAAGAGTGATAAATTTGTGGTCTTAATTTTGATTGGTGTCATCAACAGGTTTCTTATATTAGGAGTTTCTCTCAGAGATTTTAATCCTCCCAGCAGAGCATCTAAGCAAGGGAAAATGGTCATCCATTCTGCATTAAATCTTAACTTTTCCGCAATTTCATCACTCTCTGCTCTCAAAGCAGGGCAACAATTTTGTTCTTGCTCTTTTGCTAACTTCCTATTGCCGCCTCCTTTGAAACGTCTGACTTGCTTTGCCACTTCAAGAAAGTCTGAAGAGGAACATGTGCCTGATCCTAAGCAGAACTCTGGTTCAAGGCCTAGGAAAGCTACTGGGTCCCAGGAAAGTAAAGTTACTGTTAATGAAGACAAAGGTTCCGCCAAGATCTTCCCCACAACAATACCCAAAAAGCCAAGGCGTGGTCGCAGGAGTGAAGCAGCTGCAGTTGAGGATTTTGTTCGTGATTCGTTAGAAAAGACATTTGCTTCTATCCGGGAGAAGAACTCTGAAATAATGAAAGATACTGAGAATATCCTCAAAGATAGGGTTGATGATGACACTGATTCTGATCAAAGTAGTGATGATGAAGATGATAGCAGCAAGGATATGAAAGAAAATAAAATGATTGTTGAGGAAGAGGATCCAGATTGGCCTCTAGATGCAGATGTTGGATGGGGAATTAGAGCATCAGAGTATTTTGACAAGCATCCAATAAAAAATGTAGTAGGAGAAAACGGAGTTGAGATCGATTGGGAGGGGGAGATTGATGATTGTTGGGTGAAAGAAATCAATTGTCTTGAGTGGGAGAGCTTCGCTTTTCATCCCAGTCCCCTCATTGTTCTTGTTTTCGAGAGATATAATCGGCAAGTGAATCGTGTTTTTTGAACTAATTGAAGTTCTTAGAGTGTATCTTGTAGGCAATATGCAGTTCTTTTATGTTCTCTGAAACATTTTTGTAAATGCACAGGGCTAGTGACAACTGGAAAGCACTTAAGGAGCTAGAGAAAGCGGCCCAGGTGTACTGGAGTGCCAAAGAACGCTTGCCTCCTCGGGTTTGTGAAACATAATCACTTCTCTGTACATTGTCCACTAGTCAACAATCTTAACTTAGCTTTCCTCGTGTAGACTGTGAAGATTGACATAAACATTGAGAGGGATCTAGCCTATGCTCTTAAAGTTAAAGAGTCTCCACAAATATTGTTCTTACGAGGAAATAGGATACTCTACAGGGAAAAAGGTACTTACATATTTCCTTGCTAGTTTGATATATTAGCCTTTTCAGCTAAAATTTCACCATATATCATTGCTCCGTGGGACAATGGTTAACTTTGCAACTTTGGATAAATCTGTGCAGACATTCGAACGGCTGATGACTTGGTTCAAATGATAGCATATTTTTACTACAATGCAAAAAAACCTTCATGCATTAACGATGCAGCTTTATCTCAGCGGTCGTAGTCAACTGAGGTACTGGGACTTTCATTAGAAACTCATAGATCAATGTTATCAAAAGGTTTAAACTTCTATGTGCAGCTCAGATTAAGTTGGCAGAAATAGTCAAAGGGGAAATGGATCATGGATCCCTGTGTAATTGGGGCCAATTGGTCGTTTTGTTCACTGGAAACTGAGTATACAATTCAGAGAGAACCTTGGAAGAATGTCTGGTTGAAACGTCGTGATGGTACTTTCTGATTTATGCCTCCAGCTGCTGATGTAACTTGCAAGTGGAAGGTTAAAGAAAAAGGTTATATTCTAAAAAGAGCTTAAAGTAGCTTATGCTTCTTACTATATAGAAGAGCATAGTTGGAAAGAGAACTCCCAGTTGCCATGATCTTACTCTTATTTTTATTTGCTTGTTTACATGGCATACTAGCCTAATGTCTAAAAAATACTTTATAATTAATTAGAAAAGTTCATGCATCTTCTGCTATCTGCTAGCTACAACTATATTTGAGTTATCTTTTTCGTAGGAGATGTTTGTCACGTTAGGTATGGAACCTTTCCATTAATACTAGCCCAGAGAGATATGATTGGATAATGTATTGGTTCCTTGCTTTATTCCATCCTAAGATAGGAAAGTGCAGATCAGATAAACAAGACAATATGTTCCTTGGATGGGCTAACTATGACTGCTTTTCGTCTGTTAGGTTATATATATTAAGATACTAAAGTGCTTTCTTTTCAAAAGTTTGGGATCACATTATCAGGAATATGCCATGATTAAAGAAATGTTAAATCACTCAACGTCAAACCTAACTAGGAGCATTTGCAGATAATACTACAATTTAACAATACCTGAACTCTGAATAGACTCAACTAACAAACTTTCAGCTAAAATAACCTCTTAAAACTTTTTTATTACTTTCTTAAGTGTGTGTAAAATATTGGATGTCAGCACCCCACAAGTCACAAGTGAATATAATTTTATAAAGAAAGGACTTGAGTTCCAAAAGTGTAGTGCGTTTCTTGCACCCAAGGTGCAGCCTACTGGTTAATTAAGTTAGTGAAAATTATGAGAGATCAAGGTTCAAATAAAAAACACAAGGTGATTTCTTTTCATCTATCTAATTTTCGGTGGGCGAAGTATGTCGATATCTTGATGGGACGTAGCAGATATTCTATAAATAATAAACGAGTTGGCTCGAACACCAACGTTATTAAGAAGGGAAAAGGGTCAAATATACCCCTCTATTTTAGTTTATTGGCTAACTTTGTTCTCCGTTAGCCAAAGTAGTCAAATATACCCCTTCCATTACAAGTTGGGGCAAAATATACCCCTACCGTTAGCGAAGTTTCAAAAATACCCCTCATTTTTAACATATTTCCACATAAACAAGTCTAGTCATTGGAATTTGGTGACATGGACGCCACATGGCATTTAGCTTATTCTATGTGGTGCCTACGTGGCAATTTTTTTAAAACAATCTGGAAAATTGATTTTTCTAAAAACAAATCTGTTAAAAATGGCTTTTTATAAAACCCACTTCTTAAAAATAAATATTCTGGAAAATTGGATTTTTTATTAAAAAATCTGGAAAATGATTTTTTTTTTAAATTAGTTTTTTAGATTTTTTTAAATTAATCCAGATTTTAAAAAAAGTTAGGACACTTTTTTTTTTAAAAAAAATACTTTACAGTTTTTCAGATATAAAAAAAAATCATTTTCCAGATGTTTTAACTAAAATATCCAATTTTCGAGAATATATTTTTAAAAAACGGATTTTATTAAAACAAAAAAGTTTCAGATTTTTAATAAAAGCCATTTTTTTCAAATTTGTTTAAAAAAATCAATTTTCTAGATTTTTTTTTTAAATTGCCACATAAGCATCACATAGAATAAGTTAAATGTCATGTAGCGTCCATGTCACCCAATTCTAATGACTAGAATTGCTTATGTGGGAATATGTTATAAATGAGAGGTATTTTTGAAATTTTGCTAACGGTAGGGATATATTTGGCTACTTTAGCTAACGAAGGGCAAAATTAGCTAATAAACTAAAGTAGAGGGGTATATTTGACCCTTTTCCCATTAAGAATAAGTTTCACGCGCTTCCAAATAATATATTATATGATGGACAAAGAAAACCATTCAATTGAACAATATAACATTTATCAATTTGGGATGATAGGAATATACTACAAAACGATCCAGACATTTGGCAAGCAACTATGAGAGGTTGTCACGACTCGCGAAGGCTTTAATTTCGTCATAACAGAAAAATAACAATTTATAAGGGTCCCATTTTCCAAACTATGTCATTTTCAAATTTCTTCCAACATCCATTATTCATTCTTGTCCTTTTCTTTTATGATGCCTTAGCCATCGTAAAAGGCGTTTGTTACCCTTTTATATATTTGGAAAATATAGGCCTGCAAGTCGCATCAATTTTGTTAAGTGAGAATGAAATTAGTAATTTAGTATCTATTTAGAAAATCAATTGAACATTATTGATTCCACGTGTTGGTCTATTAAGAGCCTTCTTTTACATATACATCAGCAAGAAGTATATTTGTAAATGAATTATGGATGTCCCCATAAGCGCACAAACGAACGTTACTTCCAATTCTCATTTTCCTAACTTGATATCAGACTACGTCTAGATACTTAACCTCGACTATAATTTGCAATTATTTTACCCATCAACAAAAGAAAGCCTTCCAAAAACTTGGGTAAAAATTATCTTTCCCTTTAACTTTGTGAGTTCTCTGATACATATTTTTTTGTCTCAACCTTCTGTCTATTCCCTTTTTATTACTTTAAAAAAGTATTACTTACACGAGCGTTATAGTTTTGAGCTATTGGAGTCAATTTAAATGTCAATATTTGTTGACAATTTGTCAATTTCATCAACCAAATAGTTTACTGATTAATAGTACCTTCGTCCCATTTTAAGTGTTTTACTCTGATTACTCACAAAGTTTAAGGAATAAAAAAAGACTTTTGAATCTTGCGGGCCTTAATTAAAGATGTGTGCAATGTCATTTGAATCTTGTGAATTTAAACTTACTATGATGTTTGAATTGTCAGCTTATTAAATATAGAAGAAACACTCTTTTTTACACGGACTAAAAAGGAAAGCAAGACACTTAAATTGAGACGGAAGGAGTAGCTTTTTTTCCAATTAAGTAACAGAATATTAACATCCTAAAGTATATTATCATAAACTCCTCTTTGTTACACTAAAACTTCGTCCAAAGAATTTATGTTAAATTAAATCAAGTTAATTAATTTGGAACGTATTGAAAGTATTTTTCGCACTGCATGATCACGAAATTCACGTGGTCAAGAAACATCAACTTTTATTGACGTGCTTTATTGTATTGGACTTTAATAATACCTTTTTTATTTGCATACTTTATGTGAGTTGACCTATAACAGTTCCACCACTAGGGTAAATCAGTAAATACATATATAGTTTTCATAACGGTTACACTTTCTCGTGACGACAGAGCGATATGTATTAATCAGGGGACCGTTAAGGACCCTTGCTAAATTTTACTGCCAAACCTACCCTTACATCAAACTGGGGTTTTCGTAATTGTCAACTAAGGGAAAAGATTTAGGAAATTGACTTAAGGAAAAGATTCAATTTCCCTTTTTTACGGAAAAATGTGACCGACAAATCCTTTTGAACCATTTTAGCTGAGAGTCCCAAATGGCAAAATCAAACTTGCGACTCTCCAGCAAATTATATAATTTCCTAATTAGTATTCTCATTTTTATATGCTTGTCCTTATCTGCATTTTTGTCTTGTTTTTTTTTTTTTAGCCGAGTGTCTTTCGAAAACAGTTTCCTACCTTCCAAGGTAGAGTAAGGTCTGCGTACACTTTATCTTCCCCAGACTCCACATCGTGAAATTCCACTGGTATGTTGTTGTTGTCGTCCTAATTAGTATTCTCACCTTCCCATTCTTTCTCAAGTGTTTGACTGAAATAATTACTTAATTTTTTCCAAGAAAATCTTATGAATTGGATGATGTAAAAATTGAAGAATCTTCAAAGATTATCTTATCTAAAAAGGAAGAAAGAGCTTTTCATTAAATAGATGTTCAAATTAAGCAAAGGAATTGGCTTAGAGAGCGGCGTGAGCAACACTAACATTGCAACTTCAACAATAAGTTACTCCCCCGGTCATAATGAGTGTCCACTTAATTAATTTAAAATAAGTGTGTACTTATATAATTAAGAAGGAACTAATTGTTCTCTTTTGAATGTTCTATTTATATAAGTGAGTTTTTATGTAATTAAGAAACTATATTGATTAGGTAATACTTATTTAATTAAAGCTAGTTCAGTTAAAATATCTATTCTTCTTTTATGAGTTAGCATTTTCTTAAGGGATGAACTAAAGATTAAGTGAGCACTTATTTTGAAGCGAAGGAAGTAGAATTTAATATGCTTTTTATTTCAGTTGTTGTTATACATGTATTTTTTATTCATTCAATTATTTAAATACTCAGTGACTCAATATAGTACTTAATTCCAATATATAAGTTTAAAAAGGTCTTCTAATTTTATACCAATAATAATGCAAAATTTGAAAGAAACGGAGGTGTGTTATCAAACCACAAATAACAAATGAAAGAGAAGTCATTGTCAAGGAGAATACTGTCATTTCACCTAGTGATGCATGTCACAAGAGTTCCTCCACCTCATATTTGCACCACCTCACAAGTGTACACACACCCTTTCCCTTGACCTAATAAACCTCATAAACCCCCTCTCTTAGCTCCCCACACACACATTTCACACTCTTCTAGTTCTATATCTATATACATACACACACAATATATATAGAAAGAGGAAGACAAAAATCTAGAGAGAGAAACAAGAAAAACAACACACAAAAATAGAAACAATGGCAGCCACTTCAACTTCAACCCAAGAATTCCTAGACGACTTTCGTTGCCCAATTTCACTCGAAATCATGTCCGACCCGGTTATCCTCTCTTCGGGTCACACCTTTGACCGTGCTTCAATCCAACGTTGGGTTGACTCCGGCCACCGTACTTGCCCCATTACTAAACTCCCCATACCCGACCCGGTTACACTGATCCCTAATCACGCCCTTCGTAGTCTCATTTCCAATTATACCCTCGTCTCTTTCCCTAAACCACTATCTTACCCCGACCCACAATCCCTCATCCAAACCCTAATTAATTCTTCTTCCCCAATGGATTCTAAGCTCAACTCGCTGGACCAACTCAGCAAGCTCTCAAAACGTGACTCAGCGATTCGAAGGAAATTAACCGAATCAGGTGCTATTTCAGCTGTGCTGAATTGTGCTCAATTACAGGAAAAAGCGCTTCATTTGTTGCTGAATTTGAGTTTAGATGATGATAATAAAGTCGGGTTAGTTGCTGAAGGAGTGGTGGGGAAAGTAGTTGCAGCGTTAAGGACAGGTGGCGGCGATTCAAGGGCGGTCGCCGCCACGGTTCTAACGAGTTTAGCAGTTGTAGAAGTGAATAAAGCAACAATTGGGGCATACCCAGATGCAATTCTTGGATTGATTTCACTTCTTTGGTGTGGAAATGTTAGAGAGAGAAAAGAAGCAGCTACTGCACTGTATACGCTGTGTTCTTTTCATGATAATCGGGTTCGGGTTGTTGAGAATCAGGCTGTGGAGATATTGATAAGGAATGCGAATTCGGGGTTAGAAAGAGCTGTTGAGGTATTGGGATTGTTAGCGAAATGTAAAGAGGGTCGTCAGGAGATGATTAAATTTGGTGGGTTGTTGGATGTTTTAGTTAAGTTGTTGAAAAATGGGTCATCAAGAGCTGTGCAATATGCTTTGTTGACTATAAGTTTGTTGTGTAATTATAGTGAAAGGATGAGGGTGTTGGTTGTAAGAGAAGGGGTGTTTGAGATTTGTGTTGGATTATTGGAAGATGATAATGAGAAAGTTAGAAGGAATGCTAATAGTTTGATTAATGTTTTGCAAGGAAAAAAATTGAGTCTTTGATTTGGTTAATTAAGGAAAAAAAAAAAGGTTGTGAATTTGGAAAGTGTTAATTTTTGATGGATTTATGGAAAGCATTGGAGGGTGAAGAAGGTGAGTTGGGTATTCTCATTTTGTTGAATAGTTTTTCTTTGTACAAAATGATTAGAATTTTAGGGCAAAAAAAAAAATGTGTATCTCTCTCTCTCTTTTGTTTTTATATTTTGAAAATAAAGATGAAAAAGAAAATCAATGGTTATTATATTGTTGTCTTTCTCCTTATATTAAACTTTTACTTCTTTTAATGTAAAACTAAAATCCATTCTTCAGGTTAAATGCTTATATAAATTTTATCCCCAGTTTTTCCTTATAGTGAGTAGTCAATATTAGGAATTTGGAAAGTGTTAATTTTTGATGGATTTATGGAAAGCATTGGAGGGTGAAGAAGGTGAGTTGGGTATTCTCATTTTGTTGAATAGTTTTTCTTTGTACAAAATGATTAGAATTTTAGGGCAAAAAAAAAAATGTGTATCTCTCTCTCTCTTTTGTTTTTATATTTTGAAAATAAAGATGAAAAAGAAAATCAATGGTTATTATATTGTTGTCTTTCTCCTTATATTAAACTTTTACTTCTTTTAATGTAAAACTAAAATCCATTCTTCAGGTTAAATGCTTATATAAATTTTATCCCCAGTTTTTCCTTATAGTGAGTAGTCAATATTAGGAATGATGAATGAGAGTCTATATAGCTGCTTACAACAGTTTACAAATACAGTAGTGTCCTAGATAGGAGTATAATTAAGCATGATATTGAGAAAGGGGTGATGAATATAGAAAGATTCGCTCTTGCTATTTTTATATGCTGTTATGTGCACTTGCTAAAAGATTTCATTCACTGTACTTTTTGTGCATGGAGGGGGGAAGCACATAGATTGATTTGATCTTGATTTTTGGATTTCCACATTACATGTTAAGACTGTCCCACCTCCACTGCTACTGCATCAAATTTTCATCTAACTGGATGGTACTCTGCTAATGGCTAAATTGTTGCTGTTACTTAGAAGTAAACAAGCCAAAACACTTCTCCAATTATTATTTTTCCTCCTAGCCTCCAATTTTTTTAGAGGAATCCTTTGATGTTTTGTCGGTATAGGTTGTCTTTGTTAACTGTTAAGGAATCATTTTGTATTTCTTTCCCCCCACGTTGGTAGATAGAGTTACTCATACCTCTGCTGATGGGACGTCTATCCCATGAAATTAGTTAATTCTGGATATTAGGAAGGACAATTTCGCTAAAATGTGCCTTAAGGAGCAACTCTTGTGTGCAAAAATTGTAAATTGTCGAATACAGGTAGTTTATGTTCAAGCAACTAATTCTCGCAAGTTTTGTGTGCCGTTGGTATGCAGACGTAATAAAATTTTCCTAAGATAGCCTTTGCAGTGAAATGATGGTATCCTCTTTATGAAGTGTGGCACAAAAGAACTGAATATGGCTGATGAGTGTGAGATTTCCAGAATACGGATTTCTCATAGTATATTCTCTCGGGAGAGCTAAATATCACCATATAATAAATGCACATGTTATACTACTACTATTTTTTTTTTAATTATTATTTGTGGGGGGAGGGGAGGGGGTTAGTAGTGGAAATATGATTTATGTGATACACATAGAATAATGTGTTGAATGGGACCAAATAGTTTTATGCATTTGAATTACATTCATTATGGATTGGATGAACCTATACAAATCTATCTTTTAAATTAAATTTGTTAGGTAAGAATCTTATTTCAGGTTATGAATATAACAAAATAAAGTTGGAAAATCTTAGGTGACCATCCCCACACGCTTAGCATTTAGATTCCTCTACCTGTTGAATTAAATACAGAAGAATTTCAACCCGGATTATAAGGATGAACTCTCTCTTTTGGTTGACAATCTTTCACCCAGCTTCTACTCAACCAAACAAGCCACAATGTCATTGGGGAAAAACATTTATTCGCCCTCTATTTGCATTCAATTAAATTAACAACTTTAGGTATATAAAATTAATGTAGCTAGGGATATATTTTATATATTAAATTTTATCATTTAATTCTGGCCAACCATTTACTTTAATTTTTTATTCCAAGAAAAAGTACCTGGTTCGTGGAGCTAAGTATTTTGACAAAGCTACCTGCATTTGACTATTATTATATAGTACTATTACTATTACTATTATTTGTTGATGACAAAGACGGTTCTTTTCTTTTACCTTTTTTTTATTTTTTCTAATTGAATTGTGAAGCTTTTGTTCAATTTTTCTATGTGGACAATTTCATTTCCCAAGGAAAGTTTCAATTCAACGAGAGTTGCATATAGATTCCTTTCTAGTCCTTCTTAAGAAGGTGCCAAACCTATTACTAGTATGTTTTTTTAATCATATTTCTTTTTCTTTTCTCTCTTTAGTCGTCATCTCCTTTTCCTCTTAAGAAGAAAATTCAGAAGCTAGTAGTTAGTAGGTGACATCCCTTGCTCTAAGGGAGGAACGCTATCTCATGGGCCTGGGATTTATTATTGTGGGCTTGACAAGTTTGCAGGCCTATGAACTAGTCCAGTATGGAAATCTAACATATGGATCAGCAGTCAACTCAGAAATTTTCACCAATGGTCTCTTTTTGGTATAGTTATTAGTAAATGATTATCCGTTTATTTCTTTTGCAACTTATGAACTTTTTGGACCACGGTTAAAAAATTCTTTTTGCCAAATTGAGAATTTAATGAGAAGATGCTTAACAACAGTTTAAAAATTTTGTAAGTTATTACTAATGTTAGATAATAGGCTAATGTTTTGTCTGTAAAGTTGAGAAATATATGAGCAAGCATTAGATGATATATAGTCTAGCGTTTGTAGAAGGGTAATTTCACAAAAGCTATATTCGCACAACTTTTAAAAATAGGAACAAAATTTAAATGATTGACCTAAAAACTGGACATTATATAGACTTTTTTTTGTGCGGAGTGCCCTTCAAACGCACTGGTCTTTAATTTTACCCCTCAAATTGGTGGTCTTTAATTTTTGTCCCTTTCGCCTAATACCATGAGATTTGAGGTTCGAATCCTAGCTCAGTAAAAAAAAAAAAAATCGCAAGGTAGAGTTTTTTAGCAAAGTTAGGCCTTAAGGTAGAGTTTTGCCTTTAGGTATAAGGCAGAGTTTTGGCATGCGAGTTTGCTTCAAAACTCTACCTGATCAGGCAGAGTTTGAGAAGGTAGCAAAATTCTGCCCGAGGCATAGTTTTGCAGGAAAATATATGTCTTGCGAATCCAAACTCTAACTTGCGATTTTTTTTAAAAAAAAATTGATTAAGCGGAGGTTCGAACCCGAAACCAACGGGTTCTAACGAAGGGAAAAATTAAAATCACCAATTTAATAAGCAAAAGTTAAAGACCACCCCAAAATAAGGACATTCCTGCAAATTGCCCTTATATAGATATATCAGCCGGATCAACTTGAGATCAACCTAACTGCGTGTTTCATATGGAGAGCTTCATTTGAACGATACATTGTGGGTTGTTTTTTATTTACATCTGATGTTTACACTCATTCAACGAGCCCATCGCATGTTTTTCTAATATTATTATCCCTACATAATAACTAATTAATATACATGTTCATCTTAATTAATCACTTTATAATAATATAACTAATTTGGTATAAAAATTTCGAGTGTGTGTATGTTTTAATCTATTTATTATCTCTAATTAACAAAAGTAACTAGTACATTCTATGTTATGGGAAACAGAAATCATTCTCAAAGTTACAAGTGTGATAGTCATCATTGAATTAGATCTTTGGAGAAATGACCACTAAAATAATGAACATCTAAGAAAATATGAAGCTAGCAAAAGCGACCTTTTATAAGTGATGACTCATAGACCCTACTTCCGGCCAAAAAATTGACTAAGAGGATGAGCTTAATCAAATGAAAAAATAGTCCGGATATATTTAAAAAAATGTGTGTACATATGGAATAACAAGCTCTAGTGGTAGATTCAAAAGAAGAATGAAAGCTGACATGATGTAGCATTCGTAAAAGCCAACATTCAACTAATAAGTGGGACGATGCCATGATTGTCTTCAAGTTCATATGTTCTACATCATGGAGTATTTAATTTGTATTAAGCAATTACACAGACATTCTTCTGCTATACTATATATTACTACTTCAGAGACAAGCAATGCTATTACGGACCAAATGATTTGAAGCTCATGCCTCCAAGACATCCTTGAACCACAATACACATGCTTTCAAATGGTCGACCCAATCACGGATTAATTTGCAGATTTAATAGAATTCAGTGTTTCAGAGTAAAAATCTATGGGGCCCGAAAACAACTATAGAAAGAGTTAGTTGTATATTTCAGAATCGATTTTCTACACAGAACTCACAACCTCTAAATTCAGAATATTCTATTACTTTCAGGGGTTATCCGATGAACACATACAACTAACTAAATTGGACTAAAATGCCAATTCAGGATGATCAAGATGATTCTTTTAAAATATCATGTTTATGAGGTGGATGTAAGGTTTTAAGTACGCGCGCGCACACACGCTATATATAAATGATGTATGTCAACCATGTATGCTACTTCTTAATTACCAGATACTTCTGTTTACCCCGGATTCGGATAATCAATTAAATTTGTAAGTGGGTATAGGATATGTGCTTGGATCTTGATTTATGTAGATGGAGAAAATGTATATGTGATTGTTCTTCGATAAAGCAATCGAGGATGGCGACTTGCCAAGAATGTAAACGTGTATAAGCAGTGTGAAACACTTTGATGGAAGAAACACAATATAAACCGAAACAAACAATCTTGGCCGGATCAGATATTGAGAGAGAGATTGAATATATGAGCTCTTCTATTATAAATGTTCTTGGAAAGTAAAAGATGTCAACCCTTACAAAGGAGGGGGATGTGCTCTATTTATAGTGTGACCTCCATGGGTTTCATATGATGTGAACTAATAAAATAATAGCAACAAGGACAGCTCTGCACGGATTTGGTGGGATTAGACTGACGGCGCCGTCTGACACACGCATGGTGGGTAGTTGACCAGGACAGGACGTTACTGGCGCGTGATCCGCGTGCAACGGCCACACGGACCAACGGCTACTCGGACCAACGGCCACACGGACCAACGGCTATACGGACCAACGGCCACGAATGCTCGGGTCACCGGGCTTGGTCGTTCCAATGACGAAGAAGGCAGATCAGTCGGTCCCCTCGCTCCACCGGTTTGCCTTGCATCCGGTTTTTACCGTATACAACTTCGATGATGATTTATGACGACCCTGAGTTAAAACTTAGAAATTGATCCTTTAATTGCTTTCTAAGTTTAACTCAGGGTCATAGTAAGAAGAAACATACATGATTGACATACAAGATCTTTAATATTTCGGACTAAACGTAATAGTTGTAATTCTAGCTATTAATTGCTAATCGTAATTGTGACTAAAGCAGCTAGTTGAAACAGCTTGCAATTCAGCAGTAAGTAAAAAAGAAAAACGAACCTAATGAAGATAGGCCTAAGGGCCGACCAAAAGAAAGAGACGTGTCCACAATAGAAGATTTAATCCTGAGTATAATGATTGATTAGCAATAATGCATGTTTATTAAGTGCATATTTATATTCTATTGTGATATCATGAAAAAGCAGAACAAAAAGATCATGAAAACTGACAGAAAGAGGATGAACTTATAAATTAAGAAAAGATGAGCACGCTTCTAAGAGAAACCATATTTGATCATATAATTTATTTTGCTTAGCTCTGAAAAAATGATCGATCGACTTCTTTTCTAATAGTTGACTTGGATATTTGTTAAGACCGGCTATCTAAAAAGTTTAAACTACTGGAAATGTGTTATTAATCCCACACTATCATGTTCTACTGTTCAAACAACCGAACCGTACTAGAAGTGGATTTGAAAACTACACAGCAATTTCTGATCCATCTAAGCTACCTGGCTAAGCCATGCACTCTTAAATAAATTCTCTCTTTTTAATGTAATTTGGCCCGACTTGGGTGCGGCAGGATGATAATGAGTATATCAATCAATAAAAATAGAAAAGGAACAAAAGGTTAGATAAGTTAAATATCTATGAAAATTAAAATATACACATAACAACATAGAGGAATACATGGCAGGAATTCGCTACAGTATAATGACTCATGTTGTGACAAACACAAAAGACATGCTAATTCCTTTTTTACTATATATTTCTTCCCATGACGATTAAGAATTTACAAATGACAAATTCATTTCGAATCTTAATTAATTAACATCCTATTGCTCATGGAGTTCCAAATTAGTATAGGAAAATAATGGATCGGAGAGAAGTATCGTGACGTGTGGAATCACATATTACATTAATCCGGTGTGACTTTATTTATTTTTAACTCTGCAACATGCTTTATATATATCTGTATGCATGTCTGATTATTTTTCTTAAGTCAAGCAGGATGAAATTAATATTCCGTCGATGGCTCGAATACGTGATGTATCTCGACTAACACCATGTTTGAAGTCTAACTTGTCTCTTTTAAAATCTTAAATTGTTGGAGATATATTTAAGTACTTTACATATTTATATTAGGTTTGCTGTACTATCTCCTATTGGATATTGACAGATGAATTAGCAGCCAGTGCCATTTACATAATTATCTGACCTTAAATTTGTTACTTCAATATTAGGTCATTCTATTGATCCATCAATTATTTGAGTTCCTTTACAACATCCATCCAAAATGTAAAACTTAAGTCTAAGGCTTTATATAGCAATGAAAATAGACTAGTGATAAAACGCATAGTATGAAATTCTTGACCGTTTAGTCTGATCACATTCATGTTTGAAATTCTTGACCGTTTAGTCACCATAAATTGAAACTTTCTAGTTGTAGTAATTGAACATTGAAATGACCCCATTGATACGTGGTACAGCTAAACTCAACAAAATGGATTTGCAAAGATGTACGTGGAAATCAACTTGTGATTTAGAAGTCATCGTCAAATTTGGCAAGTTTCAGCCTTTTTCCATTTGAGATCAGTATATAGCAGCAGACATGCAAGTAATTTTAACAATTTTAACATGTCCTCCAAAAGAACAACAGGGTTGTCAATGTCAATGACTTTTTTCAATAGTTCTCCTTCATTGCAAGATTGTGATCATTTCTAGTTCTTCGATCCTTTCTTGCTTAATTAACATGTACACTTTACAGATTTTATTGAAGGTGATACAAATTAAATCTAATTAAAACAAACTTCATGGAGAAACAAAAGAAATAACACTACTATAATCATGAAAGTTAGTATTACTTAGCCGAAGAAAAACGGAGCCATAGAATCTATAGCTAATCGGTAAATAGTATAATAGCTATTGCCATGCGCTTGACATAGTTATCTCTCATTCTTTCTCTGCTATTATGTAATTAAAGTGTGTAACCATCTTATTTTTCAAAACTTTAAGTTATTTAAAAATAATAATAATGACGTAATTATATTTTCAACATACTTGAATATTACATCTAAGTTATACGACTATAAACTAATATTTGACTATTAATTAACATGGATTGTGGCTACATCAATCTATGTCACTACAAGAAAAATTATATTTGGCAACAAATTTTTTTTTGTTGCCATAGATTGATTATTGTTGCAAAAAGTAATTTTGGCAAAAAAAAATAATATTTCGTTGCACGAACCTTTTCCAATGACTGTTATTGCAACAACATGCAACAACTTTTTTTTTTTTGTCAAAAGTACTTTTTGCAACAATAATCAATGCTATGGCAACAAAATTAAATTATTTGGCAACAAAAAAATCATTTGCCAACAATAAAACTAAGTTGTTGCCAAATATAAAAAAAATTGTTATTATTTTTGTACTTTCTTGTAGTGTGTCATTTGACATATAATGGTCGTCATAATGATGCAAGACGCTATGTGAAATTGTTCTGAATATAACTAGAATTTGTAACGTGAGGAATTTGACAGATATGGTCATCGTTGTCAACAGTAGATCTAGCAGCCATTTTAAGATATTAAAATTGTATGCATGTTACGTCTCTCCTCTTTATGGAAATCCAGTTACTACTTCTCTCGATTTATTGTTTATGAAAGGATTAAGATATATTGCGAGATATGAGTAATAATTTCGTCACTCTTACGCAGATTTTTTTTTTTTTTTTTTACTTTGAGAATTTGTTTTTGGACTTTGGTGCGGGATTTATTGTGTGTCTTAATTTAAAATTTAAAGATTTGTTATTTACTAAGTCCAAATCAAAATCGTACTAACTCGAAATAGTCCTGTTACAAGTTACGTACAGTTCTGAAATGTCGAAGATATTTGACTGGTCCCACAGCTATAAGCCTATAATTAATGAAAATATACTGCTTCTAATTTAAGTTCTATCAACCTAGGGGATCCAGTTTTAAAACTTCCTCGTAAAAAATTAGGTTGAAGTAGAGAGAATATAATTGATCAGGTTAATTAAACAATGTCTTCGAACTAACACATGAACAGTTGAAAATAAAAGGAAAAAAATTAAACTTTCCAAGGCCGCCTCCAATGTATCCAGTCTGACATATGAAGCCTTTGAACATTTTTAATTACTAAAATATTGTATTCAAAACTCTAAAGCTGTTTAATTACTAGAATATTTGTTTAGGTCAATTCTGGAACTTTCAGAAGTTTTATACGGTGCAGGGTGCACATATGAGGACTCTCATATCCCACCTTCATATTCTAGAGTCCGGAACCAAAATGGCTCTAAAAAAATTACTTTGAACCAAAATACCCAACAAAAGAAAAAGTTACCAAAGTACTTTTAGCGCAGTATTTTACTGCGCTATAGCACTTCACGAAGACAGAGCCGTTAAGTGCTATAGCGCAGTATTTTACTGCGTTATAGAAAAAAAAATTGGTACTTCTATAACGCAGTAAAATACTACGTTATAGCAGTACCAAAAAAAATAAAAAATCTATAACGCAGTAAAATACTGCGTTATATAAACAGTACAAAAAAATAAATTGGCCAACTTTATTTTTTGCAACACTTAGTGTTATTTTCCATACTTTGACCAATAATTAGTCGTGTGTCAAGACTCCGAAACGTCAATATTTTTATATAGAACCTGATATTTTTTTCTGCGTACAATAATGTAGGCCCAATACATCAAGGATATGTAGACGTTCGGATCGTCATTTTAGGGGTTGAAAAGGTGCCCAAAGTAAGTTTTGTTTGAAAAAACTTAGTGTTTTTTTCGTACTTTGACCAATGATTAGTCGTGTGTCAAGACTCCGAAACGTCAATATTTTATATAGAACCTGATATTTTTTTCTGCGTACAATAATGTAGGCCCAATACATCAAGCATACGTGGACGTTCGGATCGTCATTTTAGGGGTTGAAAAGGTGCCCGAAGTAAGTTTTGTTTGATAAAACTTAGTGTTTGACTGTAAGGTTATTTTAGTCAACTTTATATGTGTCACGACCCAACCCCGTGGGCCGTGACTAGTGCCCGAGCTGGACACCCATACACACTTACTTACCAAATCAGCGTATCAACGACTTATCCACTTCCAACATATACTAATTATTATAGATATTAAGGGCAGATGTTATCTTAAGCTATCATATATATCAAACACATCATACGGGAGCCGCCAAGACTGTCGTAGAACATATCGTCCCAAGCATATGCATGAGTATATATACATACAAGCCGTTAAGGCTGTCATAGCAAATAGGACCGCTTAGACGCAAATCACAGACATAACCGAACAATAACGACCCATGACCCACATATATGTCTACAGGCCTCTAACAAACATAACAGAACCATATGACGGGACAGGGCCCCGCCGTACCCCTAAGTAGTCATATATGCATGAATATGTACAACAGAAAAGATCTGTACCAAAAGTATGAGTTCCGGAACGAAGGAGCACTTCAACACAGCAGGATGGATGGCCTACGCTGACGGACCGCTCACGTGCGCTTCTGTACCTGCGAGCATGAATCGCAGCCCCCGAAGAAGAGGGGGTCAGTACGGAATATGTACTGAGTATGTAAGACATGAAATACAACTGGAGAGATCATAACTGAGATAGAGATTCTAGGAGTCAAGTATCATAGCAAAGAAACTACTGTACATGTGCAGTACGAATCAGAATCAAACATTCTCATATCACATACCGTACCCGGCCCATTATGGGACTCGGTGACTGAAATCATGTCATTATGTCATCATGAATACATGTATACATATACCGTACCCGACCCTTTAGTGAGGGACTCGGTGAATAGAGTCATGCGTATCAATATCATATATCATGTATCATGTCATATATATATACCGTATCCGGCCCTCTAGCGAGGGACTCGGTAAGTGAAGTCATATCATCATATCAGTATGCCATCACGTCATCATGCATATACATATATACATACCGTACCCGGCCCTCTAGTGAGGGACTCGGTGAATCAAATCGTCATATGCCCTCCTGGCCGCCGTAACATATCATCATCTCATCATGTCATCATATACATATACCGTACCCGACTCTCTAATGAGGGACTCGGTGAACAATGCAGTGAAGTGCGCACGATAACATACCCGGCTCGGGACTCGGTGAATAGACATATTGAGGCGTGCACGAGCAGAGTAGTGAGAACTATATGCATATAAATCAAGACTCGATAGATAAGTATACTTACCGATACCAGAAGACTCAGAACAAGTTTCGGGTCAATCCGACTTAGTATAAGAAAGTTATGAGCGTTTGAAGTACAGAACTTTCTACAAGCGTTTCAGAAGCTATTTTTGGAAATTCAAAGCAACAATCATATCAAGTACCTTTCGGACATCGTTATGGATCAAATCAAATATAGCTTTTGGAATCATATGTACATATCAAAATGTATCAAAGACTTAACGGAATAATCAGACGTGCTAGCATTTGCAGATCAAAACTTTGGTCATATCAATTATCTTTCGAATGTCATTTGGAAACATATCAAACAAACTTCGGACATTATGGATACGCATCAAAACCATATGAGACAGCTTATGGAAGTCAAGAACGTTAGCCATCCTAGTGGCTCTAAGAGTAGGAATCTCTTTGAAGTCATACATATACATCATCTACTTGTTTCATAAGGATCATGCCAAAAGAAAGAAAGATAAGCCTTACATACCTTGCCCGCTTTCTATGCTAATCCGAACTTAAGTCTTTCGCTTCGCAAGATCTACAACAATATTCATATATACCGAACATTATCCATAAACACTTAGAGTCCAATTCTAAACCAACACTTAATCTACAGAAATTTCGGCAGCATTTCCCCTGTAAATGCAACATCCCCGAGAATTCAACTCGGCTAAACATACAACAACAAATCCGAGAATTTAACTCGGCCAACTTAGCAACGACAATGCCAACAGTTATTCCAACAATATCGACAATCAATTCAAAACACATTCCAACATTAACAACTTCTTTCTACAAACTTCGACGGCGTTCCATTTATGTTATATTCGTAATTGCTTACATATTCAAGTTCTAATCCGCAACCATTCAAACAATTTTCAAGAATGCTTCAAACAATTCGTACAATATTCACTATAATCCAACCCATATGCTATGCCACCCGAAATCTTCCAAATGGAATAAGAACAATAACAACACATTTTCTTTCTTCAATTTCATGAACTTCACCAACAATTCACACACTAACAACATTATTTTCCATAAGTGCAAGAACACTATATTCAATTCACATTAACTTCTAAAATAATTTTTCAACAATTACAACTTAGACTAGAATTATTAAACTTCCATTTCTCATCATAGATTCCATTACAACAACAACCAAAATACTAGATAAAATTAGCTCATCATCCCTACACAATACAATACAACATATACACATACACACGGCCACACGCACTACACATACACGACCACCACACAACTTTCATATTTTCACAAATTTCATTCATTTCTACATACTACAACATACACAACCATCCATAACATACACAAAGAAGATTAATTCTTACCTTTTTCCTCTAACTTCTCACTTGACTAGAATTTTGATCTTGCAACAAAGAGAGGTTTTCTTGCTCCAACAATTATACCACGTTACAGAGGACCTTCAAATTAGTAGGAATGCTAGAAGAAATAATTTTTTTTTATCAAGATTTTTGGTCTTCAATTTTTTGGCTCACTTGGCCGAATGGGGGTGGTCTTTTTTTTTTTCTCCAAGTTTCTTGATTATTCTTGTGTTGAAGATGACTTTGTCATCTTTTGTAGCATATATTGAACTCCCACATGGGCCTTGGCCCATTAACTTGGCCGGCCACCTTGGCCATTTTTCTCAAGCCCAATTTTTTTTTTTTTTTTTTTTTGTAATTCATGAAAAATTATTCTCCAAATTCCAAATTTGCCCTTAGCCTTCCTCCATATCTCTATGAGTCATCTTGCGAATTTCCCTTTTTACCCCTAGCCTCTCTTAGTATTTCCACATCCATAACTCTCATAAACAACTTGTGTGCTAGACAAGATTAAAAATATAGTCTTGCTCTTAACTCGTCGCAATTTTCTTGAATCATCCGAATATGTAAAATACGGGATATAACAATATGTCGAGAAAATTAGTCAGCTTTATTTTCAAAAATTGAAACCGCAAAAGTGAAATTGACATTCACAGCTACTTTACCCCGGAATTTTTACGTTGAAATTTATTGCGTATCATCATCTTATAAGTAAATAAAACTAAAAATTTCACGCCAATTTGGGGGAAAATTGAAATTGAATGGGATAAAAGGTGTTTTTTTAAAAATCGGCTCGGCCAAACCGCCTTATGGCCGTTTGTCCGCGTAGATCTCGAAAAAATACGCAAGTTCAAAAAAAAAAAAGCGTAAAACGGGCGTCCGAACGCAAAGTTATGACCATCTAAAGTTTGACGACTTTACAACTAATTTTTCTCCCTATATTTTTTAGAATTATATTTATATTCAAAATAAAGTTTTGTCTTCATTAAAAAATAACACGCTTAAATCAAAATCTTAAAAAATAAAACACCCTAAAGTTAAACAAAACTTACTTCGGGTACCTTTTCAACCCCTAAAATGACTATCCGAACGTCTACGTATTCTTGATGTATTGAGCCTACATTATTGTACGCAGAAAAAATATCAGGTTCTATATAAAATATTGACGTTTCAGAGTCTTGACACACGACTAATCATTGGTCAAAGTATGGAAAAAACACTAAGTTTTTTCAAACAAAACTTACTTCGGACACCTTTTCAACCCCTAAAATGACGATCTGAACCTCTACGTATCCTTGATGTATTGGGCCTACATTATTGTACGCAGAAAAAAATATCAGGTTCTATATAAAATATTGACGTTTCGGAATCTTGACACACGACTAATCATTGGTCAAAGTATGGAAAAAACACTAAATTTTTTCAAACAAAACTTACTTCGCGCACCTTTTCAACCCCTAAAATGACGATCCGAACGTCTACATATCCTTGATGTATTGGGCCTACATTATTGTACGTAGAAAAAAATATCAAGTTCTATATAAAATATTGACGTTTCGGAGTCTTGACACACGACTAATCATTGATCAAAGTATGGAAAAAACACTAAGTTTTTTCAAACAAAACTTACTTCGGGCACCTTTTCAACCCCTAAAATGACATATCTTTGATGTATTTGGCCTACATTATTATACGCAGAAAAAAATATCAGGTTCTATATAAAATATTGACGTTTCGGAGTCTTGACACACGACTAATCATTGGTCAAAGTATGGAAAAAACACTAAGTTTTTTCAAACAAAACTTACTTCGGGCACCTTTTCAACCCCTAAAATGACGATTCGAACGTTTACGTATCCTTGATGTATTGAGCCTACATTATTGTACGCAGAAAAAATATCAGGTTCTATATAAAATATTGACGTTTCGGAATCTTGACACATGACTAATTATTGGTCAAAGTATGAAAAATAACACTAAGTGTTGCAAAAAATAAAGTTGGCCAATTTTTTTTTTTGTACTGTTTATATAACGCAGTATTTTACTGTGTTATAGAAAAAAAAAATTGGTACTTCTATAACGCAGTAAAATACTGCGTTATAGAAGTACCAAAAAAAAAAAATCTATAACGCAGTAAAATGCTGCGCTATAGCACTTAACGGCTCCGTCTCCGTGAAGTACTATAGCGCAGTAAAATACTGCGCTAAAGGTACTTTGATAATTTTTTTTTTTATTGGAGTATTTTGGTTCAAAGTGATTTTTTTGGGGGCATTTTGGTTCCGGACTCCATATTCTAGAACAAGTCAAGTCTCGACAATGGTATTAGTGGAGATAAGTTTAGTGGAGATAAGTCTTGATTACAAATAAGGTTATTCAGAATTGTAATTCTAATTTATTGTAAAGTAGAAATATAATCAAGATAGATAATCAAACCTTCAATATGGGGTATATATATAATTCCATGATTTTAGTATGAATTTTATTCTGATTTTAGCTAATATCCGTAATCAAACATGAAATAAATTTATTTTCATATTTTATATTTTGATAACGCCTTAATCCTTATAATCAAATGGCCCTTACTGGACATGTTTAGTTTGTTTTAATTCCCATCATTTTTTTCCCTCTCTCTCTCTTTGTTTTTTCGCTAAGCATCTAAAACTTATTAATCTGACCAATTTGGATCAAATTAGGACGGTAAAATTCTCTCTACAAAAATTTTCTTAGTTGTACAGCTCAAATTTGACACATTTAATTAAGGATGAAAATTAAGATTCAGGTATGGATTTTTTTTTATAGGAAGCACTTTCCCTGAATGGGCTCAACGCAATACGAATTCGAAAAAGTCAAGCTTCAATACAGGTGCCGGATATCGAATGGGACAAAAAAAACAAAAAAAATTAAGATTCACTTATTCAGCCCTTTCGTTCGCGATCACTTTATTCCTTTCCCTTCCTTCCTTTTTTGGTTCATAAAAGAATTTTAAAAAGGCTATGACCACTTAAGAATATTAATCCAGATTGATCTTTTCGTATGTGCTGGCATCCATAAAGCTACATTTTTTAAATAATTAAGACCATGGCATTCTGTTAAATCTCTTCAATTTTATGTAACTTTTTTTTTTATTTCTTTTTTTCTTTTTGAGAATCATCTTTGATTCATGCGTTAGTACTGTGCTATCTTTTGGACGAATGGTAGGTATTTTAGTCTCCTTTTTTCATTTTTCTTTTTCTTTTGCGTATCTTGGTTAATTCGCAATCTTCAATTGTTGATCTTCAGTCATAAAAGGTGAACTATGTCTTATTAATTGTATAATTATAAAGCATGGGGCCAAACTAACTTAAAAACCTCTTTGCTGGGTTCCAGTAAGAGTAAGCATACTTAACCCACATACTTGCAGTCCATTGAGAATTTTTTTTTTTCTTCAAATTTTACATACTTATTCCGTCCAGAAAAGAATTATATTATACTATTCGAGGAATTAAATATTTTCCTTTAAATACGATTATTTTCAATTATTCTTTTAACGTTTATCCACAAATATTGTTACTAATAGTATTCTCATGTAATTTGTAAATATATATATACATATTGTATTTCGGAAAAACTAAAAGTCAATCTTTTTTATTGACGTCAACGATTAAGTGTGCTACTATAACAATCAGTATCTTCTTTAATTGTGACGACTGACGAGTAAAGTCATACGACCTAAAAACTGAAATGGGCACTAAACATCAAAATGAAACATGAGTAAAAGGCCCTCATAGAGCCCGTTTGGATTAACTAGAAAAAAATAACTTTTAAGCGTAAGTGCTTAAAGTACTTTTTAAGTGCTGAAAGTTATTTTATAAATAAGTAGTTACGTGTTTAGATAAAAGTGCTGAAGTTGAAAATAAATTATTTATGTGTGTGATACACAAGTACAGTTAAGCACTTTTTTCTGTCAAAACGACTAAAATACCCTTAAACACTATAAAAAAACTTATTATTACTCGTAGATCAAATTAAAATTAATTTATATTTTAATTTAGTTCCAATATAAATTGATAAACATGAATGGTGCAGGCGCCCCAGTCAAAAATATGAAGTTGAATGTGGAATCCGAAAGTGGTGTTTTGTTGCTTTACAGAAGTCCTATGCTGAATCCTATCAAATTATTGAGATCATTGAACGACGTTACTTTTGCTTGGTGTAAACTTATCATTAGAGAATTAGTTAGATGGTAACTGTCAATCTGTATACAACTACAATCACTGGAAAGGGGAGCTGCTCGCTTTCCACATGTACTTAGATCTGACTATTTTGATGGGTGAAGCCAGTGAAATCGCAGAGATGGAGGAAAGAAGTGAGGAGAAGAAACAAGAAAAGATGATAGTTTAGGGTTTTTAGCCGTGAGAGTAATATTGAAATTAAAACAAAATATAAGAGATATAAGAGTAATTTTGTTGGTTAAATCAAAATGGCTTTTAAGTTAAAAAGAAAAAGGTTGGGTTTCCCAAGTTCTTGTTTTTGACTTATTTTAAGCATTTTTCTATTTTGTCAAACGCCCAAATAAATTAAAAATGGCTTATAAGCTGATTTGACCAACGTATAAGCCAATCCAAACGGCCTCATAAGCAAGAAATATATGCTAGCATCTAAATATTTATTAGATCTAATTTTTAAACGAACAATATAAGAAGATTTTCATCAAATCGCCCAAGTCAACTACATATAAGGTAACTATCCACAAATTAGGAAAGTTTGCAACTTATAATAGATAATAAGTAGTAAGTATTGGTATCAAATTATCTATACTATGCAATTTTTATATTTACTTTATTGACAAGTAATCCAAACATTTTTAGTAATTAAGAGCCCGTCTGGATTGGCTTATAAGTTGCTTATAAGCTGTTTTCAGCTTTTTTGAGTGTTTGGTTGGTCAGCTTAAAGTCATTTTGTGCTTAAAATAAGCTCAAAAAAATAATTGGGTCCATTTGACTTAACTTATCTAAAGCAGCTTATAAGCTGAAAACAGCTTATAAACCAAAAAAAATAAGTTAGACTATCCAAATTATTATTTTTAGCCCATCCAAACAGGCTCTAAGTAGTATTGTTTCTTTTTTCTTTTTTACATAATATCCTTTCTTGTAAAGAACGTAAATAAAAGAGCAAAAGTGCACCAACACCAGCTGTGCAGAAAGCTGTATATTCTGTTACCTATTTATACTTTCCTTTTTATTTTTTATTTTTTGATTTTTTTATCCTGTATCTGGTGTTCGGTATCCGTATTGGAACCTGACTCACCAGAAGTCCCACATTGAGTGGCAAAGCATTCCCTAGCTAACGTGACTCCGCACCCAGAATGATCCGAATGCGAGACCTCCGATTAAAAATAAATAAGTACTTATTATTCCTCCACAATCCTTGTTGGTCAAATTTTCCTTTGCACTCGTCTCTCTTTTCCCCCTTAATAATAATGAAGAATAAGAAATTAAATTAGTATAACATTAAAAACAAAGAAATAAACAGAAGTATAATTATTACGATAATGATGATGAGCGTGACATCAACAACTTATGTGATGAAGGATGAATTAAACAAAATCTTGAAAAGAGGTATCAAATGACGTAATTACCCCCTAATTAATAGCACAGAAAGCGGACATAAATCAAAAATAAATATGGTCAACTCTTAATTAGGCTATTTGGGTTCCCCCCGGCACTATATAAGTAGCAATGGCCTCCCCACTATCTTCCATTCCACCATTCTCTTTTCTTTGTATTCCAACAACTCATTCATTCACCTAACACTTTCTCACAACATCCCTTCAATGGCAACCAAAGTCTACATTGTGTAAGTATTCTTTCTCTACATGTTTTGTAAGTTCTTGATTTTGTGCATGTTATTCTGATCTTCATATTGAGTTTTGACTTCTCTTTTTTTGAATTTCAATGTGACATGAATTGTGGGTGTGATTTGGTTTTGGTTAATTTCATTTGGGATAATATGTTTTTTTTTTTTTTTTTTTAATTCTTGTTTTGCTTCAATTATTTTTATCATGTATGTGTGCTGGTAAACACTCTGTCTTTATGTTCTACTCTTATTAAATTTATTTATAGGAATATTCTTTTCTTTATGGTAATGATCTAAGGGTCGATAAGATTTGCTTTACTGGATATAAGTATCAGGATTTTGTTTTTTATCAACTCAATTGAATGCATTTGTTGAAGAGATTGTGTGTGAAGACTGAAGACTATTATTTATTTCCACTGTTTGTTTTCTTGATCTAGTGTAATATGAGATTTGTAGTTTACTGGAAGAGTCTTGTGAAAATGATATAGCCAATTAATTATTGCAGGAGTTGGTTAGGTACTCTTTGTAGTCTTTTTATAAAATGACATTCTTGAAATTGAAAATACTATCCTCTTATCCACTTTTTACAAGTGTTCGTTGTCTTGATCTGAGATAGGAAAATGTTTGCTTACTAAAAGGTTCTTATGAAAATGATTTAGCAACTAATTTACAGTAGTTGGTTAGGTGCTGTTTTACTAGTCTTTTTAAGATGACGTTCTTGAAATTGAAAAATATTACTCCCTCCGTCCCTAAAAGATTGTCTTCCTTTCCTTTTTAGTCCGTCCCAAAAAGATTGACACCTTTCTATAGTAATATTTAAGGCTTATTTTGGACCACACATTACAAAAGTCTTCCTTTATTTCTTAAATTCTGTGCCAAGTCAAACTAAGACAATCTTTTTGGGACGGAGGGAGTAACTTAAAGCTGCAGGATGGAGTTGGTGATATTATCTTTGGTGAATGATTTTGCTGATTAGTTTCAACTACTATCATATAAATTTATGGTCTGAACTCCATTGTTTTCAATATTGCCATTAGTAATAAGGTACTCCTACAAATTCCCCAAATTAAACATGTCAAGAACTCCCTCATAGGATGATATGTGATCATTGAGTGCTAATATCTGGTTTATGCCATTTTTTGTGCCTGATGTCCTCATCCTGAGTGTATTAGGTGTTATTGCTTGCAACTATTCCAATATGATCTGTGTTTCTTATTCAATTTAAAGTCAACATTCTTGTGTCTCGTATGTGAAGCAAAAAAATTGTCTCTTAAAGTTGGGATGGTTTGTATAATTCATTTGATTTTCAATTTTGGGGATTTTATAGCTAATGGTGAAAATATATAAATTTATGCAGTTACTACTCCATGTATGGACATGTCGAGAAGCTAGCACAAGAGATAAAGAAAGGAGCCGCATCAGTTGAAGGCGTAGAAGCCAAACTATGGCAGGTCTGTTTACATTTCATTTTAAAGATGTTATTTATGTGAGTGTGAGTTAGAGAATCTTTTATCCCTGGGAGTTGAAGTAAGTATGTGATTTTGACTTTGCAAACCTAATGTCTCCTAAAGTCATTACATTAATCATTGACAGTTGAAATCTCTAGAGTCCTAGTCCTTACGTTAAAATCCCGCTGACAAATCATTGTCTTGACATTTGATGCAGTGATTCCTACTACATGTTTGAAATTACACAGGGTCTATGCAATTAGACTTAGAAAACCATTTAATGATAATCCACGTAGTTGAACTTTTCCTTGACTTCCTGAATGTTATGATTGATTCCATGTTCTGAACAGTGCCCCTTTAGAGGGCTTCGGAGCTGAAAGGCGAAAAACTAATGAGTGTGTATTGCTTATGTGTTCATTTTCAGGTACCAGAAACTCTTTCAGAAGAGATTCTTGGAAAGATGGGTGGACCAGCGAAAGGCGATGCACCAATTATCACACCCAATGACCTTACTGAAGCTGACGGTTTTGTGTTTGGGTTTCCAACAAGATTTGGGATGATGGCTGCTCAGTTCAAGGCATTTCTTGATGCCACTGGTGGTCTCTGGAGAACTCAGTCGCTTGCAGGCAAGCCAGCTGGCCTTTTCTTCAGCACTGGCTCTCAAGGAGGTGGCCAAGAGACTACCGCGTTAGTCCTTTCTCTTCAAAGACGTTCACATTTAGAGCTAGAATTGTGTTTTGAAAATTTATCCTAAACTCGGTAATTCAACAGGTTGACAGCAATTACACAGCTTGTTCACCACGGAATGATCTTTGTTCCAATCGGTTACACATTTGGAGCTGGCATGTTCGAGATGGAGAAGATTAAAGGTGGAAGTCCCTATGGTGCTGGAACTTTTGCTGGAGATGGCTCTAGACAGCCAACAGAGCTTGAACTGGAGCAAGCCTTCCACCAGGGAAAATACATTGCCACCATCACAAAGAAGCTCAAAGGCTCTGCCTAATTGTTTCACTACAAGTCTACAATTGTAGTATTGCATTCTACTGTTCATTTTTTCCCAATGGCTGCTACACCTTGTTTTAAATTTAAGTTGCATTTCTACTGAACTAAACAATAAGTGATTTCCTATTGTATCAGAATATTTATAGGGTAATTTGTCGGTGTCTGTCACAGTTTACAGAGGTTGGTTTACATGTTTTATGAATCATACTTAATATTTTTCCCCTTTCATAGCCAATGTTTACAGTCAAACAACACCCCGACCCCCAAAACCCGGGCAAAAATGGCAGGAACTTAGTGAAAAATAGGAACAAAAAGAAAAATGGCGGAGCGGATTAAAAAAATTCTTGGGAGGTAATGCTATTTTATGTGTTGGATGTCCAAAGGTCATTTGAACTCTTAAGAAGAGTTTAGTGGTCCAATCCCTATAAGGTGGCCCAAACTTCAGAATCGTGTTATGAAACATATGTTGCTACCTTGTTTGCTTAAGAAGCAACAGTTAGCATTATATATTGAATAAAAACAACACAGCCATTTTCCAAAGATAAACAGAGCAATAAATCAGCTTAAAATTGAGTGCCAGTCCAGAGAATATATCCAAAGGTAAAAGTGGTCCTTGTGATCTCTGCTAAAAGTAGTAAAATCCCAAGTCAGATGCTTGCAATTTCTATCTCCTCATTCACTTTTTTATCCTCTATCTTGTTCATTTCCTTGTCTCTGTTGGATATATTGTTTTCAGGATGACTTGTAGTGCATATATATGAATTCCACAAAACAATCACCTCAATAATTGGACTTGGCAACTTGCAGGCTTTTAATGTTAAGCTATTCTTCTTGTAAGTTATTCTATCTATTGCATGCTCGAAATGAATAAAAAGTATGTTTGGTGTCCCCTTTTCTAGAAGATTAAGATGGGTTGGGTCACACACTTTAATGGGAAGTTTATGTCACATCAGATAAGAAGTTAGTAATTCTAGTGCGACTGACACCTGTCAACAATGAGATAATTCACACACTTTAAAGCGGCAAATGTACGTAATGAAAACTTCATTTTCGTTTCTACGATAATTTTTATGGAAGCCTTTCATTTGTTTCTTTTCAGTGAAATGATTTTTAGTACTAATGAGTTTTAGCTTATATATTTGGTAGCACAAAGTTATTATCAACTGGAGCAAGTCTGAAACTGCTAAATCAGCTTAGGTTCTAGGCAAAGATTTACCAGTAGCAATTTTTATCCCAGTCACCATTTAACATTCATTCAAAGTATTCTAGCATTGGGTAGGCCTCATATAATAACTGTCCTAGTTCTATCATATTTTTGTTTCATTTCTTCTGGAACAATCAACACACTTTTTTGATTATTTATCTACTCCCAGAAATTCAATGCATAATGTCAGCAGGATTCTCCTTTTGCTATACGTCAACTAGCTTTTTTAGAGTTTAAAAGGGCCAATGTAACTACTAGTTGACTGACTTTCTAGGCTTCTGCAAATGAACAAAGGCTAGGCTTTGTTGAGCATCAGAAGAAGTAACTAATGGTATTTGATTTGGGCTAAATTGCTGGCCTGCTAATGAGCTACAAATACTTTTTGCTTCCAATAAAATTGAAAGAGCCTAGCCCCAAGGAGGTGCAAAGTTATTGGTCTTATTCATTGCAATGAAGAGTGAAATCATAACACGACTGGACTAGACTCAATTGAAAAAGGATAGACAAAAATATACTAATCGAAAAAAGAAGTAAACTTGTGAATTAAGTTAAACTCAATTAAGTGAATCTAGTCCTCTTCAAGATTCAACCATATAATTCCCAAATATATGAATCATTATAAAGCTCCATTTTCAAGTTAATATATATACAGGAAATAAATTTGCAAGTTAATATTTTCCTCTCATCAAAGGCGGATCTGGGATTTGAATGTAGCGGGTGCTACAATTTTCTTCAATGTACATCTTGTTAGGAACGTATATTTGGGTTGGATCCATCTCTTTTTAGTTTATTCGGGTGTCAACTTAATAGGCTTTTTTTTATTTGCAAATATGAAATTACATCTCAAAAATCAAAAAACGAACATAATTAGCATCTTAAACAAGGAATCACACCCATTAACAACAAAAGTAAAATCAACATTTTCACTAAGGGACTTGTATCTCATGTATATTAAAAAATGAATTTGCACAAGTAAAATAACATCTTCAATAAGGGAATTACACCAATCAAAATAAGAAAAATAATAGAAAAACTCTTCAATAGGTAAATACACCCCATAAGTAAATGTAGAATTAGTCAATTAGATGAACTACAAGTTCTCAAAAATAAATAAAAAATTTCATGTTTTTTCTAAGCAGTGCTTACGAAATTTCCATCATAATTTAACTAGTAAAGTAATTTAAATTGAATTTAACAATTATAGAATAGCATAAATTTTTATAATACACTCCCTCCGTCCATTTTTATTTGTCCATTATACTAAAAATATATGTCCACTTTTAATTGTAAGTTACATAGTTTGAAAAATCAAGACATAATTTACCATTTTATACCTATTTTACCCTTATTATTAAGTACTCGAATTCATTTCTCTCTCTCTCTCTCTCTTTTTTTTTTTTGCTTATTAAGAATGTCCCAAGTCAAATATAGACAAGTAAACATGGACGAAGGGAGTAATAAACAAAAGAAATTATATAAAAAAAATTGAATTTTGATCTCAATCCAAAATTCCCATTGAGACCCAAGTTTTTTCGATTTAAATACTCACAGATTTGAGATTAGGAGAATTGTTTAATTTCAGGGATTTTGAAGTTTTTATTTGTGTGTTCTCGCTAGAGATCACAGATAAAATAATAGAAAAAGAAAAGGCAATATAAATAATAAAAAGATAAATAGAAAATTGGGAGAGCCGAAAAGGGAATTACTGGAACAAAGCAAGTAAAAAAGCAGAAAGAAAAACGGGAGTCGAAAAATGTTCAAAATAGATTCAAACTTGTGTCTACTAGCTGTGACACTTTTGTCTAATTTAAGACTGGGCGTGGCAGGATCAAATATTTAACCTAATTTAAGCAAATTACAATGTACGTATATAAAAAAAATTATTAATCTATGGGGTGCATGACACTCCCACCCCTGCCTCTCATTAGTGGCGGAGCCCGAAATTTGAACAAGAGGATTAAACGACTAAACTATGTCCTAAAGCAATTTTTGAACTACATTTGCCAATATAATATAAACTTCCCTTATGTCAATGAATTCAAAAGTTTATATGTGTACAACAACAAAAATATTTTTGCCCTATTTGTACAGTAAGATTTTTACTCGTCAGCTTGGTTTTAACATGTTGGAACAGTTCAAAGCTATATATGTAGGGCAGAATTGTTCGGATTGATGACCATTCCAAATCTCAGTGCGAAAGTACTTGAAAGATTCAAAGTTGAAGAAAGCAAATGGACTTTTTAGTAGGAAGAACTTATGCTTGAAGTCGAAGAGAGTCTAAGAACTTGCAATGATTAGCCAAAACAAGAAAAAATGCTACAATCTTGCCTACTAAAGTGAGACTACTCAAAGATCTATATACACTTTATTAACATCAAATGATGCTTTGTTTTCTTTTTTCCCCTGTATAGTATTCTTTCTTTTCTGTTTTTCAAATTATTCTTCTAAGTTACAGGAGTAATATCTTTGAGATAATAGGGGATCTCAGTTGTGGTATAATCCACGAGCCCAGTCATGTTCTTATGTTCTATTCACAAGCCCATCTTACCTCCACCAAAAAGAGTTGAGCTAAGTTAGTTTTAAAATATTTTAACATGGTCTGACATTGTCCGAAGTAAATTCACATGATGTGATATGCAACTTCTTTTTCTTTTCAGCTATCAATGTAGGACATTATTAGCAATCCAACTATCTCCTTGGAACTCAATCTGTTCCACATGCCCATTACTAATATTCATGGTCAAATCTGGGCATTCATTGTATGCCACCCACATCATCTGAGTGTCTATAACCTATGTTGCTCGGACTCTTCACTTTCGGTGTCACACCCGTGTCGACACGACATGGGTGTGGTTGTGGGTGTGGGATCCGTACCCGATTTGGTCAACCAATTTTGGGTACTTTGACCAAAATCAAGGGAGAAATTCCAGACAGATTCAATAATTTATGTAATTAAAACAAAAATTATGGTGAAATTGAAGAAAATGGAATAATTTGTATATAGAAATTTCTATCACTCCTTTTCTCATCATCTCCTTCCGAGATTCCCCTCTTGATCAATATTTTCTCCTCAGGTTTCCACACAATATCTCATAATTTAGGTTTTATAACTCTATTTTTAGAATTTTGAATTACTTTTTGCTGAATCCCTGCACTCATATCCGTAGCTAGATCTGTACCCACGAATCTTAAAATTTAGATCATGACGAATCCGTACCCGTATCATTCACTCGCACCCGAGTCCAAACTTCTTTTGTGTATGTGTCTCCAAGCTACGGGTCTATGTGCCACCCACATCATTCGAATGTTTAGGGTCGCCAAAGTTCACAAGCTTTTTTTCGTGCATGACAGGTAAAGGCAGTAAACCGGCACGTCGATCGAAAAAGGTAATAAGTTGGGGCCCACACTCGTATTGTCGAACCATTAGTCTATATGATACCAGTTGTTGAGCTAAATTACCCTAAAGATACGCTTAATATGGTGTGACATCATTCGGTTTGGTCCAAGCCCATATAATTTTCCCCAAAATGCCTCCCACTATTAAGAATATCTCTTCTATAACTTCTTGTTCTTTATTTTCAGCTACCACCGTGGGATAATTCGAACTCTGATTTTTAATGTTTTTAAAATAAAATTGATATAGTTAGAAACTAGATTAAAAATATTATTAGTGACAACTTTTAGAATTAAAAGTATTTAAAATATTAAAACGTTATGTTCAATCACGGTGGAAGTCATAAATAAACCCATATCTCCGAGAAAGTATAAGATTTAAGTTCGTCGATGGATAAGTGAAGAACAAAGGTACAGATCCTGGTGCTCTAAGGTTTGGTGTAATAGCCATCAACCGATCAATTCAATTGTCATAAAAAGACCATAAAGTTGATTGCTAGAGATACTAATAATCAACTAAAGGTTTTTTTTTCTTTGTGATGAGTCGCTTGTCATAGGGATTCTTCAAGTTTAAGCTTCTCAATTACAGATACGCATGCATAAATAGGGTTAAAATACTATAATTAGTTGAAGCCCTTTGACTCTTATAAAATGTTTAATTCCTCAGTTTCCTGAAGTCTTCACTTATTTAACTCGATTACAATTATTCTTTAGTCATCTACTTCCATTAGTAAATTCGGTTGGTAAATCATTGATTTTTTATCTTTCTTTTTTTATGGGTCTTTGGCCTATAATTTGATTTGCCAAAGTCACTCTCTAACAAGTAACATCAGTCTTCACATAAAAGACATGCAAATAGAAAGAAGTATCAAAAGGTGGAGCAAGAGAAATATAACAATTAGATTGAAAATATGGGTGCAACTGATATTAAGGACGAACCTTATTTTTTCGTAATAGGTCCAGACACATTTATCACTTCGACAACAACACTAGAAAACAAGGAATAAGCAATGAACAATGTTCTGTAGTTAAAAAGCAAAAAGATCATGCTAATCCCATTTAGTGACAAATTATAAGAAAATTCAATTAGCTAGAAGCTATTTACCTATGGATTAGATGGGGATTATCGACAATTCTAGCTAATTCCATATTTTCTAGTAGATACATAGCATGCATATATGCTTAATGTTGGCGGAGTTTGTGGGGGAGGTGGGGGGTGGTGCTGAGTTTTTCCCTCATCGATTGTGGAATAGGTGGATTTGACTTTTCTATGTGATTTTGAACAATTCTCATCTTGAATATTATTTCAAATGACTAATGATGTTTGTCTCCGAAAACTATCATCGCAACTGTATTTTTTATACCACCAACCTTTGGTTATAATCTACGTACTCGTCCTATTGAGAATAGATAAAGTGAAAGACGTAAAGGTTGGGATAGACCAACTAAATTTCAACATGTTAAATACTTCACTTCGTATGGAATATGTCTAAATTCTATACTATGATAGCCCTGCACGTTCAAATAGAAAATCTTTCAGTAGGACCAACTAAATCGTTACAGATCAATAGCCAAAGGATGGATCAGTACACAATTTCATCAAGTACATCTTTCTTAATTATTGACGGAGAGGTAAAAGAAGAAAGAGATACTGCGATGCTTGGGGTTTAATCCCTCCGGCACAACTATGAGCGAAAGAGAACTCATCAAGTGAGCTAAACCTAATTTAAAGCATATCGAGACAAGACTTTAAAGCTAAACCTAATCTAGCTAAAAGAAAAGGATAGCATTAATGCACCACACAATTATAGTAAAACATAGATTAAATTAATAAAACTTTCCATATTTTAGGGTAGTTCAAGTAGGGTTTTTTAGTTGGTGTAGGCCAGAGTTTTGGGCGATGGCCGCCAAGACAATTTGATTCGCATAAAAATGGTTTAAAATGGTTATAAATAGTGCTTATGGCCGACCCGACCCACTAGCCAAGAATTCTCAGAAATTAAACCTAAAAGTATCATCAGTGGGACTCCCTTCTGACTTCCACTACACACATTCCTAATTTCTAAACAAATTATAAGCTATGCATTTTCTTTAAAATCCCAAGACATTTCTGTATTTCTCATCATTTTTATTTTTCTTAATGTTTTTAAAATCGTAGTGTTCAAATCAGCTTGTAGTATTTTTGCCTTCATTTAATTTTGAACCTGATACTTCATGATTCTCTTCCCACTTTGACCCTTAAGCTAGTTAAATCTATTTATCTTAATTAGCATATAAAGAAGAATAAAAAACAACAAAAAGGAAAAAGAGAGAAGTCATGATAACTCATAACCTGCTTAATATAAATATAGAAACAGGAACAAAAAGTTCCTTATGATGTGCTAAATTCAGCTCAACCAACACCAACAACAACGTACACAAAACATAAACACAAATGTTAAATAAACTAATCTAAAAACTCATCAGCTAAATTTAGCACCTGTTCCTGTTCCTAATCCCAAATTATTAGTAATTAATGTTATTACAGCTCTACATTAATTATCCAATCCTCTATAATCATGTACTTAGCCTACTTAATACATCATTCTGCCTGTAGATGGACCAGTATTGGCTGTCTTCTTTTGGATGGTACTCACTTTCCCTTTTTCCCTTTTCTCTTGCTGTTTTTTCTTCTCTTTTTTTCCTTCTCTTTACCAAATTAGCTAAAAATAACCTCTCCAGCTTCTGCTAATTGATTATATGTCTCTATCTGAATGTACCCGAGAAATTTGGAGTCCAAAAATCTGTAGTAGTTTCAGTTGCTACAGGGAAAGTACTCGATATTGGTACAAGGCACAACCCTCGGCTCCTCATATCTTGTTTTGATCCTTCTTGATCCGTAACCTTATCAACAGTCTGCAAATAATAAATATATTTAGAGCTTAATTTTTATATACCTACAATAAAAAATTAATTTCACAGTATCAAGTCACCTAAAAATAACTATGAACTTGACACTACTGACCTGAAAAATAAGGTAAATTACTTGTTATACTAAATTAAACTTTTCCCATAGTATAAAAGTTTTTTGTAAGGTCACTATATATAAGTTTCCTTGTATTAAGTATCATTAATTTCATCGCTCATTAAGTTTTTTTTTTTTTTTTTTAAAAAAAAGATAGTGCGCTTCATTTAATAATTAAGTAGGAGTTTGTAGATCTTTTACCTGTTGGTGTTGAGGGGTTGATCCATTTTTCAAATAAGGAGTACTAAGAACCTGAAATCAAATAAAACAAACATGTAAGTTACGTTTGAATTTCTTGATTAATTCATTAAAGAAACTTGTGTTAATTTGAGTAATGAAGGTAATTAACGTACATTGACTTGATCATGGAGAAACTTGATGTACTCAATAGCTTCATGTAGAACTGAAGCAGTATCAGTCTGAAACATCAAAGGAATTAAAATTTAGAAGAATTAATAAAAATGATGATAGAGTTAAACTGCAAGTGCGCTGCGAAAAAATCCAAATATTTACCTTTCCGAAAGGTGAGACCAATTGCTGGAGAGCTGTAATCCGGTCCCCCAATTTCTCTTTTCTGACCTGATGATAACAAAAAGCTGAAAATTCTCATCCATTTCTTTGGACAAAGCAATCATTTTACTTACCAAAAGAAAAAGCTTAAAAGCTTCCTCCTTTAGTCTAAAGTTGGAATAGATAAAAGATATGTCCTTTACCTTAAAAGTTGGCAATGGTGATGGTGTCTCTATTCTTGCCTTCTTCAATGTTGGTTCATTGGTGCCACTTTTCTTAGCCTGTGATGAGCTCGACCTCGACTCTCTTAATTCTTCAACATTAGACTGAAGTATTTGTTCAACAAATAATTAAACATTTAATCCCAAAGATATAAAACCCTAGCAACAACATGTCCAACTATCATGTATCAAGTTCTATGTACTGATTGTGAACTAAATTACATAATTAGTCTAATATAACATGTTGTTATAACAGTTTAGCTACTATTATTATCAGGTTACCAATTAATATTGTTTATCATAGAAATTTACCTGATTGAGTGTAAACATGTTTTAGACCATCAGTGCATAGAACTTAAACTTCAAGTAAATATGGACTATCACAAGTTAAACTATATTAATGGTGCAAAAAAATATTTACCTTGGCAGTAACGTTAGGACCACTGGTTTTTCCGTTAAATGTTGGTGACTGCAGCAATTGTTGATGCATCGAAGGCAAAAGATTTCCACGCATATTGTTTAAGCATGTGGCTGATGATGTATTGTAGAGAGATGGAGGATTAGAGTAGGGAAAATTATTCGAAGGTGTTTGTTTCGGTAAAGCTGATGAAGGCCTCAACAAGGAAGGAAATTTAGGCAAAGAAGGTGAAAAGTCATTCAAATCCGGCCTATAGTTTAAGGATGATGATGGGAAATTCATTGGCTGCTGGTTATTATTAATAAAGAAATATTGTTGTAATTGTGGTTGTTGTTGAGGATGAGAAGGAGGAGGAGGATCATTATCAAATAAAGTTTGAAGTACTGAAGGATAACTAGAAAATGAAGAGCTCATTGGAAAAGTTGAAGAAATCACAGTGGATTGATCAATGTTAGTTGAGCTAGTGATTGGATGATTCATGCCTAAAGTGAAATCTTGTTTAAATGAGTTGCTTGAACAATCAACCCCAGTTTCTTGCTGGTAATTCAGGCTTGAATTATTAAGGTCTTCTTGTAGTATTGAAGGATAGCTATCAGCCCTCTCATTTCCATGGCTGCATAATTTCAAGAAAAGGAAAAAAAAGTTAGAAACTTTTATCAATAGAAACAACAAAATTGACTTCTTTTAGGTTTTACAGAGAAACAGTTTTTTCCATAGAAACGAAAGAATAACACGTATGAGAGAAAGTATCTCCTTTATTCCCTTTTTTTTCTCAATCTCACAAATTGCACCTTCAGTTGTAAACAAATTGGGGTCGGCTGTATAAATTCTTCCTAATTCACTCCGTTTAGGCTCATCTCAGACAAATATTATACAAAATAAGACTACTAGGAGCGCAAAATGAAAAACTGCTTACATCAAGGTATGATTCCAATCAGGAGTTGGAGATGAAGTTGATGAAGAAAGGCCAATACCCAACATGTGTAGAGTGGAGTCATGTTTGGGTAATTCTTGAAGAACAACAGATTCATCGGAATTACCAGATTCGTCATTAGACCTACATGAGGATTTCATATTCAACAAGTCATTTGACCATGCAAAGTTGGAGTTTCCTATTGGAACTGAAGATGCACATAGTGATGAACCAATTATACTTCTACTTGAATTCCACCAGTTTCCTCCACAAACACCAGCTTGAAATTCATCAGCCATATCCACTTTAATTTGTTTTGTCCAGTAGTAAAACTATAGTTCTTGTTCTTGTTTCAACTTGAAAAGCTTGAGTAGTATAGTACTTGTTTTTCTGGTATGACATGAAACTGAATTTATGAACTGAGAGTTGTATTTATATACACATATATATAGGTATATAAACAGTATATAGGGGGTGGGGTGGAGTTGAGGGGTGGGTGGGAAGAGAAACTACAGGAATCAGGTTGACATTGTAAAAAAGAGAAGATGATTAGACAAAGAAAAGGAGAGAGGGGCATATTAAAATATGACAACAAAAGATAAAGGAATTTTGGATCGAATTGTCTTACTATTATTTTATTTTGCTACTTTACATATTACTAGCTCCTACTTTTAATATTTTTATTAAAGAAAGTTTTCTGGGGTCGTCTTATAATAATTATTATAGAAAGAATTGTTATTTTTCCATGGAATATGGTTGCTTATATAAAGGGTGAGATTAATAGGAAATGATGGTGAAGTTTGATTGGCTGACACGTCACATTTTAGGGAGGAATAATGTAGCTTTTAGTCTTGTTAAAATTCTACGGCTGAAATTTTTTATACTTAGCGAACCGGAATTTCAGGACCATTGCCATCCTTCATTTTCAAGGTTCACTATGATTGTGATGTCTTTCTATCACAGGCGGATGGAGCACGGTAACTAAGGGTTGAATTGAACCCGAAACTTTTGATGCGTGATATAAATTTATGAGTAAAATCTTACTAAAATTATAATAAATAGTAGTAGGTATAAACTTAAAACTTTAGAAATATAATGATTCAATGTCAAAAATTTAAAAGATTGAACTCCTAAAGTTTAAATCCTAGATCTGTCTCTGCTTTCTATCTTTTTCTTTTCTTTTTGTTTCCTCTTTTTCTTTTCTTTTGAGAGGGGTGGGGAGGGGCTTTTATGTTTTTCTCTTCTTCCTTAATTATCTTTTAATTTAGCTTATAAAGTAAAATATTTTACATTATCAATATATATATACTTGTTAAAATAATTATTTACTTTTTGTTTCTTCCATCATCATATCATATTTTGTTACGAATAATTGCATATTATAATAGGTATTTAATTTGATGTATAATACAAATTGGCAATGCCCCAAAATTAAACTCAATTTTCATTAGTGATGAATAATTGAAGAAGAGATGAGAAAATTTGTATTTTTAACCGGTAATCGCTCTTATAATTATATATATTATTTGAATGATCTAATAAAGTAAAAAGGTTATTTATACAATAGTTTATATAATTAAACTCTAATTGTTATTGGGAGAAGAGAGGATGGATATATATATACTCCCTCCGTTTCATAATAAGTGTCACTTTAGTTAAAAAAAATTGTCTCTTAATTAGTGTCACCTTAGGAAACCAAGACATAAATTGATTAATTTTTTTCAATTCTACCCTTAGACAATAAAGTAACATCTAAATGATGATTGGAAAAGTCATATAGTAACTTGATATTATTGGATTTTCAATGTCAGAAGGTTTAATTACTTCTTGTGCATGCTCTAATCAAAAGGTAAAAATAATTTATTTTTATTATATAGGGGTAATTTGATAAACTTCACATTGCATTATTGGTTTCTTAATACGTGTGTTTTTTACTAAAGTAACACTTATTACGGGATAGAAGGAGTATACACTTGGCGCCTTGGCGGTGTGAAAGGCCATTATTGCTTCACCTTAGTCCAATTTGTTTTACAGTTTAAAAGTTTGCATCATTACTTTTACTTCTAGTGTGGGAGATTTAACCATACGAGGTTTCATTTTTTTTCCTGTTCCAATCACTCGTAGCCACGTGCCAAGAAGCGAAACTGATAGGGCTAGGAATGGGGAAATTTGTGCACTAAAATTTGTTACCATAATAGTCAAGGGCTTTAGAAGAGTTGCAGATTTGCAGGTGTAATTTAATTTTTAATTTTAGAAAAAAGAGCCAAAATGTTTAACATTAACAAAATGCATATACTTATTATGTTATTAATTTTATTTTTTCAGTTTTTTTATTTTTATGGACTGTTTCACAATCGAAAATTTTCCTACACATGCTGCAACCTGCATGCTGATTATGATGGAATCATCAAATCCAATTGGGATTCTAATAATAGGAACTATCATTTTTATGGACGGTGTAATATTCATATTTGGTAAAGAAAGTACACCTAAATATGGATAAAAGGAGGATGTCTTTATTTTTCTTTCTTCAGAAAGAGGAAAAGCTCATCACAAGAGAAGTGGGGAAAAAATGGTATCAATGAAATGTAATATAGATAATCAATAGTAATGTGTCATTGCTGATTGCAAACTATCTATGTAATATAGGTAATCAATAGTAATATGAATTCTTCTGGCTTTCAGTTTCCATGGAGTAACCTTTTTCTAATAATTTCTCCTAGTAGTGAATTATGATATTTCACGCAAATATTCCCCCGCAACTACTATTTTAATCAATTGTTCTAATGTTGTGAGAGTACAGTTCTACTTCTTTTATTCTTAAATCCATGAAATTTTCTTCTTCTTCTACTTCTTCTTCTTCTTCTTCTTTTTTTTTTTTTAAAACTCAAGTCTATTACTATTTGTCATAAATAAGCAATGTTGATATGACATTGAGAAAGTCAAAACATTTTTTTCTTATTTTTTTTTTTTATTTATTTTCAAAATTGGTGTACTTGATGGAGCAGAAAAGAATGTGGCAGTTGACCTAATGATCAATGCACTCAAAGTCAGCTGAAATTTTAGATACATGTCCAAATATCTAGAAATTTGTGATCACAAATGTTGTCAATTTCGTAGAATTAAACAATATGTCTGATCTTATGACCTAGTTAGGACCAAAATTGATGTGCATCATAAAGTGGGTTTACCAGAACTCTTTTTCATTAGAAAAAAAAAATCCGAAGTAATCATAGTTGTTCAATCTGATGTATTTCGTCCTACTTAGACGTAAAATAACTACTATATTTCATTGACCGCGGTCTTTATTATTTTTGGTACTATTGATCTTCAAAAGGTATGGAGTGTGATCAGTTCCATGAATTTCATTTTTCTGTTGACTCATAATTTACAAGTTCCTTGAATTATATTGTTTTATCGAAAAAGTATAGAGAGAAAGAAGCAAGAAAATTAGGTTAGAGCTTATTTATTCTTGATTTCTAGATTAAAGGTGAATTGTTCATGTTTCAATAACCTAAAAGGGTTGATCTCATTTTAACAAAAAAGTCATTCTTAAATTACCGTCATTCATTCAACTAGCATAATTTGATAATTTTACAAAAAGTTAATATGTTTATACTAATAGTAACCTGACCACTTAGTTTAATTAAACGTGTTAAATATTTCATTCATTGCACCTTAATATTGTTGGTTAACTTTCCTAATTCCCCGACTATGGTAACGAAAGTGGGAAGCATTTCAATCATCTCAAGATAAAATACTTTGTATGCGTTAATTAATACTTTTACATGATTCTCCTTTTAACTTTTAATATTCACTACAACAAAATATGCTTTTAGCGGCAATTAATTTGCGACAATAACTTAATTGCCGCTAATTATATTCTAGAATCAATTATTACCGGCAATATCAAACTTTAGCCCTAACAATAAATGTCGCTAAAGGCTTTACTGACCTTGGATCTAATGACATTAACCAATTGCTGGTAAATGTTTTTGTGACAATAACTATTGCCGCTAAAAGGAAAATATATTGTCACTAAAAGCCTCTTTTGATGGAGTGATTTAACTACTATTCGAAGTGTGTAACTTTCTAACACGCTCGTTGTAATTTGACGAACTCCAACAGGTATTTGCTATCACAGGCTCAAGTTACTAAACATACACTTGGCATAACGCACACACCTTTGATCTGGCTTTTGAACAACTTGATATATGGTTCAAATATTGACTCCACTTATGTTAAATGATATTTCAAGTTGTATAATATTGGTTACATCTCCACCTTGCAACACTTAGGCGGGGAGTTCCTACACATCCACCAAAACTTATCACCGAATTTTTTTTATTATTTAGCGACAAAAATTGTCCTTCCCTAATCTCTTAAAAATTGTGTTGCGTGAAATAAAACTGATGGATACCCGTAAGAGTTATGATTGAGTGGTATGTACTTTTTCATCAGTAAGCAGAGATTTCAAATTCGAATCCCGTTCGATGTAGTATTATCTTTGTGAGGTAGCGCTTTTGGGTCATTTTGATAGCCAAAATAAAATTGGAAATTTTGAAAAGAGAGGGCGGGGGCGGTTGGTTGTAGGGGGTGGGTCCAACACGGCACGCGTGCATGAGTGGACCAAATGGGGTCTACTAGGTTAGCGGGCAAGAGTCAAAACAAAGAGTTGATCCTCAACTGACTTCATCAAAATTCAACTCCCCACTTAAATGAAAAATATACTGTACATACTTATTTGGTCAATGAACAATCTTTTCACTTCTATTTTTTCTCCCACTACCTACTTCTTCTTCTCAACTTTAAATTAGTTAATCTTCATCTTACCCTTAAACTACGTCTTTACTGTTCTCGTTACAAAGTATATATATTTTGGTTGACTCCATATCCTAATTTCCTCTGTTTTCACACGACAATTCAATATTTTCTTCCTTAGTGCTCTTTGGATAAGTATATTGTGTGTACTAATGTCTAAGAAACTTGTGGACGAGTACCAATTATACGTGGGTCCATCACCAAGAATAGAGTTTTGGTGATCTTTGCTTTAGCACTTTAATCATTTTGAGTTGTCTTAATTAAAATTGCGTCTTGTCTTATACTTCTTTTATTATTTCACTATCAAAGAGGCGTTTTGACTTCTACTTTTACTTTTTAAAATGTTCAAAATTGACTTTATTTCACTTCCGACTTTTGTTGATATAATAAAGTTTTTAAAAATGTACTGTACATGTTACTGACTTACTGCTTTAATTTTCACCTTTAACTTTAAATACCTTTTGCTCAGAATTTACTAACTCTAAACTGTTCTAGAAAAAGCCGGTTCTTAATATCGGTGAATTATATGTAGGTGGGTGGGTCTTAAATAAGCTAAAGAATGAACAAGATATTGAGCACAGTCGTTTTCCGTTTGATGCAAAACGGAATTAGGTGACGTTCATCCACTCTTTGGATTTTCTTGTTGTCCTCTTGTGTACTGTGGATTATTCTCTTCCCAACAAGAAAATGACCCATTTCTTAGTCCTATAAGGGAATATTTTGTTTTTAAAATAGGTATACATGGAGAGAGGAGAAACTATAAATTTTCTTTTAAACCAAAAGCATACATGCCAGTATAAGCGAATTTATGATTATAATTTATGCATACACTATTTATTGTTCCATGTTATCTGAACTTAAATTAAAATACTCCTTTCTTTTAATATTTTTAAAAGATATGTACAGTTCAACAACAACGATGCCCTTAGTAATCGTTACCCGTATAGTGCAGCGGAAAAAAAACTAATTAGACTCGTTATATAAATGACATAATTTATCATATGATTATATGATGAGTTCAAATAATAATATTGAATATTAATTAATTATGGTTAGTGATAAAGGTGAACATGAAAAAATATTTTATATTTATTATTAATTTGGTGTAAATATAAAAGTTTTTTTAACAGTATAGCTGCTCACGATTTAATTGAAGAAGATTACCCCGCAGCCCGTTAAAATCTTAATGCTAATGTCATAATTTATGACTTCTTTCAACCTCCAAATTTTCTGTTTAAAAGCGTCATTAATGATACTTGACCCCTCATTGACACCCTTAGAACTTTAATTAATTTAAAAACACAATTATAGGGAGCAGACAGTCACCAAAACATCAACTGATCCTAAACCCCCACGCTTGTCTCAACTCTCCAACTTGGGAATATTTGGATTACGCTTGTTCCTAACTAAGATTACATGATTTGATTAATCCCATAATCATTCTGATCCATCCTATTCGTTGGCTTAGGCCCATCCAGTTGTAAACAATTATTTCATGTCAGTGTTTATTAGTATCAATGGATTTTGAATAGTTTTTTGGCTGTGCCAAATAAGACAAGTGACGGAGCAACTTGTGTTGATTGGAACATTTCACAATCAACTTGGAATTAATATGACCAATCAACTTATTTTTAAAATTAAAATATAATTATTTAAATTACACGAAAAGTATTACAAAGTATAATTTCTCTCAAACTAAAGAGAATCGTTAACGTTCACTTGATTTGCATTTCAGCAAGTAAAATTTATCTTTTGGGATAGAGAAAAATAACTTTTAAAAAGGGGAAATTTCCATTTCTAAATAAATATAAAACCAAGTATTTTCAACTTTGTAGCACTTAGAAATAAACTTTACCAAAGTATTCAATCTTTCTTTTTACACAGGCAATAGAAGATTTTAGTTCATTGAATTTTGAACTCGTGACAATCAAAACACACAACGTAACATAAATGTATCGGTAGAGTATTTTCCATATGACAGATGTGAATTTTAAAACCTTAATTGTATTTACACCAAGTCAATAGACTCATAACATGTATTTTAATATAAATTTTTTGCACTTGATTATGATTATTAATATGCATTTGACCTCATTAAGTCACTTGTTTATACTAATATATATACTATGATTTACTGTAAAACGTAAACTACGAATGTGTGTAATTAAACTTTATCCCTTCTTCCTTTTCCTAATCTAATTAAAAAGAAATTTGATAAAAGTTGATTAAAAAAGTTTAACTCGTGTTAATTCAATTATTACAATATCACCCACGTGGTATAATTTGTGAAGTTTAAGAAACATGAATTATGACATCATGAATGACATGACCACTGCGTAGACAAAAAGGATAAAGGTTGGGCTTGGGCTGGGCTTCTTGGACCGACACAAACAGACGGGTAGAAAATAACGCGTGGGAAAAAGACACGTGGGGTGGACCCCACTAAACAATTATATTATAGAGCAAAAAAGGTGAATAAAAAGTAGAAAAATGAGTTCGTTCTAATTTGTAAATAAATAATTACAAATTTTTAGTGGAAAAAACTGGTAATTTTTTAATTTATTAAAAACGATGAACGACCATCCAGAATATACAGGAGGCGCCGCCCATTGCCCCATTCTCCTTTCACGTGTATTTCTTTTTCACACTACTTTTTAAAAAAAACAATTAGTTTTCCGTCTATGAAATTCCTTTTGTGAAAGAAATTAGCAATGTTATTTCAAGTAAAATAGCCGCAAGGGAGGTTAAAGTTTCAAGGGATCGAATAATTCATCATAAGGAAAGAAAAAAGTGAAAGGAGGCATAAGAATTCATCGTGCAAATCATTAGCCAAATAATTCATAAGAAGAAATATTTAAAGCCAATAACTCTTTTATCCTAGCTAGAGGCTAAAGCATTATGCAAACGCATCAAATAATAATAGAAGGGATAGTGCGAGGGATTAATCAATGTCCTTTATCAAGTAAATGAATTAATACGGTAAGAAAAGCAAAATTAGGAATTATATAACTTGTATACACGATAATGTAGAAAAACTTTGCATTATAAGCAAATCTAATTTATCAAAGAAAGTTGTCTATCTTATGTTCCAAAGTATTCGTTCTATTAATTATGAGTAATTATTTGTAGTCTAGTTGTAATTAATTTGATAATGTAGACTCTTTTTGACATTTTAGTTTATAGAAGTTAAAATCAACCACCCCAAGAGGTAATGATTCTATTTTGACTCTTCCTTGTAGAAAGACAATTAAACAATTTTCAATTATGGTTCTCGCAGACCGGATCATTCATATTAACTAAAAAAAAAAAAGATATTTGAGATTTTTCTTGTGAATGGGAGAGCGGAATCTCACCACTCCTAATCACAGATCTCGAGAAAGCCCTGAGAAGGTGTATTTATCTCATTATTCGGTTCTACATGGCGAGAATCTGGATTATCCGCAGCAAATTTCTAATACCAGATGATTATTATTTATTTTTTTAAAAAAAGGGTTAAAATCAACAAAAACTGTTTGCCCTTTTTTTTGCCGCCCTACATTCACTTTCCGTTTTAGGAGTTTTGGTTATTGTTTTTAAGTCATTATTATCACTGCAAAAACGTGTTTATATCCACGTATTTCTCACCGACTCTCTCTAAGCACACCCCATAACTTAAATTACCTCAAGTCCTCAACAATTCCATATGTAATGTAGCTCCTTGGAGTTAGGCTCTAGGTGTCCACCCCCCCCCCCCCCCCCCCCCTCTTTAATCTTTTTATCCTGTCGTAAAATTTTGTTTTTTGTAAAAACGAGTTGAATTTTGTCAACCCAACCACTAGGAATTGTTATTTTGAAAAAACAAAGAATGGACTGTGTAGAATTATGAATCCATTAAGCAGTTGACTCGCGGTCTTGTGAAATATGACCAAATTAGTGTTACTCTCTTTATAGTGGGGTTGACCCTGTGTTGAAAGGACCTCCTCTTTGTGGTCATCCTAATCCCCGCCTCAAATTGCCAATAATTGCATTTGAAAGAATTTATTAATGAAGTGTAACTCTCTTTTGTCTTATATTAGTGTTCACATTAACTCATTGCTTTGAAGTCCAAACGCCATCAAAGGTTTTAGTTGAACACCTAAATGACAAATTCATATTCGTAGTATTAATTCATGTTGTTTTGAAAAATTACTCCTTAATTCCGCTCAAGAAAAGAAGAATAAACACATATCTCTATATTTAAAGACATTTTAACTTGAATTTATCATTTTACTCTTAATGAGATTTTTTTTATTTCCACACTAAGATTATGCTATTTTAAAACAAGGTTCAAAACTTTTATAGTCATACAATTATTACGTCATATTTAACATCACAAATTTTAAAATGAATTCATTTCTTTCGTATGTCCAATCAAACTATATCATGCTCTCTTATCCCATTTTATGTAAGACGATTCGGAGTACAAGCCGGGTAGAACTATCTAATTTTTTATACGTAAATTTTGATATATAATCTTCAAATTTATTCAAATAAAGTTTACATAGTTAGAAGTTACATAAAAGTGATATAAGTATCGATAATTCATAATTCAAAATATATAAAATAAAATATAATAAGATTTCAATCACAGTAAATTTATGCGACTCGCCGTACAGTAACTAGGACAAATGGAGTAATAAATTAGTACTGCCTCAGTTTCATAATAAGTACTATTTTTTATTTGGACAGACCTCTTATAATAATACACTCCTAGAAAATAAGAAGTGTTTTTACTAATTTACCCTTTAATCAAAAGCCTTAAAAAAGAAGTAATCTTTAATGATTCCGTGGCTACATAAAACTCAATTTATTTACATAAGGGTAACATTAGAAGAAGAAAAAATTAATGCTTTTTGATTTAGTGAAACACCGCTTATATTAAAACAAATAAAAAGGTATAAATTTCACTTATTTTAAAATGGAGGGAGTAAAACATATGGAGTAGAATAAAACGCTTTACGCTTGGACGTACTTTTTCTGTATTTACCTTATTAAAACGTTATTTTTCTCATGGAACATGCGTGACATACGTATTACATCACAATGGAAGAAGATCGAAAGAGGTCAAATTTAATTTAATGGATGAAACGAAACTGAGGTGTACTCTGAAAAAAAAAAAAAAAATACAAGCGAGACGTTACTGTTTTTATTGTTCCATGAGAATATAATGGATTTGAGAGGAAGGTTGGACCTACTTTTAATTTCCCCCTCTAGCTTTTTTATTTTCCATAGATCATTATTGCTAACGGAACAAGTCTCAAATCTCAAATCTCAAATCTTTTGCATCTGTCGACAAACACACATGACACATGTTTTCTTTATATTTTGTCCCTTGTCTCATGTGACTTTGTCCTGTTCTTACTTTATTTAAAGTTTGACAAGGATTGGATCAGTTTTAATCACACTATTGCAACCACAGGAAATTTAAACGTCAAAATTGGGCTTAAAACATTGGTCGCGATCGAAATAATGTGCAGAGTTCTTGGAGCTTATCACACTAACAATCGCAGGTAAAAATTGCTGCTTGACCATGGATCCATGTCGATGATTTAATTTATCTAGTGTCAAAATGGATAGGTTGAATTGAATTTGAACGAATCAAAATGGGTTGAGTTAATAAATGTGCGGGTGCTCAATGATCATTTAGGTCAAGATGGGCTAAACGATGAGTCATAGACCAAGTTACCCTTATCAAGTTTTATTTTGTTTGATTTCTTATAACATTTTAATTGCATAATATATATTTTTGCCATATTATGACTATATATAACATATCACAATAAAATATATTTTTAAAAATTATGACAAGATTTCTCATGAATCAATTTATTCTACATATTTGAAGAATTTACCTAAATTGCCGTCCACCCACAGCTTAAACTGAAAATAGCTTGCGGATGTATAATTTATGTAGGGCAAAGGTGCAAATATACCCCTCAACTTTGCGATTTAGAGTAGGTATACTACCATTAAAAAAGTGGTGTACATATATACCCTTATTGAAATGGTGCAAATATACCCTTGCCTTTACACAAATAGTGCAATTATACCCTTTTCACTAGCGGGATTTAAAAAAAAAAATCATTTAGCTTATTTTTTAATTTTAAAAACGGAAAAGGTTCATAAATACCCCTAACCTATTGAAAAAGGCTCATAAATACCCTTCTTCCACCTTTTGGTCTAAAAATACCCTTTCATCCACCTTTTAGGTCTAAAAATACCCTTAAGGTTTGTTTTTGGCTCAAATATACCCCTCAAACTAACAAGTTAAAATTAACTCTTTTAAAAAGCCAAATGTCATTTTGTAATTGGTCAATAATAAAATTTCGTAATTTAAAAAAAAATTGCCAATAATAAAATTCTGTAATTTACATATTTTTTTTAAAAAACAATTGTGTGGAAACTTAAAAATTAAAAATTAAAAATTAAAAAATATGAACGAAACTGATTTTTTTTTTTTTGCATTTCGTGAATTAATCAACGAAATATGTTTTTTTTTTTGCATTTCGTGAATAAAAAAATGAAATAGGAAATTATATTTTTTTTTTTTTGCATTTCGTGTATTAAAAATGGAAATAGGATAAAAAAAAAAATTCGTTCATATAAAAACGAAATTGGAAAATTGGACAAAATATATTTTCCAATTTCGTTTTTATATGAACAAAATTATTTTTTTTTAATCCTATTTCGTTTTTTAATACACGAAATGCAAAAAAAAAACAAAAAAAAACATATTTGGTTGATTAATTCACGAAATGCAAAAAAAAAAAAACAGTTTTGTTCATATTTTTTAATTTTTAAATTAAATAATATATATGTCCAATCACAAAATGCCATTTGGCTTTTTAAAAGAGTTAATTTTAACTTTGTTAGTTTGAGGGGTATATTTGAGCCAAAAACAAACCTTAAGGGTATTTTTAGACCAAAAGGTGGAAGGATGGTATTTATGAGCCTTTTTCAATAGGTTAAGGGTATTTATGAGCCTTTTTCAACAGGTTAAGGGTATTCTAACACCACATGATTAATTTTTTTCTTGTGGATCGGATCTGGTTCATTTAAAAAAATATCTCCGTGGCTTTAAAAAAAATTAAATCTATACATTTTTTTAAACGAACCAGACCCGACCTACCAGAAAAAAATTATCACGTGGCTTTAGAAAAATATGTCTACAAAAAAAAATGGATAGACTTTTTTTTAAAGCCACGTGGTATTTTTTCTAATTTAAAAATTAACTAAATGGTTTTAAAAGAATACATGTCAGCAAAAAGGGTATATTTGCACCATTTTATAACAGCAAGGGTATATTTACACCACTTTTATAACGGGGGGTATATATGGTCTAAATCGCATAGTTGAGAGGTATATTTGCACCTTTTCCCATTTATGTATAACGTGTATATAGCTGTGTATAATTTATGTATACCGGCTATGAAAAGTAAACAGTAAATCGCGTTGACTATTTGTAAAAACCCTACATATTTAGCTCAAATCAACTCAATTTTTAGATGAATTGAATTAAGCTTATCAAAATAGGTTGAAATAATAAATTAGCGGATCATTAATTCCTCTAACTTAGACGGAGTGGGTAAATCATATTTTATGGGCTAAGATCATACCTCATGATTGGTTATAAGAAGAAAGACACAAAAACTATAACCTTGTAGTATGTATGTGAAATTATGAGAAACATACTCCCCAGAATATGATGTCAGGTTAAAATATTTTACATTGTTCAAAGATTGTTGGCGTGAGATAGTCTTGTCTAGATTATGCAAAGGTATATCCTCTATAGTATTTCTTTAATAAAAAAATAAGGTGATCAAATCCCTTAGGACAAACGAATATATGAGGGTCAATGCTATGACATGCAAGAACTACATGCCAAGCAACTGACCCCAATGAGAAGTTAAGCTGCTCTTACATGGATTTTGTCCTAGATTTGAACCAAAAAAAAAAGGGGGGAAGGGGGGGGGGGGGGGGGGTGTTGGCTATACTCTTGCATTATAAGGCGAATTAAAGGTAGTAAAAAATCAAAGCAAAAGAAGACAGAACTCGTAAATTGAACTTCTAGCTATAGAAATTAAATTTTAAGTTTGAATGCTATAATTAATACTATATATCGTTTAATAGTATGTAAAGTAGAAGACATGACAATTACTCGATAATAAATAGAGAGGAGAAATATGACAAGACAAAATTAAGCTCAACAAGGCATTGCATATACATGCTTTCAAGAAAGCAAGGGGCACGCAGGAAATCGGCAAGTGGAAGTATATAGCGTGAAAAATAGTTGTGATAGTTCCAATTCATGACTGTGATATTTATGTTAAGAAAGTGTTATCTTAATATTAAAGAAAAAGATATGTAAAAAAGACTAAATTTGATAATCATATTATATTCAAGAATTTATTGTTAGACTAATTGTTGAAGATTTTCATTTAAGCACAATGTTAAGATAAATACGTAAGTGTATTCGCTGGAGTAGTATTTTTAGTCAAACAATAAGGTGATCAAATCCCTTGTCAAAATAAAATGTCATAGTAGTCATGATCTCCAAGAACTACATAACAAGCAACTACTAATATACTGGAGGAAATTTAACTGCTCTTAGGGATTTGGTTCAACATGTCTAATGACGGCATATATAAAAGAACAAATAGAATTCAAAGAATATTCATAGATAATTCATTAATCAAATACATCCAAATTATGTCATGCTTTATGACCCTATGTAACCACAAGGACATTAATATAAGGAAGGCCAAATTAGTTATGAATTCTATAGCTTACTAAATGTTACAAAAAATTATAAGATCCTAACTCACTATTAAACCAAGGGCTAAAATCCAATGAGAAGTTGCTTTAATTAATATTTCAATTACGTGTAGAAAAAGTAAGGTGTTTTTGTATAACGAGAAAATAACTTCTATACAAAGATATTTGGGGCATGCAGCAGGTTGTCTTGAATACACAAAGAGGAAACCTGACACCAATAAAAATTTAAACAAGTCAATATTTACGAATTAGGTATTAATTAATTAATTAATTAATTAATTATATAAGGCCTTTCAAGATTTATAAAACGAATTGGTAATATGACTTTTCTGTTTGTTAATATTAATTAGTTTGTTCATATTAGGAGAATCAATAATCATATGCATCAAGAAAGAAAGTTAGGTTAAACAAATGAAAGAAAGTGAAAAATAGTTTAGGTATCCCTTCTGGAAAGAGTTTTGCAAAGCTTGATACAAGTCATTCAGGTGTGCTTTTTAGGAGAAATAAGGGGTTGGCAAATGAGTTAGGTCATTTCCTTAATTATGTGATTTTGCTGGATTATATTATCACCTGATTCTTTCTAGTAATAAGATTTCTAAATTAGATATATAGGAAAATATTTACTTAGTGCTTACGCTTAAACAATTAATGCATGACTCTTATTTTCACATACACTTTTGTTATTTATAATTAAAATTAATGAATACTCTCACTTCTATTTATCATTTAAGATATTATACTAATATGGTTTTGTGTGAACATCAAGTGTTAATACCTTTCTATCCTTAACTGTAGGCAAAGTCATTGTTGATGCATGATGTTATTATGGTGTAAGAGCATTGGTTTTATTACGGTAATTAAAGTTTATCCACACCTAATGTATATGCTAAATCATAGAAATTTAAATCATAAATCAATACGAGAATGTGTATGAATTTTTGCCTACTTATTACCTTTGATAAATCAAGGTTTTATTAAAGATCCAAATTTCTTTGAATAAATCACGCAGCGGGAGAAAAAGAATTCGATGATTGAAACTATCTATTTTACAAAATTAAGAAATAATTGTTGGACTGAACGAATATAAGATGCATTACTCTTCTCCTAATCTCATGATTTCTTGTGGGAAAAGGAAGGAGTACTATATATATGTTTTCACAAAATGATTAAGTAAGATAAATGTGATTAAAGTGTTGCCTAAATTTATTCTCTCGATCACTTAGTTGACGCTTTTGAAAATTTTATTTGTAATATATATATATATATATATATATATATATATATATATATATATATATATATATATATATATATAGTTTTTAGTCATTATCAATGGAAAACATGTTTAAATTCTTTTAATCCTCACCTACTGTCTGAACACACACTCCACTTTAAATTAAAAATTCTATGTGTAGCTAGCCCCTTAGCCATATGCAATTACGGAATTAGGCTCTTTGCCTCCCCCTTTTTATCCTTTTTTCAAAAAGATTGACTTTTTTGTGAGTTGAATTTTGTAAACACGATTTCCACCAACTAGGAATTTTTAATCTTCTGTAAGACTATATAGAATGATAAGTCCACTAATTATTTGACTCGTGGACTTATAAACTGTGGCCAAACTAGGGTACCCCTTTTAGTGGGGTTTACTCGTATCGATATGTAGAACCTTCTCTTTAGAGTCGTCCTATTCTACACCTCAATGGCTAAATCATTAATTTGTTCTGAAGAAATTTATCTCAAGTGCCACTCTCTTTCGTCCTACGGTGTTCACATTAGCACTTAGGTTCCAATAATCCCATCATTCTAATTTTCACATTCAACAATTGTTTCTGCACATTTGTCTTTCATTTTCGGTAGTTTGATTTGGTTATGAATAATATTATGAGTAAAAAGCTTCCTCATGTAATAATATATGTATACGTATAATATAAATAGGCGTTAAAATTTGCAAGCTGCGCAGTTAACATGATGTTTGTTGCCATCAAAATTAACCCTTGAAATATTGCTATAGACTGGTTAAATAAAATAATAATTTGAGCTCATTTTTATGAAAATACTGTGAAATAATTTTTTATGTGGATGAAATTCATTCTTCTCTCGAGAAAAATATAGTAATTAAAACTCTTCAACACTTCATTTTTAGTTTATTTTCCCTTGCCGTGACATACGTACTACATCACAATGAATGAAGGTTGAGATATAGAATGCAATACTATTTTATGGATGAAAAGGAACACAGGTGTTGAGATAAATAGAGTTTACAAGAGGACTTTATTGTTTTAGGTTCCATGAGAATATGATGGAGTTGAGAGAAAGGTTGGACCTACTGTTTTTCCCCTTTGTTTTAATTTTCTCCGATGCTCATTATTATTAATGTTAACGCAACAATTGTCTCCTAGCTTAAAAGTTTTATATTTGTTGATGAACACATATGATACATGTTTACTTTACCTTTTCTCTCTTCTCTAGATGATTTTGTTAAAAAGGAAAAGCATCACAAATTATTATCTTCCCAAGAATTTGATCTGACTAAAGTATATTTTATATTACGCAGCGTTAAAGATTGTCATTTAGGCTAGCTAGTCTTAATATGTTAATGATGTAAATGTATATCCTTTCAATAACTGCCTTTAGACAAATAATAAGGTGATCAAATCCCTTATCCAAAAAGAAAAAAGGATTGTCAATGCTATCACTTCCAAAGAACTACATGCCAACCAACTCCCAAGGGAAGTTAAAACTGCTTTTATGAATTTTGTTCAATGTTTCTAGTGACCACGAAAGAAACAAAAATGAGATTGGTTAAAGTACACTATGTCACGCTTTGTGACCCTTTAATTTGTAGTATCCACAAAGACATTAATTTAGGGAAGCCAAATTAATTAGTATGAATTATTACACCTGAGAAAATACTCAAAATAAATAAATAAATAAATAAGATCCCAACTCTCGATTACACCCAGGGCCAAATCCAGTGAGAAATTGCTTTAATATATATTTCAGTTAAGTATTCAAAGACAAAGTAAGGAGAGCTTTATAAAGACAAAATTGGGATAAACAATTTCCATGCAGGATTAGGGCAGCTCAAAACTGAACAACTCTATCTTTAGGAATGTAGGTATCAATTAATTAATAGAACAAGCCCATGAACAGATAAAGATATTTGTTTACGTGACTTACACATTTGTTAATGTTAATTAATTTGTCCACATATTGATTGTATCGCATCAAGAAAGGAATTATTGAACTACCAAGTAAAACTAATTAGATTCTGTCTGATTAAGCCAATAAATCAAAGAAATTATAAACAAGAGTAATTTATTATTCCCTTCTGGAAAGTGTGCTTAGCAAAGCTTGGTACAAATCGATTGAGGTATAAAGGGCTGCAGAATCAAGTTAGTCTATTTAATTCCTGATACGATTATGCTGGATTATTACCAAATCTTAGTTTAGATAGGATTTCTTGATTAACAATATCCATTGTCAACGCATAATGCTATTGTAGTCTGCGAGCCTTGGAAAGATTGAGCCCAAATTTGAAAATTCTGTTGTGACAATGACGGATTTGTTAGAATTGATCTACATCATAGGTTACAAAATCAACGAACTACTTTTATCCAAGAGACGGCAAGCAATACTAGATTCTATTCATCCTTCCCACAAGGGCCAATTTGCACAATTGTCCCATATTCGGGATGGTCTTTAATTGTTGGCACTTCGCTAAAAATCCTTTGGTTTAGAATTCGAACTTCTGCTTAATCAAACTCTCCCTTCAGACAGAGTTTGCAGTCAAACTTTACCTGATCAAGCAGAGTTTGACTCAACTTTTACCCTTTGCTTAAATAAAAAATGACCGAAAATACCCCAAGGTTCTGGTTTCGAACCTCTCTCAGTAAAAAAAAAAAAAAAAAATCGCAAGTCAAGACTTTCACAAAATCTCTTCCTTAAGGCCTAACATTTGCCTAAAATTAGGCCTATTTAGGCAAAAGTTAGGTCTTAAGGCCTAATTTTTGGGCAATAGTTTGCCTTAAGGCAAACCTCTGTTTTAAGTAGGGGTGAGCATGGTACGGTATTTGAAACTTTTGTACGGTAATTTCGGTTTCTAAAAATACTATACCATTATCGTACTGAATTAATTCAGTATGGTTTGATATTTTAAAGTTCAATTTCGGTATTTTATGGTACGCCAAAATTAGTAACATAGTTTGTCTGACTTCGACTTACATATACTCATATCGTGGAGAATTATGACTTCCGCTACTTAAGAAACATCTCAATTATTATGTACTAAGCACCTTACACATGTAAAAATATTCAAAAGAAAGTACAAGCAATCCCTTTCACAAATCAATTACACAAAAAAGACATTTAAATCAAGATAGAGTAGTCAAAGTTCCAACGTTTAAACAATTAGTTTTCTAATAATACTAGTTTATATATTTGTTAGTATTATAATAATAAGATATATGAATTGTATATGTAATTATATACTTCGGTATGGTATTCGGTATTTTCTTTATGGATACCGAATACCGTACCGAATACCAAACTTTTTTAAAATGCATACCAAATGTCGTACCAAATACCATAATACCGAAACCGCGGTATAAAAAATTTCGATTTCGGTATGGTAATCGGTATCTACCATACCATGCCCATTCTACTCTGGCCTAAATTTTGCCCGAATAGACCTAATTTTGGGCAAAAGTTTACCTTAAGGCCTATTCTAGGCCTAACTTTTGCCTGAATAGGCCTAATTTTGCTATGAAACTCTGTCTTGCGATTTATTTTTTTGACTGAGCTGGAGTTCGAACCCAAAACCTCAGAATATTAGGCGAAGGACAAAAATTAAAGACTAGCAATTTTATGGCCAAAATTAAAGACCACCCCCAAATAAGGCCAATCGTGCAAATTCCCCAAATTTGCAATTTTCATTCTGCTTTTTGGTTTATATGGTGATGTCCAGGTCTGGTTTAATGCATTCCCTAGGCCCTATTTGTCAACATTTGCACGATTATCCTTCAAAGGCGCTAGTCTTTAATTTTTGTCCCTCAAGTTGGTGGTCTTTCATTTTTTACGTTCGCCTAATACCTCATACAGTGTTTCAAATTCTACCTTAAGAATTCAAACCTCTGCCTTGTGATTTTTTTTTTTTACTGAATTAGGATTCGAACCCAGAACCTCGGGGTATTAGGTGAAGGAAAACAATTAAAGACCACAAATTTGAGGGACAAAAATTAAAGACCAGTGCCTTTGAAGGGCAATCCGCACAAAAAAATGAACCCAAAGGGTTGGGCTGCTGATGAAACTCCCAGAAATTTGTAGGCTAAAATTTTACAAGGATATGTGTTCGACTTTTATTCCTATTTTTTTTAGTTATGCAAATATTGATCTAACATGAGAAGTCTAACAGAATTTCTCCTTCTTCTTCTTAGCACTAAATATGAATTTTTAACTAATGACTGTAACTACAATAGAAGTGCCTTTTACCTTCTTATGTACTTGTGCTGTACAATATAATTTTTCTCCAATTTAATCTTAGTATGAGTTACGAGAGATAACGAAAAATGGCTGTATTGATTTTGTAATGTTTAATCTGTTTCTAAGTTCGAATCAGAAGTTGGGATGCATTAGGGATTGTTGGAAATAAGAATAATTGAAATGAGAAAACTTGTGAACAAGGTAAATTTTGTCAATTGTGCAGAATTTTTCTGAATATGTTCCATCGCCGAGGGTCCATGTAAACAACCTCTCTACACCACAAAAATAGGGATAAGGTTTGTGTACACCTCACATTCTTCACCACTCATAGAATCTCACTAGGTATGTTGTTGTTATATATTCCACCACATAAATCGTAAACAAGGCATGTTATGTACCAGACAAATTATGCCGAAAACTATTTTTGCTCAAAATATCTAAACAGGGATAAAAATAAAAAATTAAACACAAATTTCACTCTCACACGTCAAGAAGAGCAAAAAAATTGATAATCTATATCTATCTATATTATATTAAAAGCATAAACTCCTAAATATAAAAGTTAAATTACATAAATACTCCTCTTAAAGATCTAATTATCATTTTTTTAATTTTTTTTATGTAAAAGAAAAAGCTGCCGTCCAAAACACTCAAAACCGAATGGATGTGTCCTTTGATGTTGGCGAGTTTCCTATTAATCCTTTGCCTAAAATTTGCTTTGTTGTAAACCATTCTCTATAAAGAAGCTTGTCAAACCTCAAAGGTACAAAGAATTTGGAGAAAAATTTCGTTGTACAATACTTATGTGTCTCAGTAAGTTTTCTTCTCACATCCTCAAATTCCCACCCAATAGCATACTTTGACTGTTCTTATTATGAAACCAGTTAAAATCAAAATTTCCTTTGACAATTTTTTTTTTTTTTTTTTTTTATCTACGTTTACTTTTTATTTCTTAGCAAATCTTCTGTTCTGGGAGTTTTATTTGTTCGCACTATTTTAGTTATTTTTAAATTTTCTCCATCTCAATTTATGTGCATGTGTTTGACTAAACAATGATTTTAATAGCAAAACAAAGACTCTTGAAATTTCAAATTTGTGGTCTAAAATAAATTATAGAAATTTTTGTGGCATGTAATTAAGAGTAAAATGAAAAATTTAAAATTAAAACATTACTAAATATAAAAAGATTTTATTGTTTTGAAACTGAATAAAAGAAAATGTCATATAAATTGAGACATAGGAGAACTTTTGCTTATTTTTGTCAAGAAACCTTTGATATATTATATTTCTTTTAACAATTTCTTTGTTGGGAACTTGACTTCGCAGTTATTTGATTTCTATAACTAACAATTTTTTTTTGTTTGGGTTGTAGCCTTGATTTTGTTAATTGTATGAGGTTTCATGCATTTTACTGTTGATGGAATTTTTATCTCTACCTTTTGCGATTATTAGATTTTATAGAACGATAAATATTTCTTTTTGGGTTGTTTTGTTCTTAATTCACGTAAAGGACGTGTTCGTATAGCCAGGGTGAGGATTTTGAACAACATTACATTTTATTTGCTTCTTCTTATTCTGATACAACTGAAGTTTATTCTTTTCCAAGCTGCAATATGAATTTTTTTGATGTTCACCCGTTCCAAAAAGATTTTCTTACTTTTCTTATTACTTTGTTTCAAAAAGATTGTCACATTTTTATATTTAGAAATAATTTAATTTTTATGAGATGATTTGCAGCCACACTAATATCTAAGACTTGTTTTGGACCACACATTTCATTTTTTTTTTTTATTTCTTAAACCCTATGACAAATCATACTAAAACATCTTTTTGGGGATGGAAGGAGTACGATTTATAAAGACTCTAGAGATGTTTGTCTTTTTATATCTTTTCTTGGTTGTCATGGTTAAAGTGAAGATGGGTTAATCTACTTTTTATGAGCTTCATCTTTATCTCCTCTAATAATGTCCTTACATCATCACCTCTCGAACATTAATCATTTAATTTAAAATTAATAATTTTTGTATGCACTATTTGAAAGGAAATAAAAAATATTTAATTTTTTGCGCTATTAGGAGGGCTCTCATGTTAATGACATGTAATGAAGAAAACTTTCGTTACAAATCTAGGAACTCTTAGGAAGGAAAGAGACAAGTTATTGCTCTCGCTATTTAGGGGTCGTTTGTGTATAAGGTAAAATCTGAAATTACGTTGGCAAGAGATGGTGTTGACACTTGGCAGACAAAGAGATTTAGGAAGCAATTCAATCGATAACCTGGAGGAGACTATTCCTTGTGTATCCGTAGCAATGAATCCGACGCAATTGTCACAAAATAGTTATGTGCTTCAGGCGTTACATTATCGATCCGGATATGCAGTCAAACTTTACGTTCTTGCAATTAAAGTACCATTTATTGATCATTATTATCCATAATGAGGGAGCGATTCACGGACTTCTACTGGAAAATTTGTACCTATAAAAGGAGCCCAACATAAGTGTTAGAAGACATCCAATTCTAGCCTAACAATTTACACTTTATGCATTCTAGCAAATCGTCTTACAATTTATCTACTTTCTGTACCAGATTCATATTGTTCTTTAAGGCTGAGTATTCAACCGGGGTCATCTTCACTGTGAGATTCTTCCGAGCTCATGCGGCCCAGGCTTAATTTATTATATTATCATTTTATATTACTTGATTTCATTGCTTATTCCTTGCTATTACTTTAAATATAACAAATCGATCCACACATCCTTTAAATCACTGAACAAATTCAACCGTACCTTTTGAAGGTAAACAGTTTGGTAGGAGGTAAAACATAATGCATGCATTAGCTTTGTGTATTACTATTACCTTGTTCGGTACACTTTTTCAACCTATGCATGACTAATACAAGTATTAGTTATACACCCTATTTGGTATCATCCTATCCTATGTATAACTAATAATACATAGCAAACCATGGTATTAGCAATGCAAGGGTTTTTACATGCATAAGCATGGCTAAAGACACAATTGCCCCTGAAATCTCTCAAAACCTTTTTCAATTATTAAGTTGGAGGGTATTTTTGTAAACAACTAATTTTTTAAAATTATGCAAAGCATGTTATTTTTAATACACCAAACCAAACAATGGATAAAAATAATCTCAGCATAACTAATGCCAGCGTACGTCAGCATTACTAATACTAGCAATATTTTTAAACACCCTATCAAACAACCCCTTAGTGGTGTATTATAGAAGACTCTCCTTTATATAATTGAACAACAACAACAACAACAACCCAGTGAAATCCCACAACGTGGGTCTGGGGAGGGTAGAGTGTACGCAGACCTTACTCCTACCAAGGTAGGACGGCTGTTTCCGAGAGACCCTCGGCTCAATAAAACATAGAAAGAGGTCAGATACAGCTAAGAGATTCAAAGCAATATGGAAATGAAGTAACGCAAGTGACACAGATAACATAGAATAATTAAAGCACAGGAAATAACAGATAATAGCATAATAGCATAAATTAGAGATTTATTTTAATTGAAATTCTACAAAAATTCTTTGTGTTTCCTCTAATTAGGGAACTTTGGAATATTAACAATTCTTGTCAATAATTTGCTAATGAATCAACTATTTTTTAAGTTATAAATGGACATTGCATATATTTTATTAAATAACGTATTATATGTTTGGTAAAAAATAAAAATAAAAATAAAAAAAATTAAAAAAAGAAGGGCCTGGAGTGAAAAGATATTTCTAAAGAGCAAAGAGGAGGTATGGTATATTGAAATCCAAGCCCCTTATCACTTCATTTTCCGTCTTACACACCAACAGAGTGCCATGGCAGCTCTCAATCTTGCTCCTTTATCCAAAACCTTAAACCCTAACTCTCAATTCCAAAACCTCCCTAAAACCCCAAGTTTTCTTCTGTCTCTTTCCTACCCTTTTGTGACCACCTCTATCTCTTCAATTCCAGCCGGAAAAAGTTCAAGAATCCCAGTTGTAAGAGCCATTTCAGATGGGGAATACTCGTCTAAGAGGAGCAGTGATGAAAGGGAGACTATTATGTTACCTGGTTGTGATTATAACCATTGGCTTATTGTGATGGAGTTCCCTAAGGACCCTGCTCCTACTAGAGAACAGATGATTGATACTTACCTTGACACCCTTGCCACTGTTCTTGGCAGGTTAGTTTTTGTACTATTCCTTCCGTTACCGAGGGTTGACCTACTCTTTATTTGATTGAAATTTTCTTCATATATTGTGAATTAGTATTAATTATGCAGACTTATAACATTTTTTTTTATGTGGTTTTCAAATACGTAAATTTTATTATAAAATATTGAAGAATCTATGTTTGAAATTGTAGTCAAAGAAAGAAGTGTATATATTATTTTGGGATTGCAGTGAATGTTTTTTAGCTTGGTAATTAGTTATTGGAGATATGTGATTCTGAATATTTCTGATAATTTTACCGTGGTGAGTGTATTCCAAGTTGTGTTCTTTGTGGTGAGAGTCAGATACAGAATTGTTACTTGTAAACTGTGTACAAAAATGACATCTTTAGGCATAGATTGTTCCCAATTGTGGACCTCAAACATAGTCCATCCTAATCACTTGACCCCTGTTTTTCCATTTATTGTGAAGCATAAAATTAAGCTTATGCTAATCAATAAATCCAGTTTGCTAGGTATACTCAAGTTTCAGTTTAATCCTGTGAAAGTTGCATTGATTAAGAGGGTGGTAGACTTGTTGATATTGACAAAGTAGTTACTCAAAAATTTGGTAGGGATTTGTAGCTATTTTGGTCTAGCAGAATAGATTATTTTCTTATTAACCAGCAGATTTCTCTTTTGCCTTTTTTGCTTATTAATCAAAATTTTCTTATCAGTATGGAAGAGGCAAAGAAGAACATGTATGCCTTTAGTACTACCACTTACACTGGATTTCAATGCACTGTATCTGAAGAAACATCAGAGAAGTTTAAGGGTGAGTTCAAGCGTTTCTTATCTCAACACATGAGACACTGAACATCCAGTGTTCTTCATTGACTCATTCATTTTCCCAATTGGATATTCGTTTGTAGGTCTACCTGGAGTTCTGTGGGTCCTGCCTGATTCTTACATAGATGTGAAGAACAAGGACTATGGAGGTTAAATTTCTTAAGAAGTTTCTTTCCCTTTGAGCTCAATTTCACTAGTGTTCTACAGCGAGATAACTTCTTTGTGGTTTCTTCTTTCAGGAGATAAGTACATCAATGGAGAGATAATTCCTTGTCAGTATCCTACTTACCAACCCAAGCAGTCTAACAGAACAAGAAGCAAGAGTAGTAAAGCATATGTGAGAAGAAGAGATGGTCCTCCCCCTGAACGAACAAAACAAGCCGCAGCTCCTGAGTCTTCCTCCTAAAACTATAATGGTGCATTGTAAGTGCCTTAGTCTCTTTCTTGATAACCACTAAACAAACAGAGAACTCACAATTTTATGCTACAATCTATTGTTTCTTGTACTTCAATTTTTTTATTCATCTGTGGTAGCTACAACTCCTTTTTTTTTTTTCCAGTCTGTTGTACCATGGTTTTTCGCTTTCGTTCTTTCATTCCCATACTACTTTGAATTGCTTGTCCTTATCTAACCTTTTTTTTTCCATGCTTTCTCTTGAGCCGAGGGTCTTTCGGAAACAGCCTCCCTACCTTCCGAGTTAGGGGTAAGGTCTGCGTACACTTCACCCTCCCTTGACCCCACATTGTGGGATTTCATTGGGTATGTTGTTGTCGTTGGCATACATTTACCCTTATAATCCCTTCTCATGTGACGGAAAGTAATGAAATAATACTGTAGGAAAACTATTCCCCCATTCCACTGTTTATTTAGTTGATCCAAATAAGTTCATTCTGTTGCTATTCGTCTATCTCTTTTGCAGGGTTTTATCTGATCTTAGTCGAATTGCCATTTGGAAACGCCAATATATCATTTATAGCCTCGTATTGGTGAGCATTTCGACAAAGATGTTGGTGCTTAAAGGTTAGATGGGAATACACTGCTAGTCTAGGAGTTTTGGTCGACTGCATTTATGGCTTTATCTTTCCTCGAGACTAGCTTTCTAGTTGCATTATCAAGAATGAGAAAGAAAGCTGTGTCAGTATGTAATTTTGATTGTGACCTGGTTATTTTATGTTCAAAGTTTGAATATGTACGTGATGACTCATTATGCCTTGCTGTTGGTTCATATATCTTGTATGTTTGCTATGCTTACAAAATTAGATGATGCAGGACCATAGAGATGCATCTTCCTGGAAGGAAATTTGCTTCTTAAATGAAAAGTAATAGTATTCATTTTATTTAAAGACTGAAGAAAGGAACTTAATGCTGCTGAAACCTATGTAAATATGTTTATTTGCATTGTCACTTGCTAGTGAATTGCACAATGCTTCCCAGGAATGACAAAAAAGGAGCAGCATAATGTTGTTCCTTTGAGTTGCCCTCTCAAAATTCTTGGTTCACAAAACTAATTTTGCGCATGGTGCAATGTTTGGTGCCCATGTGTTGAATGGAACTGACTTTGAAGTCCTTTTGTTGTCAATACAACTATACAAGTTAATTATGCTAAATACCATAACACCCAGTGCTCTTCCCTTCCATGGTAGGCCAAGACACATTAAATGAAATTCCATCTTTTATACTGAACTCTACAAATTGGATGGTTAACTGACTGATGGTATAATTCCAGTAATGGAACTATGGTTGTGCAGAAACTATGGTCAGTGAGGCAGGGCTCTAAGCCAGATGTGACATGAAATGTGCTTGGTCTGCAATAAGTGATTTAAAATCCGATCTAGTCAAGGGAACAGATATGCTGAAGAGAAACTTGTGGAATTATCATCTTCTGTTGCTTCTAACATAAATATTTTGGTTGACCTATTTAATTTCAACCTCTCCAGCGTTCCCCTTTTAAATTTGTTGTATGTTGCTACTTCTAAATGCATTTCCTGTTGGGGGAATTTAGCAAGGTGAGGTCTGAACCTGGCGTTAGGGTTATGGAATAAGGAGTGAATTCTGGAGCTTGCATGTGATTCAAATGGTAATAAAACCTGGACAACTTGAAAGCGTGATTGTTCTAAGCTCGCTGTATTATATGAATAACTCTCAATGATGTACGGTTCGAAATTTGATGGATAGCGTGCCCGTCTCTGTATCATTCTCAACTTATATTACCTGACTTTTGTATGTGACAAGATTCAAACCCATGTAGTGCGTTTAATCAACACATCGAGTGTAAATAAAAATTACTTAGAAAAACACTGCACATATTCTTATGGAATACTCAAATATACCCATATCAGATATGTAACTCTAGCCAAGTCCATTTGCATAGTTTCTAAAAGATCATAGCCAGGGAAAGCGAGTAAAGCTCCCGGGGAATTAGTCGAGGTATGCGCAAGTTTGCCCGGACCACGTTATCAAAAAGAAAAAATAAGGACACCACGTTATCAAAAAGAAAAAAGTAAAAAAAAAAACGAGCCTTTTTAAAATCTTGATCCGAGTATCTCCGTTATTGAAATTTCATGCGGTCCAACCATGCTTCCGCAGTTGAGAAATCTAGATATTTTTTCCCTTACAACCTCACCCACTATATATATATACAAGCCGGAGCTAGGGGTCCTTTTTCAGAAAATGACACAGTACCTATATACAAGCTTAAAGTCATTTTTGTGTATATATATAATATATGTTAAATCCAATTAGCTTCATTGTGCGTTTACTTCCTATTTTAAATCGCTTGGTGAATAATTTTTATGTCTTGTCTATATAATATATGTTAAATCCAATTAGCTTCATTGTGCATTTACTTCCTATTTTAAATCGCTTGGTGAAATTCTAGCTCCAACACTTCTTATATGTTACGTGAATACTTCTTATTTGTGTCATGAATGCAGATACTACAAAATACTTTTAAAGTAACAACAAAAATTGATACACACATATCAGGTATTTGCTCAAACACATATTCAATACGTACCAGTAAAGGAATCCTAGCAACACAATGTGGCACTAAATATTACTACTCCACTCCAGTAGCATTGCCAACTCTTTCCAGGAAGGTGAGGTGGGCCACCCATCAGCAATCATGTGAATTTGACGTGCTTGTCTTTGTTCATAGACTAAGTGCACAATAATCACACATTCTCCTTTTCTAGGTTCTTATCTGCTTCCACTATTATAGCATCACCTCACCCTACCACTATACAGTCCCCATGTTCCTTTCTTCTATATCAGTATCCATTTCGCATATGGCTGAATTCATACAACCTTCATAGCCATATTCACCAGATTTACAATAGGATAAAACTATCAAGATCTCCAGCTTTGGAATGAATTTCACATATGATCGGTCTCAGAATTCGAAGGTACAATAGATATCTTTCTATGGCTGCACAAAATTTGAATGAATTCCTGATATGATTGTTCTTAGAAGAGCTTGGATACGGTTTCCAGAACGAAGATCCATTTATCACAAGACGGTATCTTCCTATAGCCTTTTGTCTCTGAAAGCATCCACATAGGCTTACTTTCCTCATAGGTCATTATATTTCGTGCCATGTACGATCTTTTGAAGGGCCTTATATTTTAAAGTATAAAGAAAGTCAAGATTATTCTCAAAGGTTCAGCAGATGGCTTTCTATGGGTACAATGGTGAGGCTGGTGAGTGCCACTGGACTCCTAATTTCAGTGTCCCTTATGATTATGATGCTTTTCCAACTCACTCTTCAATATCATATTCTTCCTATGGATATAGCAACTCAGAACAAATTGAGCTGAGTACTAATTACAATTACTACTACACTAATCAAATGCATCCAGAATTAAGTTACTCTGTTCACAACTCTACTGAGCCTATAGTTATCCAATATGAAAAGGGTGCTAATTCATTGGAGATAAGAACCATAATTTCTTGTTCAACCAAAGAACAGGATGACACTGTGTTTGAAGAATATGATCCAACCCCTTATGGTGGTGGCTATGACATGGCTCAAACTTATGGCAAACCCCTTCTTCCCTCCAATGAAATATGTTATCCTCCTTCGATTCCTGAACCTAATCGACTTCCCTTAGATGGTTTCGACTATGGAACAATTCGTTCACCCTATGTAAACCACGGCGATAAGGTAGAAAAACCTCAGGACCAAAGCAAGGAGATGGATGTCAAAGATGAGCAAAAATCTTTATCTGGTTTGCAAGAAAAAGACATTCTTGAAAAACCAATAGAACAGCCTCAACAAGATCAAGATTTTGTTGTTGGAAATGGGACTATAGGGGGAAAAACCATTCTTGAGGATGATATTCTTGAAAAACCAGTAGAACCTCCTCAACAAGATCAAGATATTCTAATTGGAAATGGGACTATAGGGGAATATGGATATGATTATGGGAGGCAATTGCAACAAATTCCTTATGGTTCAGGTTTGGAAGCTATGGATATATGTGAGTGCTTATTTGGTTACTGGCCCTGCATAGCTAAGGAAAATCAGAGAAGAAACTGTAACCATGTAAACAGTGCTGAAGATAACAGGAATGAACTCTGGGAATGTACTGCAGGTTATCTTTTTGGGAATCCCTATGGATATGGTGGTGATGGAAGAGATCAAAGATATGGGGATTCTGCTTATGTTAATCAAAACTACTACTATCAGCAACAACTTTAATTTGTGATTGATTGGTAAGAAATACCTTATCCAATCCATTCAACAATAATTGGAGTAGAAGGTCATACTTCATTTACAATTTGGTAATAGTTCTTTGGACAGTTCTGTGCTGTTTAAAACATAAGTCTGAAGTTAATGTAATTCAAGGACCAGTAATAAAAACTATTCCGTAGAGAATATCTAGACATTTCCCTTTCTCTCCGTCAAATAGTAAGATAATCTTTAAAATTCTTGTCTATCTTGCTGTAATTAGCCTGTGTAGCTCCCCCCACCCCCCTCTTTTTTTTTGTTGGTATTATCATTATTGTCATTGCTATTATTTTGGTCTTCAAATTATTGATATCTTCTAATTTTAAACCTTGATACACCCGGCTGAACTCAAGAAAAAAAGTTGGGAGATGGGATCTTGGGACTGAGAAGGGGGCATAGACGTCCTATAGAAGGAAATGTACTCTGGTTGCATTAAGAAAGTAGCAACTGAAGTGTTAGGTGTGTCTGGTGTTTTAGGATCCCGACCACAGGAATTCTGACGGTGGGATGAGTGGGTACCAAGAGTTACTAATTCTAAAAAAGAATGCTATAAGAAGTTGCCAAAAGCAGAAGATGGAGAAACACTTCAAATTACAAGAGAACTAAGAGGGAAGGTAAGAAGGCTAAAGCCTGAGGAAAGCTCTAGCTTGCTTGTACCTAAAGATAGAGATACAAGAAGGGGATAAAGTAATGTTTAAACTAGTACGATTTAGATAAGAAGGGTGATGATATAAACCATGTTAAGTGTGTTAAAAGACGATCCTCAACAAGTTTTGACAGGAGATAACAACGTCAATGAGATAGAAAGACTATTTTGATCAATTGTTCAACTCAAATCAAGAGAACAACATTTTGAACCTTCACACGTCTGTGCATGATAGACCTTTAGCTATACTCCTGGAATTAAGCCGACAAAGGTAAATGGCGCCACGAAACAAAATGAGAATTAGAAAAACTTGTGGTTCAGATAATAATCCCATCGAAGTTTGAAAGTCTCTTGGAGAGATTGTAATAGAATGACTCATCAAACTATATATGCAATGCTATATTAAGAAGTGGGGCTAGGATGTCCCACGACTAGAGATAGAGTTGCCTGATTCTTATTTATAAGAACAAATGAGATGTTTTTAGTTGCGGGAACTATCCTGACACTAAACTCATGAGTCATACGATGAAACTCTAGAGAAGAGTGATAGAGCATAGGCTCAGAAATACAACAAGAATGACATAGAATCAATTTGAATTAATGCCGGTAGATCTACGACAGACAATTTTTTGCTAAGAAGATTGATGATAGAAGGATGCCAAAGAAAAAGTAAGTTCCATAAGATTAGATAAGACAAAAAATGATCACACTTGCTAGAAGGTGTAGCTAGATGCATTGAGAATGGAATGAGAGAAGGTTGCAAGGTTGTTGCGATAATGTGGTCATTGCCTGCGTTGACTTACATATACGCCAGTTCATAGGTGTGATACTATGGTGAAATTCATTGTCGGTGCCTTCATATAGAAAATGTGTTATAATTAAACTGTTTTCTAAAATTATATATTACCCTCAAAACATGGAATAACAATGAAAGTTTAACAAATTGTGTGATTAATTAATTTTTTTATTTATTTATTGGTGCCTTAATTTTTTATTTTTGCGTTGTTGGTGCCATCATATAGAAAATGTGTTATACTTAAACTATATGTCGCGACCCAAACCGTCGTGATGACACCCACACTAACCCCCATGGTGGGCGAACAATCCCCTTAGCCAATTATTCAATCATTTAACCAATTATAAGTTAACATCAATGATAGTCATGCCTTAATAATATAAATAGTGCGAATACTAAATTATTACAACCCTAAAATTCGAAAGTCATCGTACAAACTCTAATCATAAAACTGTCTAAGAAACAAACAAGTTTCTGAAAATAACTGAAGTGTCTAGAAATGAAATAGACATCAAATGAGAAAGATCCTCAAGCGGCATGGCATGGATAGGAGCTCACCCTCGGATCTGAACAAGATATGGCCTCGGGCTAGATATGAGGTCTGGAAGATGTCTCCAGGACGCAATCTACACTCAAAAAGGGTGTAGCAAGGTAGTATCAGTACAAACACTATGTACCGATTGATATCATAGGCCGACTAAAATTAGTATCATGCATATATTTGTAAAACCAACAAAATAGGTAGATAGGCACAACAAAACAACAACCCAACAATATCAAGAGTCAATCATCAACCAATTAACAATGCATCACAAGAATAAGATAAGTCCATTGCAATGCAACCAATGATAATATCTCCACCGTACACACATGCTAAGGGAATTGTTGGCACAATAGTCATGACCTGTAGAGGACTCATGGTGTCCATGTACCACTCGCTCCGGAACTGACCTCGGATCACGAGCCCATAATTAGGCCATATCCTCACCCCCTGTCAAATGTGCCTTATATATATAAAGCATGATCAATTAATAATATCAGTGTCAACAAATACAAGTCATCATGCCATAAGTCATAACAAGACTCAGATAAATCAGCTTAACAACAGCATAAACATATAAGCTACTTCAGTCAATAGCGAAGAGTATATATTAACCGCTTCCTCCCAATAACACAACAAATACACCTCATGTCAATACATAAAGTTATGGCGATAAGCCCACATAATCAGAAGTCATACCAACTTAGGTAATATCCAGCCAGACGTCGTGTCCGAAGACCTAATCATCCTTTCTCCCGTCAATTCTACTACATATACAATCTGCTAATCAAAGTTTAACTCAAGTAAATCAAAACCTATCTCATATGTAGAACTGAAACAATCGCAACTACTCCGTTGGAGATTTTCCCTTTCGTAACGCCTCAAAACGCTCAAAGTTTAGCAATATAATGCTAAGTAAACAATGGACCATCCAATCAAACAAGAATCAATATTTGGGAAATATTATCCAAAATAACCCTAACCATCCAAAAGGGCGAAACTAGAATTTAAGGGTGAATTTATCCTACCCTCAGTCCAAACAATCATAATCCTCCAATTTATAGGTTTCTAATCACTTTAGACCTTTCAAATAAGAATTTAGGCCAAAACCTCCAATTTGGGTGAAACCCTACGTCTCAACATAAAATCACAAATAGTTAAGCAACTCCATCCTAGCTAGAAGGTGACAAACTACACTTCTAGATAATATGAGTAGATCAATAACCTACAATTTAAACATGGTTTACTGATTGTAGGGTTCTAGGATTTTCTTACACCATTAGAGAACCTTGAACTAGCATAAGAACTTAATGGATGAATGAAAGTGAACAAAGTAATGGTTAGGACTTACCCTCAAGGATGCTTCCTCCAAAGTAATGAAATAAATCGCATCTGAGAATTGTTTAGGGGAGTTTATGGCTAATGACTCGTACTTAGCAATATAAAAATGGGTTACTGTTTCTTGACGATCGCTGCAGCGGTCGAAATTTTCGCTCTAGTGGTCCCGCTATAGTGGTCAGACACCCCGCTGTGGCGGACCTCATTAAAAGGCACGACTCGGCATAGCGTCTAGACCGCGCCGTAGCGGTCCTGCTATGGCAGACTTCCCCTAAACCCAACTCATCGCGGTGGCAATCAACACTCCGCTGTGGCGGTCCCGCTATAGCGGCACCACGCCCGCTAAGGCGGTCACACCAGAACCAGAAACTTCTGGTTTTTCACCAAATTTTCCCAAAATCGCCACATCAGTCCGAGGGCCCACATACACAAACCAAATATGCACACATAGGTAAAAACACGCTACAGACTCACCCGTGGCCTCGAAATTCCCAACGGAGGTCTAATTTACTAAGTCAACCCCCAAATGGAATAAAATAAGTTTTCAAACAAGTGTACAAAGTACAGCCAAACATCTCGGGAATCGAACCATCCAGCCCACCAAGTCATAATCGACCGTCCGGACCTCACGAAATCGACAGAAATCCAAAAAAGGCCTGTTTACCCAAAAGTCAACTATTGGTCAAATTCCTTCACTTAAGGGTTCTAATTCCTTAAGTTTTCACTAGATTCGCTCCTAGTCTCGGAAACGGATCAGCAGGGGTAAAATGATCAAAACGCACTGGGTCGTTACACTATATCTAAAATTATATATTACCCTCAAAATATGAAGTAACAATATAAGTTTAACAAATTAAATGATTAATTAAATAAATTAATACTCAATCTATAAATTTGGGAAGATCCACACACAGAGGGATTAAAAGTGCATATTTCAAATTTAACGTTAAACATGCTTAATCAGAATCCTAAGGACCAAAAATAAAATTTAGTCAATATTAGAGGGACTAAGAGCGTAAATCTTCCTTCATTTTGTTTACTCTTAACTAAAGCTTAAAAGGAGAGATCCCTTGAGGAAACCTCTGAGCAGACATGAGAAATTGAGAATAACTAATTTGCGACGTTAACAGGACAAATGACAAAACAAAAACCTATATGTTATAAAATGAAGCTAAAAGAGTAATAATATTAAAGGATGAAAACTATAAACATAGAGTGACAAAGAGGAGATTTTATTATTCTTCCAAAATGTGTTTCAAGTACATTACATACGAAAACTTATGCCTCTATTTATAGTGCTACATATGCATTCAATATATGAGATAATGGAAGAACCATTAATATGGTGGAAGATAATGGAAGAACCATTAATATGGTGGAAGATAATGGAAGAGGCATTATATTTGTGTAGTGGACATCCATTCTATATTTCATAACACTCCCCCTTGGATGTCCATAGATGATGTGTATCGTTAAAAACCTTATTAGGAAAAACCCTGTGGGAAAAGGCCTCAATGAAGGAAAAAGAGTACACATATCTAGTAATACGCTTTGAGAGCTGCCTCATTAAAAACCTTACCAAGAAAACCCAATGGGACAAAACTTGGTTAAGGAAAAAAGAGTACAACGCGTATTTCACTCCCCCTGACGAAGACCAATATTCAGATGTCGGAGTCTTCGCATTCCAATCTTGAATATCATCTTCTCAAGAGTTGAAGTTGACAAAGATTTGGTGAACAAATCTGCAGGATTGTCACTTGAACGAATTTGTTGCACATCAATATCACCTTTCTTCTGGAGATCATGTGTGAAAAATAACTTTGGTGAAATGTGCTTCGTTCTATCTCCTTTTATAAATCCTCATTTTAATTGAGCTATGCATGCAGCATTATCTTCATATAATACTGTGGGTAATTTTGTATCACACTTCAAGCCACATCTTTCTCTGATGAAATGTATCACTGATCTCAACCACACACATTCTCTACTTGCTTCATGAATAGCTATTATCTCAGCATGATTCGAAGAAGTAGCAACAATGGACTGCTTTGTGGATCGCCATGATATAGCAGTACCTCCGCATGTAAACAGATAGCCTGTTTGAGATCGAGCTTTATGTGGATCAGATAAATAACCTGCATCTGCATAACCAACAAGATCTGTACTACCTTTGTTAGTATAAAACAGACCCATATCGCTAGTTCGCTTCAGATATCGCAATATATGCTTAACTCCGTTCCAATGTCTTCGTGTAGGAGAAGAGATATATCTTGCTAGCAAATTAACAGAGAACGCTATGTCAGGTCTTGTAGCATTAGCAAGATACATAAGTGCACCAATTGCACTAAGATATGGTACTTCAGGACCAAGAAGCTCTTCATTTTCTTCTTGAGGTCGGAACGGATCTTTACTCACTTCAAGTGAGCGAACAATCATTGGAGTACTTAAAGGATGCGCATTGTCCATGTAAAATCGTTTTAAAACCTTTTCGGTATAAGCAGATTGATGGATAAAGATCCCATCTGTCAAATGTTCAATCTGCAAACCAAGACAAAGTTTTGCTTTTCCCAGATCTTTCATCTCAAATTCTTTCTTTAAATATTCAATCGCCTTTTGGAGCTCTTCTGGAGTTCCAATTAGGTTTATGTCATCAACATAAACAACGATTATAACGAACTCTGATTTTGTTTTCTTAATAAAAACACATGGACAAATGACATCATTTATGTAACCTTCTTTTACCAAGTATTCACTGAGGCGATTGTACCACATGCGCTCTGATTGTTTTAGACCATACAACGATCTTTGTAATCTGATTGAATACATCTCCCGAGACTTTGAGTTAATTGCTTCAGGCATTTTAAATGCTTCAGGAATTTTCATATAGACTTCATTATCAAGTGAGCCATAAAGGTAAGCTGTAACCACATCCATCAGATGTATTTCAAGGTTTTCATGTACAACTAAACTGATGAGATATCGAAATGTTATGCCATCCATAACGGGTGAATATGTTTCTTCATAGTCGATACCGGGTCGTTGAGAGAATCCTTGTGCAACAAGGCGTGCCTTGTATCTCACAATTTCATTTCTCTCATTCCTTTTTCGCACAAAAACCCATTTATGGCCAATTGGTTTTACACCATTAGGTGTTTGGACTACAGGTCCAAAAACCTCACGTTTGGCAAGTGAATTCAATTCTGATTGTACTGTCTCTTGCCATTTTGGCCAATCATAACTTCGTCGACATTCTTCGACAGATTGGGGTTCCTGATCGTCAATGTCTTTCATAATATTTAGTGCAACATTATATGCAAAAACATTATCCACCATAATCTTCGATCGATTCAAATTTATCCCATCACCAGAAGAACTCAATGATAGTTCTTTATTTACTTGAGTCTCGGGTTCCCTAATATCTTCAGGAGTATCAGGATTAGTCAGATCTTGAATATATTTATGATATTCTTTCATAGTGTCATTTTGATCATTTTTCGTGTTTTTTTTTCTAGGATTTTTATCCTTAGAACCCAATGGCCTACCACGCTTCAGGCGTGCATGAGATTCAGAGGCTATGACACTAGTAGATTTTCCCTTTGGGACATCAATTCGGATAGACACATTCTCTGCAGGGATATGTGACTTAGTTATCCTTTTCAAATCAGTAAATGCGTCTGGCATTTGATTTGCTATTTTTTGCAAGTGAGTGATCTTCTGGATCTCCTGTTCACATATGGGGGCACGTGGATCAAAATGAGATAGTGATGGAACTTTCCACACAATTTCTCTTTTGATTTCTTTTCTCTCTCCTCCTAATTGTGGAAAATTTGTTTCATCAAATCGACAATCTGCAAATCGGGCAGTGAATAAATCTCCCGTCAATGGCTCAAGATAGCGAATAATAGAGGGTGATTCAAACCCAACATATATACCTAACCTTCTTTGGGGGCCCATCTTAGTACGCTGTGGTGGTGCTACAGGCACATATACAGCACAGCCAAAGATTCGGAGATGAGTAATATTTGGTTCATGACCAAATACTAATTGTGACGGGGAGTATTTATTATAATGAGTTGGTCTGAGACGAATAAGAGATGCTGCATGTAAGATAGCATGTCCCCAGACGGTAGTGGGCAACCGTGTTTTCATAAGTAGTGGTCTTGCTATCAATTGTAGTCGTTTAATAAATGACTCAGCAAGGCCATTTTGGGTATGAACATGTGCTACAGGATGTTCAACTTTTATCCCAACTGATAAACAATAATCATCAAAAGATTGAGATGTAAATTCTCCGGCATTATCGAGGCGTATAACCTTAATGGGATAATCCGGACACTGTGCCCTTAAGCGTATTATTTGTGCCAATAATTTTGCAAACGCCAGGTTTCGAGACGATAGGAGGCACACATGAGACCATCTTGAAGATGCGTCTATTAGGACCATAAAATATCTGAATGACCCACAAGGTGGATGAATAGGTCCACATATATACCCATGTATACGTTCTAGAAAAGCAGGGAATTCAATGTCAACTTTCATTGGTGATGGCTTAGCTATCAACTTACCCTGATAACAAGCAGCACATGAAAATTCACCACTTTCAAGAATCTTCAGGTTCTTAAGTGGATGCCCATTTGAATTTTCAATAATTCGTCTCATCATTATTGATCCAGGGTGACCTATTCGGTCATGCCAAAGCACAAAAGTACTTGAATCATTAAACTTCTGGTTTACGATCGAGTGTGCTTCAATTGTACTAATTTTTGCATAATACAGACCAGAAGACAAAGTTGGCAATTTCTCCACAACATATTTCTGGCCGGAGACATTCTTTGTAATGGCAAGATATTCATCATTTATTTCGTTTAATGTCTCAGCGTGATATCCATTACGGCGGATATCTTGGAAACTTAACAAGTTTCTTGGGGATTTAGAAGAGAATAATGCATCTTCTATAACAAGTTTCGTCCCCTTAGTCAGAAATATAGTAGCTCTTCCGGAGCCTTCAATCAATTTCGAATTGCCAGAAATTGTATTAATATTTTCCCTTTTTCTACGCAAGTGAGAAAAGTATTTCTCATTTTGAATATGGCATGTGTTGTTCCACTATCAATCACACAAATATCTTCATGATTGGTCATTGATCCAAATAAAATTTGAGGAATTTCCATAGATTCTTCAAAATGAAATAATAGATAAAGTAAATATCGAAGTAGATATTATGATTAGGCAAAGCATTACACACATTTTATTACATATATTACTATTTAAACAAAGCATTACACATACTTCATTTACATAAACATGGAAACATAACCACATACAAACGACACGTATGAAATATCTAAGTTTTTACAGATCCATCACCGATCAAATGATCTATTTTTCCTTCAGGGAGTTCAAAGAAATCTGCCACATCTAGATGCATGGGCTCAACATTATCTTCAGAAATAAAATTTGCTTCGGCATCCTTTTCTGCCCTTTTGAGAGAGGCTTGATACAACACAATTAGGTGTTTTGGCGTACGACAGGTACGTGACCAGTGCCCCTTTCCTCCACATCGGAAGCATTTATTTTCTGAATTTTTTCTTTTGCCCAGTTTCATACTTTTCATCCTTCCTTTTACACTGCTGGTGGTGAAGGGTATTATTTGGTGCAAGATGAGAATCATGATTAAAATTTCTTCCTTGACCACGGCCATGACCACGACTGGGGCCACGACCTCTTCCACGCCTAGAATGGCGAAAATTTGCCTCATTCACTTCAGGGAATGGGGCAGTACCAGTGGGTCGGCTTTCATGATTTTTCATTAATAATTCATTATGTTGTTCAGCCACTAGAAGATGTGCGATTAGATCAGAATATTTCTTGAACTTCATTTCTCGGTGTTGCTGCTGCAGGAGCATACTCGAGGCAGGAAAAGTGGAGAATGTTTTCTCCAGCATATCATGATCAGTGATATTTTCACCGCATAATTTCAACTGAGAAATAATTTTAAACATGGCAGAATTATATGCTTTAATAGATTTAAAATCTTGTAGCCTTAAATGGAGCCAATCAAAACGTGCTTGTGGAAGTATGACCATCTTCAGGTGGTCATATCTATCTTTTAAATTATTCCACAGAGTAAGAGGATCTTTAACAGTGAGATATTCCATTTTCAAGTCCTCATCAAGGTGATGGCGAAGGAATATCATTGCCTTGGCACGGTCTTGGTTTGATGCCTCATTTTTATCTTTGATGGTGTCTGCCAGACCCATTGCATTAAGGTGAATTTCGGCATCAAGAATCCAAGACATATAGCTATTGCCGGATATATCTAAGACTACAAATTCACGTTTAGTAAGATTTGCCATTAGTAAAGGGAAATAGAAAGTCAATACCTTCGAGGCTTTTAAAGTATTTGCTCGGAACGACAGAGTCTCGTGCTGATAACGTGTTATAAAATGAAGCTAAAAGAGTAATAATATTAAAGGATGAAAACTATAAACATAGAGTGACAAAGAGGAGAGATTTTATTATTCTTCCAAAATGTGTTTCAAGTACATTACATATGAAAACTTATGCCTCTATTTATAGTGCTATATATGCATTCAATATATGAGATAATGGAAGAACCATTAATATGGTGGAAGATAATGGAAGAACCATTAATATGGTGGAAGATAATGGAAGAGGCATTATATTTGTATAGTGGACATCCATTCTATATTTCATAACACTATAAGATATTTTATATGTAGTGGTTTAAAGGCCGGAGCTCATAAGCTGACAACTTTACATATTTTTAGAAGCACATTTAACGTTCAATTAACTAAAATGTGTGTTTCTATCTCTTTATATAGGAAATATATATATATATATATATATATATATATACTATATTTTAGAACTATATTAACCACAAGGTTTTGCATAACACATAGATAACAGAATGATGCTTATAATTTGTTAAATTTGTGAGGATTCAGAACTAGAGGTATCAAAACTGCACATATCAAATAATTGAAAGTTAAATATGATTAACCAAAAATTACAAGGACCAAAATCAAAATTTGTCGATATTTGAGGGGTTCAAAATGCTAATTTCCCTAAAGAGTATAAAATGTTGACGTTGAAAAAGAATATTGAGTAGTTGAGTTGTGTTTGAACATAAGTTTCACCGGAAAAAAAAGTTTAAAATGTGAGTAAAAACTATTATTTCTGTGGAAATACTCCCTTCAAAAAAGTTTTCCAATCCTTCGCTCGTAATTTTAAACACTGAAGTTCAGTATTTGTAAATTAATGACCAAATCAACATTTTAAATGGCCAAACGGGGCCATTTAATTTATGATTGCCTGAAAATGCAATGATCGACCTTCCTTTTCTTTCAAACTCAAGGGCTGTTAAACTTTCTTTTTATTTATTTTCTTGGACAGGCTGTTGCACTTTATTTGATACAGCCTCTTTGTCTTCCTTTGACAATTGCATGGTTTGCTGATTATACTACCACCACTTAACGTTCATAGGAAAAAATATTTTGGGAGAAATTAAAAAATGGAATAACTAGTACATACTATGAAACAATAGTAACATAAATATTTGTAATCAACAAGCTTAGAGGATTCGAAAAGTTAATTAGAACGATGTCACAAGGATGATCAAACAAGTATTAACAATAATTAATTATTTTCTAACTAACAAATGAAGGAATGGAGTGGAAAGCAAAGTGAGGTTTAAGACAAGCACAAGACATTCCAATCACTACATGCACGAAAAATAATTCGGCGAGGCATAAAAAGTCATAAAGTGAAACAAAGTGGTTGCCTAGAATATCATTACAAATCATATCTTTTTTGTTAATTAAGATTACTAGCCCATTGAGAAAGCTATTTTTTATACCCACGGCATTTCTTCTCTGTCCCATGCTTTGTCTTAATGGCCCGCGATTTAGGGTACTTTGTGGCTAAAATTCTCACTCCTCCCACCAAATGAAGGATAAAAACGTCAAAAGTCACTATTACGACCTTGACTATTTTTATGATTTTACCTTCTATATACCGATACCAAAAAAGTTTTTGATATTATCAGTGATTAGAAAATAGTAATTTAAACATATTTTACTGATAATGTAAAAATATTAGCTATTAATTTAATTTAACTTGCTGTATAGAAATAAGGTCTTTGATCCATTTTTTCAAACTAATGAAATGAAAATCCCCGTCTGCTTTTCGTTTCTTATTTCATGACGGAATTTCAATTTCATTTTCTTTCTTTCATTCCTTTTTTTTTTTTTGGATTCAGAAGACATTTTATATATTGGTTACTTGTTATAAGATGTGACCCTTCTTTTTAGTGTCCGATTTGAAGGTTCATAACATAATAATCAAGTACAAATGTTATTACAATCATATTAAGACAAAATGTCGGCCACAATATTAACTTTTGTGAATGTGTTATATGTTTAGGTGGTCTTCTAAGATTGTCAAGCAAAGATCTTCATTTAGCAAAGTTATTTTAGTACTATTTATCATTTACTCCTGCTATGATTCACAATCAAATTGAACATTCTTTGTAAAAAATCAACGAATACGGATATAGTTTTTTATATATACAAAAAATGAAGTGAAACTTTAGAGAGAATAATAATTAAAAAAAAAAAAAGAAGAATAAATGAGGAGAAAGATTCAAAGTAGGTGAAACCTCGTAGTTTCCGTCAAAAGAGATTTCGATGAAAAGAACATATATCAGTTTCTAACTTACTGCATCTACTTGTGTTGTGCCAGTGGCTGCTTCTCCTTCTGGCATGATTGGCTATCACTATGAAACATTACTAACCTTTAACCCTAAGCCATTTTTGTCTGGTGTCTCCAATACTTCTGTCTTCTTACGTAGAACATATGTTACCTTTTCTGCCCTTGTCATGTCCCTACCCCTTTTGTACATTTCTCTTTTCTTGGCCCCATCTCATTTTCATTTTCCCTTTTCACAAAATGGTTACTCCACTTGCATTATTGACCAAAATGACCATAGCTACTTTCAGAAGATTGTGATATAATACTTCATACTTATATTCTTTTGCCTCAAATACTTTTAACTCTTTGGACAGAACAGATGGATATCAATTTGACATTGGTTTGACACAACTAAATAGATTTGTCAAACTTTTTTTGGATAAATGAAAACTTGTTGTATTAGGATCGCTAACTTGCTTAATTCAGCGGACAAGGAATTTCTTTTATTGTATCAATTATTATAGTACAACAATAATATCAATAATGAATCTCAACTATCTATTTAGTAAGTAATATATGCACAACAAAAATAACATTGATAATGAATCTAAATTTTCAATCTAACAATGCATTAACAAAAGAATGCATTTCCCTTGAAGTACATTGTTGCTAAATGCCAACGATTGTTGCCAAGAAGATATTTTAGTGAAAGATAGAATTTTAAATCCTTTTAATACTCCACAAAACATATGTAGGGACAAAATCTTGAATTATTAAAAAGGGCAATATGGGAAATTAGTCACACATAATTGAGCATATGACCCACCTTCTTACACCATGTACCTTGTTAAAATCGTCCCTTTTTTCTTCCTCTCTTTGAAACCATTTTCACCAATAGCCTAATATCCATGGCCAACCTAAACATCCTCTTCAAGTTATATACACTTGTTCTATCAATCTTCCTCTTCTCTTTCTCCATTTCCTCAACTTCAATCCATGACCTTCTTAGAAGTAGGGGACTTCCAGCTGGTCTATTCCCCAAAAATGCTGTAAAATCATATGATCTTGATGAAAATGGCCATCTTCAAGTCTACTTGGATAGTCCATGTGTTGCAAAATTTGAGACAAGGGTATTTTTTGATAGTGTTGTAAGAGCTAACCTTAGCTATGGTGGGCTAATTGGAGTTGAAGGTCTTTCTCAAGAAGAACTTTTTCTTTGGTTGCCAGTGAAAGACATCATAGTTTATGATCCTTCTTCTGGTCTCATCTTGTTTGACATTGGTCTTGCTCATAAGCAAATGTCCCTTTCTCTCTTTGAAGAGCCCCCTATTTGTAGTCCTCGAGGTAACCTTCTTTAATTTCTTCAATTCTTTATGTAGCTTTGTTAAATATTTATTCTTGATTAGTTTGTCATTTCACCTTTTACCAATTCAATCATCTGTTTTGCAAGATCCTGTTTTTACTTCCTTTTTAGTCTATTCCAAGAATTTCAATCTTTTTATAGTTGTAAACAATTTAACGAAATAATTTTATAGCCTCAAGCAGTAAAAAAATGTCTTTCATTTATAATATACACCTAAATATAATACTTTGAGCTGATATATACAGCGTAATTTTCCTTCGGCGAAGGAGGATGAACTCCTTTTGCCCTTCTAGCTCTGCCACTGCTCACAAGTTCCAAAATCTTTCTTTTTAGAGTTTGTAGTCAGTTAAACATTGCCAAATAAATTGGGAGAGAGGGAGTATTATTTTTGGCTATAGAAATGGAGCTAGTGTTACTAATTTGATTGGATTTTTGAGTATCTTTTTGTTATTGGACCTGATATTTGTTCTGTTCTACACATACCAGAAGGTGAAAAATATGAGTTTCATGTGTTCTAATGCTTAAATTTTCATGATAGGAAATGCAGGTTTGTTAATGGAGAATAAAGGAAGAAAGGAGTCTGGATTTCAGATTGAAAGATATAAAAAACTTCCAATCGGTGGAATCTGATAATGCTTTCAGTTTTGCTGGCTGTGTTCTTTCATTTTGGATGATTGATGAAGGCTTGAAGCTTCAAAAAAGAGAAGGGCAATGAGATTCTCATTTAGGTGCTTGTAGGGTTGTATAAAAGTGGAAACTAACAGTATAAAGTTTGGAAAGAGAAACTGAGAAAATTTTGAATTCTTCTTTTTTTAATAATCCTTGCCTGTTGAAAATTGATATACTATGAGTCATGAATTACCAAAAGCAGAGAAATATAATATCGTGTGAGCATATATAGTATACTTCAGGTTTTGCGTCTGTCCTAAAATAATTATACTTCCTATTCAAATCATTACCTGCTCTGTCTGCCACAAACATTAATAAATCCTGGCTTATTCTGACTAAAAAAATACTAGTGACACATATAACAAGACCCAATAATCAAAACAATGACATTCATGAACATTTTCGAATGACCAAACTCAAATTAATGTGGTCAGTATATAGTAGTAAAAAATTAGCATAACGTGTCAGGTGAATCAAGGGCGCTTTTAGCTTTCGGCCGCCGAAGAGGGTAAGTCAGCAAGTGGCGGAATCAGGAATTTGAACAAGAAATTTCACACTTCAATGGATCGAAGTAAGAATTTATATATCCGAAGGCGTAGTTGCTGTTTTGTTGTTGCCACAGAAAGTACTGGAATAATATATTACATAGACCGATTCATGTCAAAGATATTCTCCCTCCCTTCCATTTTATATGAGGGGAGTTGGAGTTTGAAGGTCAAATCAAATTGATTCAAAGTCCAAGTAAGGAATGGTCAAACGTAGAATTACATGTTAATTATGTGGTAAACTCATGGTTATTGTGCGTTGCTAGAGAGAAGAGGCAGTTAGTGCGTTCTAGCTGGCTCTCAAAAGACAGAATTATCCGTGAGTTAGACATAATATAACTTGTAGCTGGGGTAGGGTCACACTAATGTTTTGTACACAGGAAGAAGAAATGTGAAAAAGATGTAGCACCATTTTAATTTGTATCCATTTCTGTTGCACTGTGCATGATGAGGTTTACTTTGCATTGCTGTAATTGAATGACCTTATTATATCAATTCTTATTATGTGGGTCACAAAGATTTGTGATCTTTAAGCTTGAAAAGACCAGGGTGGTCCGTAGATCCATGTGTTAATATCAATTTTAGATTTTCCAGCCACTTGCATTGGGATCCACATGTTTGGTCAGATAATTAATTTTGATTGAAAAAGAAATTTGTCAAGGAAAATTGTACTTAGTAATTATTAAAATGGATTTGAAATTGATTGTATTAAGCTTCTTGACGAAAAAAGAGAAAACATCCTTACCTAAATCAGGTTTTGCTATTGATTGATGAAAGAATACAATTATGTAAGTAGGTGGTTAGAATGGTGTCTAAGTTTGTTCTGCACTCTCTTTTCAGCTTCCTATTTTTGTCCTCTATCTACAAAAAAAATACACAATTTCCATTATTGAAGTTTTGGATGTTATGTATATGGCTTTCTCTAGAGGTGAATCCTTTGCTGGTTAAGGACTCTTTTGTTTTGTTTATTGCATTATTGAACTTCAATTTGAATCTATGTATCTACAATTTCCAATTTTTAAGTTTACGATCTTACGTAAAATGGTTTTTTTTCTTAGATGTGAATCCTTATTAAGGACTCTCTCGTTTTGCTTTTCTTTTCATTTCTCAAATGAAAATTTTGGATTAGTTTTACGAATATTCATTCAACTTTTGATTTATTGTTCCTCTATCGTCAAACTAACTTTTGTAATGGAAACACATCTCAATTATGACTATATAATATATACAGTATCATATGAAATAGGAAACGTCTGAAAATACTGAACTTGGTCCATCTATAGGCGCAGCATATTGGCCCTGTCCTTAGCACAGGCGAATCTAATGAAGGAGCTAGGAGTTCATCCGAACCCAATTATTTTGACTTAAACTCTATATATGTAAAGAAAAATTCATTAAACAAGTACAAATAATAAATTTCGAACCGGTAAATTAGAGCGGACACGATAGAATTTCGAATCCCAACCCATAAAGTTCAAATTCTGAATCCACATTTAGCGTTAGGCATGTGGCCTGCTAGAAAGTTTTCCTTTGCTAGATGCAATACCAAGGTTAAATTCTCCAATCCCTCACTCAGCAATATGCTTAAAAGTACCCAAGACAAAGAGTGCAAGATACTATGCTGGTTTTCTCTCTGGATTGATGAAGCAGAGATTAAGGTCTTTTACTGATAAATGTGAAGAAACAAAGACGCTATAACTTTGTGAAAGTGAGAAACAATGCACATACTAATACTAAGTTTTTATATAAAAGTATACATTGGTAGAAGAATCGGTGCAGAAAAGCAGGTGTGAGGAACAAAATACATTATCCAGCCATCTAAAATGAGCAAACACTTTGTCATATATTTGAGTAGATCAGATGCACCTTAAATTTAACTCTGTATATGTATATATATTGGAATTGGAAACCAAAAGGAGTACAGAATTAAAAATACCGTGCGTCAACCCTGACTATGTTGGTTTCCTCTTCGTGTGACTCGAATGTAACAAAAAATGGAAGCAATAAGGGCAGTGGCAAATCCTCCAAGTATGAAGTCGCCTCCAGCCATGGACTTGTTGAAAGAGTGATGAGTCCTTATATGTGTGACTATTGGAGTTTGATCATCTTTTCCTTCAACCGGCGATGGACTTGGGACTAATGTCAATGTGTCTAATCTTCTAACAGCGTTAGCATTTTGCATCAACAACATTAATTGAGCATTAACTAGGCAAATGAGGAGAAATCTTGGCCTAGCCATGGGAAATATGAATATTGCTCCAATTGTGCACGCATTTAATCCTATTAATATAGAGGAAGACAGCCTTGAGAGATTGTTGTTCGTCTTAATATTATAAGAAGGGTAGGTATGCTTCCCATGACGGTCTTAAATTTTGAAAATTTAACGTGTAATTCGGATTTCCAAGTAGTCTTTTTTGGATTCTTGGACCTGTTGGAGTCTTGGAGATAGTTTTAACAGGGGCAGGTGATGCTTGAGGCAGGTTTATTTTTGGCAGTTTCTTTTAGCACGACAATGGTCAAAGAACAGAGAGGAAAACAAGAAACACAGTGGAACAACGGTCTTCCTATATTATAGGTAGAAGGTTTGCCATAAATGTCACTCTTCACACGTCTAATTTTGGTGTTTGTTGTCAATATCTTATTCGAACCCAATTGACACTTTGCTGAGTTTATTATTTTAACTGTTTCTTGAGCTGAAAGTGACCAAAAATGCTATTCAATGTTTCATATATAGAAACCAAAGGATATGGAGTCTGGATCCCACCATTAAGATTCAATTCAAAAGCACATTAAGTCAAACTTGACTGCATGAAAACGGAAAAGCGATAGATTTAAGATAGGAGAATTAAAGTAATTAGTAACATATGATATGTTGCTTCAGCAATATTTGAAATTAAAAAAAAAAAAAAAAAAAAAAAAAAAGAGTGCACACAAGCTCTTTTCAGACAATTAGGATCCAATGGATTATCATCTTTCAGTGATGGAAAACAAGATCGAATCCTTTTGACATCCATAACTAGAAACTACAGGCACTCTTGACATTTCTCCAAAAAATTTCCCGTTAGGATATAATATTGGTAATAGAGCACTAGAATGAGATTAATACTATTAGGGGATCTCAAAATCTATTTGATTAATTAGGGACTCATGCAATGCTAGTTTTTAATAGATTCCACGGATGATCTCCAGCAAGATATCTCTGATTTGATGAGCATCAGTTATTCCACCACGAACCACCTGAAATACGTAGAATGATAAACAAATCGTTGGTGTTATTATATTGCAGCACACACAGTATAAAATGCTAAGCAATATATCTTTTTACTGTTACAAAATCTTGATATCTTCAAACTTATTAAAAAGCTTAGATTTTTTAAAATATGTTTTCCCACCTCAACAGATGAAGTAACAAGAAGAGCTCCTTTAGAGGCAGTGACACTGGTGTCATTAAGATCAAATCCAAGAACATTCATTGCCTCCATCAGTTTAGTAAATCCACCTCTTTTCTTCTGGCAGACTATCTTTATCCAAAGCTTAGTTGGACCAATGTGAGCCACTTGAACTTCAGGCTGTTTTAGAAAGAAAAATAAGTTGTTTTACTGCCTAGTAAGTAGATTTGGAAATTACCCTTTTAACTGAAAGATTGTAACTTTGGTCTTATACATAAAGTTACCTACCTCTATGCCCCATTTACCCATCTCCTCTGCAGTATCAATAATCTCTTCATTTTTTGTCTCCAATTCCTCTCCATGAGTTGCCTCCATTTTTAGAAGCTGCTCACTTAAGTTGTCCACATTCATTTGTAGCTCCCTAATGTAAGTGATTGCATCAGTGATTATGGTTTCTTTTGTCATCTGAAATCGGATAAAAAATTTAAAGATTTTAGAAAATGGTTAAAAAGTCATTCTTTAGAAAACTGTCACTTGAAAATTTATTTATATAAAGAATGAAGGGTTTCGATTCATTGCATTTGTAATATTTGGGACCAATGAGCGCAATTGAAGAAGCCTTTCACTAAGTTTTTGACGCCTGTTTCTCTCAGCTTTAAGGTTCTTGGATTTGTATTTTTCATCTTCACCCTCAATTTTCTTCCTTTTGTCTATTCTCCCTCCTACTTCCCTTTCTTCAGATATGTTTGAATCATCAAATGATGTATTGGAGAATTCCATTTTAGCACACTTAATTACCATTTATGCAAAGTGAAAAGAGAATTGATATAGTATGTTAAAATGGATTCTGATCCTAAATTAGAAAGGAAATCTAAAGAGGGAGAATGATTAATGTTGAGTGCAGCTCAAAGAAGAAGCACTGCACTGGTTTTTGTTGTAGGCAGGCAATAGGTTTATATAGGTGCTCCTCACAGCAGAAACATTTCTTTGGTGGTGGGAATCTTCTTGTTGCAGTTTGTTGGGCATTTCCTTCTTGATCACAATGTACTTGGGGTGTTTTGAAAGGACTCATTTTTGGCATGAGAAAGAGAGAGTGTGTGTGGAGGTTCAGGCACTACAACCCTTTGCAGATTTGGCCTTTTAACTTTTCAATATTGCTTAACTAATGGAGGAGACTTATATTAATTCACCTTTGATGTTATGGTGAGTAAGATGAATTTAAATGAGGATTTCTATATAATCGACTTTAACTTGTGACAGAGCATTGTAACAATTATTGTTGTTATGTTGACGGACTAACTAGTATGGATTTAACAATGATTGAAAGATAAGGCCTTATATACCGCCAAACAACTATGCCTCAATACCAAATAGTTGGGATCAACTATCCTCATAGTCAGTGGCGGATCTAGAAATCTTACTCAGGGTGTTCGAAAAAATAAGTGGACCTAAATATACACTGTAATATATGTTCAGGGTGTTCAAAAGTTAATATATGTACATGCATATAAAATTTACCCTAAATATATACTGTAATTTTTTGCCCAGAATGTTCGGGTGAACACCCGACCTCTTACTGCATCCGCCCCTGCTCATAGTTAGGTTTTTTAGCTGTCAACTTACTACAACCCTTCTCCGTTAAGAGGACTCATACATAATACGCTATACGTTTGATTCTTACATAAAGGGGGGGGGGGGGGGGGGGGTTAAAGAGTGGCGGCCAACAAAAAAGAGAAAAAGAAAGTTACTATGGCCCCGTTTGTCCATAGATATCAAAAAAAATTCACTATTTTTTTTGGAATCTTGGAGTTGGAGTTGGAGCTGTGTTTGGCCATAGTTTTTGAAATTATAGTTTTTGGTGAAATGTAGTTGTAAAAAAGTGAAAAAATTGATTTTTTTTTTTAAAAATAAGTTTTTTTGAGTTTTTGGTATTCCGGAATACAACTTCAAGTTGTATTCGGAATTTTCATGGCCAAACGCTGATTCTGGAAAAAAGTGAAAAAAAAATTCAGAATAAAGTGAATAATTTTTATGGCCAAACGGGGGGCTGTGTACTAAAAAAGAAAGAAGAATGGGAGGCTGGCAATGTTGTTAGTTATGTTTATAACTTGTGGTTGTTACAAATATTACTGGCATTAGAAAGTACAAATGAGTGACCAAAGCTGCTTTAAGCTGGAATTTTGTTCTCCTTTCACTTTCTTACACCTGACAGGAATAACTTTTTTAAGTACAACTTGATTTTGTAAAGCATTAGAAAGAGTTTATTATGGTATTCCAAGCATCTATTGTGTACTTTAACCAGTCAAATTATAATGACTAGATAAATATCTTTGAACTTCACTTTCCATTTTCAGAATATATTTACGTGACATGTTCCACTTGGTAATCAAGGTTATCATAAAGCACGATATCGCAATTTTGTGGGTTACCTAAGAAAATGAGGGATTATTACATAAAATAAAGGGAAAAGGGTCAAATATACCCTTTTATTTTATTTTATTGGTTAAATTTACTCTTCGTTAGTTAAAGTGATCAAATATATCCCTCTGTTAGCCAAAGTAATCACTTATATCCCTTGTTTAGATGAAAACCCCCAAATCTCTTAAATTACCTGATTTCACTTAAATGACCTGATTCCTTTATTGACCCACCCCGACCTGCTTATCATCGTTCATCAAGCTTGAGCTTCTTTCATAGAGAAAAAAAAGCAAAAACGCACACCAAATGATAAACCTCAAAACCCATCTCAGATTTCACCGTTAAACCCATATTTGGATGAAACCCCCAAATCCTATTGAGTCGATTATACAATTTGTGATCGCACTTAGAAAGAAAGTGTTGTCAATTGTTCTGCAAATGAAATGGTAGTCTGATGTAATACGCTTTGCTTCAGCCTCAACATATAGTTCACTCTAGTTCTCGAATGTGAAAGCAAGGAAGGAAACAACGGAATAAATGAGCTCCAAAATTGATCACACACCCAAAAGCTCCAACACCTCTCTCTGTTGTTGCTTCTGCTATAAAAAGGTACACCATACACTTGATTTGCAACCATATACTGTTGAGGCAATGTATTATCCAACGGTGTTGGTTTTGGTTGATTGATTTCACTAACATTATTGGAGTGTTGTGAATTAGTACTACCATGAGTTTGACTCAAATTGACTGATCTTGAACTTGAACCTTGCTCTGTTGTGAAAATTGAGTAATCATGAGGTTGTTGCTCTCTGCTGCTCGTACTCGAACCACGGTGGCAAGGTTGATGCTGAACGGCTGAATTGGGTAATTATAAGGGCAGTGATAATAGCAGGGAATGAGCGGCAGTGGTGGTTGTTCAAGAAGAGGAGTCCTCTTTTTCTTCTTCTCTGTTGATCAGAACTTGAGCTTCTTCATGCTTTTTGTTATCTTCCAAAGAGAAGGAATAATGAGATTGTATATGGGTGTTATTTTGTACGGGTTAAAATTCATTAGGTGGGTCAGGTCGGGTGGGGTTAAAATCGGGTAATTTAAGTGAAATCGAGTCATTTAAGAGATTTGGAGGTTTCCATCCAAACAAGGGGTATAAGTGAATACTTTGGCTAACATAGGAGTATATTTGATCACTTTGACTAACGGAGGGGAAAAATTACATAAAGCACTATAGGAGGCCATCGTCCTTTTTTTCTTTTTTTTCTTTTTGAGTTTTTAGCCAAAATTATCCCATATCTATGGGAGCAAGTTTATTTTGATCCTTTAAATATAACCTTGAGCACCTTTAGAACCTTAAGTTTGTAAAATGGAGTATCTTTGGTCCAACTAACAGAATGAACTTAAAAATTAACGACGACTACCAAACAACACTACTAAAAACACGGAAAATATCAGTCGACTTTCACATCGACTCAATCAGTTTGATCTCATTTTTAATTTTTTCCAGTAAAACCAAGCTCGGTTGATATTTTTTTTTTTGCGCCTAAAGCTGGAAAAATAAAAAACTGACCAAGCTTATTTGGATATTCCATAACAATATTTTTAGTATAATGATTTTATTTAAAAAAAATTATTTCCAGAAACCAATTGAGCTCAGTTGGCCTTTTTAAAAAACCGACCAAAGAACCAACCTATCTTAGTCGATTTTCAATTTTCCCAAAAAATAAAATAAAATTGGGATTCGAAGCTGGTCGGTCTTGTTGGTCGATTTTTGCCGTGTTTTCGGTCTTTTGTTTCAAGTCCATTCTATTAGTTAGACCAAAGATGCTCTATTTTAAGAACTAGAGGGACCAAAATAAAAATGCTCAAGGTTATATTTGAAGTATCATGCTAGACTCACTCCTGCAAATAAGAGACCATAGTGGCTAAAAACTCTCTTTCTATCTAATAATTAATATATATATATATATATATATATAATAAAGCTAGGCATAAACAAGGTGATGTGACACCTCTCTATGACCACCATTCCTATTTATCTTTTTTCTCATTTTTCTCCTTATTTGATGTCCAAAAAATCTGCAAATAAAAAATTAACTACAGTACTCATTAACTCAATTATTGCATCCCAATGTGCTTTACTGGTACATTTATCATATCAAAGCGTTTCTTTCACGTTAGATAGTAAAAGCTCCATAATAACCTAGTAATTAATTGATGCTCTAAATACCTTGTAATGGATGGTGCTATTCCTGCAGTATGTAACGTCTGTTCACAAATCTGTATCCATAAATGTGTCCCATCTTCCCTCGTACATGATATAACCCACCATACTATAAATGGAGGCCAAGAATGTATCAATTTTCCAGCAGCATTTTGGGAGCAATTATAAAACTTATTTTATTTTTGGATTTTTGCCTGATATGATAACTTCAGAGATGCAGGTTCATAAGTCATAACGACGCAGTGAACATGTTTGTTCATGTTTTTGTTATAGTAAAGCGAGAATAGGTAAATCTTAACTTGACAGGATATGTGAAATATTAATAGTAGTTTTGTTTGGGGGTTTTATATTGCACTTGTGAATTTGATTGTAGATATTTGTTTCACTTTCATTTCCACTTATGCCAATCATTTACGTATAACTATTGCAGACTGTTTGATTTATTCATGCGAACCAGAAGAGACTCATCAATAAGGTATGAAAGTTTGAAGTTGAGTAGATCTATAAAGCATCTAATCAACTCAAGGTCTCAAGCTCTTAATTGTAAATTGTTAATGTCTGCAGAGTGAGACACATTTACTATAGACTAAAATGTTTAGATAGAGGCCAGTATCTACTTGAGAGTATTCAGATATATAGCTCATTCAAGGAATAAGTGTTAAGTATTTTGATTAACATTAATGCCCCATTTTGCGTGTGTGAATTTGAGACATGATGTTGGTGCTGGATATTCTATAGTTACTTTTGTAATTGACCTATAAAAGGACTATTATTTAGATCATTGAGTCGTTGACCATGAAAATTACGGTGTAGTCCAACTCTCAGTGCTAATACAGAGCACAGATTGATCTCTACAAATTCAAGATCCGAGACTCAGTCACCAAAATCTAAACAAATGCAAAGTTAGCATGTTTAAAACTGACCAAGCATATGGCTGATCCAGAGAAATGCTTCCCATAGACTTAACTCATTTTTCCGTTTTAATTAGATCACGAGAATATGTTATCTAAGTGTTCTTTTTTATATTTTCAAATATTTGATATTACTTTTTTATTCAAATATGTACTTTTAATCAACTTACAAAGACAATTTATGCAAAAAAAAAATATAAATGGTATGGATTCTTATTTTGTCGAGAATATGGAACTGAGAAAGGAACATGATTGGTTTTACTAACCGCAAAAATATGTATTGGTCTATTTCCTTACACAAATCTGAAAAATAAATTTGTATTTGATTTCAATAGTTATTTTCCAAATTTGTTATGTACTTCTTTTTAACGGTTGAGTACTACTAATATGTAATTAATTCGAAAGGCACTAACTCAAGCAAGAAAAGTTGAATGGGTGAAGAAAGGTTATATTTTGATCAAAATAAATGTGAGTTACTTTTTTATCAAAATAAATGTGAGCGACTCTATGTAAATTATTGAATCAGAATGTTCATCAACTTCCCTTTTGGTTAATATTGTGTTCATGTTAATGAAACGATCTTAACTAATTACTAAAACAATTTTACTACAATAGAATTTGCCGTTGAAGTTTAGTCGTTATAGATTATGCAAAAATCAAGTACTATTAGAAGATTAAAATCATTAAAGTTAGAGGAAAAGGTCCAAGTGTTAAAATAGCTTTTAATATTCTAATATTTTAAAATATTTTTATATATTTAATGAGGACTTTTATGGCTGCCGATAAGTTTACTAGTTAACAATAAACAAAAGCATTCGGGAAAAATTATGTAAACAAAAAAACGACAGTTTGATGACCATAAGGTAAGAAATGGAAAAGGATCAATTGGCAAACTGTTAGTAGCGCCAAAATAAGCAATCAAATGTCCACTTCTCTCCGGCGTCTTCACCAATAACCACAAAGCACCCACCATTACTCGTTCAACACCCACCACCCAAGCAATTGTAGACTCCTTCAAAATATCATCAGAATGCCCCAACTTCCGACGCGAATGCTTCCATTACGAAACCGCCATTCGCCAACTTATCAAAGCCAAACACTTCTCCGGCATCATAGACATCATCGAACATCAAAAAAGATACCCAGATATCCGTAACGAGTCTTTTGTCAAAATGTATACTCATGCACGTCAACTGTTCGACGAAATGCCTCAACTAAATTGTCCCCGCACTGTCTTTTCCTTCAATGCCCTTCTCGAAGCGTATCTTAAATCGGAGAGATATAATAAAATTGCTGACTTGTTTCGTGAATTGCCAACGAAATTGTCCATTGAGCCTGATATAGTATCGTATAACACCGCGATTAAAGCCTTGTGTAAGGTTGGTTCGTTGGATTCTGCTGTGTATTTGATGGATGAGATTGAAAATCATGGGATTAAGCTGAATACTGTGACTTGTAACACGTTATTAAGCGCGTTTCATGAAAATAAAAGGTTTACTGAAGCTGAAAGTTTGTGGATCATGATGGAAAAGAGAAATATTGTCCCTAATCTATGCAGTTATAATATTAAATTAATTAGTTTGGTTAAAGCTAACGAGGTTTCAAAGGCGATTCAGTTCTTCGAGGAGATTGTTAGTAAGGGTTTCAAACCGGACCCGTTCAGTTATAGTGCTATGATAAAAATGTGTGTGAGAGTGAGGAACCTGGAGGATGCTAAAATGTGGTATGAGAAGATGATGCAAAGTGGATGCCTTCCGGATTATAAATTGTTTACGACGCTTACTACTTTTGCTTGTAGCGCCCACGATTTTGATTTTGCACTACATTCACGCAAAGGTATTCATAATAATGTAATGCAGAGGGTTGTCAATGGCTTGGTTGAGCATTCTAAGGTTGAAAATGCGAAAGAGCTGGTTAAGTTGGCCGAGTCTTACAAGAGCTTCCATTACGAGCTTTCTTTGCCTTTGCATATCTAGTTGTTTCAGCTATGTTTAACTCTTTTGATAGTTTATTTGAGCTTGTAACAAGCTTGATCTTGCCTTTATATGAAATGGTGAAAGGTCTGAGGAATATGCTCTGTAGAAAATTTAGGTTGTTGCATTTAGGTGAAGTATGTTACATTTTGACTGTTAACATGCAATCAAATATGAGGATCTAAACATCGGTTGTGGTTCCTATAGTTCTCTTGAAATAGTAATAAATACTAGTAGCTTGGATGTCGAGATTCTGTGGATTCCTATTTGTCGAAGGAAACATACTTACAACATGGAGAGAAGCATTTTTAAAGGATGCTAGTTGTGGACTTAGATGTTGATATCCTTGCCTTTTATGTATCTTGAGTTTATTAATGTTTGTTGTCATAAAGCAAGGTAGTTTAGGCCATTTAGAAAGGTAAGGTATTTGTGACTAGTGGTGTATCCAGAATTTCAAATTTTCACTAGTAGTTTAAAATACCGAGTTTCAGACATACCAAGAGTTCTAATTTCAAATGACTGCTTTCATATTTTTTTGTTTCTTAACAGTAGCATTTGAGCCAGTTTGAGCGCACTTCAACTGTTTACCCTTAAAAATTCAAGTAATTGCATGGTATTCCTTCAGATGGACTGCTCTTTAATTTTTACCCTTCAAAATTTAAGAGAGTTGGCATAACTTGTGTATATTATAATGCGTGACAAAAATTAAAGACCAGCACAAAAAGGGAAAAAAGTGCAAATGACCCTTAAAAATTGAAGGAATAAGGCTGGATCATTTAAGACCCATACTCTGGACCGGAGCCTTCATACAGAAGAGGCCCAGTTTCCTAAATGGTTTTAACCTGAATGACCAGAATCTTTTAACGCCGTTTTTCACATGTCTTCCTCTTGTTCATCCCTTTATCGCCGGCTTCACGGCCTCTTCGCCGTCAAGCTCAAAACTGACAAGCCTAAAACAACCTCCTTAAAATCCAAACAACAACTTCAAACCATTGTTGACAACTTCAAAAAATCATCGGAATCTCCTAAATTCCGAGGGCACCACTCCAAATATAAAACCGCCGTTCGTCGCCTTGACAACAATTATTCCGCTATCCAAGGCATTTTTGAGCACCAAAAGCAATACCCTGAAATTACTAATGAGTTCTTTGTCTCCCGTCTTATACTCTTATACGGTACAGCAAAAATGTATGAACATGCCCGTAAACTGTTCGACGAAATGCCTAACCTAAAATGTCAGCAAACTGTTTTTTCTTTCAATGCCCTTTTGGAATCCTGCATAAGGGCAGAGAAGTACGACACAGCTAGAGAATTGTTTCGGGAATTACCTGAGGAGCTATCGATAAAGCTTGATGTAGTGTCTTATAATACTTTTATTAAGGCATTATGTAAAGCTGATTCTTTGGATTCTGCTGTAAGCGTAATGGATGAGATGGAAAATCAGGGAATTAAACCTGATAAAGTGACTTTCAATACGCTTTTGAACGCGTATCTTGATAGTAAAAGATTTTCTGAAGCGGAAGATTTGTGGGTATTGATGCAAAAGAAGAATGTTGTTGCTGACTTGGGGAGTTACAGCGTTAGGTTACGAGGATTGGTTGAGAATAACAAGGTTAACGAGGCGATTGAGCTGTTTGATGAGATGGGGAAGAAAGATATCATCCCAAATGCTTACTGTTATAACACGATGATCAAAATTTATGTGGATGATAGGAATTGGGAGGAGGCGAAAGGATGGTATGACAAAATGGTGGAAAATGGACGTTATCCGGATAATGCAACATTTGAAATGCTCATTCATTTCGCTTATGACAAGGATAATCTTGATTTTGCACTTGCACTGTGTAAGAAAGCTTTGGATTCAAAAGTTACTGTTCGTAATGCAACAATGCAGAGGGTAGTCAATGTCTTGGCTGAGCATTCTAAGCTAGAGGAAGCAATGGAGCTGGTGAAACTGGCCAAATCATATAAGCGATACCGGTATATACTTTCGTTGCCTTCGCTTCAATAGTTATGCATTTTATGTGGTAGTTTACTTGCAGTACCTTTTTTTTTTTTCTCTCCGAAACTATGTTTTTAGGATCTGTCAATGTGTTTTATTAATTGCCCTTAAAGATTGAAGATCTGTCAATGCTTCAGTTGATCATGTAAATATTTTGCTTATAGCAATTGTGGTCCATTATTACATGTTGACTGACAAAATCTATCAAATCGAATGTACTAGTCTTATGAAATTAGGCTATTTTAAAGAATTTTTTCCTGGGCCTGAGCCCTGAGGTATATAGATATCATGAGAGCTTCCAGATCAGCTCAGAATGGTTAGTAGCCCTGGCAGTAACATTATTAACTAAAAATAGTTTTGTTATAGCACAATGGGCACCCTTGAACTAAATCTGTCAACCGGTTTAACCGGAACCAGACCGGTAACCGGTTAGGGAACCGGCCGGTTTTCGGTTAAAAAACCGGAACCGTTTAACCTGTTCCGGTTTACCGGTTTGAAACCTCAAACCGGAATCGGTCCGGTTCAAAGTCTCCAAAACCTTTTTATTTTTATTTTTTGTATTATATATATATATATATATATATATATTATAGTATTTATTAGTATATTATAAGTATATTTACATATGTTATACAAGTTTATAAATAAAGTTTAAATAAGTAAAGTTTAAATATTTATTGACTAACAGACTAATACAGAATATACGTGTATACATATATATATTAAGTTATATCATATATGCTTAAGTTATAGTGTTATACTACATATACCTAAAATATAGTAAGAATATATGTATATTTATCAATATATAACTTATATATATATATATATATACTTAGTATATTTTAGTTATTTTTCAAATATATAACTTTTTAGTTTTTAATTTGAGTATATTCTAAGTATATTTTAGGTATATTCCTAACTTAATAAAAGCAAAAATATGAACACAAGTAAATAGAAGAAAGCTCAATGGATATTTTATTCATTCTTGGATATCATTTATTTGCAAGTTGTAGTTTTTTTTAACTTGCAAATAATACATGACTGTATAGAAATAGTAGAATAATAAAATCACCAATTTTGAACCATTTCGTTAATTTCCCCCGCATCATATTTGGTCATGGAAATATCTTCAAAGTCTTCCATTTGGTCCGGCCCACTAGCTATCAAATCTTCAATTTCTTCCTCTTCGCCTTCCTCCACTTCTAAGTTTTGGTTGCGTCGCTCTGATCTAACTTAATCGCGAATGCACACTAGTACTTGCAAGCTAAAGCCGGATAATGAATGTCTATGGTTGCTGTCTTCCTTTGCTAAATGCGCTCTCCGAAGCCACGGTTGATACTAGTTCCTTGATATCCACATTTGGCTGCATCAAATAAAAGTTATATTCATCAAAGTTTGTAGTATAAGAAGAAGTTGGCTGTGAATGTAAAATTTTTAAACCCGACAAGCCCTTCTTGCTGCTCTGAGAAGTAATAGGGTGTGGAGCAACGGGTGTAGCACATTCTTCCAAACTAGAATGATGAGTAAAAAATTTTCTAAACTCATCATCAATAGCGAGTTCGGCTTCAGCTAAAGATGGTTGAACTCCCTCTTCAATTTCTAAAAATGTATAAATTTGACTAACCAAATTTTTAGTATAAGACACTTTTAACAAGGATTTAAAAGAGAACCCAATATAAATAAAGTTGAGATGGGAAAAAAATATTTCTTAAATTTGATTATCATTTCAAAAATAGCCACTTGATAATCGGGTTTATATTTATACTCTTGTAAAACTCTAGCTATTTCCGCTAAGTAGGCTAAAATTCCGGTTACCGTGAGATAGAATTGTCTAGAAAAAGCAAGAGTTGCATTATAAAAATTTTCTAAGAGGTCAACACATTCTTTAACATCTTCCCAATGCGAATAATTTAACCAATCATCACTATCAGTATTATATTTGTTGTGAACTTGTTGTATGAGAATCTTATACTCATATGCTTGTTGTAGCATAATGTAAGTGTAGTTCCACCTAGTATCAATTTCTACTTGAATTTTCTTAGGTCTAACGTTATTTTCCACACAAGCATTCTTAAAATCTCTAATTCTTCCCCTATTAGCATTACAAAAAAGAAATGCAACCGCATCTCTAACTTTTTGAACAGAATCTTCAAAATGCACAAGACCATCTTTAACAATTAATTTTAAAATGTGACAACTACATACAACAACAACAACAACAACAACAAGCCCAGTATAATCCCACTATGTGGGGTCTGGGAAGGGTGGAGTGTACGCAGACCTAACTCCCACCTTGAAAGGTAGGGCGGCTGTTTCCGAAAGACCCTCGGCTCAAGAGATGAGAAAAAAAAAGGACAAGACAAAATGTTAGATATGATCAAGCGTATCAAAAACAATATGAAAGCAAGGAATAGCAAAGCAAGAAAGTCATGGTAAAAGAATAATTAACTGCTATAAATAACTATGAAAATGAAAACAATGAAAGTAAATAAGCCATTATAAACCAACAGATACTCGCAGAAACTCGCAGAAATCTAGAGACAGGAAACTATAGAACAACATAACTACTCTTAAGGGAGGATAAACGCGACTACCTACTATCCTTCTACCCTAGTATGAGTCATCCATACCCTCCTATCTAAGGTCATGTCCTTCGTAAGCATGAAATGCGCCATGTCCTGCCTAATCACTTCTCTGACAACTACATCTTACATGAAAAATATTTCTTAGCGGAGGGTTTAGTTCTCTTTTTATAAGACCTATCGCCTTTGTATTATTAGAAGCATTATCTAAAGCAATACAAGGTGTTTTTCTATAAATGATAAAAAATCTCATAATAGTAGACATTGAATCCGTTAAATTTTTTCCATCGTGACGACCTTTTCCTTCATCATATAAAAAAGCTATAATTATTTTTTGCATAACCCAGTTGTCATCAACCCAATGACATGTAATAGCAAAAAAAAAAAAAACTAACTTGTTAAGACTAAGATCCAAATCAGTTGTAAGACAAACATTGCAATTTAAATAATTAAATACATGGCGCAAATAAAATATATATTTTTTAAACAAATCTATAACATCGGCTCTACAAGTACTTCTAGGAATACCCTCAAATAACGGATTATAACAACGTTGAATGTAAGTAACAAACCCCAAATTCGAGGGAAAGGAAAATGGTAAACAATCATAAGCTACCATTTTAGTTATTTCTACACGCTTTTTTTTCTTGTCATACTTAAAATTTCTACCGGTTCGTGGGTCTATCGTCATTCGAATACCCCACATTTGAACCCGTTTGCTCTCCCCAAACAACCATATGTTTGGTTCTCATATGACCATTTAGTGTACCCGTTCCACCATCCTTACCAGTTCCTTGCTTAAAACTAAATACTTGTCCACATAGGGTACATGTAGCTGATTGGTTTTCCCTATTCTTAGTCATAAATTTCCAAACTTTAGCTGTTGGCTTACGAGTTCTAGGCGGTTTGTCTTGTGTATGTGATTGTGCAGGACATGTATCTCCTATGCGATTTTCGGGGGGTTGTGTTTAATCATCATCATCATCTTCATTAAAAGTGTCGGGAAAATGTTGTTGCATTGCCTCATGACCTAAAAGTGGATTATTTCCACCAACATCAATACCTAAATTAGGTGTTTCTTCCACAAATGTTTCATCATTAAGCCCACCCCTAACAATACAACTACTACTACCGGCACCACGTCTTAATCTCTTTGACATTATTAAATAGAATTAATTTAAATCACAATCAAATAAATTACAACAAATTAAATTGCGTAAATTAAATTGCGAAAATAAATTACTAGAATTAAATTGCGAAAAATAAAGATAGAGTTGGAACGAAGATACCAAATTGCCGGATTAATTTCCAACAAAATGAAGGCGGCTAGAATTGCAAATCCACCAAAGCTACTTCGGATTGTTGCAAAATCACCAACTCGACCAACAGTATTATTGTTGCAAAATTAATAATTGAAAGTTGAAACTATAATAAGATTTTGTGGCTAATTAATGCAAAGTAACTATAATTGAGAGATTGAGATTTGAGAGAAAGAGAAGAAGAGTGAATTAGTGTGAATTAAAATGAAAATAAAGAAGGGTTTATATAGGGGTGGGGGATGGGTTAAAGTGTTAAAAAAAAGTTTGGGGGTTGGGGGGCCAAAAATTAATTTTATGACCGTTTGGCAACGGCCCATGGGGGGCCAAAAATTAATTTTATGACCGTTTGGCAACGACCATTTTTGCAAATGGACCGTTGCCAACGGTCCATTAACGGACAAAGGCCCAAGGCCAACGGCTATAATTTTTTTTTATTTTACCGGTTAATTTTTACCGGTTTAACCGGTTCCAGTTTCAAAAAAATCGGAACCGGATCGGTAATAATTAAACGGTTACGCGGAACCGGTTAACCGGTTCCGGTTTTACCGATCCGGTTACTGGTTTTAGCCGGTTTAACCGAACCGGTTGACGGGTTTACCTTGGAACTTATAAATTCATTCTTCAAAATATATAGCAATTTCCAGTGGTAGACCTCTTTGCATCCTCTAGTTAATGTGCATTGTACAAATCGCCTGCTACGATAAAAACTCAAATTTCATTGTTGATCTAACATCGGCATCATTAATTTCAATGCAAGAACAATAAACTTATGTTCTTTCTTTTTTAATTCTTTGTTAAACCTTGCCAGTGGTTGAGAAGGGCCTCAAAAACAATGATCCTTTGTATAAATACCCGAGTAATATCTTTTATTCTTAACTATAACAACAACGTACCCAATATAATCCATTAGTGGGTCTGGAAAGAGTAAAGTGTACGCAGACCTTATCCCTACCTTGCGACGTAGAGAGATCTTTTACTCTTAACTAACATCTTAAAAATGAAATTGGGGGGGGGGGGGGGGGGGGGGGGATAATACTTTCTAATTTGTCATGAAAAATTCTAAAGATTTCTCTCTATCATGAACGATTGAACATGTATATAAGTGTCTTGATTTAATATGTTCAAAACTGAAGCGTTCAACTATTTTCTTTTTTAAACAATCACCTAAAGGTTGTCTAAAATTATACAGAAAGCACACGGAGTGGAAAGGGACTCGATCAGTAGGTGCAAATCATATTACAGTGGAGAAGAGAACATATGCCCAAAGTATTATTGATGTTAATAAAACTAAGTTAAGTGAACACCAAATGGATATATCAATTATTTTTGCTATACTTAGGAAAATAGATACTCCTACTGTCTGACACTCTTTATCCTCGAATGGTAGATAAGATTTTTCATGCAGCCATAGAACTCAATGATGTGCCCAATCGCGAGTCTCAGTCCATGTCACAAAATATTGACTTGATATGCTTTTCTAGGACAGGAAGACAATGATTCTCATCATAAATATACATCATAGGAACCATTCTGGCCACGTTGAGACAAGCCTTTTGAAAAGACAATGGAATTGCACTTGGTGTGAGGCACTGTTTATTGACATCTTTCCATGCGTTTGAAACCATGTCCAAAACATGTTGCCTTGCATCTTCATAAGTTAAGCCCTGTTCTTCTTCCATCAAGTACTCTACATACGATCCATCCTGCCCTTCTTGCTGTTCGTCCTACCAAAAAGTAAAACTACGTATTAGAATAACAGTTGGAGAACACTATTGGATGGTTAACCCATAACTGACTCAGTTGGTGAGACGCCTCCACTTAATCAGTACTAGCAGAGACCCTTGACAAAAAGATTTTCCTCTATGTATGTGTGTATACATTATTACTTTCCTAGAAAACAATATGTACATTTACAATAGGGTTTAAAAATAATAGGAATAGATATTAAGTATAAATTCGCGACAGGAAATAATGCATCAAAACAAATATAATTCTAGGCATTTAGACTCAAACTAACAAATATAATTCTAGGCATTTAGACTCAAACTAACTTATAAGTCGAATCGTGACAATAGACTACCGGTGACATAAAATCCTGCTTATGCCATTACACTTAACGATAGGTATATCCAAAGTTCAAGATACGTGGAAGTAAGTGAAAAGCCACTGCTGATCTCTTTGGAGTGGGGTGGGTGAACCGCAAGACAACATTTTCAAATCGGAAATCATTACTATCTTTTTACCTCAGCATTTCCGAGATCATCCAAAAGACGAAGAATTTGGGCAATGGAAGATATAATGCCTTCAATATCAGCGAAGACATCTGATGATGAAGAATCTTTAGTTGCTGCATGACCCAAGAGAAAGTAAAGGTTGATAAGCACCATAGGCACCCCCGAACTTACTATCCCATTCTTCAAGTACTCCTCTACCACAGGCATATCTCCACTATTAAACCATTTTGCTTCCTCCAGAAATGCATTGCACAAATTTGCCCACTGCGACAGTAAATAAATCAAGTTAAATTCTACTATTAGATTTAACTCACATACATTGACAATGTAACTTTTTTATGTTGTAGTTTAACATCTTGTAGTATGCCAGTTATTTGCCTTGATATATAGTACAAAAAGATCATGTACAATATCAGTGTATAGAAATTAAGCTTTCAACACAATTAGTAAAGTGGTACTAGTGTCATACAGCTTTTCTCAAGTAGTCGATAGGGTTCCATCCATGCTCTTTATACACTACACATCCAATATTTTCTGTGGTTTCATATAAAGTCATGAAACACGTCCTCATGTAGTTCGGTAGTTGCTCAACAGTAGAGATTTCCCACCTGAGGGAGAAAAAAAAGGAAAATGAAAATGGAATTCGCAAATCTAAACAAATAAAGGACATTATGTTTAAGATGGTTTTGAGGTGTACCTATTCACAACTTCAGTGAATAGTGTGAGTTCGGGGAGTTTACCATAAACATCAAAAATATCATCTACTAAATAGACAAGAGAGATTGGTTTTATTAGCTCCATTCGTTCCTTCGACATTCTTGGATCCGACAGAGCTCCGATGGACCACATGTACCATTTAAGTGGTTGGCTTCTAGCAAGCTTCAAGTCTTGTGTCACCGAAAGTTCGTTCCACCATCTAATATTGACAGAGATAAAAGTCAAGGAGATTCAACATATATATATATATATATATATATATATATATGTATTTAAAAGGCATCTCGGCAAAAGAGGACTGCGAACCATAAGACAAGCGCCAAAACACTAGCATACACTACTCCCACAAACACACATGATAAAGGGGTGTGGATAGAATATATTGCAGTTCAAAGGGAGTTAGGTACTTTCTAAAAAAAATTGGCATATCTACACAAACATAAATTTTTGACGAATGAGTGTCAATTGACTCCCCTTAGACAAGTGTACTTGGTATAGCTCGTCCCTGATAACAAGCGACAACACAATGTCCACACATGAGTTTGTATATGCAATATTGGTCCATTATTACAAGTTGGCTTTAAAAAAAAATTAAAAAGATTCTTTACGAGCTGACAGCAAGTTAAAAAGAAAAAGCACATTAAACTTACTTTAGAACTTGACGTTTTTCTTCTTTGTAAACGGATTGCAGTTTCCCAAATTCGATGAATGCGAGATCTTTGAGCGTAGCTTCCCATTCATCTCCCACTTGAAATTCTTCAAGAGAGCTCCTTATGGAATACCTTGGCAAGTTTTTGTGGATAGGATGTTGCAATGTTTGACGAGCCATTTTGGATTGATTATCATCTAAGTACACCATATTTCTTGTTAGACACTCACCACTAAATTGAGCAGCTTCAACTAGTATGCCTTCTCCTTTAATACTGAGATGAGTGGCTTCATGCAAGGCCATCAATCCCTTCAAATCTTGTCTTAATTCATCTTGAAAAGATTCATTCTCTCCTTTGAAGTTGTTGAACACCTCTGTATATTACGTGTTTCAATAATCAATCAACAATTTACGCACCGATCGTGTATAGATATTTCACATAATTAGATTTTGTTGATGTACAATAAGGTGTAACTCGTTATATCAAATCTGATATGGTAACTTAGAACATATAGTGGTGTATTTTTTTTTTAACACAATCTGTGTATATATGTAACTTATATTCTTAAATAAGAGTTTAATTTCTAAACATTAATGGGTAAAAAAACATTTTCAAAATCAAGTCACTTATAAGATATTTACGAGTAAATTCTTATGCTGAACATTACTAATTGGTAGCCTGATAAAAGAATAACTAACAAACTATCACAAGAACTTTTTTTGACACTATCAGCGTATACAATTTAAATCTAAATAAATATACTCAAATGTTCTTTTGAGAAGATTTTTGAAAAGTAATTAAAGCATGACAAAAGGTTGAAGCATAATCACCTGCAGGGACATTGTAACCCTCTTGTCTTAATAGTCGAAAACGAAGTGAAACCTCATAAAGATCAGAATGACGATAGAAATGAGCGGTTTTAGTTTTTAGATATTGTTGCTCAAGAATCAATTGAATTTGCTGGTGGAAAAGGTGGTCGAGGCCAAGTTGCTGAATGACATCTATGATCACCAAAGCTTGTAATTGATTTTGTTCGTTGACGATATCTAGATATTTCTCAACTTGCTCGACCTTTGTATATTTCACGTCCTGTCAAATAGAATACCATGCAACCAAAAGAATAGTTAATTTTCAGGGCAGTGATGATTAGAAGCAGATTTGGATTTTAAACTCTACAGTTTTAATTTTAAGATTTTAAGTATTGACTTCATAATATTTAAAAATTATGGGTTTAGATATATTATTTGTTGTAATTTTATAGTGAATTTCTACGCATAGACATATGCCCTTAGGCCTTAGTTGAAAGTAATGAGTTCAAATAAACTTGGTACTGCAACATTGTATCCCCTGTTGGTGACTTTAAATAATTTGTACACTATCCAGTTTAATTGATCTACAATAGTGTGTACTTTTCTTGCTAAATCGATACAATAATTTTTAAAAAAAGGTCAAACCCATCAACGGCCACTAGTGGTCGTCAAGTTTTTTCACTTAGACACCTCAAATACGCTTTGTTCCAATTAGACACCTGAGGTGGACCGAAATTGTTTCATTTGGACACTTTTTACCCATTCAGCCAAATATGTGATGTGTATATAACCTACTCGCTAATAATGTGGCAAATTGACAAATTAAAGTAGTACATGTGGCGTATATATCCAAAATAATTATTAAAAAATAAAACACGAGTAAAACAATTATTTTTAAACAATTTAGTTAATTATTTTTTTTTAAAAAAAATCCTATTTTCTAAACCCCATCCTCACCCACTCTTTGACTAGCAGGCCACCATTAACGCAGGCCATTTTCTAACGCAGACCATTTGATCAAAGCTTCCATTTTTCCAACTGGGTCTCTCAATTTGATCAAAGATTGCATTTTTCCAACTGGGTTTTGCCCAATTTGATTAAAGAATCCATTTTGTGCAAATAGGTGGTCAAAAATAGTGATGTTGAAGTTGGAGTTTTCAGATTTTCATCACAATTTGTTAATCCAAAGTGACGAAACAGTGACTTTGATGGTTCCTTAAGATGATTTTAATTTCTAAAGAGGTGAAATTATATATTTTTTAACTGGATTTCTTTATATTTTCTTGAATATATTGATGGGTTTTTTTTCAATATTTTGAATCCTTAACCCAATTGGGTCTTTTATGTGCAAAAAACGCCATGCTTTTCTCTGCCACACCCCTTGTTTTCGTTTTGCTTCTTTAAATCATGCTCAATCGGAAAAAATGAAGTTCCATCGAAAATTATTTTGGACCTAAATTTATTTTATATATTTGTTGTCACATATGGTTTAGAAGGGTGGAGATTTGGTGGTTCTTGTGGTGGGTGAAGAGGGAAATGACGGAGAAGTGATGGATCCGGTGGTAGCAGCGAGAGAGTAGATGAAGAGAAAGGGTGAAGAAAGTGGTAGGAGGTAGGAAGAAGATGAAAAAGAAAGAAATTTTTTTAAAAAATAGAAAAATGTTGTGTTTCACGCTCCACAAAAGGGTGAAATACACGCACAGTGCCACATCAACAAAAAGTGTTCAATAAAATATTTTAACTCAAGTTCAGGTGTCTAAATGAAACAAGGGTTAATTGAGATGTTCAAGTGAAAAATACGGACGACCATAGCTGGCTATCGATGAGTTTGACCTTAAAAAATAAATAAAAAAAATAGTCTACTACAACCAGCCAAATTGCACTGATATTATTGTAGTAACTTTTTCTCGGTGAGAGTATGTAACTTAATCCAACTCATAAAGAGAAATATCCAATAATTTTTTTAAACAAGACCAGGGATACACAATTTTAAATTGATCTAATATACCTTCTCGTTAATGACATTTGGATTGTTGAAAACAGGCGACATTGTATTGCAGAACTTTCTTTTATGGGAAATAAGTGGTACTATCTATTTAGCTGTTGGAATAAAATAATCTCTGGCATTCCAATTTATAGGAAGCTTGAAGTGTTAAAAAAGATACAATTTAAGTTGAAAGAGATGTACGTAGGTTTTTTTTTGGCACATTTTTTTGATGCATCTCAAAAACAGTATTATTGAATCATTGATGTACTATTCTAGAAATAAGCTATCTCATACAGTTCATCTGTTCATAGTATTTGCTTGTACGTAAAATGAACAACCGTGGCGGGGCCGGCTCAATGATGTGGCCTAAAGTTAAATATCAATAAGAGGCATAAAATGCATTTAACTCATTTTTTTTGTTTTTAGATAGAACTTTTATAACGTAGCTGTTCAAACCATCTTACACATTATGTTGACTATCATTGACTACCTTAGCTTCTACCAAAATGAGGTATTCGCTAATTTTGCTCATCCAAATTTAATAATGTTTTAAGGAAATATTCAAAGTTAAAGTAGTGCTTTTTGAAATTCAAATTGTTTAATCATCTCAATAACTGCCACTAAGTAGCCATCTGGACATGATTTAGTTGAAGTTTAAAAAAAAAAATGTTGCAACTTATAAAAAGTATTTGGAAATTGAAGTTATGTTTGAAAATAATCACTTAAAAAAATGAAAATTATGTGAATGAAAACTTAAAATAAAGATTTGGAAGTACTCCTTAGATGTGTTAATTTTCCCAAACTTCAAACCTTCAAATTTGATAAGCAGAGACTTATTTGGAATTAAAAAATTATAACTATGGACATGCCAAAATAGTCTCATACATTTGAAATAATTCAATTTTATTCTGAAGTGGAAAAATAAGATTGATACAATGTATATATATACAAGAATAAGAATCCTTATAAGAATAAATCAGCCTAAAGCCTTTAAATGAGAAAATGAATGCTTATTAAATAGAATAACATAGAATTAAATTTTAAATGACCTGATTGTATAAAATTTAAATTCTATTGGTAACATTGTGTCCATTTATTTTTGTACATTTCCGTTCTTGTCCTTTAATTTTTAATCTTGTCATTTTTACTCCTAAAATTTTCATATTTCCATTAGCCCTCTTCAATTATTAATATATTCACTTTGACCCCTCAACTTATCATATATATATACGCCCCTTAAATATCTTTTATGTCCTGATAATTATAAAAAAAATATTTTCATCATGTTTCGTAATTTGAGGCAAAGAACCAAGTTGGTAGAAGAATATACTGTGAAATTCGAACCATTACTAATGAAATATATCATATTTCTTACTAGACGCTCATCACTTAAACTTCTTGAAGTACATCCCAAATAAACCATCTGAGTCGAGCGGGATTCAAATATATTCTTGGATAGATCTATTTAAAATTTTAGACCATGTTAAACCCTCCACATTATAGTATTATCCATGCTTTTAACTGGGGCTGGTCTCACTAACAGAGACTTTTAAGATGGAGGAAATAATTATCACACAACTAAACAATAGTAGAAAAATTTGGAGGATTTAAGTATATTTTGTCCATACTATGACGCATGTTATGACTTATGACCAGCTGGTCTAAATTTGAAAATTCTCATTTCTCCCCTTAAACTATTACTCCTACTCTTTTTTCGCAGAGATGAAAAGAAAAGTTTGTAAACATACTTTTCTGAAACAGAAATCTAAATAAACATCTTATGTCAGTAGTGCATTAGAGGAAAAATTAAATAACAATTAAACGACTATATAAGAACCCACTACAACTTTTGACGGGTTGGTCGTGATATTTTCAGCAATATAAGCTCAAATCTAATTGCCATCGTCATCATTAGCTTCAACGGAGCAATAATAAACTTATGATCTTTTTTTTCTTTGTTCTTTCTTAACCTTGTCAGTGGTGGAGAAGGGCCTCAAAAAGAATGATCCTTTATATAAATACCCGGAGTTCTACCCCTTTTATTCTTAATTAATATCTTGAAAATGAAATGGCGGGGGGTATACTTTTTAATTTGTCGTGAAAAATTCTGAGGATTTCTCTCCATCAATTCAGATTTTAATCGTGAATATATATATGAGAATTCTATTGATTTAATAAATTCAGAACTTAAGAATTCATCTACTTTTTTTTTTTTTAAACAATCACCTAAAGGTTGTCGAAAATTGTACAGAAAAGGGAAATAAATAAAGTGGAAGGGAACTTGATCAATACCTCTGCAATTCTTATTAGAATGCAGAAAGTAACTAAAGTGAAAACCCAATGGCAGTGTCGATTATTCGTGCTATACTTAAGGAAAATAGATGCCCTAATGTTTTTTCAACCTTACCAGTTTCAAAAAAAAAAAAAGATACTCCTATAGATAAGATTTTTCAGGTAGCCACAGAACTCAATGATGTGCCCAATCGAGAGTCTCAGTCCATGCCACAAAATATTGACTTGATATGCTCTGCTGGGACTGGAAAACAATAATTGTCATCATAAATATACATCATAGGTACCATTCTGGCCACGTTGAGACAAGCCTTTTGAAAAGACAATGGAATTGCACTTGGTGAGAGGCACTGTTTATTGACATCTTTCCATGTGTTTGAAACCATGTCCAAAACATGTTGCCTTGCACCTTCATTAGTTAAGCCCTGTTGTTCTTCCATCAAGTACTCTACATATGATCCATCATGCCCTTCTTGCTGCTTATGCTTCCAAAAATTAAAACTACGTATTAGAATAAAAGTTGGAGAACACTATTGGATGGTTAACCCATAACTGGTTCGGTGAGACGCCTCCACTTAATCAGTACCAGCAGAGACCCCTTGACAAAAAGATTTTCCTCTATGTATGTGTGTGTACATTATTACTTTTCCTAGAAAACAATATGTACGTTTACAATAGGGTTTAAAATGAAAGGAGTAGATTTTAAGTATAAATTTGCGACAGGAAGTAAAGCATCAAAACAAATACTCCCTCTGTTTCAATTTGTTTGAACCTATTTCCTTTTTAGTCCGTGCCAAAATGAATGACCTCTTTCCTAATTTGGAAACAAATTCACTTTATGAATGATTTACAGCCACACAAATTTTCAAGGCTTATTTTGAACCACAAGTTTCAAAAGTCTTCTCTCTTTCTTAAATGGCGTGCCCAGTTAAATTAGTTCATATAAATTGAAACGGAGGGAGTATAATTCTAGGCATTTAGACTCAAACTAACTTATAAGTTGAATCGTGACAATAGTCTACCGGTGACATAAAATCCTGCTTATGCCATTACACTTAATGATAGGTATATCCGAAGTTCAAGATTCGTGGAAGTAAGTGAAAAGCTATTGCTGATCTCTTTGGAGTGGGGTGGGTGAACCGCAAAACAATATTTTCAAATCGGAAACCATTACTATCTTTTTACCTCAGCATTTCCGAGATCATCCAAAAGACGAAGAATTTGGGCAATGGAAGATATAATGCCTTCAATATCAGCGAAGACATCTGATGATGAAGAATCTTTAGTTGCTCCATGACCCAAGAGAAAGTAAAGGTGATAAGCACCATAGGCACCCCTGAGCTTACTATCCCATTCTTCAAGTACTCCTCTGCCACAGGCATATCTCCACTATTAAACCATTTTGCTTCCTCTAGAAATGCATTGCACAAATTTGCCCACTGCGACGATAAATAAATCAAGTTGAATTCTATTAAATTTATTAACTCACATACAATGACAATGTAACTTTTTTATGTTTTGGTTAAACTTCTTGTAGTCTCTTGCATTATGCCAGTTATTTGCCTTGATATATAGTACAAAAAGATCATGTACAATATCAGTGTATAGAAATTAAGCTTTCAACACAATTAGTACAGTACTACTAGTGTCATACAGCTTTTCTCAAGTGGTCGATAGGGTTCCATCCATGCTCTTTATACACTACACACCCAATATTTTCTGTGTTCTCATATAAAGTCATGAAACACGTCCTCATATAGTTCGGTAGTTGCTCAACAGCAGAGATTTCCCACCTAAGGGAGGAAAAAATAAAGGAAAATGAAAATGGAATTCGCAAATCTAAACAAATAAAGGACATTATATTTAAGATGGTTTTGAGGTGTACCTATTGACAGCTTCAGTGAATAGTGTGAGTTCGGGGAGTGTACCATAAACATCAAAAATATCATCTACTAAATAGACAAGAGAGATTGGTTTTATTAGCTCCATTCGTTCCTTCGACATTCTTGGACCCGACAAAGCTCCGATGGACCACATGTACCATTTAAGTGGTTGGCTTCTAGCAAGCTTATGACCAGCTGGTCTAAATTTGAAAATTCTCATTTCTCCCCTTAAACTATTACTCCTACTCTTTTTTCGCAGAGATGAAAAGAAAAGTTTGTAAACATACTTTTCTGAAACAGAAATCTAAATAAACATCTTATGTCAGTAGTGCATTAGAGGAAAAATTAAATAACAATTAAACGACTATATAAGAACCCACTACAACTTTTGACGGGTTGGTCGTGATATTTTCAGCAATATAAGCTCAAATCTAATTGCCATCGTCATCATTAGCTTCAACGGAGCAATAATAAACTTATGATCTTTTTTTTCTTTGTTCTTTCTTAACCTTGCCAGTGGTGGAGAAGGGCCTCAAAAAGAATGATCCTTTATATAAATACCCGGAGTTCTACCCCTTTTATTCTTAATTAATATCTTGAAAATGAAATGGCGGGGGGGTATACTTTTTAATTTGTCGTGAAAATTTCTGAGGATTTCTCTCCATCAATTCAGATTTTAATCGTGAATATATATATGAGAATTCTATTGATTTAATAAATTCCGAACTTAAGAATTCATCTACTTTTTTTTTTTTTTAAACAATCACCTAAAGGTTGTCGAAAATTGTACAGAAAAGGGAAATAAATAAAGTGGAAGGGAACTTGATCAATACCTCTGCAATTCTTATTAGAATGCAGAAAGTAACTAAAGTGAAAACCCAATGGCAGTGTCGATTATTCGTGCTATACTTAAGGAAAATAGATGCCCTAATGTTTTTTCAACCTTACCAGTTTCAAAAAAAAAAAAAGATACTCCTATAGATAAGATTTTTCAGGCAGCCACAGAACTCAATGATGTGCCCAATCGAGAGTCTCAGTCCATGTCACAAAATATTGACTTGATATGCTCTGCTGGGACTGGAAAACAATAATTGTCATCATAAATATACATCATAAGTACCATTCTGGCCACGTTGAGACAAGCCTTTTGAAAAGACAATGGAATTGCACTTGGTGAGAGGCACTGTTTATTGACATCTTTCCATGTGTTTGAAACCATGTCCAAAACATGTTGCCTTGCACCTTCATTAGTTAAGCCCTGTTGTTCTTCCATCAAGTACTCTACATATGATCCATCATGCCCTTCTTGATGCTTATGCTTCCAAAAATTAAAACTACGTATTAGAATAAAAGTTGGAGAACACTATTGGATGGTTAACCCATAACTGGTTCGGTGAGACGCCTCCACTTAATCAGTACCAGCAGAGACCCCTTGACAAAAAGATTTTCCTCTATGTATGTGTGTGTACATTATTAATTTTCCTAGAAAACAATATGTACGTTTACAATAGGGTTTAAAATGAAAGGAGTAGATTTTAAGTATAAATTTGCGACAGGAAGTAAAGCATCAAAACAAATACTCCCTCTGTTTCAATTTGTTTGAACCTATTTCCTTTTTAGTCCGTGCCAAAATGAATGACCTCTTTCCTAATTTGGAAACAAATTCACTTTATGAATGATTTACAGCCACACAAATTTTCAAGGCTTATTTTGAACCACAAGTTTCAAAAGTCTTCTCTCTTTCTTAAATGTCGTGCCCAGTTAAATGAGTTCATATAAATTGAAACGGAGGGAGTATAATTCTAGGCATTTAGACTCAAACTAACTTATAAGTTGAATCGTGACAATAGTCTACCGGTGACATAAAATCCTGCTTATGCCATTACACTTAATGATAGGTATATCTGAAGTTCAAGATTCGTGGAAGTAAGTGAAAAGCTATTGCTGATCTCTTTGGAGTGGGGTGGGTGAACCGCAAAACAATATTTTCAAATCGGAAACCATTACTATCTTTTTACCTCAGCATTTCCGAGATCATCCAAAAGACGAAGAATTTGGGCAATGGAAGATATAATGCCTTCAATATCAGCGAAGACATCTGATGATGAAGAATCTTTAGTTGCTCCATGACCCAAGAGAAAGTAAAGGTGATAAGCACCATAGGCACCCCTGAGCTTACTATCCCATTCTTCAAGTACTCCTCTGCCACAGGCATATCTCCACTATTAAACCATTTTGCTTCCTCTAGAAATGCATTGCACAAATTTGCCCACTGCGACGATAAATAAATCAAGTTGAATTCTATTAGAATTATTAACTCACATATAATGACAATGTAACTTTTTTATGTTTTGGTTAAACTTCTTGTAGTCTCTTGCATTATGCCAGTTATTTGCCTTGATATATAGTACAAAAAGATCATGTACAATATCAGTGTATAGAAATTAAGCTTTCAACACAATTAGTACAGTACTACTAGTGTCATACAGCTTTTCTCAAGTGGTCGATAGGGTTCCATCCATGCTCTTTATACACTACACACCCAATATTTTCTGTGGTCTCATATAAAGTCATGAAACACGTCCTCATATAGTTCGGTAGTTGCTCAACAGCAGAGATTTCCCACCTAAGGGAGGAAAAAAAAAGGAATATGAAAATGGAATTCGCAAATCTAAACAAATAAAGGACATTATATTTAAGATGGTTTTGAGGTGTACCTATCGACAGCTTTAGTGAATAGTGTGAGTTCGGGGAGTGTACCATAAACATCAAAAATATCATCTACTAAATAGACAAGAGAGATTGGTTTTATTAGCTCCATTCGTTCCTTCGACATTCTTGGACCCGACAAAGCTCCGATGGACCACATGTACCATTTAAGTGGTTGGCTTCTAGCAAGCTTATGACCAGCTGGTCTAAATTTGAAAATTCTCATTTCTCCCCTTAAACTATTACTCCTACTCTTTTTTCGCAGAGATGAAAAGAAAAGTTTGTAAACATACTTTTCTGAAACAGAAATCTAAATAAACATCTTATGTCAGTAGTGCATTAGAGGAAAAATTAAATAACAATTAAACGACTATATAAGAACCCACTACAACTTTTGACGGGTTGGTCGTGATATTTTCAGCAATATAAGCTCAAATCTAATTGCCATCGTCATCATTAGCTTCAACGGAGCAATAATAAACTTATGATCTTTTTTTTCTTTGTTCTTTCTTAACCTTGCCAGTGGTGGAGAAGGGCCTCAAAAAGAATGATCCTTTATATAAATACCCGGAGTTCTACCCCTTTTATTCTTAATTAATATCTTGAAAATGAAATGGCGGGGGGTATACTTTTTAATTTGTCGTGAAAAATTCTGAGGATTTCTCTCCATCAATTCAGATTTTAATCGTGAATATATATATGAGAATTCTATTGATTTAATAAATTCAGAACTTAAGAATTCATCTACTTTTTTTTTTTTTTAAACAATCACCTAAAGGTTGTCGAAAATTGTACAGAAAAGGGAAATAAATAAAGTGGAAGGGAACTTGATCAATACCTCTGCAATTCTTATTAGAATGCAGAAAGTAACTAAAGTGAAAACCCAATGGCAGTGTCGATTATTCGTGCTATACTTAAGGAAAATAGATGCCCTAATGTTTTTTCAACCTTACCAGTTTCAAAAAAAAAAAGATACTCCTATAGATAAGATTTTTCAGGCAGCCACAGAACTCAATGATGTGCCCAATCGAGAGTCTCAGTCCATGTCACAAAATATTGACTTGATATGCTCTGCTGGGACTGGAAAACAATAATTGTCATCATAAATATACATCATAGGTACCATTCTGGCCACGTTGAGACAAGCCTTTTGAAAAGACAATGGAATTGCACTTGGTGAGAGGCACTGTTTATTGACATCTTTCCATGTGTTTGAAACCATGTCCAAAACATGTTTCCTTGCATCTTCATTAGTTAAGCCCTGTTGTTCTTCCATCAAGTACTCTACATATGATCCATCATGCCCTTCTTGCTGCTTATGCTTCCAAAAATTAAAACTACGTATTAGAATAAAAGTTGGAGAACACTCTTGGATGATTAACCCATAACTGGTTCGGTGAGACACCTCCACTTAATCAGTACTCGTAGAGACCCCTTGACAAAAAAGATTTTCGTCTATGTATGTGTGTGTACATTATTACTTTTCCTAGAAAACAATATTTACAATAGGGTTTAAAATGAAAGGAGTAGATATTAAGTATAAATTTGCGACAGGAAGTAAAGCATCAAATCAAATAAAATTCTAGGCATTTAGACTCAAACTAACTTATAAGTCGAATCGTGACAATAGACTACCGGTGACATAAAATCCTGCTTATGCCATTACACTTAATGATCGGTATATCCGAAGTTCAAGTTACGTGGAAGTAAGTGAATAGCCACTGCTGATCTCTTTGGAGTGGGGTGGGTGAACTGCAAAACAATCTTTTCAAATCGGAAACCATTACTATCTTTTTACCTCAGCATTTCCGAGATCATCCAAAAGACGAAGAATTTGGGCAATGGAAGATATAATGCCTTCAATATTAGCGAAGACATCTGATGATGAAGAATCTTTAGTTGCTTCATGACCCAAGAGAAAGTAAAGGTTGATAAGCACCATAGGCACCCCCGAACTTACTATCCCATTCTTCAAGTACTCCTCTGCCACTGGCATATCTCCACTGTTAAACCATTTTGCTTCCTCCAGAAATGCATTGCACAAATTTGCCCACTGCGACAGTAAATAAATCAAGTTAAATTCTACTATTAGATTTAACTCACATACATTGACAATGTAACTTTTTTATGTTGTAGTTTAACTTCTTGTAGTCTCTTGTAGTATGCCAGTTATTTGCCTTGATATATAGTACAAAAAGATCATGTACAATATCAGTGTATAGAAATTAAGCTTTCAACACAATTAGTAAAGTGCTACTAGTGTCATACAACTTTTCTCAAGTGGTCGATAGGGTTCCATCCATGCTCTTTATACAGTACACACCCAATATTTTCTGTGGTTTCATATAAAGTCATGAAACACGTCCTCATGTAGTTCGGTAGTTGCTCAACAGCAGAGATTTCCCACCTAAGGGAGAAAAAAAAAAGGGAAAATGAAAATGGAATTCGCAAATCTAAACAAATAAAGGACATTATGTTTAAGATGGTTTTGAGGTGTACCTATTGACAGCTTCAGTGAATAGTGTGAGTTCGGGGAGTGTACCATAAACATCAAAAATATCATCTACTAAATAGACAACAAAGATTGGTTTTATTATCTCCATTCATTCCTTTGACATTCTTGGACCCGACAGAGCTCCGATGGACCACATGTACCATTTAAGTGGTTGGCTTCTAGCAAGCTTCAAGTCTTGTGTCACCGAAAGTTCCTTCCACCATCTAATATTGACAAAGATAAAAGTCAAGGAGATTCAACATATATATACTAGTTTATAAGTATTTAAAAGGAATCTCGGTGAAAGAGGACTGAGAACCATAAGGTGAGCGCCCAAAACGCTAGCACAAACTGCTCTCACAAACACACATGATAAAGGGGTGTGGATAGGATATATTGTAGTTCAAAGGGAGGTAGGTACAAGCTCTTTTTCCCCTTTCTAAAAACAATATTGGCATATCTACACAAATATAATTTTTCGATGAATGAGTGTCAATTGACTCCCCTTAGACAAGAGTACTTGGTATAGCTCGTCCCTAATAAGAAGCGACAACACACTGTCCACGCAGGATTTTGTATAAGCAATATTGGTCCATTATTACAAGTTGGCTTTAAAAAAAATATTTAAAAGATTCTTTTATGAGCTGACAACAAGTTAAAAAGAAAAAGCACATTAAACTTAGTTCAAAACTTGACTTTTTTCTTCTTTGTAAATGGATTGCAGTTTCCCAAATTCGATGAATGCGAGATCTTTGAGCATAGCTTCCCATTCATCTCCCACTTGAAATTCTTCAAGAGAGCTCCTTATGGAATACCTTGGCAAGTTTTTGTGGATTGGATGTTGCAATGTTTGACGAGCCATATTGGACTGATTATCATCTAAGTACACCATATTTCTTATTAGACACTCACCACTAAATTGAGCAGCTTCAACTAGTATGCCTTCTCCTTTAATAATGAGATGAGTGGCTTCATGCAAGGCCACCAATCCCTTCAAATCTTGTCTTAATTCATCCTGAAAAGATTCATTCTCTCTTTTGAAGTTGTTGAACACCTCTGTATATTACATGTTTAAATAATCAGTCAACAATTTACGCACCGATCGTGTATAGATTTTTCACATAATTAGATTGTGTTGATGTACAACAAGGTTTAACTCGTTATATCAAATCTGATATGGTAACTTGGAAAATATAGTGGTGTAATTTTTTTTTTTAACACAATCTGTGTATATATGAAACTTACATTCTTAAATAAGAGTTTAATTTCTAAACATTACTGGGTAAAAAAACATTTTCAAAATCAAGTCACTTATAAGGTACTTAGGAGTAAATTCTTATGATGAACATTACTAATTGGTAGCCTGATAAAAGAATAACTAACAAACTGCCACAAGAACTTTTTTTGACACTATCAATGTATACATTTTAAATCTAAATAAATATACTCAAAAGTTCTTTTGAGAAGATTTTTGAAAGTTAATTAAAGCATGACAAAAGGTTGAAACATAATCACCTGCAGGGACATTGTAACCCTCTTGTCTTAATAGTCGAAAACGAAGTGAAACCTCATAAAGATCAGAATGACGATAGAAATGAGCGGTTTTAGTTTTCAGATATTGTTGCTCAAGAATCAATTGAATTTGCTGGTGGAAAAGGTGGTCGAGGCTAAGTTGCTGAATGACATCTATGATCACCAAAGCTTGTAATTGATTTTGTTCTTTGACGATGTCTAGATATTTCTCAAGTTGCTCGACCTTCTTTGCATATTTCACGTCCTGTCAAATAGAATGCCATGCAATCAAAAGAATAGTTAATTTTCAGGGCATTGATGATTAGAAGCAGATTTGGGATTTAAGCTCTATGGTTTCAATCTTTAAGGTTTTAAGTATTGACTTCACAGTATTTTAAAATTATGGCTTCGGATATATTATTTGTTGTAATTTTAGTGAATTTTTACACATAGACCTATGCCCTTAGGCCTTAATTGAAAGTAATGAGTTCAAATAAATTTGGTACCGTAACATTGTATCCCCCTGCAGTGACTTTAAATAATTTGTACACTATCAAGTTTAATTGATCTACAATAGTGTGTACTTTTCATGCTAAATCGATACAATAATTTTAAAAAATAAAGTAATAGTCTACTAGAACCAGCCAAGTTATACTGATATTATTGTTGTAACTTTTTACTCTGTGAGAGTATGTAATTCAAACTGACTCGTAAAGAGAAATATACAATATTAATTTTCATAAACAATATCAGGGATACACAATTTTAAATTGATCTAATATACCTTCTCGTTAAGGACATTGTATTGCAGAGCTTTGTTTTATGGGAAATAAGTGATTCTATTTATTGAGCTGTTGAAATAAAATAATCTCTGGCATTCCAATTTATAGGAAGCTACAAGTATTAAAAATGATTCTATTTAATCAATGTGTGGTCGACACTACCTGAACAGTGTGATGTCTAAGTTGAACGAGATGTACGTAGTTTTTTTTTTTTTGGCACATTTTTCTGATGCATCTCAAAAGCAGTATTATTGAATCGTTAATGTACTCTACCAGAAATAATGCTATCTCATACAGTTCATCTGTTCGTAGTATTTGTTTGTACGTAAAATGAACAACTCTGGCAGGGGCGGCTCAATTATGTGGCCTAAAGTTAAATATCAATAAGAGGCCTGAAATGTATTTAACACAATTTTTTTGTTTTTAGATAGAACTTTTGTAACGTAGCTGTTGGAACCATCATGCACATTATGTGGACTATCATTGACTACCTTAGCTTGAATAGATATGCAGACGATAGATGGGTATCAAATTTGAAGGTTTGCAGTTTGGGAAAAATAACACATCTAAGGAGTACTTCAAATTATTTATTTTAAATTTTCATAATGTGCAAGATGGTTCCAAACATAATGTAGACATAATGTGCAAGATGGTTCCAACATAATGTGCAAGATGGTTCCAGCATAATGTCCACGTGGATAAAAGTTTGTCACCAAAATCAATTCGTACAATTGCTTTTTATGCAAAAGAGCTTCAGAATCTTGTTATATTCTGGTGATGGCCGACAGAAATTGTTGTATTTGCAGAGATGTCTTGAAGATGGTAAGGGAGTGACTTGATGCAGAGGGTTAGGGGTTTTATTTAAGTAAAATATTCTAGGAATTACAAAATAATATTAGGATAGAATAGTAAAATCTTGGTTAAACTAAGAGTGTTTATAAGCTGAAAAATAATAAGTTGGGAGAGACCAACTTATGACTTATGACTTATTTTAACTTATAAGCACTTGACTTATAAGCACTTTTATTTTTACCAAATGTAGAGATAAGCTGAAAAATACTTATAAATTAGTTTGACCAGCTTATAAACTTAGTCAAACACCCTCTAAGAATCCTTAGAAGAATAAATCAGCCTAAAGCCTTTAAATGAGAAAATGAATGCTTATTAAATAGAATTACATAGAATTAAATTTTAAATAACCTGATTGTATAAATATTTTTTGCACTATCATTGTATAGAATTTAAATTCTATTGGTAACGTTGTGTCCATTTATTTTTCTATATTTCCATTCTTGTCCTTTAATTTTTAATCTTGTCACTTTTACTCCTCAAATTCTCATATTTCCATTAGCCCTCTTCAATCATTAATATATTCACTTTGACCGCTCAACTTATCATATATATAATTTTGCCCCTTAAATATATTTTATTTCTTGGTAATTATATAAAAAATATTTTCATCGTGTTCGTAATTCAAGGTAAAGAACCAAATTTGTAGAAGAATATACTGTGAAATTCGAACCATTACTAATGAATTGTATCATATTTCTTACTAGACGCTGATCACTTAGACTTCTTGAAGTACATCCCAAATAAACCATCTGAGTCGAGCGAGATTCAAATATATTCTTGGATAGATTTATTTAAAATTTTAGACAATGTTAAACCCTCCACATTATAGTATTATCCATGCTTTTAACTGGGGCTGGTCTCACTAATGGAGACTTGTAAGATGGAGGAAATAATTATCACACAAATAAACAATATTAGAAAAATTTGGAGGATTAATTAAGTATATTTTGTCCATACTACGACGCATGTTATGACTTATGACCAACTAGTCTAAATTTGAAAATTCTCATTTCTCCCCTTAAACTACTGCTCCTACTCTTTTTTCGTAGAGATGAAAAGAAAAGTTTCTAAACATTTTTACTATATTAGAAGAGTCAGTTCAGAATCGGATCGACGTGTGCACTTGTATGACACTAAATTCAACTCTGGGGGGTATCTTTAGAATTTGATAGTTTGTCTGCTTTAGGCCTGTTGTACTCAATAGCATTATGTGTGTACTTTTTCCTATTTGGACGAAAATACCGGACCATTTTAATTTGTTTATTCGTATCCTCTTTAAAGAATTGTAGTCAGATACATCTTTTAAGAACTGTGGGTCCTAGAATTGTAATCGTCCACGGTAACTTCCAAAAACTGAGTATTGTAGCCTCTAAGCAATACTGTAGAATTCCTATTTATTTTTAGCTTAAAGAATTATAGCACACTATTATGGTCCACTTTTTCATACCAATTCATTGGTTTATTATAGTTTACACATGATATCTTTATAATTACGGGGGAAGTCTATACAAATACAACATTTTAAAAACTAAATGCATCTATGTATTACATTTTAGTCGATCAATTTTTGTATGGGGAAGGAAGGAGTTTTATATTAAGCTGACATCAGAAGATGTAACACATGTCTAAAAATAAAAGATGGAATATCCAATAAAACCGTTAGAAAAACAACGCAATAAGAGAAAGTGAATACTTTGATCTACCAATAAAAAGATCGTCATGTGTGCTCATGTGATATTCCCTCCATTTCAAAATAAGTGGTGCTTTTAGCATGGTCACATTCTTTTACAAAACTACTCATTCCTAAAAACGAAGATGTATTTTTACTAACTTACCCTTAAATATCTTGAAAAAGATGTAGCTCTTTAGTTTTAAATGAGTGTAAAATTGGAAGAACATCATTAATGCCTCCTTGATTATGTGAAATATCACTTATTTTGAAATAAAATATATGTAAAACACACTTATTTTGAAACAAAATGAAAAAGTGAAAACGTCACTTATTTTGAAATGAAGAGAACATCATTGGGCCCGTCACATCTAGTATGAAAAGAAAATTTGTAAACATACTTTTGTAAAACAGAAATCTAAATAAACATCTTATGTCAGTATTGCATTAAAGAAAAAATTAAGTAACAATTAGACGACTGTATAAGAACCCACTGCAAACTTTTAGAAGGTTCTATTAATTGTTTGAATGCGAAATATACTTTCGTTGATCTTGAAGGGATCGAGTTACTTCAAAGATTGTGCAATTGTAAAAACTTTTGTTATTTTTTTTCTTTTCTTTTATTTTTTGCAGCAATTTTGTGAAATGAATGTATCCATGATAGAACTGGTTATTCGTAACGTACTCCATAAGAAAGAGCTTATGCAAAGTGAAGACATTTCGGATCTATTCATGAATCTTTCTTGGACTAGTTATTTAATTATAGAAAATTGTAAACCAACCTGGCTTTATTACTCGTGCTTTGAGTCCTGTGCAACTTGAGTAGTACGGCGAGTTTTTTGCTGTATAATTAGAGAAAGGTCTTTTGGCCACATTAATGTTGACCACAGTGACTCAAATTGTCATTTATGTTATATTAATTACATTGCTACCCTTCCTCTAAATTTGATTTTAATTCAAAAGTGTCTCTCTCATCGATTTAATTTTACTTTTTCCCAATAAACGAAGATTCTCAAAAGATGCACACCTACATCTTTTCCCATAAAATAATTAATGTTGATATTTTCCCTCCTTTTTGTTGTATACAATCCTTTTTTTTTTTCTTAATTTTTCTGACTGAATAGATTAAGGAATAATTCAAAAAGCTCATTTTGCTCTTTAGATTATAAATTTATTCAAAGTCAAATAAAGGGATGACTGTACGTACCACATCAATGTATTTTTTTATTTTTATTTTTCCTTTTTTCTATAACAACTCCACTAACCAAAATGTTTATTTGATAGACAGTAGTTGTGTCATGTATGATGTATGATGCATTATAGTCTAATTGGTTCGGTTTATGGCCTATGAAAACTAGGGCTGGGCATAAAATACCGAAAACCGAATTACCGAACCGAACCGGCTATTTCGGTATTCGGGAATTCGGTTTTCGGTTCGGTATTCGGGACTAAAATGTAAAATTTAATATTTCGGTTTCGGTATTCGATATTTAACATTATACCGTTCGGTAATTCGGTAAATACCGAATACCGAATAATCCAAACTGAAATCCTGAGTCTTTGCACTATAAGATTCTTGTGGCTGTTGGAATGCTTACTGGGATGAAAGGGACGGGGGAGTATTGCCTTTTTCCTATCAAACTAGTGATACATCATACTTACATCACATGCCACTTCAATTTTTTTCTTGACAATGCAAATCTTATACTGACAATTCAGGTTCATTCTTCCACAAAGATGAGATATCAGCCACTGCTTCAGAAACAGTTAGATATATTCCATTTAATCCGAAGCCCTCAAGAGCACTAGATTCATGCAACTTTTCCATAACATTCCCACCTGGATGAAAAGTGAAAAAGGACAACAAATGTTTGTAAGAAAAATATTTGACTAATGAAGGGAAACAAAGAAGCATATTTTATGTGGCTGATGGATTTACCTTAAGAGACCGTTTATCCAGCGTCCTTCTTAGTTCACATATAGTGTCGATTCAACTTGAATCTATGGTTGATACAGCTGGTGAACGAAGACATAATTTTGTTACTCAACATATTGGATACAAATTAAAAGATGAGCAAATGTTGTCATTTTTTTTTCTCTTCAACTGACCTGTCATGTCGATAATTACACATTTGATTGCAGTTTCTTTGTTGGCTGCTATCCTCTCTTCCTCTTCGCGGATCCATCTCAATGTCCTGTAGTTACAAAATGTGAATTTCAAGTAAATAAAACTGTGAAATTGTGAAATAAAACTGTGAAATTACAAAATGTGAATTTCAAGTAAGCTTGTATATTGAAAATATCTCTTGCACATGATGAATGAATGCAGCCGCTAGCAAAAAAATGGTATTACCGAATACCGTACCGAACCGAAGTTTGATTTACCGATTACCGAATTACCGAACCGAAGTTTGAAAGTTCGGTATTTGGTATATACTTTCAATTACCGAACCCGAACTTTAAAAATACCGAACCGAATACCGAACGCCCAGCCCTAATGAAAACACTTGATTGTCAAAATGTCACAATTTATATCACAATGTAATGAATTTGGAGAAAAATAATTGGTGCGTGACTTATTCATGAATTTGTTATGTATTTCATCCAGTTCATATTATTTACTCGTTCAGTCCCATTTTATGTGAAGTATTATTTATTTGAGTAGTCAAAAAGTTTTTTTTTTTTTAACTATAATTTTTTAAAATTGCACATTTCAAGAAATTAAATTTCAGCTTCTTGCCGAATAGTGGATGTGTGAATGCATGCATATTGTCGAGTACTCCTTCCACGCTTTTCATCTTCAGTGAAAACATGGATCATATTTAGTTGATCAATGCATTTTGGGAATAGGGATAAGTCACTATATTTATTAGTATGTTTTGGAGGGAAATATATTACAAAATTAGATTAAGGTTATAGTAGTCTTTTCACTAAGTGTGGCCACATTTGCGCCAATTTTGTGTGGCCATTTAGCAGCGTCCGTATAATTACACTTCGGGTTATATGAGAGAGAAGTTCAATGAATTTCATTGAACTCTCTTAATTGCTTAACCTCGTATTATACCTTATCTGGGATGACATGTCACAGTCCAATTTTTTTGGAAGTCTCCAGTCCTGGCCACCTGTTATCTTGCTATAGGATAATATCTTTAAAAAATTTACAATGGAAATTGTTTCAACAATAAGTTAACAAATGCCCATGAATTTGTGAAAGATGCAATTTAGTACTCCCTCCCGTTAAAAAAAAAAAAAAAAGTGTTCACTTAGTCATTTACACACCCCTTAAGAAAATACTAACTCCTAGACAAAAAGAGGTAATTTGACTACTAACTCCTAGACAAAAAGAGGTAACTTGACTACTAACTCCTAGACAAAAAGAGGCAATTTGACTAAACTATCTCTAATTAAATAGGTATGGGGATTTGATTACATAGCACTTAATAGGGGCAAATCTGAAAAAATAAGGTAAATTTTTTCTTGATTTTATAAGTGGACACTCTTTTTTATTCAAGGAAAAAAAATTAAGTGGACACTCTTTTTGATCCATAAGGAGTAATACTTCATCTCAAATTAACAATTACTTTAGCTTAAAAAAATATTCAAAGTAAGTGTCACTTTAGAAATTCAAAATTAAAGTTGGCAATTTTTTCCTACTATACTCTTAATATTAAAGAAGAATGCAAAGTATTTAAAAGTAAAAATAATTTACTTTAATTAAATAGAATATATACTTTATATTTATTGTTTTCTTAATGAATGTGAAAAAAGTTAAAGCAACATTTAAAATGTGACAAATAATAAAGTAGCCAGAACTCAATGTGCACATATTATATGTGTTCAAGATTTTCGTACACGCTTTAAGAAAGTTATTTAATAACTATAATTAGAGTATTTATCTAAATTATCATTTTTTCTCTCCTTAAACATCCTGATTAATTAATTCTACTAATCGAACAGGGTAGATTTGAAGAAGAAAAAAAGCAATAACTGGTTTATTGCTTTTTTAAAAAACATTAAATATTTCGAAACATATTTAATTATTGATAAAAGGACTCCTATTTTAGATCAAAAGCAATATTATTCATAGAATAGCACTATATCTACTCTGCTCGAGTTTAATTTTGCAAAAATAGGAAGTTGGTAATACCTTAAATTCAGAAGAACCCATAGATGCTGGTAGAGAGTTTGAGACTATGGGTACTTGAGAGGATACCTGGTAAATAGTACTAGTACCAAGTAATATTGTGCTCAAGTACCAACTAATTCTCTTTGTCGGTTGACTTGTATAATATTATTTTACTATATAGAAATATGAGTTTCTATACAGTGGTAAAGTGGATCATCGTCGGTCAAAAACAAAGTGAACCTCATAGTAAAAACAACAAGCAACATTTAAAAAAAAAAAAAGTGAACCCCACCATCTCCAAACTCATGTAAAAAAAAAAAGTAGATCTCATACTAAAAAAATCAAGCAATATAAAAAAAAAAAAAAGTGGATCCCATATTAAAAAAAAATAATGTCAAAAAAAAAATACGTGCACCCCATATTAAAAAATAAATAATATTCATGTAATTCCCAACGTATTTTCATTAAGTCAATAATGGTGGATTCATTGCCACATGCGTATCAACCCATTAGTGTGAGCAGATGAAATTATTGTACAGTAAAAAACATGGACTCCATATTATTGTTTTTCTTCAAAAGTTAAGTAGCCAAACCATACAATTTCCTTTCTTTTCTTATATTAGCTTGAGATCTAATCTAGATATTTAACTGTTGTATTTGCTATTCTGCCATGTCATTTATTTGTTATGTTTACTAAATAAATATACTTAAAATATTTATATTTTAAAATAAGATAGAATTTAATTACTTTTTCATTTTTATTCTTACTCTAATAAATGTGAAAAGAGATTAATGTCATAAAAAAAAAATATTGTTGACACCCAATTTTGTCCCGCCTTTCTTCCAAAATATTTATTTGCGCTTTTAATATTTTTGATAACTTAAGAACAATTATTTATATTTTATTACAATTTAGCTTTTATTAATATCGTCGTTTTTCATTATCCAACTATAGTCATTGGCTATTATTATTATTATTATTATTATTATTATTATTATTATTATTATTATTATTATTATTATTATTATTATTATTATTATTATTATTATTATTATTATTATTATTATTATTATTATTATTATTACTACTATTATTATTGTTATTATTATTATTTTCATCATATTAACATCCGTCGCAACTTTGGGTATTGTAGGAGTATAAAGGTTGAGGAGGTTAAGGGAGCTGTTCGTAGGATGCGCAGGGGAAGAGCGACCGAACCTGACGAGATTCCTGGGGAATTTTGGAAGAATGCAGGCAGGGTAGGCTTGGAGTGGCTGACTGGGTTGTTTAATGTCATTTTCAAGACAGCGAAGATGCCGGAAGAATGGAGGTGGAGTACAATGATTCCCGTGTACAAGAACAAGGGTGACATTCAAAGCTGCAACAACTATAGAGGTATCAAGCTGCTAAGCCACACTATGAAAGTATGGGAAAGGGTGGTGGAAATGAGGGTGAGGAAAAGTGTGTCTATTTCAGAGAACCAGTTTGGATTCATGCCGGGGCGCTCGACTACAGAAGCCATTCATATTGTAAGGAGATTGGTGGAGCGGTATAGGGAGCGGAAGAGGAACTTGCACATGGTATTCATTGACCTAGAAAAGGCCTACGACAAAGTGCCAAGAGAGGTCCTATGGAGATGCTTGTAGGCTAAAGGTGTACCTGTGGTGTACATTAGAGCGATAAAAGACATGTATGATGGAGCTAAGACTAGGGTAAGGATGGTAGGAGGAGACTCGGAGCACTTTCCTGTTATGATGGGGTTGCATCAGGGATCATCTCTTAGCCCGTTTCTATTCGCCCTAGTGATGGATGAATTGACGCGACAAATACAAGGTGAGGTGCCTTGGTGTATGTTGTTCGCGGATGACATAGTCCTGATTGACGAGACTCGCAACGGAGTTAACGATAAGCTGGAGGGCTGGAGACAGACGTTGGAGTCTAAAGGATTTAGATTGAGTAGGACCAAGACAGAATACTCGGAGTGCAAGTTCAGTGGCCTACCGCGTGAGGCTGACGAGGAAGTGAGGCTTGGTACCCAGGCCATTCAAAAGAAATGAAGTTTCAAGTATCTTGGGTCTATTATACAAGGAGATGGGGATATCGACGACGATGTTTCACATCGTATTGGTGCAGGGTGGATGAAATGGAGGCTCGCCTCCGGAGTGCTGTGTGATAAGAAAGTGCCACCAAAACTTAAAGGCAAGTTCTACAAAGTGGTGGTTAGACCGACCTTACTGTACGGGACGGAGTGTTGGCCAGTCAAGAAATTTCACGTTCAGAAGATGAAAGTCACGGAAATGCGAATGCTGCGGTGGATGTGTGGGCACACTAGGAGGGATAGAATTAGGAATGAAGATATCCGAGACAACGTGGGAGTGGCATCGGTGGAAGACAAGATGCGGGAAGCGAGGCTGAGATGGTTTGGGCATGTGAAGAGGAGAGACACAGATGCCCCAGTGCGGAGGTGTGAGAGGTTGGCTATGGACGGCTTCAGGAGAGGCAAAGGGAGGCCGAAGAAGTATTGGGGAGAGTTGATTAGACAGGATATGGCACAGTTTCAGCTCACCGAGGACATGACCTTAGATAGGAGGCTGTGGAGGACTCAGATTAGGATAGAAGGCTAGGTGGCTAATCCTTTCACCATAGTAGTTGTAGTTTGCTCATTTGTTTATTGCCATTTGATTTCTGCATTGGATTGCTGCTTATATTTGTTGGGCTGTTGTACTTTGGGTATCTTAGTTATCTATAGTAGTTAATGCTCCTTTCTTTCCGAACTGTTCTACCAAGACTTTCTCGCTTTTGTTATTCCTTGCTTTCTTATTGTTTTCGATATGCTTGGTCCTATCTAACCTTTTGTCTTGTTCTCCTCTCTTGAGCCGAGGGTCTTTCGGAAACAGCCGCCCTACCTTTCAAGGTGGGAGTTAGGTCTGCGTACACTCTACCCTCCCCAGACCCCACATGGTGGGATTATACTGGGCTTGTTGTTGTTGTTGTTGTTGTTGTTGTTGTTGTTGTTGTTGTTGTTGTTGTTGTTGTCATCATATTGCCATCACTTAATATTATGATCGTCATGATCACTTTTAACATTCCTATTTATCATCTTACGCGAAAACGCATCGCATTTATTTTACTACTTACTTTTACACTTTAAAAATGTTATCGCGCAACTATTACGATATCATGTAATTTTATATGAGTACTAATTGTTATACCCCATTTTAACCCGGGAGTTGAAGCGGAGTACGACATATTGGAGATTCCTAAATATGCTTTTGTTTATTTTAAGGAGTCGCCACCTAATTAATTTTAACGGTGAATTAGGACACCTAGATATTAACTAAGGTAAAGTTAAAACTAAACCTCTGTTAATGGTCTGCTTAACCAATGTGATTCTAGGTAAGGGTTCTATATTATCCTAAAGGGAAGGGGTTAGGCATCCTTTAGAATCCGTTAACTTACGGTTATCCGACCAAACTTAGATTAATTAATTAATATTGGATATAGTATTTAAATTTTAAGAAAATATCTTGTGCAAATAAGACTTATAGAAAGATATAACGATTTGTGCAAAAGAAGATTTTAAATGCCATTTATAGAAGGACTTCAAATAATGATGCTATTTAAAAAAAAAAAAAAAAGAATGGGACTAGTAATTCATATAAGAGGAGATTTTAGAATGCTATTTGAAACAAAGGTTTTATAAATGTTGCTAACGCTTTAAATAAGAAGGCTATTGAAATAAGACCAATTCTTTATAAAAGGAAATCTTAGAATGATATTTGAAATAAAATTTATAATAATTATCAATAATTTTAAAAGGAAGTAGCATAATAAAATGAGTCTATACGAAAATAGGATAATCTAACATATAAGTAAAGAAGACGTAAATTTATGCAATGCTTTAATAAATATTTGAACGAACTAAACAATGAGATATTAATTGACTTTAGTTTTAGGAGTATGAAAAAATACGAAATAGCTAATAGCTTTCTTTTGTCCATTTTTTATTATCTTTATCCATTAGCTTAATCAAGAATATACAAGATTGGCTCAAAATCTGTAGAGTTATTTTAAAATACGTTTGCGTGTTGATGACGTTCTGAAATTAAGACACTAAAATATGATTCCTCTAACTCAAAAGAATTTATGCTATCAATTATTCTAGGGGGTAAATATTATGTATATTATAAATATAAAAGGAGAAAATGAAACTTATGGGAGATTGCTTGTGAGTTTTTCTCCTAAATTTACTACCCAATATGTTAAAGTTAACTCACTAAATTAACTAAGTTCATCTAAATCAAGAAGAATAAAACAAAGTAAAATGTTAGTCACATAATACAAATCGAATGAAAATGAAATATATAAAAGTAAATCAAATGGGCCCAGCCCATTTTGGGATTGTTGGGCCTATGCGCTGTTTGGGCTTCGGCCCAGCAGCTTTTCTTGTATTGCTGTGGATCTGGACTGCTATTGGGGCCTTGGCCCAGCAGTCTCTTTTTTTATATTGTTCTGGGCTGCTGTTGGGTTGACACGGAAGAGGTTTCGTTCACGTTGGACCTTTGCCCAAACCGAATGCGGAAGAAGAACGAGTCTCTCGGACTCGTATACGATTGGTCATGCACAAAACGAAAGGAAAGGATTAGCATATAATCAATGAATGAGGATAAACATGTAAAAATTAAACTTGAAACAAGTCAGTAGATTATGTATATCATTGTGTATATTTAAGTATTTTCTATGTATACACATTCATATTAACTAAGATATACTGGTGATATACATCAGTATATACAGCCCAACCCAATATGCCTGCAATACACCATCATATACGAACTTTAAATAGAGCCAAAATCATCACAACATTTTTCCTTTCTTTTGAGGGCAGATCTGGCCATTTATTTCATAATCAATTAACAGAGATTAAGCAAAACCAACTAGTTGACATACATCGGATGGCATAACCCAAAATGAAGAGATTGAACACTGCCTTAACGAAATTAAAACATTTTGCAGTATACTAAGGCACAGAATCTGCCTAGCAGTGACAGTGAACATCGCGAAACTAACTACAAAGTACGCTCAGCACAGAGTCTGCATAGCAGTGGCAGTGAGTTTCACACAATTAACTACAAAATATGCTAGGCAATAGAATATGCATAGCAGTGGCAATATACTTCATAAGACTAACATTCGGAGGTTCAGGTCATGTTCAAAACTATAGACAGATTTGTAGGCATGATTATGACACACAGTTTCAATCAACCCAATCAAATGAATGTATATCTTCTTTATTAAACTGATCATGCTAAATGTAATACAGCTTTTCAAACAATGCAACAATGAATCCACACTGACATAGCAACTAGTCGCAACTAATCAGGTAAACAGCCAGTACGGAATGAGAACCGATCAGACCAACATTCATGATTCTATTTTTTATACAACCATTAGAAGATGGTTATTTCAAAGGGGAAGTATTCTGGCCAAACAAATGAAAACAGGTCTTATATCTGGCCAAAGTATACAAAATGTACTCCCTTGTATGCACTTCAAGATATGCAAGTTGTATCTACTTCGTATACGACAAACACACATAGAAGATGAATGTAAAGCTTTCATGGAATCAACACTCATGAAGAGATCCAAACAAGAACAAGTTCAGAATTTCTAGAGAGAGGAGAAAAAACTAATCAACTGTCCTTTAGTTATGACCAATTCACCCAAATCTTTCAGCATGACAAATTTTTAATTCTTTTGAACAGAGGATTGTGCATATTAGGTGACTAGTTCCCTATTGTCTTATACTAATATGGAAACAGGTTGTTCAAGATATGATTAGAGCAAAGAAAAGAGGTGTTCATTCATATTTGACTACATATTTTACCTAGAATATAGTAACAGACCACGTAGTGGACAAGGGAGCGTGTTCAAAAGATGTGCTGGACTGATTTCTTTTAAGATTTTTGGCTAAACTGTTACTTTATCAACAGAGCTTCCTCACTATCAACTATGAAACTCAAACTACGACTGACAGTTTCAAGTAGTGAAACAATGATTTAGATAACACCAAACAGGATTTAAAGATATAGAATATTCTTACACGCACAAAACAGGACCAAGCCTACAGAACAGTGATGGCTTAACTCACTAATTTAGAATGCAACTGAATGAATCTAACCTTTTGTAGCATAATGAAATAATTGTAGACTAAAATTACAGAATCGTAACCTAGATTAAATTAATTCAGGCTAACTAATCCTAGGAAAGAAAGCTAATGCACAAAGTACGATTACAGGTTGCCTAAATCAAATTGTCACGTGATATTCCAAAGACATATAGGCAAAACAAAGACAAACTTGAAACGCCTAATTAATCCAAACTTGCACATAAAGCTGTAAATGTCACAAAAAACTAAACTAGACAGGATTACACATGCTTAATACAACTAAAATAACTACGAACGAAAAAATGAAATACGAATAAACCAAACAGAGCACCTGAACAGTTTCTCAACACTACAAACGAATACTGAAAAAATAATCTAAGGGAAGGAAATTTACCTTTTGCAGGTGCAGCGAAATGGGTGCGGGGCTTCGATATCTACTCGAACACAATCGAATCCGAACTTGCGATGCTCGGATTCGCAACAACACCAAGGCAAACGAAGAATTGATTCAGTATTTTTTACTGATAACAAACAAGATTAAAACTGCCAATAGAACTCGTATTTTAGGGATTTTTGCGACTGAAAGATTTGATTTTTAGGGGGAGGGGGTTCAAGAACTGTGATTCTTTTTTATCCCCCCTTTTCTTTCTTTCTTCCCCCGTTTTTGTTCCCCTCCTTTATAGGTTTGTTTTTGTTGTTTTTTGAACTGAAAAAGGGAAGGAGGAGCGGGAGAGAGAGAAGAGTGGGGGACAAGGGTGAGTGGGGAGCGGAGAAGAAGGAGGAAAAGGGGGAAGTGGGAGCGGCGGCGAGGGAGGCGGGAAAGGAAGAGAGGAGACGAAGAAATGGGAGAGGAAGAGGAAAGAGATGAAGCGGCGGGGTGCGAAGGAGGGAAAAGAAAATGAAGGGAAACCCTAAAAGGGTTTCCCTTATTTTGCTGAGAAATGAATTGGACCCGGTCCATTTGTGGACCGGGTCAAATTTTAGACTGGGTATTTAAGGGTGGACTAGTGAATTAAAACATGGACTGGTCTAAAAATTGAGATAGAAAATATGGTCTAGTAAAAAAATATTAGGAATTAATCAGACTTTAATTTGGGGTCCGGTAAGTCAAAATACGGACTGAGTGCAAGAAATAGTTTGGCTTCTAAATTTGAATAAGAGACACATTTTGATTAACGATGTACTAAGGGTGCCAGAATATCACTTAATACGGAAATATGTAATTATAAAGACCCGGTAAAAAATTATATGATGTCGCAAACGACCGTGCAGTAATATTTAATAACAAATGCTATCATTAAAATGTGCGAAGTAAATGCGATGCGTATGCGGAAGTTGGTAGAAACGTTGAGAAATGCAAGTTTGAATAATACTGAATAATAGCAGAAAATAAATAGCGGTAGTAATACTGCTAATACCAATAATGATAATGGTAATAAGGATAATGTTGATGATAATTGTGATAAAAAATAATAATAGATATAATAATAATAGTAAATAACCAATATTGATAATAAAAAATGATAATAATTAATAATAATAATAAAGATGATAGTAATTAATAATAAAAAATAATAAAAATAAATAACAATTATTGATAATAACAAAAAATGATAATAAATTAATAATAATAATAATAACAATGGGGGTAATAATAGGATAATAATAATAAGAAATAATAATGATGATAATAATAATAAATGATAATAATAAAAAATAACGATGATAATGATGATTAATAATCGGTAACAAATAACGCTGATAGTAATGATTAGTAATTAATAATAATAATGATAATGATAATGATAATGGAAATAACAAGAAATAATAATTAATGACAATTATTAATAAAATAATAATTTAAGAATAATAATAACAATAATAATAATAATAATAATAATAGTAATAATAATAATAATAATAATGATAATAATAATTGCAGTGGAATAATAAAACGCGGGTGTTAATAAAAGACTAATAATTATAGTAAAATAAAAATGCATATATATTTTTTTAATTTCTCAAAATACCAAAGGTATAAATAGATATTTAGGGGGGAGAGGCGGGACAAAATTGGGTGTCAACAACTTGTCCCTCTTTGCCTGGTAATGATGGAAGAATTTTCGGGCAAAGACGTTGACTTAGTAGCCTATTTTGTCCCGGCTAAAGGATTGTGGAGGACTAAGGGTAAAGAAAATTACGGCCGAACTCTGGTCTCTGAATCGCCTACACATCCCGGGTTGCACGAGAATCAGGCCGTGTGTAGTTCTGGGAAGACTACGACACCTATGACTGGTAACTCACGATTTGATGCGAAAAAAAAAAAAATATATTGTCTCAGTGTCGAATTATGATGACACTGGGTATTGTGATAGAAACCTGAAAATTGATTGTGCTGGAATGTGAGCGGGAGATTTGGATTTGGAGCCGAGTGTTCGAGGTAGATCTTTGACCTTTGTCGAGAAGTCTGCTTGTCCTTCCCGACGTATTGCCCCAGTTCGCTGCCGAAGAAATAGTTCCACGTTGCGCTAAAGCTCCTGCGAAACTAAAACTAGATGAAAATAGTCAGTAAGAATAAATATTGAAATACAGCGACGCAGGTGCGGTGCAATGCGGCCGCGAGCATGTGCAGGGTACTAATAAATAATAACAAAACAAGGCATGTGCGGTGCAATGTCTTTATGCGGAAATTTAAAAGGGCGGTGCATGGCCCATGTGATATATGAAAGATGGTGCTCAGCCTTATGCAGAAATTTTAAGAGGGCGGTGCGTGGCCCATGTAACATATGGAAGGCGGTGCTAAGGGCGGTGCGCAGCCCATGCAGAAATTTAATAGGGCGGTGCATGGCCCATGTTATATACGAAAGGCGGTGCACAACCTTATGCAGAAATTTACAAAGGGCGATGCATGGCCCATGTAATATATGAAAGCGATGCGGAGGACGGTGCGCAACCCATGCAGAAATTTAAAAGGGCGGTGCATGGCCCATGTAATGTATGAAAGGTGGTGCTCAGCCTTATGCAGAAATTTACAAAGGGCGGTGCATGGCCCATGTAATGTATGAAAGGCGGTGCTCAGCCTTATGCAGAAATTTACAAAGGGCGGTGCATGGCCAATATAATATATGAAAGCGATGCAAAGGGCGGTGCACAGCTCATGCGGAAATTTAAAAGGGCGGTGCCTGGCCCATGTAATGTATGAAAGGCGGTGCATGGCCTTATGTAGAAATTTAAAAGGGCGGTGCATGGCCCAGGCAATATATGAAAGCGATGCGAAGAGCGGTGCGCAGCTCATGCATCATACGAAAGGCGGTGCATGGCCTTATGCAGAAATTTAAAAGGGCGGTGCATGGCCCAGTAAATATATGAAAGCGATGCAAAGGGCGGTGCGCAGCCCATGCATCATATGAAAGGAGGTGCATGGCCTTATGCAGAAATTTAAAAGGGCGGTGCATGGCCCAGGCAATATGAAAGCGATGCGAAGAGCGGTGCATGGCCCAGGCAATATGAAAGCGATGCAAAGGGCGGTGCGCAGCCCATGCATCATATGAAAGGCGGTGCATGGCCTTATGCAGAAATTTAAAAGGGCGGTGCATGGCCCAGTAAATATGAAAGCGATGCAAAGGGCGATGCGCAGCCCATGCATCATATGAAAGGCGGTGCATGGCCTTATGCAGAAATTTAAAAGGGCGGTGCATGGCCCAGGCAATATGAAAGCGATGCAAAGGGCGGTGCGCAGCCCATGCATCATATGAAAGGCGGTGCATGGCCTTACGCAGAAATTTAAAAGGGCGGTGCATGGCCCAGTAAATATATGAAAGCGATGCAAAGAGCGGTGCGCAGCCCATGCATCATATGAAAGGCGGTGCATGGCCTTATGCTGAAATTTAAAAGGGCGGTGCATGGCCCAGGCGATATATGAAAACGATGCGAAGGGCGGTGCACAGCCCATGCATCATATGAAAGGCAGTGCATGGCCTTATGCAGAAATTTAAAAGGGCGGTGCATGGCCCAGGCAATATATGAAAACGATGCGAAGGGCGGTGCGCAGCCCATGCATCATATGAAAGGCGGTGCATGGCCTTATGCTGAAATTTAAAAGGGCGGTGCATGGCCCAGGCGATATATGAAAGCGATGCAAAGGGCTGTGCGCAGCCCATGCATCATATGAAAGGCGGTGCATGGCCTTATGCAGAAATTTAAAAGGGTGGTGCATGGCCCAAGCAATATGAAAGCGATGCAAAGGGCGGTGCGCAGCCCATGCATCATATGAAAAACGGTGATTAATGCAGGTGCAGTGCAATGCGGCTGCAAGCACACGCAGTGGCAAAAAATAAAAGCAATGTATTCGAAGGCAATATAAAATATTTGTGCGTTGATATATATTTGAAGAAAATAATTTGCAAGATTAGCTTATTGTGATCGCCGAAAGTTATTTATATTTGAAGACATAATTGATAGAAGAATGCTCAAACCGTTTGACGCGCCATCATTTCAAGGTCGTGCCTATTTCGCTCCTGCAACTTGGCAACCTGCATCCAAAGAAAATTTTGTAAGTTTGGGGAGGGGGTTGATTCGCGTTGACTTGGGGATCTGGCTCTTGCGCTTCGTGCCTCCAGCTTCGTATGAACTTGTAACCTTCGCTCATTTTAAGTCTTGGCCGACTAGTAAACAGTCTGATTAGAATCACATTATTTCGAAAAAATAGACATAGTAAACTATATGTATGGTGATAAATAATTTTGCTGAACTCGGAACTGTGACACATTGTGAAACAAAGCGAATGCCCCTTTTCCGAAGTTTTCTTCTGCCCGACGACTCTGTGGAACAATATTCTCCCGAGTCTGTCGATGTTGTCTTACGGTGATCCCTTTTAAAAAAAATTGTCCCAGTTTCTGGCGCAAGGGATGTTGATCTTTTCAAAATGGCGAGACCGAGCCTACATAGGCTGCCTACGTATCCCACTAGAGGAATCAGGTCGAGCGTAGTTCAAATTACAAGCGGAAATGCAATTGGGGAGAATAAATGATGTGACCGAGGCCTATGCGGGCCGCCTACGTATCCCCCATGGGAATCAGGTCAGGCGTAGTTCATAGTACAAGCGGAAATAAAATTGGAATTTTGAAGTGATGTGACCGAGGCCTATGCGGGCCGCCTACGTATCCCCCATGGGAATCAGGTCAGGCGTAGTTCATACTTACAAGCGGAGAAAATATTTGAGAGAAATTCTATCTTAAAGACCTAACCCGATATAGGTTTGTCATGCGTCCCGCTACGGGAGAGTAGTGCTATTACATGGAAAAGTGTTGAAGAATATTTCATGCAAATAAAAGAAGGTTTCTAAATATAATATCTCTTGACGGCATCTGCGTTGATAGCTTTCGGCCAAATTTCGCCATCCATTTCTGCTAGGATTAATGCTCCTCCAGTCAATACCCGATGAACCATATAAGGTCCCTGCCAGTTAGGTGCAAATTTTCCTTTGGCTTCATCTTGACATGGGAATATGCGTTTCAGTACCAATTGCCCTGTTTTGAATTGCCTCGGTCTTACCTTCTTGTTGAAAGCTTTGGCCATTCTATTCTGATAAAGCTGTCCATGGCAAACGACATTCAATCTCTTTCCGTCAATGAGCATCAATTGTTCGTATCGATTCTGCATCCACTTAGCGTCACTTAACTCAGCTTCTTGGATGATTCTCAAAGATGGTATTTCTACCTCAGCAGGTAACACCGCCTCTGTCCCATAGACCAAAAGATAAGGTGCTGCCCCCGTTGAAGTTCTCACAGTAGTGCGATAACCGAGGAGAGCTAACGGCAGTTTTTCGTGCCAATGCCTGTAATTATCGATCATCTTCCTCAGTATTCTTTTGATGTTTTTGTTGGCTGCTTCGACTGCCCCATTCATCTGAGGGCGATAAGGAGTGGAATGGCGATGAGTAATCTTAAATGTCTCGCAAATCTCCTGCATTAGATCACTGTTAAGATTAGCTCCATTATCTGTTATAATTGACTCTGGGATTCCGAATCGGCAAATAATGTTGCTCCGAACGAAATCTGCTACCACTTTCTTTGTTACCGACTTGTGCGAAGATGCTTCCACCCACTTTGTGAAATAATCAATGGCTACCAAAATGAACCTGTGTCCATTCGACGCGGCTGGCTCGATAGGACCAATGACATCCATACCCCAAGTTGCGAAAGGCCACGGAGAACTTGTCACATTTAATTCATTTGGCGGAACCCGAATCAAATCACCATGAATCTGACATCGATGACATTTCTGCACAAAACGGATACAATCTGATTCCATAGTCATCCAGAAATAGCCTGCGCGAAGGATTTTCTTGGCCAGATTAAAGCCATTCATATGAGGCCCACATGTACCGCCATGCACTTCTTCAATCAACCGAGCCGCTTCTTTAGCATCAACACATCTTAATAATCCTAAATCCGGAGTCCTCCTATACAGGATTTCTCCACTTAGGAAGAAATGGTTTGCTAATCTCCGAAGCGTTTTCTTCTGAACACTGGTAATGCCTTCCGGATAGTCTCCTGTCTTAAGATATTGGTTAATGTCATAGTACCAAGGTTCTCCATCAGGCTCTTCGTCCACATAGAAGCAATATGCCTGTTGATCGTGCACATTTATCTTGATAGGATCTATGCGATTATTGTCCGGGTGCTGAATCATAGAGGACAGAGTGGCCAAAGCATCAGCGAACTCGTTCTGTGTCCTTGGAACGTGTTTGAATTCCACCCTGATGAATCTCTTACATAAATCTTTCACGCAATGCAAGTATGGCAGTATTTTCCCGTTCTTAGTGGTCCATTCGCCTCGCACTTGATGAACCAGTAAGTCTGAATCGCCTATACCCAAAAGTTCCTGTATATGCATATCAGCGGCCATTCTGAGGCCAAGAATACAAGCCTCATATTCTGCCATATTATTGGTACACGGGAACTTGATTTTGGCTGAAATGGGATAGTGCTGGCCTGACTCTGAAATCAAAACTGCTCCAATGCCGACCCCTTTAGCATTTTGCTGCCCCATCGAAAAACAGTCTCCACCCTGGGTACTCTTCTGCGATATCTTCCCCGATGAACAACACTTCTTCATCCGGGAAATAGGTTTTAAGGGGTATGTATTCCTCGCCCACAGGATTTTCTGCAAGATGATCAGCTATCTCCTGCCCTTTGACAGCCTTTTGAGTAACATACACAATATCAAACTCGCTCAACAACATTTGCCACTTAGCTAGCTTCCCCGTAGGCATAGGCTTCTGGAAGATGTACTTGAGTGGGTCCATCCTTGAGATGAGGTAAGTAGTATATGCAGACAAATAATGTCTCAACTTCTGTGCAACCCAAGTCAAAGCACAACAGGTGCGTTCCAATAACGTATACCATGCCTCGTAAGGTGTGAACTTTTTGCTCAAGTAATATATTGCTCGCTCTTTCCTTCCTGTTTCGTCATGTTGACCTAATACACATCCAAACGCGTTCTCCGATACGGACAAATACAATAGCAAAGGTCTTCCAGCTTCTGGAGGCACCAAAACAGGCGGGCTAGACAAATATTCTTTGATTTTGTCAAAGGCTCTTTGGCAATCTTCAGTCCATTTGGTAGGAGTGTCCTTCCTCAATAACTTAATTATTGGTTCGCATATCACCGTTGATTGCGCTATAAATCGATTGATGTAGTTGAGACGCCCGAGGAAACTCATCACATCTTTCCGACTCTTTGGGGCAGGCAACTCCTGAATGGCCTTTATCTTCGAGGGGTCTAACTCTATGCCCCTTCTGCTCACAATAAAACCCAACAACTTCCCTGCAGGAACACCAAATGCATATTTTGCGGGGTTCAACTTCAGATTGTATCGCCTCAACCTGTCGAAGAACTTTCTCAAATCCGTCAGATGGTCTGAGCTCTTTCGCGACTTGATGATGATATCATCCACATAGACTTCAATCTCTTTATGGATCATATCATGGAAGATGGTGGTCATGGCTCTCATGTACGTGGCCCCTGCGTTTTTGAGCCCGAAAGGCATCACCCGATAATAATACACCCCCCAAGGTGTGATGAATGCTGTTTTCTCTGCATCTTCCTCGTCCATCAGGATTTGGTGATATCCCGCGTAGCAGTCAACGAAAGACTGCAACTCATGCTTTGCACAATTATCAATGAGCATATGGATATTTGGAAGGGGAAAATCATCTTTCGGACTGGCTCTGTTGAGATCCCGATAATCTACGCATACCCTAACCTTGCCATCCTTCTTTGGCACGGGAACGATATTGGCTAGCCAAGTGGGGTACATCGTAGTTCGAATGACCTTGGCATCAAACTGCTTGAAGATCTCTTCCTTGATTTTTAAGCTCAAGTCTGATTTAATGTTTATTTTCTTTTGCTTTATCGGAGGACAGGATGGATCAAAAGACAACTTATGCGAAACAATGTCAGTGCTCAATCCGGGCATATCATCGTAAGACCAAGCGAACACATCTATATATTCCTTCAGGAGTTTGATCAATTCTTCTCTCTGCGACGGGGTCAAATGGACACTGATTCTCACTTCCATAATGATTTTTGAATTACTCAAATTTATAATCTCCGTTTCATCCAAATTTGGTTTCGGCTTATTTTCAAAATACTCAAAATCCTTAGTTAATCCCTCGGGTTGCATATCCCCTTCATATTCTTCAGAATCTTGCTCGGCATTTCCTACGGGCTTGCTTGTTTCATTATGTGTCACATTCACAGTATTGGCAGATTTGTTAATTTGATTGCTGAAAAATAAAAGAAAATTAATTAAGCAAAGACGGAAAAAATATAAATAAAAGCATGGCTTGAAAATTGCATTTGAACTTCAAAGTTTAGAGGCAAAAATAACAAAAGCATAGACACGATTCAGGCCTCAATTTCAAATCGTGTCTGTTTCATCAAATGCTGAATACAATTAGTCTACCAAGACTCCCGGAGAAACGGGGGCGGGTTACAAATCCAATTGTTCAAACGACATCCTGGCTCTGCATCCCGGATAGTCGGGTCTTCAGAATACCCATCCGAAACCATACTGCATTCAGTTTCTTCTTCGGTGATGAATAAGTGTTTAAAACTTTCCAGGAGTTTGTCTTCAAGCGTTTCCTCTGGTGCTTGGGCAGCGGAAGCCTTAAGAAATGACTGATTCAGGCAAGGAACAGGCTTTGGCAAGGGAATGTCACTTCTTCTTTTGAGACTAGCCGAAGCAATCTCTTCGGGGGTGGGCTCATATCCGAGACCGAAAGTATGCTTATGCCCGGGCAGTTGAATTGGTTCCACAATTCCATTCAAGTTCGGACCAAGGCCTTGACCGGGTCGGAAGCCATTCTTCAGCATCTCCCACGCCACCATCATAAGTACTTGTGGCAATTCCATTCTTTTCGCTTGAGCAGTGCACACATTCTCCTTAATATGAAAAACCGATCCGTCTAGCCTTTCCACACTTTGAATAGGAGGAATTGAACATTCCGGGTATAAAGAATTGTTGCCTTCTCCATGGATCACTATTTCTTGGTGATTCCACACAAACTTCAGGCTCTGATGCAAAGTGGAAGGAACCGCGCCAGCCATGTGGATCCATGGTCTCCCGATCAGCAGGTTGTAACAAGTAGATATGTCCATCATTTGGAACTTCACAATGAACTCCACAGGCCCAATCTCCAGAAACAAATCGATCTCTCCAACAACATCTCTTTGGGCTCCGTCAAATCCTTTGACACTGACTTGACTGTCACGGAGTTTCCCGACGTCTATCCCTAATGCTCGTAGAGTGGCAACAGGACATATATTCACAGCAGAGCCTCCGTCGACCAATACTTTGGAGATGAACTTATCCCTGCATTTGATGGTGATGTTCAATGCTTTGTTATGCCCCAAACCTTCAGGTGGCAACTCGTCGTTATGAAAAGAGACCCGGTGGGCCTCAAGGATCTCCCCTACCATAGCCGATAATTTCTCACTGGAAGTCTCGGCCGGAACGTAGGCTTCGTTCAGTATTTTCACTAGAGCGCTCCTATGAGCTTCAGAACTCATCAATAATGCGAATAAGGAAATCTGAGCTGGCGTTTTCTTCAATTGTTCTACAACAGAATATTCCTTCGTTGGCATTTTTCTCCAGAATTCTTCGACTTCAGCTTCTGTAACGGCCTTCTTCGGACCATTTTCCTTGCTTGACGCCCCTCGTGCTATCTCTTCGGGGGCATAGCACCGTCCAGACCTAGTCATTCTGGTGGCAACGGCTTCCACGACTACTCTTCCTTTCCCTTTGTCTCTTTCACCAGATTGATAATCCCAGGGGACTGCTTTGGTGTTGCGAGAAGGTGTTGGGGCAACGAAAGCTGTGATCCTGGGCCTTGGGGTGAGCACTTCGAATGGGGCCCTCTTTTGAACCGTGATTATTGGAGCAACACAAGCCGACGATTCAACCTCCTCCCTTTCTTTAATTGGCACGATAGTCCCCTCCAGATTGCAATCTTCATCAAGGGTGATCATGTGCACATTTTCATCGCCATGATTCGGCAGCGGATTGTTGTTTATGTTCGGGGGAGCTTCCTTAAGCTGTATGACCCCTTCCTTGATCAACGTCTCAACTCTATCCTTGAGAGCAAAGCAGCTTCCGGTATCATGCCCTGCAATTCCTGAATGATATGCACAATGTTTAGTCCCGTCATACCATCCCGGGATGGGATCAGGAGTTCTTCCTTGAATCGGTTGGAGTATCCCTGCCATTTTCAGCCTCTCGTATAGTTGGGCTAAAGGTTCGGCTAATGGTGTGTAAGTTTTGGTTGGTCTTCTTTCGACATTTGGGCGTGGTCTAGGGGTGTTTTGTGGGCGGTTTGGTGAATGGTACTGGGGTTGCGTTGCGTAGGTTGGACGGTGTTGTGGTGGGTTTTGGTAGGAAGGTGACCGGGGTGAGTAATATGTTGGTTGAGTATGATAGACCGGAAGGGGGGTAGGTGGGGGTGCGTAATAAGGCTGAGGTATTTGGGTGTACTGGCTGTAGTGCGAGGGCTGGGGTGAAGAATATTGGCGGGTTGATTTTGGGGTGGGTCTTTGATCTTGGATGGCCATGACCGGGGATACTCCGTCTCTCTTCTTCTTAGCAGGGTCCGCCTGAATGGCCTTACTTGTGGCCTGCAAGGCCGCAAGATTTGTAACTCTTCCTGTTTTTATCCCTTCTTCTATGAAGTCCCCCATCCTGATGACTTCAGCAAACTTCTGCCCAATGACACTTAACATTCTCTCATAATATGTGGGGTCCTTTAGAGATTGTACGAAAAGCATCGTCATTTCACTCTCTGCCATTGGAGGCTGGACTTTTGCCGCCTCTGCTCTCCAGCGCATAGCGTATTCCCGGAAAGTTTCTGTTGATTTTCTCTCCAGCTTCATCAAATAAAACCGGTCCGGGATAGTCTCAGTGTTGAACCTGAATCTGTCCATGAATTCCTGGGCCATATCTCCCCAACTGTGCCACCTCTGCGGGTCTTGGTATGTGTACCAATCGAGTGCCTCTCCAGTTAAGCTCCTTATAAACAGTTTCATTCTGATAGCTTGATTTTTACCCACTCCGACAAGCTTATCGCAATATGATCTCAAATGAGCCCGAGGGTTTCCCTTCCCGTCGAACATGTCAAACTTCGGCACCTTATATCCAGCAGGTAACTCAATGTCCGGGTGAATGCACAGATCTTCATATTCAAGTCCTTCACATCCCCTGTTGGTTTGGATGTTCCTGACTGCTTCCCTCAGACTGCGAAGCTCTTTTGCCACATCTTCGTCCGCTCTTGCCCTAGCTTCCCTTTCCAACTCTTCATAGGGGTCAACTTCTGGATGTTGCAAGGCCTGTGCCTGGGTAGTGAAAGGATGAGCTTCTGCCGCATACTGTGTGTTATGGCTGGCAATATGCGCCAATGGTGTATGGTGAACTGCTTGGTAGTTTTGGGTATGTGGGTTAATTTGGGTAACTGCAGGTTGAGAAATGTAAGGAGTAGCGAAAGGTTGTGAATTGGTTTGTTGGAAGTTAATTTGCTGGAGGTTGGCTTGTTGCTGGTCATTTGGTTGTGAAGTAGTTTGTTGTATGTTGGCTTGTTGCGGGATGGTTTGTCGTTGGATAGTTTGTTGCGGGATGGTTGGTTGCGGGTGGATCTGGTGTGGAATGGTTTGTTGTGGATTTGACTGTTGTGAGGCGGATTGTTGGTTAGTTTGTTGGGGGTTGGAGGTATTTGGATGGACTGTGTAAAGCGGAGGGTTTGAGGGAGAAGGTTGTGGAGCGGGTGAATCGACAGGCGAAAAGGATGGTGGAATTGTTGTGTTTGTTCTTTGCTCAGGGTGAGGGGCGTTCAAAGTGATGGACAGATTGGTGAGATTCCGCAGTCGCTCAATTTCGGTCTGCATATTGGCCATTTGCTGCAACAATTGGGCAATGAGTTCATCATTTCCCCCTCCTGAAGCCTCAGGTTCCTCTCTTGGAAGAGTGACGAGTCCCAAGCCAGTCTGTTCGGATGCCCCTGAATCATTCATATTGCCGGATGTTCGTGCTTTTGATCTGGTGAAGTATGGGTGGTCTGCCAGTTCACAGTCAACGCGAATCAACCTCTGGGGGATAGTAAAAATAAACCTTTTTAAGAATGAAGAAAGCTGTGTTAGTACGGTCCAAATGATTGCTGTTTAAAATAATATGGAGATTTAGCAGATAATGTTGAAATAAGCACATGTTGCATAGCAAATAAGCACATATTGCGTAGCAAACATACATTGAATAGCAAACAAAACATATTGCAAACAAACATATATTGAATAGCAAACAAAACATATCGGAAGGAAATCAATGCGTCCTATTATGCAAGGGACCTTTTGTGCCAAAGGTAGGCCTAGCGTGGATTTGAAGGATAACATATGTAGTTATGTGTCATTCCAGTGTGCTATTAATTGAAGGCCCAAAACGAATACAATCCCAATGCAAAAGAAATTATTACAATCGCTATTGAACAAGTTAACTAAAATGAAGATGGCCCTTCGTCGCTCTTGAACCTCTTGGTTGCCCGAATTGACTGATCGATCTTTCGGCGATTCTGGGCAAGGTATGACATAGCTAGAACACCCCCTGTTTTGATGCCTTCTTTGATACAAGTATCGCCCTGTTCAGCCAGAAGTGTATCCAACTCTTGCATACTTTGCTCGTAACTAAGTGCTTGCTGCTTCCAATTCTCTGCTTCCCTTTCCTTTTCCTTAAGTTGCGCATGATGCTCGGCTTCAGAAACAAGACTTTTCTTACGCAATTGTCGGAGTAATATGCATGCTTCGGCTTCCCCATCCTTAATCCGATCTTTCAAACTAACACCGGGTTTGATTGATTCCTCCAAATCAGCGGCCAACCATTCCACATAGTTGTCCTTGCACCCAGCTTGGTATCTATTTGGCTCAACTGAATCTGTTTTTGTGGTCTCTTTCAATTTCCACATGCGAATAACCTCTTTTGCAAAAGGAATTTTCCCTTCTTTGTAGTCAACACAGTAATGATTCATATCTGCCACTAAAGGTATGTTTTGCTTTCTCCCTGATTGTCTCAAAACTCTCAGCGGGCCGTAAGGCTGCAAACCTCGAAGTCCTATCAAGACCAAAAATGGTACGATCTTCGTTCGAAACACCAAAACCTCAGACGGAAACCAACTGAACATCCATTGCATCGAGTCATCGTTCAAATGGCTAAGAAATTCTACCCACTCTTTCACACACTTTGGTTTCTCAAATGATTTTGCTGTCAAGATAGCGCCTGGAACATGACCCAGAATGTGATTCTCACCCGTCGGCTTCTGGAACGCTAGACCCCCGTTGACTTTCTGAAGATGTTCCATCAGCCAAATTTGCAGAAGCAAGTTGCATCCTTCAAAATGCTTATACCCGCGCTTACAACGCCCTAATGCTCGGTAGATATCTGCCACGACCATAGGGACCAGAGTGTAGTGTTTCCCGTCGATGCCACCAAAAAGAGCCTTAGTTACAATAACAAGATGGGTGTGAATGTCTTTTGTGGTTCCTTTAGGAAATACTATAGTCCCTAAAAAACATACTGCGAAAGCGAAGCACCGTTTCTGCTTCCAAGAGTCATATGAGAAGAATTCATCCTGATGATCGACGAAACTCCTTTGATAACCGAATCTGTGATACAAATACTCGAGTGGTATCATAGACTTCTGCAAACATTCCACACCTTTACCCTCTCTGAACCCGAAGCTGTCAGCAAATTCTTTTGGAAAAGGTTGCCTCGGAATAATCATGCCACAATTTTGCCATTTTCTTGGTTTACGTAATAATGCCACATTTTCTATATAGCCTTCTATTTCCTCTAACAACGGAGTCATCTCAATGTTGCCAAATCTAAACACGACCCTCTTTTCATCCCAAAACACAGTTGCAGCCTCGATGATGTCGCTGCAGGGCTGGATATCCATCAAAGACGGTAAGTGTCCCAATGCTCCACGTACAACCCGCTGTCCGTAATCCCCCAAATCAACCCACCATGCTGTTAGTTGGGAAGGGACGCTCAAAACCATGCTGAATCTCGGGTAGGCATTGTGTTGACTCATGGTTACCTGTGTTCACAAATGGTTAGTTCTACCTAAATAGCACATAGTCCACATAACGCACATTCATCCTTCAAATCAATGCACATAACATGATAACCGTCGCTCGGGGTCGTAGACCCACCTGGACATTTTGGAAGAGGTTGACTAATGGACTTAATACACCCTGGGTATTAAGCCTCCTAGGTTCGTGCATGCCCTTAAAGGGTTTTGGCTTAGCTCTATCTTAGGCTGACTAGGAGTTGTTTTCCTATGACGCAAGGCTCCCCCAAGCGGACAACTTGGGAGTGGAAAGTCCGTGGCCGTCGACTGCACCGCTGATCGACTAAATCCACTAGACCAATCCAACTAAAGGGGTAATTTAGTAGTGCACGGGCGCAAACTGCGAAGCCGCTTTAAGTGTGTGAATATGTGTGAGTTTTCCAGGAGTGGAAGAAATATGAGCGGAATGCCAATTTAAGGAAAGCAATAACATACATATTACATAGAAAATTTACATAATAAAACAATCACTTAAAAGAACATAAAAAAAAAATAAAGCAACAATAAAGGCAAAAAATAAAGAAAACAACCAAATATCCAACAAATTTAATTATTAACCTAAGTTGTTATGGTTAAGAACCTAAAAGTCCCCAGTGGAGTCGCCAAGCTGTTATACCCCATTTTAACCCGGGAGTTGAAGCGGAGTACGACATATTGGAGATTCCTAAATATGCTTTTGTTTATTTTAAGGAGTCGCCACCTAATTAATTTTAACGGTGAATTAGGACACCTAGATATTAACTAAGGTAAAGTTAAAACTAAACCTCTGTTAATGGTATGCTTAACCAATGTGATTCTAGGTAAGGGTTCTATATTATCCTAAAGGGAAGGGGTTAGGCATCCTTTAGAATCCGTTAACTTACGGTTATCCGACCAAACTTAGATTAATTAATTAATATTGGATATAGTATTTAAATTTTAAGAAAATATCTTGTGCAAATAAGACTTATAGAAAGATATAACGATTTGTGCAAAAGAAGATTTTAAATGCCATTTACAGAAGGACTTCAAATAATGATGCTATTTAAAAAAAAATTAAAAAAAATGGGACTAGTAATTCATATAAGAGGAGATTTTAGAATGCTATTTGAAACAAAGGTTTTATAAATGTTGCTAACGCTTTAAATAAGAAGGCTATTGAAATAAGACCAATTCTTTATAAAAGGAAATCTTAGAATGATATTTGAAATAAAATTTATAATAATTATCAATAATTTTAAAAGGAAGTAGCATAATAAAATGAGTCTATACGAAAATAGGATAATCTAACATATAAGTAAACAAGACGTAAATTTATGCAATGCTTTAATAAATATTTGAACGAACTAAACAATGAGATATTAATTGACTTTAGTTTTAGGAGTATGAAAAAATACGAAATAGCTAATAGCTTTCTTTTGTCCATTTTTTATTATCTTTATCCATTAGCTTAATCAAGAATATACATGATTGGCTCAAAATCTGTAGAGTTATTTTAAAATACGTTTGCATGTTGATGACGTTCTGAAATTAAGACACTAAAATATGATTCCTCTAACTCAAAAGAATTTATGCTATCAATTATTCTAGGGGGTAAATATTATGTATATTATAAATATAAAAGGAGAAAATGAAACTTATGGGAGATTGCTTGTGAGTTTTTCTCCTAAATTTACTACCCAATATGTTAAAGTTAACTCACTAAATTCGCTAAGTTCATCTAAATCAAGAAGAATAAAACAAAGTAAAATGTTAGTCACATAATACAAATCGAATGAAAATGAAATATATAAAAGTAAATCAAATGGGCCCAGCCCATTTTGGGATTGTTGGGCCTATGCGCTGTTTGGGCTTCGGCCCAGCAGCTTTTCTTGTATTGCTGTGGATCTGGACTGCTATTGGGGCCTTGGCCCAGCAGTCTCTTTTTTTATATTGTTCTGGGCTGCTGTTGGGTTGACACGGAAGAGGTTTCGTTCACGTTGGACCTTTGCCCAAACCGAATGCGGAAGAAGAACGAGTCTCTCGGACTCGTATACGATTGGTCATGCACAAAACGAAAGGAAAGGATTAGCATATAATCAATGAATGAGGATAAACATGTAAAAATTAAACTTGAAACAAGTCAGTAGATTATGTATATCATTGTGTATATTTAAGTATTTTCTATGTATACACATTCATATTAACTAAGATATACTGGTGATATACATCAGTATATACAGCCCAACCCAATATGCCTGCAATACACCATCATATACGAACTTTAAATAGAGCCAAAATCATCACAACATTTTTCCTTTCTTTTGGGGGCAGATCTGGCCATTTATTTCATAATCAATTAACAGAGATTAAGCAAAACCAACTAGTTGACATACATCGGATGGCATAACCCAAAATGAAGAGATTGAACACTGCCTTAACGAAATTAAAACATTTTGCAGTATACTAAGGCACAGAATCTGCCTAGCAGTGATAGTGAACATCGCGAAACTAACTACAAAGTACGCTCAGCACAGAGTCTGCATAGCAGTGGCAGTGAGTTTCACACAATTAACTACAAAATATGCTAGGCAATAGAATATGCATAGCAGTGGCAATATACTTCATAAGACTAACATTCGAAGGTTCAGGTCATGTTCAAAACTATAGACAGATTTGTAGGCATGATTATGACACACAGTTTCAATCAACCCAATCAAATGAATGTATATCTTCTTTATTAAACTGATCATGCTAAATGTAATACAGCTTTTCAAACAATGCAACAATGAATCCACACTGACATAGCAACTAGTCGCAACTAATCAGGTAAACAGCCAGTACGGAATGAGAACCGATCAGACCAACATTCATGATTCTATTTTTTATACAACCATTAGAAGATGGTTATTTCAAAGGGGAAGTATTCTGGCCAAACAAATGAAAACAGGTCTTATATCTGGCCAAAGTATACAAAATGTACTCCCTTGTATGCACTTCAAGATATGCAAGTTGTATCTACTTCGTATACGACAAACACACATAGAAGATGAATGTAAAGCTTTCATGGAATCAACACTCATGAAGAGATCCAAACAAGAACAAGTTCAGAATTTCTAGAGAGAGGAGAAAAAACTAATCAACTGTCCTTTAGTTATGACCAATTCACCCAAATCTTTCAGCATGACAAATTTTTAATTCTTTTGAACAGAGGATTGTGCATATTAGGTGACTAGTTCCCTATTGTCTTATACTAATATGGAAACAGGTTGTTCAAGATATGATTAGAGCAAAGAAAAGAGGTGTTCATTCATATTTGACTACATATTTTACCTAGAATATAGTAACAGACCACGTAGTGGACAAGGGAGCGTGTTCAAAAGATGTGCTGGACTGATTTCTTTTAAGATTTTTGGCTAAACTGTTACTTTATCAACAGAGCTTCCTCACTATCAACTATGAAACTCAAACTACGACTGACAGTTTCAAGTAGTGAAACAATGATTTAGATAACACCAAACAGGATTTAAAGATATAGAATATTCTTACACGCACAAAACAGGACCAAGCCTACAGAACAGTGATGGCTTAACTCACTAATTTAGAATGCAACTGAATGAATCTAACCTTTTGTAGCATAATGAAATAATTGTAGACTAAAATTACAGAATCGTAACCTAGATTAAATTAATTCAGGCTAACTAATCCTAGGAAAGAAAGCTAATGCACAAAGTACGATTACAGGTTGCCTAAATCAAATTGTCACGTGATATTCCAAAGACATATAGGCAAAACAAAGACAAACTTGAAACGCCTAATTAATCCAAACTTGCACATAAAGCTGTAAATGTCACAAAAAACTAAACTAGACAGGATTACACATGCTTAATACAACTAAAATAACTACGAACGAAAAAATGAAATACGAATAAACCAAACAGAGCACCTGAACAGTTTCTCAACACTACAAACGAATACTGAAAAAATAATCTAAGGGAAGGAAATTTACCTTTTGCAGGTGCAGCGAAATGGGTGCGGGGCTTCGATATCTACTCGAACACAATCGAATCCGAACTTGCGATGCTCGGATTCGCAACAACACCAAGGCAAACGAAGAATTGATTCAGTATTTTTTACTGATAACAAACAAGATTAAAACTGCCAATAGAACTCGTATTTTAGGGATTTTTGCGACTGAAAGATTTGATTTTTAGGGGGAGGGGGTTCAAGAACTGTGATTCTTTTTTATCCCCCCTTTTCTTTCTTTCTTCCCCCGTTTTTGTTCCCCTCCTTTATAGGTTTGTTTTTGTTGTTTTTTGAACTGAAAAAGGGAAGGAGGAGCGGGAGAGAGAGAAGAGTGGGGGACAAGGGTGAGTGGGGAGCGGAGAAGAAGGAGGAAAAGGGGGAAGTGGGAGCGGCGGCGAGGGAGGCGGGAAAGGAAGAGAGGAGACGAAGAAATGGGAGAGGAAGAGGAAAGAGATGAAGCGGCGGGGTGCGAAGGAGGGAAAAGAAAATGAAGGGAAACCCTAAAAGGGTTTCCCTTATTTTGCTGAGAAATGAATTGGACCCGGTCCATTTGTGGACCGGGTCAAATTTTAGACTGGGTATTTAAGGGTGGACTAGTGAATTAAAACATGGACTGGTCTAAAAATTGAGATAGAAAATATGGTCTAGTAAAAAAATATTAGGAATTAATCAGACTTTAATTTGGGGTCCGGTAAGTCAAAATACGGACTGAGTGCAAGAAATAGTTTGGCTTCTAAATTTGAATAAGAGACACATTTTGATTAACGATGTACTAAGGGTGCCAGAATATCACCTAATACGGAAATATGTAATTATAAAGACCCGGTAAAAAATTATATGATGTCGCAAACGACCGTGCAGTAATATTTAATAACAAATGCTATCATTAAAATGTGCGAAGTAAATGCGATGCGTATGCGGAAGTTGGTAGAAACGTTGAGAAATGCAAGTTTGAATAATACTGAATAATAGCAGAAAATAAATAGCGGTAGTAATACTGCTAATACCAATAATGATAATGGTAATAAGGATAATGTTGATGATAATTGTGATAAAAAATAATAATAGATATAATAATAATAGTAAATAACCAATATTGATAATAAAAAATGATAATAATTAATAATAATAATAAAGATGATAGTAATTAATAATAAAAAATAATAACAATAAATAACAATTATTGATAATAACAAAAAATGATAATAAATTATTAATAATAATAATAACAATGGGGGTAATAATAGGATAATAATAATAAGAAATAATAATGATGATAATAATAATAAATGATAATAATAAAAAATAACGATGATAATGATGATTAATAATCGGTAACAAATAACGCTGATAGTAAATTCGTATGTTGTTGTCGGATATCAGGTCCATGAAATGGATTGTGATATGCTTTCATTCGCTAGACATTAATGTTGAGTCTCTAACTAAAACCATCACATAGAATTTGATATCTAACTTATACTTATATGAACCAGTAGCTAAGTTAGTAAAATCAAGTCCCTAAAAAATGATTTGTATAGCGATTCTTTGAACTCTATGGATTTTAGTTTGTGCTTGCAATTAAGTTTCATGTTTGTTTTTCTTTGCAATTTGTATCTTGTTGGACTCTGCTGGTTATGCTTTTTTTTTTTTTTTTAAGAATTCATCTTGGTCTATTTATTTTCCTTATTGAATCTGCTCATTTCCTAATCCTTTATATTTTTCTTTTCTTTGTTTTTCATGACATATGGGAGCACTCTTGAGTCGAGCGAGACTCAAAACTTTTCCGATATTTGAGAAATCTGCATTTCATCCTTCATACATATGTCACGTCTACCTTGCGATACCTCCGAACAGAAAGGCAAATTGGAAGAGGGGCGACGAAGCTCCCATCCCTCGTTATTTATCTCCTCGCTCTCTCCCATCCGAACAGAAATACAAAATGAGAGCGAGGGAGTTACTTCCTAGCTTTCTTCATGTGGTTCTATTATAACCTTGCTGTTTCTAATTTTGCTTTAATTCTCTTGTTAGGAGAATAGGATCATGGATAACTATGAGCTTAGGAAGGGTAGCTAACTACTTCTTATTTTAAAGTCCCGTCTAATACCTATAACTTTTTGATTTTATTAGAATCTAAGTATGGATTTATAATCCTTTTCATTCACGTTTTAGACACTTTGAAATATCAATTGTTAACAGACACTTTGAAATATCAATCTAAGTATGTATTTATAACGTTTTGCTAAATTTTCTTTATGGTGAAAGTCTCTTCTGAGATATCAATTGTTAAACATGTATGGGCTAAAGTCTATTTTTTAATAATCGAATTAATATAGAAAGGCAGCTTTGTTTTTGTCAAGTCCGAAAAGAATTAATCAACTGAAGCAATTTTTTGTAAAAGAAGAAAAGAAAAAAAAACCTATGTCCTTTTCTTTATCATATTTTTCAGAATAAACCCAGCTTTCATCATCAACGTATTCATATGACGTATTTCTCACTCAAAACTCAAATCTGCTAAGTTTTCTTTAAAAGCGATTATTTTATGTGCAACTCCTTAAATTCATACAAGGTGTTGTGGAAGTACTTTTATTTGAAAACAAATGACACTAAGATGTATGATTTATAAAAATGATTTTCAGTCCTTTTGAAAATAGTTGTTTCTTTATTTAAGTTTAGAAACGCATTATGTTATTATTTGCAAAGTTCTCTATTTTAATTACCTCTATACTTTTATGAAATACCTTTCTTAAATTACTTATAAGATATTAATTTATTGTACTTCGTCACAATCTCTTGTGTTAACCTAAGTTTAATCGGTAACCGTAATTAGCGGATTCTAATGGATGCCTAAGACCTTCCCATTAGGATATTTAGAACCCTTACTTAGAATTTATTAGGTTAATAAGACCTTTAAAATTGGAGTTTATTTTAGGCATTTATTTAGTTAAAATAGGTGTCCTAATTCACCGTTGAAATAATTAGGTGGCGACTCTTTAAGTTAAATAATTAGGAATCACCAATATGTTGTACTCCGCTTTGATCAGGTTAAAATGGGGTATAACAGCTTGGCGACTCCGCTGGGGAATCTTTAGGTTCTTAACCATAATAAACTTAGGTTAATTAAGTTATTGTGCTTTAGTTGTTCCTCTTATGTGATTTTTTAATTTTATGTGATAATTTTTGTTATTTGTTATAACTATTTCTTTTATGTGAATTCTTGTAATTATTTGTTATTGCTTTCTTTAAAACTGTCATTCCTCTCATATTTCCTCCAATTACGGAAAATTCACACTATCACACGTGCACGCGAGGTGTGTTTTGCGCACCCGCAAATTTCCTTCAAAATCTCAAAATTTAGGAGAGTTGGCATATGCGCGGGGTGTCCAAATTCCGGTGACCGCGTAGCCTTCTCACTTGAGCAGTCCACTCGGGAACCTTGTATCTAGTAAGTCAAATCTTAGAAAACTTAGGATAGAGCTATGCCACCAATTCCATTTAAGTCATGCATGCATAAACCTTAGGTGGGTCGATCCTTGGTATCGATTCCACAATTAGGAAGCCCACTAAATTGTCGACGGGTTTCATAACCCAACGACCAATAAGCATGTTATATGTAACGTGATAATGATAGAAGGATCCAAGCCTAATCATGACATGTCGAGTTTGGAAATATTTTTATTTTTATTTTTTATAGGATGGATTTCGTCACTCAGATCCCCAAGATTAAGATGGTCAGTGGCGTTCCAAGCAAGCTGAGGATATGGTGGGAAGATTTGGACCTTGGTAGTAGACTAGCTATTACGAGGAGGTTGAGATTCCTCACTTCACTGTTCCAGACCACTCCCAACAAACATGTGATTAGAGCATTACTTCAATTTTGGGATCCAAATCGAGTTATCTTCAAATTTAGGGCTTTAAACTCACACCCATATTAGAAGAAATCAGTTATTTCACTAATTTGAAATAACTGATTTCAAATTAGTTATTTCCCGACCTAAAACAACAACTTCAAAAGATCATCAGAATCTCCTAAATTCCGAGGGCACCACTCCAACTATAAAACCGACATTCGGCGCCTTGACAACAATTATTCCGCTATCCAAGACATTTTTTAGCACCAAAAGCAATACCCTGAAATTAGTAATGAGTTTTTTGTCTCCCGTCTTATGCCCTTATACGGTACAGCAAAAATGTATGAACATGCCCGTAAACTGTTCGACGAAATGCCTAACCTAAAATGTCAGTAAACTGTTTTTTCTTTCAATGCCCTTTTGGAATCCTGCATAAGGGCAGAGAAGTATGATACAGCTAGAGAATTGTTTCGGGAATTTCCTGAGGAGCTATCGATAAAGCTTGATGTAGTGTCTTATAATACTTTTATTAAGGCATTATGTAAAGTTGGTTCTTCGGATTCTGCTGTTAGTGTAATGGATGAGATGGAAAATCAGGGAATTAAACCTGATAAAGTGACTTTCAATACGTTTTTGAACGCGTATCTTGATAGTAAAAAGTTTTCTGATGCGGAAGATTTGTCGGTATTGATGCAAAAGAAGAATTTTGTTGCAGACTTGGGGAGTTACAGTGTTAGGTTACGAGGATTGGTTGAGAATAGCAAGGTTGACGAGACGATTGAGTTGTTTGATGAGATGGGGAAGAAAGATATCATCCCAAATGCTTACTGTTATAACACGATGATCAAAATTTATGTGGATGATAGGAACTGGAGGAGGCGAAAAGATGGTATGACAAAATGGTGGAAAATGGACGTTATCCGGATAATGCAACATTTGAGATGCTCATTCATTTCGGTCATAATAAGGATAATCTTGATTTTGCACTGGAACTGTGTAAGAAAGCTTTGGATTCAAAAGTTATTGTTCGCAATGCAACAATGCAGAGGGTAGTCAATGTCTTGGCTGAGCATTCTAAGCTTGAAGAAGCAAAGGAGCTGGTGAAACTGGCCAAATCATATAAGGGATACCGGTATGTACTTTCGTTGCCTTCGCTTCCATAGGTATGCATTTTATGTGGTAGTTAATTACTTGCATTATTGTTTTGGCTAAACTATGTTTTTAGGAATTATTAGTGTATTTTATGAATTGCCCTTAAAGATTTAAGAAATTTTAAGGTCTAAGGAATGTTTCAATTGAATGTCTTAATATTTTGCTTCTAGGAAATTGAGGTCCATTATGACATGTTGACTACCAAAATGTATCAAAACGAATTTACTAGTCTTATGAAATTAGGCTATTTAAATAATCTCATTCTGGGCATATGAGGTATTTCAATATCATGAGAGCCTAATCCAGACCAGCTTATGCGCACTTTGACTAATTCCATAGGTTTCCTGTTACTGACCAAGTCCCAACAACACATTTATTAACTAAAGATAGATAGTTGGTTATAAGTTATAACACAGTAGGCACCCTTGAACTTATAGGTTCACTCTTCAAAGTATCTGGCATTCCAGACCAGAGGTAGACCTCTAGTTAGTGTGCACTGCATAAAATTGCCTGCTGTTAGAATCACCAGTTATTAATACTTCATCAAAACCTATATTAAGCTAATATAAGCAAGAATTTTGTTGCATGTCGACTCATTCTTCCAAAATGGATCAGTAAAGCACAATAGTTCAAATCTGCAAGTAGGCTGATGGGTTGGTCGTGATATTTTCAGCAATATAATCTCAAATCTAATTGTAGATCTAACATCATCATCATTAGCTTCAACGGAGCAATAATAAACTTATGATCTTTTTTTTTCTGTTCTTTTTTAACCTGGCCAGTGGTAGAGAAGGGCCTCAAAAAGAATGATCCTTTATATAAATACCCAGAGTTCTACCCCTTTTATTCTTCATTAGTATCTTAAAAATGAAATGGCGGGAGTATACTTTTTAATTTGTCGTGAAAGTTCTGAGGAGTTCTCTCCATCAATTCAGATTTTCATCGTGAATATATATGCGAATTCTATTGATTTAATAAATTCAGAACTTAAGAATTCAACTACCATTTTTTTTTTTAAACAATCACCTAAAGGTTGTCGAAAATTGTACCGAAAAGCGAAATAAATAATGTGGAAGGGAACTTGATCAATACCTCTGCAATTCTTATTAGAATGCAGAAGAGTACATATGCCCCAAGCATTATGTGAATAAAACTAACTAAAGTGAAAACCAAATGGTAGTGTCGATTATTCGTGCTATACTTGAGGAAAATAGATGCCCTAATGTTTTTTAACCTTTACCAGTTTAAAAATAAAAATAAAAAATAGATACTCCTATAGATAAGATTTTTCATGCAGCCATAGAACTCAATGATGTGCCCAATCGCGAGTCTCAGTCCATATCACAAAATATTGACTTGATATGCTCTTCTAGGACAGGAAGACAATGATTCTCATCATAGATATACATCATAGGAACCATTCTGGTCACGTTGAGACAAGCCTTTTGAAAAGACAATGGAATTGCACTTGGTGTGAGGCACTGTTTATTGACATCTTTCCATGTGTTTGAAACCATGTCCAAAACATGTTGCCTTGCATCTTCATAAGTTAAGCCCCGTTGTTCTTCCATCAAGTACTCTACATACGATCCATCCTGCCCTTCTTGCTGTTCATCCTACCAAAATTTAAAACTACGTATTAGAATAAAAGTTGGAGAACATTATTGGATAGTTAACCCATAACTGACTCAGTTGGTGAGACGCCTCCACTTAATCAGTACTAGCAGAGACCCCTTGACAAAAAGATTTTCCTCTATGTATGTGTGTATACATTATTACTTTCCTAGAAAACGATATGTACATTTACAATAGGGTTTAAAAATAATAGAAGTAGATATTAAGTATAAATTTGCGACAGGAAGTAGAGCATCAAAACAAATATAATTCTAGGCATTTAGACTTAGAGGCTGTTTGGATGGGCTTATGCCTATAAGCTGCAAACAGCTTATAAGCTAAAAAAAATAAGTTGGGGTAGTCTAACTTATTTTTTTGGCTTATAAGCTGCTTTAGATAAGCTAAGTCACATGGGCCCAATTATTTTTTTGAGCTTATTTTAAGCATAAAATGACTTTAAGCTGGCCAGCCAAACACTCAAAAAAGCTGAAAACAACTTATAAGCAACTTATAAGCCAATCCAAACGGGCTCTTAAACTAACTTATAAGTCGAATCGTGACAATATATACTACCGGTGACATAAATCCTGCTTACGCCATTACACTTAATGATTGGTATATCCGAAGTTCAAGTTACGTGGAAGTCAAGAACCACTGCTGATCTCTTTGGAGTGGGGTGGGTGAACCGCAAAATAATCTTTTCAAATCGGAAACCATTAATATCATTTTACCTCAGCATTTCCGAGGTCATCCAAAAGACGAAGAATTTGAGCAATGCAAGATATAATGCCTTCAATATCAGCGAAGACATCTGATGATGAAGAATCTTTAGTTGCTCCATGACCCAAGAGAAAGTAAAGGTTGATAAGCACCATAGGCACCCCTGAACTTACTATCCCATTATTCAAGTACTCCTCTGCCACAGGCATATCTCCACTATTGAACCATTTTGCTTCCTCCAGAAAAGCATTGCACAAATTTGCCCACTGTGACAATAAATAAATCAAGTTGAATTCTATTAGATTTAGGACAATGTAACTTTTTTATGTTGTAGTTTAACTTCTTGTAGTCTCTTGTAGTATGCCAGTTATTTGCCTTGATATATAGTACAAAAAGATCATGTACAATATTAGTGTATAGAAATTAAGCTTTCAACACAATTAGTAAAGTGCTACTAGTGTCATACAGCTTTTCTCAAGTGGTCGATAGGGTTCCATCCATGCTCTTTATACAGTACACACCCAATATTTTCTGTGGTCTCATATAAAGTCATGAAACACGTCCTCATGTAGTTCGGTAGTTGCTCAACAGCAGAGATTTCCCACCTAAGGGAGAAAAAAAAAAGAGGAAAATGAAAATGGAATTCGCAAATCTATTTTATTTAACTAAACAAATAAAGAACATTATGTTTAAGATAGTTTTGAGGTGTACCTATTAACAGCTTCAGTGAATAGTGTGAGTTCGGGCAGTGTACCATAAACATCAAAAATATCATCTACTAAATAGACAAGAGAGATTGGTTTTATTAGCTCCATTCGTTCCTTCGACATTCTTGGACCCGACAAAGCTCCGATGGACCACATGTACCATTTAAGTGGTTGGCTTCTAGCAAGCTTCAAGTCTTGTGCCACCGAAAGTTCCTTCCACCATCTAATATTGACAAAGATACAAGTCAAGAAGACTCAACATATATATACTAGTTTATATGTATTTAAAAGGCATCTCGGCGAAAGAGGACTGAGAACCATAAGGCGAGCGTCAAAACGCTAGCACAAACTGCTCCCACGAACACACATGATAAAGGGATGTGGATAGGATATATTGTAGTTCAAAGGGAGCTAGCTACTTTCTAAAAACAAATTGGCATATCTACGCAATATAATTTTTGGATGAATGAGTGTCAATTGACTCCCCTTAGACAAGAGTACTTGGAATAGCTCGTCCCTGATAACAAGCGACAACACACTGTCCACGCAGGATTTTGTATAAGCAATATTGGTCCATTATTACAAGTTGGCTTTAAAAAAAATTTAAAAGATTCTTTTACGAGCTGACAACAAGTTAAAAAGAAAAAACACATTAAACTTACTTCAGAACTTGACGTTTTTCTTCTTTGTAAACGGATTGCAGTTTCCCAAATTCGATGAATGCAAGATCTTTGAGAATAGCTTCCCATTCATCTCCCACTTGAAATTCTTCAAGAGAGCTCCTTATGGAATACCTTGGCAAGTTTTTGTGGATAGGATGTTGCAATGTTTGACGAGCCATGTTGGATTGATTATCATCTAAGTGCACCATATTTCTTATTAGACACTCACCACTAAATTGAGCAGCTTCAACTAGTATGCCTTCTCCTTTAATACTGAGATGAGTGGCTTCATGCAAGGCCATCAATCCCTTCAAATCTTGTCTTAATTCATCTTGAAAAGATTCATTCTCTCCTTTGAAGTTGTTGAACACATCTGTATATTACATGTTTAAATAATCAGTCAACAATTTGCGCACCGATCGTGTATAGATTTTTCACATAATTAGATTGTGTTGATGTACAACAAGGTGTAACTCATTATATAAAATCTGATATGGTAACTTGGAAAATATAGTGGTGTATTTTTTTTTACACAATCTGTGTATATATGTAACTTACATTCTTAAATAAGAATTTAAGTTCTAAACATTGATCGGTAAAAAAAACATTTTCAAAATCAAGTCACTTATAAGGTATTTAGGAGTAAATTCTTATGATGAACATTACTAATTGGCAGCCTGATAAAAGAATAACTAACTGTCACAAGAACTTTTTTTGACACTATCACTGTATACAATTTAAATCTAAATAAATATACTCAAAAGTTCTTTTGAAAGGATTTTTGAAAAGTAATTAAAGCATGACAAAAGGTTGAAACATAATCACCTGCGGGGACATTGTAACCCTCTTGTCTTAATAGTCGAAAACGAAGTGAAACCTCGTAAAGATCAGAATGACGATCGAAATGAGCGGTTTTAGTTTTCAGATATTGTTGCTCAAGAATCAATTGAATTTGCTGGTGGAAAAGGTGGTCGAGGCCAAGTTGCTGAATGACATCTATGATCACCAAAGATTGTAATTGATTTTGTTTTTTCACGATGTCTAGATATTTCTCAACTTGCTCGACCTTCTTTGCATATTTCAAGTCCTGTCATCAGGGCAGTGATGATTAGAAGCAGATTTGGGATTTAAACTCTACGGTTTCAATTTTTAAGGTTTTAAGTATCGATTTCATAGTATTTGAAAATCATGAGTTAGATATATTATTTGGTTGTGATTTTAGTGAATTTTTACACATAGACATATGCCCTTAGGCCTTAGTTGAAAGTAATGAGTTCAAATAAATTTGGTACCGCAACATTGTATCCCCCTGTAGTGACTTTAAATAATTTGTACACTATCGAGTTTAATTGATCTGCAATAGTGTGTACTTTTCATGCTAAATTGATACAATAATTTGAAAAAATAAAGTAATAGTCTACTAGAACAAGCCAAATTGCCCTGATATTATTGTAGTAACTTTTTACTCGGTGAGAGTATGTAACTTAAACTAACTCGTAAAGAGAAATATACAATAATTTTCATAAACAATACCAGGGATACACAATTTTAATTTGATCTAATATACCTTCTCCTTAAGGACATTTGGATTGTTGAAAACAGGCGACATTGTATTGCAGAACTTTGTTTTATGGGAAATAAGTAGTACTATTTGTTTAGCTGTTGAAATAAAATAATCTCTGGCATTCCAATTTATAGGAAGTTAGAAGTGTTAAAAAAGATACTATTTAATCAATGTGTGGTCGACACCACCTGAACAACGTAATGTTTAAGTTGATAATGCTATCTCTTACAGCTCATCGTATTTGTTTGTACGTAAAATGAACAATTCTGACAGGGACGGCTCAATTATGTGGCCTAAATTTAAATATCTATAAGAGGCCTGAAATGTATTTAACACATTTTTTTTGTTTTTAGATAGAACTTTTGTAACGTAGCTGTTGGAACCATCTTGCACATTATGTGGACTATCATTGACTACCTTAGCTTGTATTCGCTAACTTTGCTCATTCAAATTTAATAATGTTTTAAGGAAATATTCAAAGTTAAAGCAGTGCTTTTTGAAATTCTAGTTGTCTAATCATCTCAAATATCTGCCACTAAGTAGTCATCTGGACATGATTTAGTTGAAGTTTAAAAAAAAAATATGTTGCAGCTTATAAAAAGTATTTGGAAGTTGAAGCTATGTTTGAAAATAATCACTTAAAAAAATGAAAATTATGTGAATGAAAACTTAAAATAAAGAATTTGAAGTACTGCTTAGATGTGCTATTTTTCCCAAACTTCAAACCTTCAAATTTGATAAGTAGAGACTTATTTGGAATTTAAAAAGTATAGCTATGGACATGCCAAAACAGTCTCATACATTTGAAATAGTTAAATTTTATTCTGAAGTGGAAAAATAAGATTTATACAATCTATATATAATATAAAGCTAGGCAGGCATAAACAAGGTGATGTGACACATTTCTATGGCCTAGAAAGCCATTTATTTTTTTTCTCCTTTTTTTGACATTTTCCCCTTCATTTATCTATTTATTTTTATTTTTAATAGCCCAAAAAATCTTTTGATTCAATCAATCAACTTCACCTCCCACTTTTTTCTTCTTTAATAGGTATCTTAATATGCATTTATGTGTTCTTCCACCTTTTCCACTCCCACGTTGCTATATCCTCTCTTAGCAATAATAACGGAGATGATCACAATGATCAGTCTTTTGTAAAGAAAATTGATCATAAATACGTAACTGACTGGGAGGTCATGCAGCTTACGATCAACCCAAAGTTACATATTTATAAATGGTAGAGAGGTTACAATAGGAAAGAAACGGACAAAGGCTTTATTATAGCTTTAATTATAATAAACCATTAACTATTGTGGAGTTATAAAAATGAAGATTTGTGATTTGTGAGTTTGGAGGTGGACTATATAATGGCTTGTGGGAAAAAGAGAGGAAACAAGCATATATGAAGCACAAAAATTTCCTGGATACTAGACAGCAAGATTAAGATGATCCATCACATAATTAACAATGTATTTTTGATAATGTTATCTACTCAATATATTTATCTTTTTCCTCCTTTTGTCATTTCCTTTCATTATCATTCAACCTCTCCCCTTCCCCCGTAATTTTAATTTGTACACTAACATTGTCTTCCCATTTTACTCCTTTAATTATATTCTTGATTCATTTTAAAATAATTATTTGGACGCAATATAAACTAACGTTTCTTTGGCTAATATAAGTAAAACTACGACTCAACGACTATGAAATATAATGAGTTATCATTTTAGAAGTCCGTCTAGTTATTTTAAAGACAAACAGAAAAGATATCTTACTGTATCATATATATATATATATTGAACTTATTGTATCATATATATATTTTGGGTGATGAAATCCTTATTTTATCTCTTATACAGATAATGAATTCGTCATTTCTTAATTTGTTTTTTTTTTTATTACATGTGAGAGCACTTCTTATGATAATGTTTTGGCTCTCTATATTATTTTTTGTCAAAATAAAAGAGTGTTTTATCATTTTTTTGTTAATTTTTTTCATGTGCTAATGATTGTAAACGTGTGATTTTTTGTAATGTTGCAGTCGTGCACCCGGATGAGTTAATGGAAATTCAGAAGAGACCAAATGATGAAAATATAAAGGTTGAAAAGATTTGAATCATGTGGAAGTAGAATTTAGTGTTGTACACGCAACCAACTATCAATATTGAATTAAGCAACGGTGATGGCAACAATAATGCTTATTTAGTGAAGTTTTGGTTTTCTGCTATTCAGCTAGTTATATATAAAGAGACAAAAGAGGACTTATCAGTTACCTTATGTTTTAGAGGCGTGGGTGAAATTTTTTGAATAATGAAACTTTAAACTACAGGTCAAGAAAAGAAGAGAAGGGAAGCTAGAGAAGAGAAGGGAGAACGTAATACTAGATTGATGAGAAAATTCCTTAATATAGAACAACTATAGTAACAGTTGTTCGTAAAAATATTGCAGTCAAGTTGAGGTTTATGATACACTGTTGCTGATAGGGGACAACAATATCGTTTTTACATGTTTAAGTTCATGATGTTTATTTGTTTTAACTTCCACATAAGTTTGAACCCTGTTCCTCTACTATTAGAACACCATGAATTTGTATATGCAATGTAAAAAAATATCTATGGTTTTTAGATTTAATTTTGTTTGTCAAAATTTCCTCAATCTCTGAAAGTTTGTGATATTTTTTATTTGTTTTCCTTTTAATTTTGTTTTTAAATATTTAAGTTTTTAAATATACATAAGTGATGAATTTATAAATTTGTATGTTTAGTTTATATTATACATGAAAAAAGAAATTAATAAATACTTTATATTTCACAAATGTAATTTGTTACAATACTTTTAGTATGTGGTATCAGCAAAAAAAAATTTATAAATTTAATGAAGTCTTCTATAATCGCGAGAAGCATGGACAAATTTACTAGTGTGTATATAAGAACAAGAATAAGAATCCTTAGAAGAATAAATCAGCCTAAAGCCTTTAAATGAGAAAATGAATGCTTATTAAATAGAATTACATAGAATTAAATTTTAAATGACCTGATTGTATAAATATTTTTTGCACTATCATCGTATAGAATTTAAATCTATTGGAAACATTATGTCCATTTATTTTTCTATATTTCCATTCGTGTCCTTTAATTTTTAATCTTGTCACTTTTACTCCTAAAATTTTCTTATTTCCATTATCCCTCTTCAATTATTAATATATTCACTTTGACCCCTCCACTTATCGTATATATAATTTTGCCTCTTAAATATATTTTATTTCCTGATAATTATATAAAAATATTTTCATCATGTTTCGTAATTTGAGGCAAAGAACCAAATTGGTAGAAGAATATACTGTGAAATTCGAACCGTTACTAATGAAATGTATCATATTTCTTACTAGACGCTCATCACTTAAACTTCTTGAAGTACATCCCAAATAAACCATCTGAGTTGAGCGAGATTCAAGTATATCATTGAATATATCTATTTAAAATTTTAGACAATGTTAAACCCTCCGCATTATAGTATTATCCATGCTTTTAACCGGGGCTGGTCTCGCTAATGGAGACTAAGATGGAGGAAATAATTATACAAATAAACAATAGTAGAAAAAATTGGAGGATTTAAGTATATTTTGTCCATACTACGACGCATGTTATGACTTATGATCAACTGGTCTAAATTTGAAAATTCTCATTTCTCCCCTTAAACTATTACTCCTACTCTTTCGCAGAGATGAAAAGAAAAGTTTGTAAACATACTTTTCTGAAATAGAAATCTAAATACTGCATTACAGAAAAATTAAGTACTCTCTCCATTCCATAATAAGTGACTCTTTTAGCCCATGCACATCTCTTAAGAAATTGCTCACTTCTAGAAAATTAGGAGTATTTTTATCAACTTACCTCTAATTATATTTTAAATTAATATTGGGTATTGAGTAGTAACGAATGAATCTTGATTATTTAAACAAGGAAAATTTTGAAAGAATATGTTTAAAATATTCTTAAAATCCTAAAACGTCACTTATTTTGAAATAAAATAAAAAGCCTAAAAAGTCACTTAATATGAAATAGATGGAGAGACAATTAGACGACGAACCTACTACAAACTTTTGAAAGGTTCTATTAATTGTTTGAATGCGAAATACTTTCGTTGATCTTGAAGGGATCGAGTTACTTACAAAGATATGTGCAATTGTAAATACCTTTATTTATTTTTTCTTTTATTTTATTTTTTGCAGCAATTTTGTGAAATGAATGTACCCATGATACAACTGGTTATTCTTAACGTATTCCATAAGAAAGAGCTATGCAAAGTGAAGACATTTCGGATCCATTCATGAATCTTTCTTGGACTAGTTATTTAATTAATTACTTAGAAAATTGTAAACCAACCTGGCTTTATTACTCGTGCTTTGAGTCCTGTGCAACTTGAGTAGTACGGCGAGTTTTTTTCACTCCATATATATTATTAATTACACTTCGGGTTATATGAGAGAGAAGTCCAATGAATTCATTCAACTCTCTTAATTGCTTACCTCGTATTATACCTTATGTGGGATGACATGTCACAGTCCAATTTTTTTGGAAGTCTCCAATCCTGGCCACCTGTTATCTTGCTATAGGATATCTTTAAAAAATCTACAATGGAAATTGTTGCAACAATAAGTTACCAAATGCACATGAATTTGTGAAAGATGTAATTTAGTACTCCCTCCGAATCAAAAAATATCCACTTAGCCAATTACACACCTCTTAAGAAAATACTAACTTCTAAACAAAAAAAGATAATTTAACTAAATTATTCCTAATTAAATAGGTATTAAAATTTGATCACATAACACTTAATAGGGGTAAATCTGAAGAAAAAAAAGGTAAATTGTTTCTTGGTTTTATAAGTGGACACTCTTTCTGAGTCAAGAAAAAAAAAAATAAGTGAACACTCTTTTTTATCCGGAAGGAGTAATACTTCATCTCAAATTAACAATTACTTTAGCTTAAAAAATATTCAAAGTAAATGTCACTTTAGAAATTTAAAATTAAAGTTGACAATTTTTTCCTACTATTAAAGCAGAATGCAAGTATTTAAAGTAAAAATAATTTACTTTAATTAAATATAAATATACTTTATATTTATTGTTTTCTTCAACAACAGTTAAAATGTGACAAATAATGAAGTATCAAGTACTCAATGTGCGCATATTATATATGTTTAAGATTTTCGCACACGCTTTAAGAAATTTACTTAATAACTATAATTAGAGTATTTATCTAAATTATCATTTTTTTTTCTCCGTAAACATCCTGATTAATTAATTCTACTAATCGAACAGGGTAGATTTGAGGAAGAAAAAAAGCAATAAATGTGGTTTATTGCTTTCTTAAAAAAAATTAAATATTTCGAAACATAATTAATTATTGATAAAAGGAGTCATATTTTAGATCAAAAGCAGTATTATTCATAGAATAACACTGTATCTACTCTGCTTGAGTTTAATCTTGCAAAAATAGGAAGTTGGTAATACCTTAAATTCAGAAGAACCCATAGATACTGGTAGAGAGTTGAGACTATGGGTATTTGAGAGGATACATAGTAAATAGTAGGCTTAAGTCATAGATAAACCCTCAAATTTGTCCAGAAATTTCACTTATACCCTCTTACTGTGAGCCCTACCATCTGAACCCTTTAACACCACTTTTACTGAGCCACTTGGACACATTTCACTACACGTGTTTTACACTCTCTAAAGGAGCGTGACATTTTGATTCTAAGGATAGGTGTCAATAAAGGGGGCAATTTTCACTCAACTTCATCTCCTTCACCCGTAGACCACTTTCGCCCCCAAAAACAACACTTTCTTCATTTAATCCACCATCCACACCTTAATAAATCTATCAAATCAATGGTCTCTAATTACCCAATAGAATACTTAAGGAATGTTAATGTCACTATCCGGTGGTGGCACCGCGGTTACTCCGACGATTAACGATGATGGTTTAAAGAGCTTTTTGGGTATATTTTTGACAACTATTTTTTTTTTAATTCTCTTTAATTTTTTAGCTTTCTTGATTTCGTGTGTATTCTGATAAATTTGTGGAGTTTAATTGGTGAGTCTATGATTTTGAAGGCAGCTGGGTCTGGGTTGGTGGTTTATGAAAAATAGCAATTTCGGATTTCTTTCTCTTTTTCTGCTCTTTGCGCCACCACCACTACATTTGCTTCACTGCTAAGACAATCTTCTTGTTGCCATGGCCAAAAAGGTCGGTAACCCCTAGTGTTTGTCGCTAGAAAAAATGGAGATAGCCGATTTTTTTAAGACCCAGATGTTTTTTTCCAGAACAAAACAAATCATGGACCAGATAATTCTCATAAAAAGAAGCAATAATCAATATTTGAGTGAACATAAGTAATGATATACCATGATTTAATTGAGGTTTGGTCATGGGGGAAACTTCAAATGGTAGCATTGATAAATGTGGTGGAGCCGGCGAAGATACAGTGGAAAAATGCAAAAATTATATTTTGGATAATTAAAGAGAGATTTGAATCATTAAGAAGAGAAGAATTGGCAAAAGAAACCGGAAAACGGCGATGCTACAGTGAAGAGCCAATAAATTTTTTTAATCATACAAAAGCTTATTTAATTAATTGTTTGGAATTTAAAAGGCCACTTGTCTTTTATTTATTGGATTCTTTGCCACGTCAGCGCGTGTGTACTACACGCATAGCACTTTGTTGATTCTTTAAGCGAGGGGAGTCTAAGTGACACGGTAAAAATGGTATTGGAGGGTTCAAGTGGTAGAAGTCTCAGTAGGAGGGTTCAAATGGATTTTATGAACAATTTTGAGGGTATTGAACAAAATATTTAATAATCATGTATGAGAGTACATCACATCAAACTTTAAAATGTGAATAATATATGAGTAAATTAAGTTTTCTGAAGTTACGAATGTTATAAAGAAAAGTTAGTAGAATATAATGGTGTCGAATGAGTTTGAATTTTCAGAATTTTGAATTTTCAGAAGTTGTGAATGTTGTATAGAAATATATTGATAGTAGAATTAAGTCAAATATGTTACAATCCAAAATAGAGAAAGTATCGGGTACAATATGAATATGGAGGTACTATAACTTGTAGATCTAGTTATTAATAAATATAGAAAGCAGGGAAAAGGATCTTTAGGGTACACCAAGCAAATGAATATAAAACATGCGACTTATTATATCTATAATGTATCACTTACATCGGTGATAAAGTTATAAGTATGGATTGATCCTAAGCAAATAGCTTTAGTTTAGATCATGTATGTATGTCAAAAAATTTATTAAATATGTATAAACAATCGATTTTGGATCTTGTAAATCAAATAAGTTGCAATAAAATTCCAAACTCAATCATAAAATTTCAATTCTGAATCCGTCTCTACAGTGATATACATTCTAGTTTTACTTTTTCTCTTATAGCTGTATTACTTGAGTTACTGTAAACACCAAATGCGATTAATTACTTTTTGAATGTAGGGTTCAATATTCTAATCTCAATATGAAGTCTCGTCCGTACAGTTACTTTACTTGTCTTGTTCTATAAAAGCTGAATGTGTGGCTCACTTTTCATACTGTAGACATGGTTGAAGTTAATAATGGATTTTAGGAGGTCAGGAAACTACAAACCTAGCATTTGGGAGGATGCATATGTGCAATCACGACCTAATTTGTACGCCGTAAGTCCAAATAAAAATCCGTCGTCCATAACGTACTTCAAAAATAATGATTTTTTTTTCATTTTCGATATTTCAAACTTAATTTACATCATGATAGATATCAGTTTTCTTTTGAACTATCGTAAATATCAAATCGAGTATGGTCGATGACCTTTTCTTTAGTGTGTTAATTTTTCTCTCTTTTCTTTTTCTTTTTCTTTTTTTTTTCTTGTCAGAAAAAAAAATTAATGACAAACATTTTTGTCATGCAGGAAGAGAAATATTGTGAACGAGCTGAAAAACTAAAAGAAGAAGTGAGGAGGATGTTGGAGAAAACAATGACAAACTCATTGGAACAGCTTGAGCTTATTGACATTTTGCAAAGACTTGGCATATATTATCACTTTGAGGAAGAAATTGATAGAGTATTGAAGCAAATATACATTAATTATAATAATAGAGATCACCACAATGGGCAGAAGAATGAGGAGTTGTATGCTACAGCTTTAGAATTTCGACTGCTTAGACAACAGGGCTATCATGCTCCTCAAGGTACTTGATATTTTCCTTTTCTTTTTTATTGTGGCAAGTCTAAAGGTTTTATAACACATAGCAGCTTGCTCAAAACCGAAGTCTTGGATGGTAAGTATCTCTCCATCTGTAACCAAAAGTCTCAGCTGGTCCAAAGCGATGGGAATATAATCGTCTTTAGTAGGGAGCGTTTTACCCTCAAAGTGGTACTTTCATACACGAATTCGGACTATCCAGACGACAAAACGGATACCACACACCCGATGGGAAACAACAAAAATAGTTCTAGGCTGCAATATTTTTCATTGATATATCATAGCAGGTTACTTGCCTTGTTTTTCAAGTTGCTAATCCCATTCCTATGTCATACGTAGTTATTTTATAGGTGACCTGATACTTAAATCCATGCTTCTATGTTTATTCTTATGCAGTTTCCCTTTCCCTAATTTTCTCTTTTGCAGAGATATTCTGCAGTTTCATGAATGAGGACGGGAAGTTCAAAACAACCCTTGTTGAGGATAGTAAAGGGCTGCTGAGTTTGTATGAAGCTTCCCATCTTTCTATGGAAGGTGAAAACATTATGGAAACGGCTCGAGATTTTGCCACTCATTATCTCATGGAAAGCCTTAAGAAGAAGATGGATCAGAATCTTGCTGAGCAAGTAAGACATGCTCTAGAAATGCCTCTGCATTGGAGAATGGAGAGACTAGAAGCAAGATGGTTTATAGAAGTTTATCACAAAGAAGAGAACATGAATCTTCTTCTCTTTGAACTTGCAAAGTTGGACTACAATATGGTACAGGCTACATACATGGAGGAACTAAAACAAATGTCAAGGTGAGAGGTGATTCATTTCATATATGACATATGAAAATGAAAACATTATTAATTATTTTTGTGTCTGGTTGGTGAGTGAAAAAATATTTTCCGCAAAGAATATGTATATATTCAAGATTATTAGTAGCAAGTCGATAAGTGCTTTGATGAAAATTTTGAGTACTAACGAAATATTAATGATGTCTAAAATGTTAGTTGGAGCAAGTATATGAAGTTAGAACTTAAGATAGTTATAAGAGAAAATGAGTTTCGCCCCTAAAGTAAGGAAAGACATCTTTTTCCTTTTGATGGAAAACATTTTCAGGGGACTTGAATCCAGAAAATGACTTCCTCACGAAATAACCCCGAAATTTGACTATGGCATACCAAACACATTAATTTGATTATAAGATCCTTTCAATATTGAGAATTTTATTTGAGGGTATGTTTTAGTAATCTGGTTAAAATGCAGGTGGGATAAGAAGATTAAACTTGTTAAAAAGATGAGCTTTGTGAGGGACAGATTAGTGGAGGGCTTCTTCTGGGCTGTTGGTTTCACTCCTAATCCTCAGTTTGGATACTGCAGAATGTTTTCAACAAAACTCTCTGTACTCCTCACTACAATCGATGACATATATGATGTTTATGGTACCTTGGATGAACTTGAGCTCTTCACTGATATCGTTGACAGGTTTGTATACACCCTTTATGCCCCTTCTTCTTTTCAATCTTTTTATTATCATGTCACCTAAAAGATAACTATAGCTACCCCTCCATAATAAGTGAGATAATCGAGAAAATGAGATAGGTTACCGGCAACAAAAAAGGCAACTCGTGCACTAAGCTCCCCGCTATGCATGGGGTCCGCGAAAGAGCAACAGCAGTTCCAAATACACTAATATTGTAACAATATCGTCACATTATCCGTGTTTATAAGTTAAAATCCTTTTCCTTTCACCTTTATTTGGATGGTGACGGGGGTGGGGTGGAGTGGAGTAGAATCTCAAATTCAATATTTATGAGAGGGGCATATACTTATTGTGGTTACATGTTCTGAAGATGGGACATCAATGCAATAGAGCAACTACCAGCATACATGCAAATCTGCTTCCTAGCTCTCTTCAACTCCTTGAATGAACTGGCTTATGACATTCTCAAAGAACAGGGGTTCTGCATAATTTCACATATAAGGAAGCAGGTAGTAATTTTTCCTTCCATTTAGTCTCTCTTGAATTTCCCATGTCTTCTTTTCATTCTTACCTAATTATATATTGACATGTTCTTTACCACATATTTCAGTGGGCTAACCTGTGTAGAGCCTACTTACTGGAAGTAAAGTGGAACCAGAGAGGATATACACCAAGCTTGAATGAGTTCCTAAGAAATGCCTGGATAACAAACACTGGTCCTGTACTAATAATGCATGCTTATTTTTGCATCACAAACCCCATCAAGGAGGAGGAATTGGAATGCTTAAAGCATTATCCTGCCATCATTTACTCGCCTTCGCTAATTCTTCGACTTGTAAATGACTTGGCAACTTCACCTGTAAGTTATGCTTATTCAAAAAAAAAAAAAAAAAAATACACACACACACATATATATGCCTGATCATAAGTTCCTTAATAATCTCTGATAGTACCAAGTTAAAAGTTGTTCCATTTTTTACCTTTATTCAGGATGAAATCAAGAAAGGGGATCATCTTAAATCAATCCAATGTTACATGCATGAGTCTAAGAGTTCTGAAGAAAATGCTCGAAACTATATAAAGAACTTAATTGATCAGACCTGGAAGAAGATGAACAGAGACATACTAAGGGACCAATCCTTCTCACAGGATTTTAGAAGAACTGCAATGAATCTTGCTAGGATTGCTCAATGCATGTACCAGCACGGAGATGGATTTGGTATTCCAGATTGTGAGACAAAGGATCGGATACTCTCCTTGTTCTTTGAACCCATTCCTCTTTCATGAAATGCCATACTTCAATTTTCCTGTTTATGCATGAAGCTCAATGTAAAAGAAATAAAAATATAAAAGAACATCTATTTTCCATATCCTGAAACTTGTATGATGCCCTGCAGTAAATAAGGCTTTGGAAGAGCATGGCATTGCAAGAAATAGTTACCGACATTGTCACGAATTTCCAACATTACATAACAATGAAAGATGAAAAAAGCTACAAGAACAAAAGTAAAATACAAGGATCCCCAACCTCATTCTCAAGAAAATAGTTTAAAAAAATAATTGTACATGTCACCATAGAATGCACATCATCAGGGTATGCAAATGGTTTATAATGTTTCCGGTTCTTCTGATCATTCACTTGTTGAGCTCATCTATTGGAATGACTTAACCAGCATACATGAGGCAAGTACCTAGTCCATCATCCCAAGTCCTGTCATGCTTATTATTGGTTTATACCGTGTAAAAATCCTGTCCAAACAAACACAATGTACCAGCTTCATTGTTATGAAGCTAGAGCGTTCAACTTCTTTTCAAACATCTTAGCCCGCCGAAGGGCGTCCAAGGCCTCTGCCTGCTTTCCAGAACGTTTCAAGTTTAACGCCTTTACTTTCTCTGCCTTTATCCGCTCTTCCAAATGTTTTCTCTCATTGGAAGACTCATCAGATATACCTGCTTCAGATAGTTTTGGCTCTGGTCTTTGAACAATTTGAGAGGCAATAGTGCTAGTCTTATCAGTATTGCCAGTTATAGGTTTTTTTGTTTCCTGTCGTTCAGGGCCTCGGGATACAATAGTGGTATCAGCAATTCCAATTGCTTTTAAAGCAGAGAAAAGCTGAGGATCAAGAAAATCCTCAACACTCACATCCTCTGCTGATTCAGCTGTGGGGTCAGAAGACATCGTTGTATCTTGCGAAGACACATCTTCCAACTGGCTCTCAATAGCTTTTGCCAATTCAAATTCAGCATCAGCTTCTTCGGTCCTACCTTCCCTTCGCAACTTAAGTGCTTGTCGTTTGTGGCTGAGAGACTGCTGCTGCAACTTAAACCGATCACGTCCAGACAATGGCTTTGGACCTGAGCTTGGACTTACTTCTTTCTGTCCAACTTGAGATAGATTTGGAACTTTGTTTGGACTAACTTCCTTTTGTCCAACATGCGGGGTATTAGGATGTGCCGAGACTGTGGTACTACTGGTACCCAGAGTCTTTTCCTCCTCAAGGCGCTTCTCTAAAAGTTTTGCCTGTCGAAGTTCCTCCTTGGCTTCTGCCACTTTCCCTTCTCGCTTCAAGGCAACTGCTTTCCTCTTGCGAGCCAGTATATCTTGACGAAGGGAATCTTGATCAAGCTGCGAATTAGCTTCCTGGGCAGTTTTTGACTCGGAGATGCTTGGTTTCCCATCTGATTGAGTGACCTCTTTTGGTTTATCATGAGTAAGAGTGGCTTTGTTTGCCATGTCCTCAATTGGGCTCTTTCGCAAATCAGATGGAGGAAGCTGTGGGTTCTCAAGGGGAGAACCAATAGCTTCACGTTCTTTCTGCTCATTTGACTCAGTTGGAACCCTGTTAGACATAGATTCTTCAATTTCAGCCAATTGCTCTTCTAACACTTTAGCCGCTTTCATCACTTCCTCTGCCTCCTCAATCTCTCCTTGGCGTCTCAATGTGAGAGCCTTTCGTTTCAAGCCCAGAAGTTCCCTCTGGATTTCACCTTTACTCTTTCTAGATGCTCGAGGTTGGATGTTACTCGTAGCTTCCTTAGTTAGCGACTCACTAAGATGAGAAACATTATTTTCCCCTTGAAATGACGCAGATGGACCATTAGCTTTTTCATCATCCTGCCAGCCCAAATTATTAAGCAGTGAAAGATAAGTTGGGTCATGGAGGTCTTGATCTGTAACCTCTGCCTCTTCATCTCCAGCATCAATATCTGCAATACTTTCATCCAGCTTATTCCCAGCAACAGGCTGCACAAATTTTGGTGGATTATCAATATCTTCAAGTTGCTTCTCAAGAATCTTGCCTTTTTCCAACTCTTCTTCAGCCTCATCTAACCTTCCTTCCCTTCTTAAAGCAAGAGCCTTCTTTTTAATACCAAGAAGCTCTCTCTGGATCACTGACTTACTCTTTGGTGCTACTTTGTGCTCTTTATCCTTCCTTTCAACGAACTTTCTAACATCCTCTTCACCATTATTTAGTTGTTCTTCAACCTCAATCTCCAGTGTTTTTGCCCTCTTTAAAAGTTCCATTGCCTCCTTAGTATTACCAGCCCTTTTCTGCCTAAGGGCTTCTCTTTTCAGTGACTGAATTTCACTTAGTAACACTTCCCTATCAACCGGCTGGATTTGCTTTTCTGAAACCTCAGATTCAGTGGCATCTTCAGTCCAGCCCATTGACTTCAAGGCAGCTGCTATTTCTGGGTCATACATGTCATCATCAGTTACTTCAAAATTACCATCTCCAAGATCATCAGTAATTCCCAGATGGTTGTCAAAATCATGACTAGAATCTAGTTTATATCTAGCAGATAAATCATCAAATTTATCAGCATCCAGGCCACGTATTAAAGAGGAAAGCTCATCATCAGAATCTTCATCACCACCCAACAGTTCCTGCTCTTCTATTTGCTTTTCAAGAATTTTAGCCTTCTTCAATTCTTCTTTGGCTTCAGCAAGTTTTCCTTCCCGCTTCAACTGGAGTGCTTTTTTCTTATGAGCAATGACCTGTGACTTGTCAGTTCCATGAATTTTCTTTTCAGTAATGGTCTTTCCAGAAACTTCTCCAAGAAGTGCGGAAAGTTCACCCTCAAGGCTCATCGTTGCTGGCTTTTTGTCAGCAGTACGAAGATCCGTATCTGACCATCCCAGTCCTCTGAGTTCAGACGCAAGATCATCCTTCTCTTTGGTAATTTGAGGAGAGAGCTTAGTTTTCCGACCAGACGCTTTGCCATCATCATTATCTTGCTGGACCTCAGTGACGTTACTGGAGGACAATGCTCTTTTACGATTTTTCCTCAGAGAGATCTCCAAAGCAGCAGCCTGCCTTTCAAGCTCTTTGCCTCTCTTAAAAGCCCTTAGAGCTTCTTCAGGTTTACCTGCAGCTTTTAGAGTTCGATGATTCTTTTTTTCTTCCATGGCTTGCTGACGTAATTCTTCAGGAGTAGTCGATCCCATCTCAGCCTGCTGTTCAGTCTGATTAATGCTTCCATCTCCAGCCTCATCTTGAACATTTGAACCTGATGAAGTGCTTGCTGAGTCTTGATCACGGGAAAGAACATCTGAGGTCCTTTCTTTACACAGAAGCTCATTTAAAACTTCATCCTCACTCTTTGATGGAAGTCTTGAGGCCCCTACGAGAGACAACACTTGTATTTTAAAACGAGAAAGTAGTTTATTTCTCTCTGTTAGCACTGTGAGTATAACCAGTTATTTATACGGTACCTTTTGATGCTCTATTTTTGTGACCATATCGCATTTCAAAACGTGCAGCCTCTTCTAATCTTTTGCATGGTTCACATATACGCACCGGTGAATCACCTTGTCCGCGTAGCACCATTCTTTGCTGGGTACAGCTATTACAAAAAATGCCCCCGCACCTCCGGCAATGATGCTGAAATTTCATACGTGTGAATCACAACATAAGTGAAAGAAAACCACACACATACGGTATTCATATTTCCATTTAAACAAGCAGCAAGGAAACAGGAGAGGGGGAAATAAAATCATATCTATAGCCTTGGTAGGAAGGAGATAAAAGATGACACCGATACTAATGGAAAAAATACTGTTATTGGAAAAACACCACTAAGGCAGAAAAGAGAAGTCGCAGCAGCCCCTAAATAATCATTACTAGAAACTTCAACATGTTACTTCTTAGAAAAAAGGGAGGATCATTTTAGGCAAGCCAGAAAAGCAGGTCTGTTAACTACTCCCGTCAATTTCTACCTAATGCAATGCAACCTATTCTGCTACAGCCCGCTACTGAAGAGGATTGGTTTTTAGGCAGCAATATTCAAAAAGTTCAGATGCTTCACACAAAAAGCTAGATTCCTGAGTAAGCGATCCGCAACACTTGTTTGGGAGCATCAAGACGATTTCCAGGTCAACAAAAGTTCCGGGCCACAAGTGTGAACGTTGTTTAGAGAGAGAAGCTGAACCACTACTGAATAGTTTGAGAAGATAATCATAACTCAGATATTCGCGAGAAGGAGGAAACTGGGGAAAAATCAATAATATCTGGGACAAATCGTTTGGGAGTATGAATAGCACACAAAAATGTCTATATTTTTGGGTTACTAGCTATGAGAAAGTTATAAACACTTTAAACCCAACTACTAAAAGTTATAAACACTTTAAAACCAACTACTACTGTGGAGATAACACATCTATATAGCATCTTTGTTGTCAAGAAATTCAAGCAAATGAAGAAACTCTTCTCCAATAACTATAATTGTGGATAAGAGCACAAGTGGATGAAATTGTATATTGGAGATAATGAGGGGAGAAAGAGGGGAGGGAGGAAAGAACCCTAGATTCCCATCCTAACACCAACAATGATTACTTTTTCGTAACATTAAAGAAGATGGATTGCAACTATTCTTGTCCAAACACCGTTCCAATTTATATGCATAAACTGTTTTCACCCAGGATAAAATAGATTGATTATCAGATGAACTTATTGTGTTTACGGCATACCAATTCAACTCTACAAAATTGGCTCTTCTACTAAAGGAGGACTACCATGAAACAACACCCACTAACGTGGCATGTCAGGTGATTCCTCTATATTTAGAATACAAAAGAGTTCTCTACAAGATACATTACTAAGCACTTAAAGTCAAAAGGACATGCATTAGCTAGATGAGGAGGTGAAGAAAGTATAATATTATCAGCTCATTGAGCTGGTCTAAAGGATATCTAGAAATCTATTAAAGATGTCCCCAGCTATAGTAAAAGTACAATAAAATATGAATGAAATTGTAATTTATTGTTCCCAATTCGTTGCAGAAAGAGGTTCTTGCTCCCTTGAAATAGGAGAACAATGGGTTTGCCTTATTTCTTTCTGTTAGGTGACTTTACTACCTCTGAAGGTCTCAGATGTTTTTTCGAGCATCCTGAACAGATGGTGGAGTACAATTGAAGCAGTAGCATACTGCAGGTATTATTATTTTCATCTTGAGCTGGAACAAAGATAAAGATGTACTGAGAAAGCTTGTTCACATCCAAAATTATACACAAATCCAAGTAAGTGGTCGAACTGGAACAAAGATAAAGATGTACTGAGAAAGCTTGTTCACATCCAAAAGTATACACAAATCCAAGTGAGAGGATTCAGAAATCTAGAGCACCTGAGCACTTCAGTCTTGCCACTAAACCTAAAAATGAATCTCGCGGCGTCTTCCCCATTTTTTTCTCAATAAACATGTTCACGGAGAAAGTACTTCAATTGCCACACCATTCAGGAATAAATTTGGGAGGATCAGCTATTTACTTCGAATTCAACATAAGGTCATTCCGTGAAGAATAATGTTTACAAGAGTTCTTCAACAATATGAAACACCTCGCAACATACTAGAGTAAGATACAAAATTAGAGACATTTTGATGTATGACTGGACCTTGGACAGATAAGCATTTTCATGAGTCAGTAAACCAGTAAGAAGACGTGATTAAAAAAAAAAAAAAAAATTGCTGCAGGGCAAATCAACTGTTGAGAATGCACATGTTACTCCCATTAGTATGAACATGTGATGCCTAAATGAAATGCTTATGGGAATCAAAACTATCATGCCAGATATGGATGTGAAGTCCAGGAGCTATAACTATTATGTCATAATTAAGGATATCTTTAGTCAAACCCCTTTTAATTTTTAGAAGTAAGTGAATTCCTTAATCTATGTGCTCAAGCCTAAAACATCAATTATTTTGAACTGGAGGGAATATGATGCAACAAATTCTGTAAACCTACAAGTCACCTTTACTGCGTAACTTTATCATTTTCCGGTTTCTCATAATATAGCAATAATTTGGGTTGACTCAGTAAAGAGTAGGATGCAACAAATTCTCTAAACTTAAATGTCACCTTTACTGGGTAACTTGATCATTTGCCCATAATATAGCAATCATTAGATCCTATTCCCTCCTGTTCATAATAATTAATATTTTAGGCTTGAGCACATGGATTAAGGAATTCACTTACTCCTAAATACTAAAAGGGGCTTGACTAAAATATCCTCAACGATGACATAATAGTTTTAGCTCCACTTCACATCCATATCTGACATAATAGTTCTGACTGCCATAAGCATTTCATTAAGGCATCACATGTTTACTTCCAGCATTCCTTTTAAATTCAAAATTTATGTTTTCAAGTTTATTAGAAGCGATAAAAATTTAATTCGACTTAACAATTTTCCTCGCTTTCAAAGGTATCATGTAAGCATTCCCCTCTGTGTTCGTGTTGTTAAATTTCAGTAAGGTTCCTTTAGTTCTTTGCTTGCCACTAGTTTAAATTCAGTTTTGTTTTTGGTGAAAAATTGTGATCTCAAGGTTTAATTTCCAGCCTTAAATGTCCTGTGGCAATATAAAGATAAGTCTGAGTTTAAAGGCAGTAGGTTGTGCATTTGCTGATGACTCCAACCTTCTACTTTGTTCCTCTTTAGGTTTATGAGCCAATGCACTAAAAAGATGATTTTTACCCTCCTATTTTGTTCCCCTTTTCTGCAAAGTAAGAAAAAATCACCATATGATTCCCTTATTTCTGTTTGGTTAAGTTGTGATGATATTTTTATTTTTTTTGCAGGGGGGGGGGGGGGGGGGGGGGTGGCTGTCTCACTTGTGAATTATTATCAAAGATGGGATTTTTGCTATAACTCCGCTATAGAGTACCCCAAATAAAACTTGACAGCAAATTCCAATTAAGTCAACACAACAACATACCCAGTGAAATCCCACGAAGTGGAGTCCACTTCTGGGGAGGGTAGAGTGCACACAGACCTTACCCCTAACTTGAGAGTTAAAGAGGTTGTTTCCTGTAGACCCTCGAGACAAGGACAAGCAGTACGAAGACAGAAATAACGGGAGCAAATAAGCCATATACTATAAAAAGCAGGATAGAGTAGTCTGAAAAAAGGAGCAGAAACCACCACAAATTAATCCGATAATCGAAGTACAACAAATAGTAGGATAAATCAAAGGACAATCCAATTAAGTCAAGGGGAAAAGTAAAAAGGAAATAACATATGAATTCAATCAAAACCTTATATTGACAAAATATTTAGGATCTAACATGTGATTATCCAAGAATCAAACTCCAGAATGATCAAAAATGAAAACCATGAGAATTCGCCTAACGGGTATTAATAAAAATCATATTTTTCATAAAGGGTATCAAGAAAAAGTAGAGAAATCTCAAACCTTGCGATTGATGAAAGTGAACTGAGAAGAACATCCTTGGCAATGAGAAGCATCAACTACCCAAATATTCCCTCTCAGTGATGGTTTTGAAGGTAATCCGATCTTCTCCAACATTTTTTTCCAATCTTTTCCTTTGAAAAATAAAAATCAAGAATCCTCAGAGGGTTCGGTGACTCTATTTTTTCTAATGTTTTCGTCTTGGTAAAAGCGAAGGACATCGAGTGCACCTAACCAAACGACGACGTCTATTTAACTGATGTTTCGGCGAAAGTGAGAGCCCGTTTGGCTTATCTTATAAGTTGATGTTTGAGCGTTTAACTGGCCAGCTTATAAGCATTTTGTGCTTAAAATAAGCCTAAAAAAATAAGTTAGCCCGTTTGCTTCTAAGCTGCTTTTTTTAAGCCCATCCAAACAGGCTCTAAGAAAAAGAAAAGAAATCAAATACGTAAGGCAAAAGGTCAATCTTTTATTCATTTATTTATTACTTCCTCCGCTTCAATTTAAGTGTCTTGAGGACCATTGTCCATGACAACTTTTTACTTTTTTCTGAAATTGTTTTTCAATTTATTTGAAAATCAATGTTTGGCTATGAAAATTTCAAATACAACTTCAGGTTGTATTTGAAATCTGGAAAACACCTAAATTCCGTTTTCATTTTTTTTTTTTTTTACTTTTTCACTTTCAATATATTCAAACAATCAAATAATCTTTGTAAAAACTATAATCAAACGTAACTCCATCTTCAACTCCAACTTTAAAATTCTAAATAAATTGAAAAATATTTGATCTTCATGGCCAAACGCCTACTTATTTTGAGTGGACACACAGTTTTAGGAATAAAAGATGAATTTTAAATTTTATGGTCCTAAGTTAAAGATGTATGTAATATACTAAAATGTCATTTGAATATAGTGGTTTTAAACTTATCAGGTGAATATTTTGAATTGTCAACTTACTAAATATAGAAAGAGACGCTATTTTTGGGACAGATCAAAAAAGGAAGTAATACATTTAAATTGGGAAGGAGTATTATTTTAATGCGGATAATACCTAAGAAGAAATTGTGATCCTCCTTGCCAATAAAGCTTTGGTTTGATGAGGGGTTGGACTGGTTGAGATAAGTTTTTAAGTTTAGATTTAATAAGTATGCATCTGATTTCTATGTTGATATTTTTTATTCTCAAATATTAGTGTTTTGGCAAACTTAATTTATTTCAAATACTGACGTTTTAAGAAAAAGATATTTATAACACTTCTTTTTTCAAATATTCTTACTATATATCAATTAATAAAACGTTAATTAAGTAAACTCTTAAAGAGATAGTTTAGAAAAACTATTATATTTATGTCGTAAAATTAAGCTAAAAGATTAACAATACTAAAGGATGAAAATCATAGAAATAGAGAGACAAGAGAGAAAAGATTTCTTATTCATCCAAATGTGTTCAAGTGTGTATAACTATTACATACAACCCAACTATATATAGGAATACATTGAGAACACTAAAAGGTGTGTCATAAACATGGGAAGTAACTATGTAGGGGTTATAGAAATAAAGTGTGGGAGTAGTAGTCATAAAGTAATGGGGGTTACTTCCACAACAGTTACGAACATGAAGTAGTGAGAGTTATATGTAGATGAGTAATAGACATCCACACATTAATATTTTCATAACACTCCCCCTTGGATGTCTATTGTTGGATAATATGCCTCGTTAAAACCTTACTAAGAAAAACCCAGTGGGAAAAATTCTAGTGAAGGAAAAAGAGTACACATATCTTGTAATATGCATTATCTGCTGCATCGTTAAAAACCTTGCCAGGAAAACCCAATGGGAAAACACCTCGACTAAGGAAAAAAGAGTGCAGCGTGCATTTTACTCCCCCTGATAATAACATCATTTGATATTTCGAAGATGACACATTCAAATCTTGTATATCAGCTTCTCAAATGTTGAGGTTGACCATGTTGTCGTTAACAAATCTGCTAAATTGTCGCTTGAATATCTTGAATATCTTTTCACCATTCCTTTGAAGATCATGTGTGAAAATAACTTTCAGCGAGACGTGTTTTATCCTATTCTACCTTCAACGTATCAATTCTTGTAGATGATGCCTTCCAATGATCTTATATACTAGCTTTCCAAGTGTTGTTACTGGTCATGTCTTTGTTACCAACTCACTTCCACAAAGATGTTACATCCTTGAGCTCATCCCGATATCAATATGTCATTTGCTTGCTTCACGATCATTGTTATCTTTGCATGATTTGCGTAAGTAGCAAATAATTAACTTTTAGCAGAACAATATAAATATGGCAGCACCCATATGCAAATAAATAACTTGTGTGCCATCGAATGTTACATAAAGCATATAATCTTCCTGCATTCGCATAACCAACAAATCCTTGACAATATGGTTAGAAATAATAAATCTAAACCAATATTTGATTTTACTCGAGTATCTCCACGTAGAAGTAAAATTATATCTTGCCATCACATTAATAAAAATATTATCTCATGAATTATAAGAGTAAGAAATATAGGTGCACCAATTACACACATACATGGTACTTTCTGACCATTTTTGTAAGATCGAAATTGATCTTTCTTAATGTTAAGCGATGTCATAGTCGTCGGGGGTACTCAATAGAATCGCTTTAAAACCTTTTAAATCCTTCAAGGATTTTCATATAAACTTCATTGTCTAGCTAGACATAAAAACAATTCATTATACGCATTCAAAATTTTCATGTATTGTCAGATTAATAAGAAACCTCATTGCATCCACCACAGGAGAACTTATCTCCATACAATAATGCCAGGATTTTCGCGAAACCATTTATGCCACAAGGCACAAGCCGTACTTTATATCTTACAACTTTATTTTTCATTTTACTTTTCACCCAATAATTTATTTGTACCCCACTGACATTATATCTTGAGGTCCTTGGACTATAGATCCAAAATATCACTTTTTCAAGTGAAACAAAATATACTTGAATTGCGTATTTATTTGGCTAATCATTTATATGTCACTCTTTGACCATCTTGATCATTTGCTCATCTCCTTCTTCAAGGAGTTTTATCTTTGGAACTGACCGGTCTATCGCCATAGACTCTATCCTTCAAGGACTTTAATTCAAATTAAATTTGGAGCATTTGCAAGCTGGAATATAATATTCAATTTTAGGTCAACAGATGCGTCTTGCAGTTAACCTGAATTATCTTTTCAACGAGGATCATAGCAGTGATAATTCATTACATATACCATATTTTTCAGCCGCTTATCATCCCTCCCCCTAATGTTAAGAAATCTAAGATTTACCTCCCAATCTTATTTGGGGACCCATCATTTGTGCTTTATGGTGGAGCAATTAAATCATATATCGCCAATTCTTGACGAAGGATGAGCAATTTGTGCTGATAACGTATTGTAAAATCAAGCTAAAAGAATAATGATATGAAATAAGAAGGTAGACAAGAAATGTAGAGAGCAAGAGAGAACTTTATTCATCCTTCCAAGTATTGTTCAAGTGTGTACAACTATTACATACAATCCAACTATATATAGGAATACATTGAGAACACCAAAAGGTGTATCATAAACATGGGTAGTAACTATTTGGGGGTTATAGAAATAAAGTGTGGGAGTAGTAGTCATAAAGTAATGGGGGTTACTTCCACAAGAGTTATGAATATGAAGTAGTGAGAGTTATATGTAGAGGAGTAATAGACATCCACACATTAATATTTTCATAACAATTTAAGGTTATTAAACCAAATGATATATATACAAATGAAAATATGAAGAAAAACGAAGTAACTCTTCAGTTGGTGCTGTTGACACCCAATTTTGTCCCGTCTCTCTGCCGAAATACCTATTTTGCGCTTCTAATATTTTTGGAAAAAATAAAAATATATATATATATTATGTTTACTATAATTATTAGCCTCTTATCAATGCCGCTATTGCATTATTCTATTAATTATTCTTATTACTATTACCGCATTATTAGTATTATTATTATTATTATTATTATTATTATTATTATTATTATTATCATTATCATTATTATATATTACTATTATTATAATTCATAATTTTTTATCATTTCGGCATTTTACCAGCTTACGCACACACATCACATTTATCTTTGCATAATTAAATAATAGTATTTATCTTACTGCGGATTTTCGAAATATTATTGCACGGCTATTATAACACCATATGATTTTATTACCCGAGTCTAATAATCACACATTTTTTTTGGTATTAAGTAATATTTTGTCACCCTCGGTATATTCATTAATTAAAATGGGTCTCTTATTCAAATTTAGAAGCCAAACTATTTCTTGCACTCGGTCCGTATTTTGACTTACCGAACCCCAAATCAAAGTCCGACTAACTCCTAAATATTTTTGGACTAGACCGTATTTTGTCTCAAAATTTTAGACCAGTCATTGTCTTAATTCATTAGCCCATTCTTAAAATACCCGGTCTAAAATCGACTCGGTCCACAAATGGACCGGGTCCGGCCCATTTTCCATTCAAAATAAGGGGAACCCTTAGGGTTTCCCCTTCATTTTCTTTTCGTCCCCGCCGCATCTCATCTCTCTCTCTCCCTCTTTCTCTCATCGTCGTCTTCTTCATCTCCGCCATACCCTGCCCTTTCTGACACCCCACCTCCTCCTGCTCCCCACGCACCTCTGACACACCCCACACCGCACCACACCTTTCTCCCTCCATCCATGCCCATACCCTGCTCCACTATATCCTGTTCCCCACGCCCTTCCCTCGCAGGTTTTTCCTTGAAATGACTATAAAAGAAAGGGGAGGAGATTTTTGAAAGAAAAAAAACCCCAAAAAACACTGATATCCTTTTGAATCGCGAGGATACCATCTAGAGAAATACAAGTTTAATAGCCTAAATTTTCTTAAAATATAGAGTATTCAGCAATGACATCAGTGGCTTGATATCGAGTCGAGATCGAAATCGATCTTTTTTCGTTTATTTTTGCCCCCTTTGGAATCTGTTTGGATTCGAGCTTGCGTCGAGGAACCCCTTTTTTTAGTGTTCGAGCGGAAATCGAAGACTCACACCTCGGATTTGCTGCACCCGGAAAAGGTGACCCTTTTTTAGCATTTCGATTGATTTCTGTGTTTGATTAGACATGGCTTTAGTTTGGTTTAATTTAGTTAAACATATTTTGTGTGACTAGTTCTAAATTAGTTTTTTAAACATATCTCGTGTGTTGGTTTAGCCTGATCTGTTTGGTTAAGCATGTTTTACATGTTAATTTAGTCTGTCGAGTTAAGCATGGTAATAAGCTAGCTTAGTTGATGTTAGTTAAGCTTGTCTTATTTGTTAGTTTAGCTCAGTTTGTTTCTAGTTAAACATGTTCATATACGGATTTAGTAGAGTTTCATTGATTTAATCATTGTTTAGAATAATTCAGGTGTCATTAGTTTAAAGCCTACTGTAAGGTGCATATCAGTCCGATTCCTGCTCATCATTTTCCTAAGCATATGATATAATCCTATTCACTATCCTGTTAGTTCATTCATTAATGAAGTCTCATAGCCAGATTAAATGAGATGATGACACTGTAAAAGGACTAAGTATGTTAAGGTTAAGTATCCGAGCTTGTTCGAATCATGTTATTTGTCCTAAGCTAAACATGTCCAAAGTGTTTCAACACCACTTGTTTAGTTGGGATCTCATCTGATTAAGGCCTAATAAAGACCATTATCATGCCTATTTGGTTTACTTTTGCCTATTGTTAGAAGAATGATATTAATCCTCGTCTATTTTCTGGAACTTGGGTCTGTTGGCTCAATGTTATGACGTCAGATGAGTGTATGTCCATGTATGGCCTAGAAATCTGCTAATCAGGCTAATATGATTAAAATGTGCTATGATTGGTAATCCTATTGACTGTTTGCGTCAAATCTGGATTGATGTGTGTTGGACTTGATCAATATGGTTAAATATACATTAGACAGTGTATAAGTTTTCCTGTTTTAACACTATAATTAGTGTACTCAACTCTTTGTCTGGTTTTAACTAGCATGGGAATTAATCTTGACTGCCTGAGACATACCTGTACCCCGTTTAAATTAAGTCCAGAGTCATTTGTGACCTATGTATTTGATTTACAAGAATGATTTTCCTGTGGTGTTCCCGGAATCAAATATTATTCTCAGAATGTGTTACTGGTGAAAAAAATGGAACTCTTATGTCTGCTGGACCTGAAATGGTATCCATTGAAGTTAGAAATGACATTTACTTGGCTTAATATAGGAACCAGACCACCTATATGCTCACTTAGTGAATTCTGTCTCTGATATGTGTTCTATGTCATTTGGTTTGTTGTGCATCACAAGTCTCATAATGTGCTTTAAAGGGATTAAAAGGATTCAGATTTAACTTCAGCATTCGTGAACCTGTACCAATACTATGTGATCATTCCTTGTTAAATGTAAACCTGATTAGGCTCACTTAAGAAGATTCTAGGATTAGATGGGTGCATGCCTTTGTATGATGTTTTGCTGGGATTTATAAAGATGTTGAAATTACTATGTCCAGCTAATGTGTTAAAAAGGGAAGATGCCAAAGGCCTGTTCACATGACCAAATTCTATGCCTGCTGTCTGTTTGGTTTACATTTATGCTTCAAATGCACACGTCTGTTAGCAGGGTACTGCATATCGTGTCCCTCCCCGTATGGTTATCCATTGCAAATATGCATAATCCACTTGTCCACCTTGAATTTGCATTATACATGTTTAGTCGTATTTATGGGTTATGTCTTAATTCTTTTCTCTCTTTTCTTTCATTTTTTTTGCATGAACCTCACATATACGAGTCCGAGAGACTCGTTCTTCCTCCGCATTTGATGTTGGGGCTAAAAGCCCAACGAGATCTCTTCATCAACCCATCCCTGTCTGCAGCTCATTCTAAAGAAATAAACTTCTAGGCCGAAGCCCAATTGACAACAACAGCCGCAACAGGCTATATAAAGGAACTATTGGGCTAAAAGCCCAACAGCAGCAATCAACAGCCCATTTAATATTTCTTGCTTCCTTATCTCATTTTATACATTTGATTTGTATTTGTGCAACTAATACTCTTTTTATTTTTTCATTTTCCTGAACTTAGATGATTCTTAAATTAATTAGTAGGCTTAGTTTTTTTAGTAATGGGTAGTTAGTTTAAAGAAGATTAAAATTAATTCCATAAGTTTTATTGTTTTCTTTTCATGTTAAAACATCTAATATTTATTTTATTTTATATAATTGATTTGCAAAATGGCATGATCATATATTTTAAGTAAAAGAAATCATATTTTACTATCATAGACATTTCAAAAGCATTGTTAATACTCAAATATAAATTCAAGTATTATTTTCATAAATAACTCTTCAAGTTTGAATCAATCATATATATTTTAACCAAGCATAATTAAATAAAGTTTAAAAAAAGGGAAAATTTATCATCTTTTGCATCCTATTTTAAGTCTATGATTTTCTACGCCATTGCACTCGTATGATGTAATTTTACTCAAGTTTAAATTGGTTAGGTATTTTCTTAAAGGGTTCTATTTATGTACAAATTATTATATTTTGCAAGCCTCATTTTTATAATAAAATTATCATCTCAAGCTTAACAACATTTATAAGTTTTATTTTTTAAGTGGACTACTATGTATTTTTTCAAGTTAGTTTAAATAGCATCATTATGCTTTCCTTTAGAACCTCAACAACATTTACAACCTATTTTTTCTTAAGATTTAAGCATTATATTTAATCTGAATTAATTAACCTAAGTTTGGTCGGATAACCGTAAGTTAACGGATCCTAAAGGATGCCTAATCCCTTCCCTTTAGGATAATATAGAGCCCTTACCTAGAATCACACTGGTTAAGCAGACTATTAACAGAGGTTTAGTTTCAACTTTACCTTAGTTAACATTTAGATGTCCTAATTCATCGTTAAATTAATTAGGTGGCGACTCCTTAAAACAATAATTTAGGAATCCCCAATATGTCATACTTCTAAATCAACCCGGTTAAAATGGGGTGTGACAGCTTGGCGACTCTGCTGGGGAACTTTAGGCTCTAACCATAACAACTTAGGTTAATAAATAATTTGTGAGATATTTTGTTTGTTTTATTTTATTTTGCCTGTATTGTAGTTTTATATGATTTCAAGTATTATTGTTCCATTCCTTATATGCATTTTTTTTGTTCTATGTAATATGTATATTACTGCTTTCCTTAAATTGGCATTCCGTTCATATTTCCTCTACTCCTGGAAAATTCACACATATTCACACACTTAAAGCGGCTTCGCAGTTTGCGCCCGTGCACTACTAAATTACCCCTTTAGTTGGATTTGTCTTGTGGATTTAGTCGATCGGCGGTGCAGTCGACGGCCACGGACTTTCCACTTCCAAGTTGTCCGCTTGGGGGAGCCTTGTGTCATAGGAAAACCATTCTTAGTCCACCTAAGTAGAGCGAAAACCAAAACCTTGTAAGGACATGCATCATTTTAAACCTAGGAAGCTTAATACCCTTGGTGTATTAAGTTCATTAGTCAACCTTACCAAATGTCCAAATGAGTCTATGACTCTAAGTGATACTATTCATTATTTATGTGCATTATTTGAAGGACAAATATGTCGAATATGTGGACCTAGTACTCTATAGATAAATATTTCAAGAAAAACTGACCTTTTGTTGCAGGTTGTCGTGGAGCATCCAAATTAATGCTGGAGGTTGAAGACAACCAAAAGAAATTAGTGGAGTTGAAGTATTAGATATCTTAGTTTAACTTTGACATGTATTATTTATTGACATGTAATAATTTTTATTATTCTTGCAAATTAGTTTTAGGAAGAGTTATGGAATGATACATAAAAAACATGTTTGTCCTTCAAATGTTCGTTAGGCCTACCTCGGGCATTAAAGAGGTCCCTTGCATTATAAAACGCGATGTATTATGTGCAATAATGTGTTTATATGCAATAATATGTCCTTACCGTATACTGACTCATTTCCTTTTCTTTTTCTTGTTTTTATCTTTTTTCTTTTTAAACTTATTTTCAAAACAAAAAGGTTGACTTGTGCTAAAAGGGAACTGGCGGAGCATCCATATTTCACACGGTCTAAAGCCAAGAAATCAGATTCTGACTCATCACTAATCACCTGGTTAACTAAAAGGACTCGTTCTAAAATGGAGCAAAGTTTGATCAATGCAACCACTTCATCTGAGCCATCTCTTAGTTTACCAATCACGAGTGATCCCACATCCTCTAATGAACCAGAAACACATTTGGAGACCATTGCTCGTCTGGAGCGACGAGTTGCCGAACTAAGTCATATGGTACTTCATAACCGGTCATTTTCTCAAACACCGCCACATATGACTCCGCCCCAGGGAGTTCGTCAAACTTTGCCTGTGCCACATCCATTCCCAAATTTGGACTAATTTAACCAAGCAAATTATTTCAACACTTCTCAGCCAGTTCGTTCCGAACACCTCACTCAAAATGCTCCCTTTTTATTTACAACCACCTCTTCAAAAGCTCAATTCATACCGCCAGCACATGACACACATCAAGTTCCGCCGGTGTATACTTATACCACAGCTCCACCCATGACACAGATTCAAGAACAATGTCGCACAGATGTTGATCATTATGTCGAAGTTGAAAATGAGGCACGGTCAGTTAATGATGAAATGATAAATAGAAAGCTCAAAAGTTTGGAAGATGCCATGAGAAGTTTGCGTGGACTTGGTAGTAACCAAAGCGTGAGATATGAAGAATTATGTGCATTTCCTGAGGTAGAATTGCCACCAGGTTACAAGATTCCAAAATTTGAGAAGTTTGATGGGTCGGGGAACCCTTTCTTCCATCTGAAGGTCTATTGTGAAAAGTTGATTGGTGTGGGGAAGAATGAAGGGATAAGAGTCAAGCTATTCAATCAGAGTTTGAGTGGAAAAGCCTTGGAGTGGTATTCTAAGCAAGATACAACCAAATGGCGTACTTGGGATGATTTGGCAAATGCTTTTGTGGATCACTACAAGTTTCATGTTGAGATCGCTCCTGACAGAATCTCAATTACAAAGTTGAAGAAGAAGTTCACCGAATCATTTCGAGAATATGCTATACGGTGGAGGGAAGAAGCATCTAGGGTACACCCACCCATGGAGGAGACAGAAATGGTTACTTTCTTCATTCAAGCACTAGAACCGGAATACTATGAACGTTTGGTGACAATGAGTGGAAAAACTTTTGCAGAAGTGATCAAAGCTGGGGACATGATCGAAGATGGCATTAAGACAGGGAGAATAACAAGTCTAGCAGCTTTGCAGTCTACCAGTAGGGCTATACAAACTGGTACTCTCGGAAATGGAAAGAAAAAAGAGAAAGAAGCAGCATCGGTGATGGCCTTGGGAAACACATCATACCGCCATCAACGACCACCGCGATACCAGCCTAACGCTCACCACTCACAATATTTCCAATATTCTCCACATCCCTACGACCAAGCTTTGTCATCTTACCAACCTCAATCACCACAAATATCCTACCCTGTTTACAACACACAACCAGCATATCGAGCTCCACGACCACCAACATATCCAGCTCCACCATCACAAACTCATCATCCAAACAATGCATCCGCACCTCGCCCAAATAAACCGTTTCGCAATTTCACACCATTAGGAGAGCCACTGAGCGTTGTTTTCGAAAGGCTGCAAGCTTCAGGCTTAGTATATCCTGTGGAAGGTAGAATTCCAGATCCATTACCTAGAAGCTTTGATCCCACTAAAACATGTGCATATCATTCGGGGGTAAAAGGCCATTCCACTGATCGTTGTTACGCATTGAAGCATAAGGTTGAGGATCTTATTGAAGCAAAACAGATCACGGTCAAACCACCAACACCAAATGTGGTTAACAATCCACTCCCGACCCATGATGGGGCCACGATAAATATGATTGGAATAGATGAAAATGTTGACGACCCAGCCGAATTTATAGTGCCTGTGGATCGTGTGGAGGATCATGATTTTGTAGCCGTTGCTTCTCCGGCTATAGTGATAAGGGGTTGTGTGCCTGTCGAGATATTAGGAGCTTCATCAACGCCTGTGGAAGTAGTTCAAGCACCAAATCAGTTACCAGTGCTCGATACAAAAGCCGTACCATGGAATTATCAACAAACTGTGATGGAATGTCGAGGAAAGGACACGATCACTGACAAGGTTAAGACATCAGGAATGACAAGGTCTGGAAGATGCTATTCTCCAGAAGAGCTAGTTAGATTGGGGCAAGTTAAGGAAACCAATGTACCTCCCAAAAGGGTCGTGACTGAATTCGAAGCAGAAGAATTTCTGAGGAAGATTAAGGCTAGTGAGTATTCAGTTGTGGATCAGTTGAAAAAGACCAATGCTCAAATTCCTATTCTCTCTTTGCTTTTGAGTTCAGATATGCACAGAAATGCACTGTTGAGGATTTTGAATGAAGCATATGTTCCAAGCGAAACAACTAGTGAGGCGTTAGCTGGGATGATTGAGCGCGTGCTTGACAGTCATCGAATCAGCTTCGATAATGAAGAATTGCCGCCGGAAGGATGCATGCATAACAAAGCACTCCATATAACTGTCAAGTGTCGTAACATGTTTGTGGCTAAGGTATTAGTTGATGGGGGTTCTAGACTCAACATCTGTCCATTAACAAGTCTGAAGAAGATCGGATATAATGTTAGCGAGCTCAAGACCAGTGATATGAATATTCGAGCATTTGATGGGGCTCCAAGGCGTCCTATTGGGGAAATAGAGTTGAAAGTGTTGATTGGCCCTGTTGAATTCATTATGGACTTTCAAGTACTTGATATTTCCACGTCATACAATATGCTGTTAGGTAGGCCGTGGATTCATCTGGCTGGTGCTGTACCATCTACTTTGCACCAAACTGTCAAATTCGAGTGGGATCAGCAACAAATATGTATACACGGAGAAGGAGATACGTCTTTCTATCTAGAGCAATCCACCCCATTCGTCGAGGCAGAAGGAGGGTTCGACGGAGCAGCTTACCACGCTTGGGAGGTTGTGAATGTCACTAAGGAGAGTGAAGTATGTCAAACTCAAGAGTTCAAAAGATCATGTGCCGCAATTATGGTTGCAAAAGAAATGGTGAGAAATGGGTACCAACCTGGATTTGGGCTAGGGAAAACACTAAATGGGCGGGTTGAGCCAGTCGTTCTCCCTACGCAACAATTTACATTCGGTTTGGGATATGAGCCAACTGAGGAAGAAGTGAAGAAAGCACGAAAGAATAAAAGGAAGGAGATTGCATTGCCAAAACCTATTCCTACCATTGATCAAACTTTCTCAAAACCTTCAGATCTGATTGTTGAAGTTGCCTATGATGATATCGTGGAGGGAGTCAAGAATCTGTTCGTGGAAGATGAAAATGATCATGCTGCGATAATCAAAGACTTTGCTGAAATATTAACTTTATAGGCTGCTGAGCCAGGACCTGAGTTGCAAAATTGAACTTCTATCTTAGCCCCGGTTCGTCGGGAGTTTCAGTATTTTAAGTTTAAATTTCCTTTTGTAGTAGGCCGGAGGCATCAACTAGAACATTTAGTTCCTTTTGTCATGTTGCCTCTATGTTTTGTTACGGCCTTTTTAAATTAAGATTCTGTCATTTTGTTTGTAACGAACTACGTTTGGCCTGACTTCCTGTTGGATACGTAGGCAGCCCACATCGGGTTCGGCCACTTTTTCAAAATATTTCAGTGTTTTGTTGTATGGGTGGAACTACGTGTGGCCTGATTTCCTTTTGGATACGTAGGCAACCCATATCGGGTTCGGCCCCCCCTTTATTAAAAAAAAAAAAAACAAAAATTCAAAAGTCTTTATTTTTACCACGAACTACATCTGGCCTGATTCCTTTGGGATACGTAGGCAACCCGAGGCGGGTTCGGCCCTTCTATCTTAAAATTTTTATCTTCAGTTTGTCCAAACATTTTGGTTCCTATAAAATACATAAGGATTTTTATACAAGACTTGGTCTTCCCCACCGCTTAAATTCATGTGTCTTAGTATCTTGAAACTGAGACAAATTTTTGAAATCGGTCAAATCACTTTCAAAATTTTTTCATTACAACTTTCTCACTTTTCGATCGTTTAGAACCAAGCGTTTCCAGGACTTGAAACTGGGACAAATTTCGAAGTCGGTCAAATCACTTTCGAAAACTTTCATTATAAGTTCTTATTTTTCAATTGTCCAGAATCAAGCATCTCTAAGACTGAAACTGGGACAAATTTTTAGAAGTAGCATAAAAGTGGTCTTAAACAAAAGTCCATCCATATTTCTAAAATGTGAGTAAATTCAAAAATCGAGTCTTCTTAATCATGTTACATATTAGAGCCACTAAGTATTTCCTTTCAAAGTCATCCAAATCTCATTACTTTTATTTTCAAAATACATTTTTTTTATAACTGAAACTCCCCGGCAAAGCAAGATATGTGGTGAGATATCGAAGAACGTGGACGCGACCGAGACAAAAGTCAATTCAAGGGCCAAGTTTCCCGACATGCACAAGTCAACCAATTTTCTTTTAAACTCACAATTTTTCTTTGTTGAGACAGGTCCAATTAACATGAACACGGTGCATGTATTAAATTATGGGCGTGATCAAAAAGTTAACTTTCTTCAAAATGCAAATACTCTTCAGCGTGGATGCAAAGGTAGCTTATGCCGAACGGTGGGCGTCGTTCCACTCATCACGAAATTTCAATTGCAACAGTGGACACAAGTTCATCTTCTCAACCAAGGGCTGTAAGTATAATTCTTTCAGACCCAACTATTTATTCTTATCACTAACAATTGTTTTAGCTCGTGACATTCATCGATGGATCGAATACATATAATCATGGACACTGACCTTGATCACCTGTTATCGGTTACAATTCCTCAATTTCGACATCATTTCATACATATTCAAATCATTATCAAATTCTTTTAAAATGAGGTATTTTAATAAGATAGCAAGATCTAAATATTGCATCGTATATCAAATTGTGGGGTTAATTATAGATTTAATTTCCGTCACAATGGGACAGAGATTAAGATGTGGATATCTTTTTACAATACTATTTCTAAAGTGGACGTGGATTTACATTTACATTGTGGATGCGAGCATGGAAGTGAAAATAGAATTATATTACGGAAAATATACCTACAATTGTAGAAAGTGGATACAGATTTACGTTTTCGAAAGTAAAGTGGATTTATTTTGCGCCGTATAATACGGATGTGAAAGTAGATATAGGTTTATTTTGTACCATATAATACAGGCGTGAAAGTCGACGTGGATTTATATTTTGTACCGTGAAAAGTGGGCATGGATTTACATTTTTGCACCATAGGAAGTGGACATGATTAGGCACCCACCTTAAAATGCGGGTATTTCAAAATTTAATTTAGGCACCCACCTTAGAATGCGGGTATTTCAATGTTCAAATTAGGCACCCACCTTAGAATGCGGGTATGTCAATTTCCAATTTAGGCACCCACCTTAGAATGCGGGTATTTCAATTTTCAATTTTAGGCACCCACCTTAGAATGCGGGTATGTCAATTTCAATCCAGGCACCCACCTTAGAATGCGGGTATGTCAATTTCAATCCAGGCACCCACCTTAGAATGCGGGTATTTCAATGTTCAATTCAGGCACCCACCTTAGAATGCGGGTATTTCAATGTTCAAATTAGGCACCCACCTTAGAATGCGGGTATGTCAATTTCAATCCAGGCACCCACCTTAGAATGCGGGTATTTCAATGTTCAATTCAGGCACCCACCTTAGAATGCGGGTATTTCAATGTTCAAATCAGGCACCCACCTTAGAATGCGGGTATTTCAATGTTCAATTCAGGCACCCACCTTAGAATGCGGGTATTTCAATGTTCAATTCAGGCACCCACCTTAGAATGCGGGTATGTCAATTTTCAATCCAGGCACCCACCTTAGAATGCGGGTATTTCAATGTTCAATTCAGGCACCCACCTTAGAATGCGGGTATGTCAATTTCAATCCAGGCACCCACCTTAGAATGCGGGTATGTCAATTTCAATCCAGGCACCCACCTTAGAATGCGGGTATTTCAATGTTCAATTCAGGCACCCACCTTAGAATGCGGGTATTTCAATGTTCAAATTAGGCACCCACCTTAGAATGCGGGTATGTCAATTTCAATCCAGGCACCCACCTTAGAATGCGGGTATTTCAATGTTCAATTCAGGCACCCACCTTAGAATGCGGGTATTTCAATGTTCAAATTAGGCACCCACCTTAGAATGCGGGTATGTCAATTTTCAATTTAGGCACCCACCTTAGAATGCGGGTATTTCAATGTTCAGTTCAGGCGCCCACCTCCGAATGCGGGTATCTTATATTTCAAGTTCAGGCACCCACCTCCGAATGCGGGTATTTTATATTCAAGTTCAGGCACCCACCTCCGAATGCGGGAATCTTATATTTCAGTTCCGGCATCCACCTCCGAATGTGGATTCAACTTTCGAAGCAGGGGTTGCAAGTGTAACTTCTCCAACCCTGCCTTATTTACATATGTTTCTTTATTGCTAACATTTGTTTTTAGCTGATGGCTTTTGGCAATATTAAAGTTGGCATCACACATCAAATCGTGGAACTATTTCTTCGGCAGCGAACTGGGGCAATTTGTCGGGAAGGATAGTCAAACTTCCCGACACGGGTCAAAGATCTACCTCGAACACTCGTCTCTAATTGCAAGTATTCTCTTGCGTTCCAGCAATTCAATTTTCAGAATTCTAAAGTTTCTATCACAATACCCAGTGTTATCATAATTCAGCACTGGGACAACATTTTGCAAGTTTTGCGCCAATTGGGGTTCAAGTGTCGTAATTGTCCCAGAACTACACTCGACCTGATTCTCGTATAGCCCGAAATATGTAGGCAACTCAGAGACCGGAGTCCAGTCATAATCCTCTCAAGTTTCCTTTAGCCGGGACAAAATAGGCTACTAAGTCAACGTCTTTGCCCGACAACTCTTTTCATCATTACCAGGCAAAGAGGGACAAGTTGTTGACACCCAATTTTGTCCCGTCTCTCTGCCGAAATACCTATTTTGCGCTTCTAATATTTTTGGAAAAAATAAAAATATATATATATATTATGTTTACTATAATTATTAGCCTCTTATCAATGCCGCTATTGCATTATTCTATTAATTATTCTTATTACTATTACCGCATTATTAGTATTATTATTATTATTATTATTATTATTATTATTATTATTATTATCATTATCATTATTATATATTACTATTATTATAATTCATAATTTTTTATCATTTCGGCATTTTACCAGCTTACGCACACACATCACATTTATCTTTGCATAATTAAATAATAGTATTTATCTTACTGCGGATTTTCGAAATATTATTGCACGGCTATTATAACACCATATGATTTTATTACCCGAGTCTAATAATCACACATTTTTTTTGGTATTAAGTAATATTTTGTCACCCTCGGTATATTCATTAATTAAAATGGGTCTCTTATTCAAATTTAGAAGCCAAACTATTTCTTGCACTCGGTCCGTATTTTGACTTACCGAACCCCAAATCAAAGTCCGACTAACTCCTAAATATTTTTGGACTAGACCGTATTTTGTCTCAAAATTTTAGACCAGTCATTGTCTTAATTCATTAGCCCATTCTTAAAATACCCGGTCTAAAATCGACTCGGTCCACAAATGGACCGGGTCCGGCCCATTTTCCATTCAAAATAAGGGGAACCCTTAGGGTTTCCCCTTCATTTTCTTTTCGTCCCCGCCGCATCTCATCTCTCTCTCTCCCTCTTTCTCTCATCGTCGTCTTCTTCATCTCCGCCATACCCTGCCCTTTCTGACACCCCACCTCCTCCTGCTCCCCACGCACCTCTGACACACCCCACACCGCACCACACCTTTCTCCCTCCATCCATGCCCATACCCTGCTCCACTATATCCTGTTCCCCACGCCCTTCCCTCGCAGGTTTTTCCTTGAAATGACTATAAAAGAAAGGGGAGGAGATTTTTGAAAGAAAAAAAACCCCAAAAAACACTGATATCCTTTTGAATCGCGAGGATACCATCTAGAGAAATACAAGTTTAATAGCCTAAATTTTCTTAAAATATAGAGTATTCAGCAATGACATCAGTGGCTTGATATCGAGTCGAGATCGAAATCGATCTTTTTTCGTTTATTTTTGCCCCCTTTGGAATCTGTTTGGATTCGAGCTTGCGTCGAGGAACCCCTTTTTTTAGTGTTCGAGCGGAAATCGAAGACTCACACCTCGGATTTGCTGCACCCGGAAAAGGTGACCCTTTTTTAGCATTTCGATTGATTTCTGTGTTTGATTAGACATGGCTTTAGTTTGGTTTAATTTAGTTAAACATATTTTGTGTGACTAGTTCTAAATTAGTTTTTTAAACATATCTCGTGTGTTGGTTTAGCCTGATCTGTTTGGTTAAGCATGTTTTACATGTTAATTTAGTCTGTCGAGTTAAGCATGGTAATAAGCTAGCTTAGTTGATGTTAGTTAAGCTTGTCTTATTTGTTAGTTTAGCTCAGTTTGTTTCTAGTTAAACATGTTCATATACGGATTTAGTAGAGTTTCATTGATTTAATCATTGTTTAGAATAATTCAGGTGTCATTAGTTTAAAGCCTACTGTAAGGTGCATATCAGTCCGATTCCTGCTCATCATTTTCCTAAGCATATGATATAATCCTATTCACTATCCTGTTAGTTCATTCATTAATGAAGTCTCATAGCCAGATTAAATGAGATGATGACACTGTAAAAGGACTAAGTATGTTAAGGTTAAGTATCCGAGCTTGTTCGAATCATGTTATTTGTCCTAAGCTAAACATGTCCAAAGTGTTTCAACACCACTTGTTTAGTTGGGATCTCATCTGATTAAGGCCTAATAAAGACCATTATCATGCCTATTTGGTTTACTTTTGCCTATTGTTAGAAGAATGATATTAATCCTCGTCTATTTTCTGGAACTTGGGTCTGTTGGCTCAATGTTATGACGTCAGATGAGTGTATGTCCATGTATGGCCTAGAAATCTGCTAATCAGGCTAATATGATTAAAATGTGCTATGATTGGTAATCCTATTGACTGTTTGCGTCAAATCTGGATTGATGTGTGTTGGACTTGATCAATATGGTTAAATATACATTAGACAGTGTATAAGTTTTCCTGTTTTAACACTATAATTAGTGTACTCAACTCTTTGTCTGGTTTTAACTAGCATGGGAATTAATCTTGACTGCCTGAGACATACCTGTACCCCGTTTAAATTAAGTCCAGAGTCATTTGTGACCTATGTATTTGATTTACAAGAATGATTTTCCTGTGGTGTTCCCGGAATCAAATATTATTCTCAGAATGTGTTACTGGTGAAAAAAATGGAACTCTTATGTCTGCTGGACCTGAAATGGTATCCATTGAAGTTAGAAATGACATTTACTTGGCTTAATATAGGAACCAGACCACCTATATGCTCACTTAGTGAATTCTGTCTCTGATATGTGTTCTATGTCATTTGGTTTGTTGTGCATCACAAGTCTCATAATGTGCTTTAAAGGGATTAAAAGGATTCAGATTTAACTTCAGCATTCGTGAACCTGTACCAATACTATGTGATCATTCCTTGTTAAATGTAAACCTGATTAGGCTCACTTAAGAAGATTCTAGGATTAGATGGGTGCATGCCTTTGTATGATGTTTTGCTGGGATTTATAAAGATGTTGAAATTACTATGTCCAGCTAATGTGTTAAAAAGGGAAGATGCCAAAGGCCTGTTCACATGACCAAATTCTATGCCTGCTGTCTGTTTGGTTTACATTTATGCTTCAAATGCACACGTCTGTTAGCAGGGTACTGCATATCGTGTCCCTCCCCGTATGGTTATCCATTGCAAATATGCATAATCCACTTGTCCACCTTGAATTTGCATTATACATGTTTAGTCGTATTTATGGGTTATGTCTTAATTCTTTTCTCTCTTTTCTTTCATTTTTTTTGCATGAACCTCACATATACGAGTCCGAGAGACTCGTTCTTCCTCCGCATTTGATGTTGGGGCTAAAAGCCCAACGAGATCTCTTCATCAACCCATCCCTGTCTGCAGCTCATTCTAAAGAAATAAACTTCTAGGCCGAAGCCCAATTGACAACAACAGCCGCAACAGGCTATATAAAGGAACTATTGGGCTAAAAGCCCAACAGCAGCAATCAACAGCCCATTTAATATTTCTTGCTTCCTTATCTCATTTTATACATTTGATTTGTATTTGTGCAACTAATACTCTTTTTATTTTTTCATTTTCCTGAACTTAGATGATTCTTAAATTAATTAGTAGGCTTAGTTTTTTTAGTAATGGGTAGTTAGTTTAAAGAAGATTAAAATTAATTCCATAAGTTTTATTGTTTTCTTTTCATGTTAAAACATCTAATATTTATTTTATTTTATATAATTGATTTGCAAAATGGCATGATCATATATTTTAAGTAAAAGAAATCATATTTTACTATCATAGACATTTCAAAAGCATTGTTAATACTCAAATATAAATTCAAGTATTATTTTCATAAATAACTCTTCAAGTTTGAATCAATCATATATATTTTAACCAAGCATAATTAAATAAAGTTTAAAAAAAGGGAAAATTTATCATCTTTTGCATCCTATTTTAAGTCTATGATTTTCTACGCCATTGCACTCGTATGATGTAATTTTACTCAAGTTTAAATTGGTTAGGTATTTTCTTAAAGGGTTCTATTTATGTACAAATTATTATATTTTGCAAGCCTCATTTTTATAATAAAATTATCATCTCAAGCTTAACAACATTTATAAGTTTTATTTTTTAAGTGGACTACTATGTATTTTTTCAAGTTAGTTTAAATAGCATCATTATGCTTTCCTTTAGAACCTCAACAACATTTACAACCTATTTTTTCTTAAGATTTAAGCATTATATTTAATCTGAATTAATTAACCTAAGTTTGGTCGGATAACCGTAAGTTAACGGATCCTAAAGGATGCCTAATCCCTTCCCTTTAGGATAATATAGAGCCCTTACCTAGAATCACACTGGTTAAGCAGACTATTAACAGAGGTTTAGTTTCAACTTTACCTTAGTTAACATTTAGATGTCCTAATTCATCGTTAAATTAATTAGGTGGCGACTCCTTAAAACAATAATTTAGGAATCCCCAATATGTCATACTTCTAAATCAACCCGGTTAAAATGGGGTGTGACAGCTTGGCGACTCTGCTGGGGAACTTTAGGCTCTAACCATAACAACTTAGGTTAATAAATAATTTGTGAGATATTTTGTTTGTTTTATTTTATTTTGCCTGTATTGTAGTTTTATATGATTTCAAGTATTATTGTTCCATTCCTTATATGCATTTTTTTTGTTCTATGTAATATGTATATTACTGCTTTCCTTAAATTGGCATTCCGTTCATATTTCCTCTACTCCTGGAAAATTCACACATATTCACACACTTAAAGCGGCTTCGCAGTTTGCGCCCGTGCACTACTAAATTACCCCTTTAGTTGGATTTGTCTTGTGGATTTAGTCGATCGGCGGTGCAGTCGACGGCCACGGACTTTCCACTTCCAAGTTGTCCGCTTGGGGGAGCCTTGTGTCATAGGAAAACCATTCTTAGTCCACCTAAGTAGAGCGAAAACCAAAACCTTGTAAGGACATGCATCATTTTAAACCTAGGAAGCTTAATACCCTTGGTGTATTAAGTTCATTAGTCAACCTTACCAAATGTCCAAATGAGTCTATGACTCTAAGTGATACTATTCATTATTTATGTGCATTATTTGAAGGACAAATATGTCGAATATGTGGACCTAGTACTCTATAGATAAATATTTCAAGAAAAACTGACCTTTTGTTGCAGGTTGTCGTGGAGCATCCAAATTAATGCTGGAGGTTGAAGACAACCAAAAGAAATTAGTGGAGTTGAAGTATTAGATATCTTAGTTTAACTTTGACATGTATTATTTATTGACATGTAATAATTTTTATTATTCTTGCAAATTAGTTTTAGGAAGAGTTATGGAATGATACATAAAAAACATGTTTGTCCTTCAAATGTTCGTTAGGCCTACCTCGGGCATTAAAGAGGTCCCTTGCATTATAAAACGCGATGTATTATGTGCAATAATGTGTTTATATGCAATAATATGTCCTTACCGTATACTGACTCATTTCCTTTTCTTTTTCTTGTTTTTATCTTTTTTCTTTTTAAACTTATTTTCAAAACAAAAAGGTTGACTTGTGCTAAAAGGGAACTGGCGGAGCATCCATATTTCACACGGTCTAAAGCCAAGAAATCAGATTCTGACTCATCACTAATCACCTGGTTAACTAAAAGGACTCGTTCTAAAATGGAGCAAAGTTTGATCAATGCAACCACTTCATCTGAGCCATCTCTTAGTTTACCAATCACGAGTGATCCCACATCCTCTAATGAACCAGAAACACATTTGGAGACCATTGCTCGTCTGGAGCGACGAGTTGCCGAACTAAGTCATATGGTACTTCATAACCGGTCATTTTCTCAAACACCGCCACATATGACTCCGCCCCAGGGAGTTCGTCAAACTTTGCCTGTGCCACATCCATTCCCAAATTTGGACTAATTTAACCAAGCAAATTATTTCAACACTTCTCAGCCAGTTCGTTCCGAACACCTCACTCAAAATGCTCCCTTTTTATTTACAACCACCTCTTCAAAAGCTCAATTCATACCGCCAGCACATGACACACATCAAGTTCCGCCGGTGTATACTTATACCACAGCTCCACCCATGACACAGATTCAAGAACAATGTCGCACAGATGTTGATCATTATGTCGAAGTTGAAAATGAGGCACGGTCAGTTAATGATGAAATGATAAATAGAAAGCTCAAAAGTTTGGAAGATGCCATGAGAAGTTTGCGTGGACTTGGTAGTAACCAAAGCGTGAGATATGAAGAATTATGTGCATTTCCTGAGGTAGAATTGCCACCAGGTTACAAGATTCCAAAATTTGAGAAGTTTGATGGGTCGGGGAACCCTTTCTTCCATCTGAAGGTCTATTGTGAAAAGTTGATTGGTGTGGGGAAGAATGAAGGGATAAGAGTCAAGCTATTCAATCAGAGTTTGAGTGGAAAAGCCTTGGAGTGGTATTCTAAGCAAGATACAACCAAATGGCGTACTTGGGATGATTTGGCAAATGCTTTTGTGGATCACTACAAGTTTCATGTTGAGATCGCTCCTGACAGAATCTCAATTACAAAGTTGAAGAAGAAGTTCACCGAATCATTTCGAGAATATGCTATACGGTGGAGGGAAGAAGCATCTAGGGTACACCCACCCATGGAGGAGACAGAAATGGTTACTTTCTTCATTCAAGCACTAGAACCGGAATACTATGAACGTTTGGTGACAATGAGTGGAAAAACTTTTGCAGAAGTGATCAAAGCTGGGGACATGATCGAAGATGGCATTAAGACAGGGAGAATAACAAGTCTAGCAGCTTTGCAGTCTACCAGTAGGGCTATACAAACTGGTACTCTCGGAAATGGAAAGAAAAAAGAGAAAGAAGCAGCATCGGTGATGGCCTTGGGAAACACATCATACCGCCATCAACGACCACCGCGATACCAGCCTAACGCTCACCACTCACAATATTTCCAATATTCTCCACATCCCTACGACCAAGCTTTGTCATCTTACCAACCTCAATCACCACAAATATCCTACCCTGTTTACAACACACAACCAGCATATCGAGCTCCACGACCACCAACATATCCAGCTCCACCATCACAAACTCATCATCCAAACAATGCATCCGCACCTCGCCCAAATAAACCGTTTCGCAATTTCACACCATTAGGAGAGCCACTGAGCGTTGTTTTCGAAAGGCTGCAAGCTTCAGGCTTAGTATATCCTGTGGAAGGTAGAATTCCAGATCCATTACCTAGAAGCTTTGATCCCACTAAAACATGTGCATATCATTCGGGGGTAAAAGGCCATTCCACTGATCGTTGTTACGCATTGAAGCATAAGGTTGAGGATCTTATTGAAGCAAAACAGATCACGGTCAAACCACCAACACCAAATGTGGTTAACAATCCACTCCCGACCCATGATGGGGCCACGATAAATATGATTGGAATAGATGAAAATGTTGACGACCCAGCCGAATTTATAGTGCCTGTGGATCGTGTGGAGGATCATGATTTTGTAGCCGTTGCTTCTCCGGCTATAGTGATAAGGGGTTGTGTGCCTGTCGAGATATTAGGAGCTTCATCAACGCCTGTGGAAGTAGTTCAAGCACCAAATCAGTTACCAGTGCTCGATACAAAAGCCGTACCATGGAATTATCAACAAACTGTGATGGAATGTCGAGGAAAGGACACGATCACTGACAAGGTTAAGACATCAGGAATGACAAGGTCTGGAAGATGCTATTCTCCAGAAGAGCTAGTTAGATTGGGGCAAGTTAAGGAAACCAATGTACCTCCCAAAAGGGTCGTGACTGAATTCGAAGCAGAAGAATTTCTGAGGAAGATTAAGGCTAGTGAGTATTCAGTTGTGGATCAGTTGAAAAAGACCAATGCTCAAATTCCTATTCTCTCTTTGCTTTTGAGTTCAGATATGCACAGAAATGCACTGTTGAGGATTTTGAATGAAGCATATGTTCCAAGCGAAACAACTAGTGAGGCGTTAGCTGGGATGATTGAGCGCGTGCTTGACAGTCATCGAATCAGCTTCGATAATGAAGAATTGCCGCCGGAAGGATGCATGCATAACAAAGCACTCCATATAACTGTCAAGTGTCGTAACATGTTTGTGGCTAAGGTATTAGTTGATGGGGGTTCTAGACTCAACATCTGTCCATTAACAAGTCTGAAGAAGATCGGATATAATGTTAGCGAGCTCAAGACCAGTGATATGAATATTCGAGCATTTGATGGGGCTCCAAGGCGTCCTATTGGGGAAATAGAGTTGAAAGTGTTGATTGGCCCTGTTGAATTCATTATGGACTTTCAAGTACTTGATATTTCCACGTCATACAATATGCTGTTAGGTAGGCCGTGGATTCATCTGGCTGGTGCTGTACCATCTACTTTGCACCAAACTGTCAAATTCGAGTGGGATCAGCAACAAATATGTATACACGGAGAAGGAGATACGTCTTTCTATCTAGAGCAATCCACCCCATTCGTCGAGGCAGAAGGAGGGTTCGACGGAGCAGCTTACCACGCTTGGGAGGTTGTGAATGTCACTAAGGAGAGTGAAGTATGTCAAACTCAAGAGTTCAAAAGATCATGTGCCGCAATTATGGTTGCAAAAGAAATGGTGAGAAATGGGTACCAACCTGGATTTGGGCTAGGGAAAACACTAAATGGGCGGGTTGAGCCAGTCGTTCTCCCTACGCAACAATTTACATTCGGTTTGGGATATGAGCCAACTGAGGAAGAAGTGAAGAAAGCACGAAAGAATAAAAGGAAGGAGATTGCATTGCCAAAACCTATTCCTACCATTGATCAAACTTTCTCAAAACCTTCAGATCTGATTGTTGAAGTTGCCTATGATGATATCGTGGAGGGAGTCAAGAATCTGTTCGTGGAAGATGAAAATGATCATGCTGCGATAATCAAAGACTTTGCTGAAATATTAACTTTATAGGCTGCTGAGCCAGGACCTGAGTTGCAAAATTGAACTTCTATCTTAGCCCCGGTTCGTCGGGAGTTTCAGTATTTTAAGTTTAAATTTCCTTTTGTAGTAGGCCGGAGGCATCAACTAGAACATTTAGTTCCTTTTGTCATGTTGCCTCTATGTTTTGTTACGGCCTTTTTAAATTAAGATTCTGTCATTTTGTTTGTAACGAACTACGTTTGGCCTGACTTCCTGTTGGATACGTAGGCAGCCCACATCGGGTTCGGCCACTTTTTCAAAATATTTCAGTGTTTTGTTGTATGGGTGGAACTACGTGTGGCCTGATTTCCTTTTGGATACGTAGGCAACCCATATCGGGTTCGGCCCCCCCTTTATTAAAAAAAAAAAAAACAAAAATTCAAAAGTCTTTATTTTTACCACGAACTACATCTGGCCTGATTCCTTTGGGATACGTAGGCAACCCGAGGCGGGTTCGGCCCTTCTATCTTAAAATTTTTATCTTCAGTTTGTCCAAACATTTTGGTTCCTATAAAATACATAAGGATTTTTATACAAGACTTGGTCTTCCCCACCGCTTAAATTCATGTGTCTTAGTATCTTGAAACTGAGACAAATTTTTGAAATCGGTCAAATCACTTTCAAAATTTTTTCATTACAACTTTCTCACTTTTCGATCGTTTAGAACCAAGCGTTTCCAGGACTTGAAACTGGGACAAATTTCGAAGTCGGTCAAATCACTTTCGAAAACTTTCATTATAAGTTCTTATTTTTCAATTGTCCAGAATCAAGCATCTCTAAGACTGAAACTGGGACAAATTTTTAGAAGTAGCATAAAAGTGGTCTTAAACAAAAGTCCATCCATATTTCTAAAATGTGAGTAAATTCAAAAATCGAGTCTTCTTAATCATGTTACATATTAGAGCCACTAAGTATTTCCTTTCAAAGTCATCCAAATCTCATTACTTTTATTTTCAAAATACATTTTTTTTATAACTGAAACTCCCCGGCAAAGCAAGATATGTGGTGAGATATCGAAGAACGTGGACGCGACCGAGACAAAAGTCAATTCAAGGGCCAAGTTTCCCGACATGCACAAGTCAACCAATTTTCTTTTAAACTCACAATTTTTCTTTGTTGAGACAGGTCCAATTAACATGAACACGGTGCATGTATTAAATTATGGGCGTGATCAAAAAGTTAACTTTCTTCAAAATGCAAATACTCTTCAGCGTGGATGCAAAGGTAGCTTATGCCGAACGGTGGGCGTCGTTCCACTCATCACGAAATTTCAATTGCAACAGTGGACACAAGTTCATCTTCTCAACCAAGGGCTGTAAGTATAATTCTTTCAGACCCAACTATTTATTCTTATCACTAACAATTGTTTTAGCTCGTGACATTCATCGATGGATCGAATACATATAATCATGGACACTGACCTTGATCACCTGTTATCGGTTACAATTCCTCAATTTCGACATCATTTCATACATATTCAAATCATTATCAAATTCTTTTAAAATGAGGTATTTTAATAAGATAGCAAGATCTAAATATTGCATCGTATATCAAATTGTGGGGTTAATTATAGATTTAATTTCCGTCACAATGGGACAGAGATTAAGATGTGGATATCTTTTTACAATACTATTTCTAAAGTGGACGTGGATTTACATTTACATTGTGGATGCGAGCATGGAAGTGAAAATAGAATTATATTACGGAAAATATACCTACAATTGTAGAAAGTGGATACAGATTTACGTTTTCGAAAGTAAAGTGGATTTATTTTGCGCCGTATAATACGGATGTGAAAGTAGATATAGGTTTATTTTGTACCATATAATACAGGCGTGAAAGTCGACGTGGATTTATATTTTGTACCGTGAAAAGTGGGCATGGATTTACATTTTTGCACCATAGGAAGTGGACATGATTAGGCACCCACCTTAAAATGCGGGTATTTCAAAATTTAATTTAGGCACCCACCTTAGAATGCGGGTATTTCAATGTTCAAATTAGGCACCCACCTTAGAATGCGGGTATGTCAATTTCCAATTTAGGCACCCACCTTAGAATGCGGGTATTTCAATTTTCAATTTTAGGCACCCACCTTAGAATGCGGGTATGTCAATTTCAATCCAGGCACCCACCTTAGAATGCGGGTATGTCAATTTCAATCCAGGCACCCACCTTAGAATGCGGGTATTTCAATGTTCAATTCAGGCACCCACCTTAGAATGCGGGTATTTCAATGTTCAAATTAGGCACCCACCTTAGAATGCGGGTATGTCAATTTCAATCCAGGCACCCACCTTAGAATGCGGGTATTTCAATGTTCAATTCAGGCACCCACCTTAGAATGCGGGTATTTCAATGTTCAAATCAGGCACCCACCTTAGAATGCGGGTATTTCAATGTTCAATTCAGGCACCCACCTTAGAATGCGGGTATTTCAATGTTCAATTCAGGCACCCACCTTAGAATGCGGGTATGTCAATTTTCAATCCAGGCACCCACCTTAGAATGCGGGTATTTCAATGTTCAATTCAGGCACCCACCTTAGAATGCGGGTATGTCAATTTCAATCCAGGCACCCACCTTAGAATGCGGGTATGTCAATTTCAATCCAGGCACCCACCTTAGAATGCGGGTATTTCAATGTTCAATTCAGGCACCCACCTTAGAATGCGGGTATTTCAATGTTCAAATTAGGCACCCACCTTAGAATGCGGGTATGTCAATTTCAATCCAGGCACCCACCTTAGAATGCGGGTATTTCAATGTTCAATTCAGGCACCCACCTTAGAATGCGGGTATTTCAATGTTCAAATTAGGCACCCACCTTAGAATGCGGGTATGTCAATTTTCAATTTAGGCACCCACCTTAGAATGCGGGTATTTCAATGTTCAGTTCAGGCGCCCACCTCCGAATGCGGGTATCTTATATTTCAAGTTCAGGCACCCACCTCCGAATGCGGGTATTTTATATTCAAGTTCAGGCACCCACCTCCGAATGCGGGAATCTTATATTTCAGTTCCGGCATCCACCTCCGAATGTGGATTCAACTTTCGAAGCAGGGGTTGCAAGTGTAACTTCTCCAACCCTGCCTTATTTACATATGTTTCTTTATTGCTAACATTTGTTTTTAGCTGATGGCTTTTGGCAATATTAAAGTTGGCATCACACATCAAATCGTGGAACTATTTCTTCGGCAGCGAACTGGGGCAATTTGTCGGGAAGGATAGTCAAACTTCCCGACACGGGTCAAAGATCTACCTCGAACACTCGTCTCTAATTGCAAGTATTCTCTTGCGTTCCAGCAATTCAATTTTCAGAATTCTAAAGTTTCTATCACAATACCCAGTGTTATCATAATTCAGCACTGGGACAACATTTTGCAAGTTTTGCGCCAATTGGGGTTCAAGTGTCGTAATTGTCCCAGAACTACACTCGACCTGATTCTCGTATAGCCCGAAATATGTAGGCAACTCAGAGACCGGAGTCCAGTCATAATCCTCTCAAGTTTCCTTTAGCCGGGACAAAATAGGCTACTAAGTCAACGTCTTTGCCCGACAACTCTTTTCATCATTACCAGGCAAAGAGGGACAAGTTGTTGACACCCAATTTTGTCCCGTCTCTCTGCCGAAATACCTATTTTGCGCTTCTAATATTTTTGGAAAAAATAAAAATATATATATATATTATGTTTACTATAATTATTAGCCTCTTATCAATGCCGCTATTGCATTATTCTATTAATTATTCTTATTACTATTACCGCATTATTAGTATTATTATTATTATTATTATTATTATTATTATTATTATTATTATCATTATCATTATTATATATTACTATTATTATAATTCATAATTTTTTATCATTTCGGCATTTTACCAGCTTACGCACACACATCACATTTATCTTTGCATAATTAAATAATAGTATTTATCTTACTGCGGATTTTCGAAATATTATTGCACGGCTATTATAACACCATATGATTTTATTACCCGAGTCTAATAATCACACATTTTTTTTGGTATTAAGTAATATTTTGTCACCCTCGGTATATTCATTAATTAAAATGGGTCTCTTATTCAAATTTAGAAGCCAAACTATTTCTTGCACTCGGTCCGTATTTTGACTTACCGAACCCCAAATCAAAGTCCGACTAACTCCTAAATATTTTTGGACTAGACCGTATTTTGTCTCAAAATTTTAGACCAGTCATTGTCTTAATTCATTAGCCCATTCTTAAAATACCCGGTCTAAAATCGACTCGGTCCACAAATGGACCGGGTCCGGCCCATTTTCCATTCAAAATAAGGGGAACCCTTAGGGTTTCCCCTTCATTTTCTTTTCGTCCCCGCCGCATCTCATCTCTCTCTCTCCCTCTTTCTCTCATCGTCGTCTTCTTCATCTCCGCCATACCCTGCCCTTTCTGACACCCCACCTCCTCCTGCTCCCCACGCACCTCTGACACACCCCACACCGCACCACACCTTTCTCCCTCCATCCATGCCCATACCCTGCTCCACTATATCCTGTTCCCCACGCCCTTCCCTCGCAGGTTTTTCCTTGAAATGACTATAAAAGAAAGGGGAGGAGATTTTTGAAAGAAAAAAAACCCCAAAAAACACTGATATCCTTTTGAATCGCGAGGATACCATCTAGAGAAATACAAGTTTAATAGCCTAAATTTTCTTAAAATATAGAGTATTCAGCAATGACATCAGTGGCTTGATATCGAGTCGAGATCGAAATCGATCTTTTTTCGTTTATTTTTGCCCCCTTTGGAATCTGTTTGGATTCGAGCTTGCGTCGAGGAACCCCTTTTTTTAGTGTTCGAGCGGAAATCGAAGACTCACACCTCGGATTTGCTGCACCCGGAAAAGGTGACCCTTTTTTAGCATTTCGATTGATTTCTGTGTTTGATTAGACATGGCTTTAGTTTGGTTTAATTTAGTTAAACATATTTTGTGTGACTAGTTCTAAATTAGTTTTTTAAACATATCTCGTGTGTTGGTTTAGCCTGATCTGTTTGGTTAAGCATGTTTTACATGTTAATTTAGTCTGTCGAGTTAAGCATGGTAATAAGCTAGCTTAGTTGATGTTAGTTAAGCTTGTCTTATTTGTTAGTTTAGCTCAGTTTGTTTCTAGTTAAACATGTTCATATACGGATTTAGTAGAGTTTCATTGATTTAATCATTGTTTAGAATAATTCAGGTGTCATTAGTTTAAAGCCTACTGTAAGGTGCATATCAGTCCGATTCCTGCTCATCATTTTCCTAAGCATATGATATAATCCTATTCACTATCCTGTTAGTTCATTCATTAATGAAGTCTCATAGCCAGATTAAATGAGATGATGACACTGTAAAAGGACTAAGTATGTTAAGGTTAAGTATCCGAGCTTGTTCGAATCATGTTATTTGTCCTAAGCTAAACATGTCCAAAGTGTTTCAACACCACTTGTTTAGTTGGGATCTCATCTGATTAAGGCCTAATAAAGACCATTATCATGCCTATTTGGTTTACTTTTGCCTATTGTTAGAAGAATGATATTAATCCTCGTCTATTTTCTGGAACTTGGGTCTGTTGGCTCAATGTTATGACGTCAGATGAGTGTATGTCCATGTATGGCCTAGAAATCTGCTAATCAGGCTAATATGATTAAAATGTGCTATGATTGGTAATCCTATTGACTGTTTGCGTCAAATCTGGATTGATGTGTGTTGGACTTGATCAATATGGTTAAATATACATTAGACAGTGTATAAGTTTTCCTGTTTTAACACTATAATTAGTGTACTCAACTCTTTGTCTGGTTTTAACTAGCATGGGAATTAATCTTGACTGCCTGAGACATACCTGTACCCCGTTTAAATTAAGTCCAGAGTCATTTGTGACCTATGTATTTGATTTACAAGAATGATTTTCCTGTGGTGTTCCCGGAATCAAATATTATTCTCAGAATGTGTTACTGGTGAAAAAAATGGAACTCTTATGTCTGCTGGACCTGAAATGGTATCCATTGAAGTTAGAAATGACATTTACTTGGCTTAATATAGGAACCAGACCACCTATATGCTCACTTAGTGAATTCTGTCTCTGATATGTGTTCTATGTCATTTGGTTTGTTGTGCATCACAAGTCTCATAATGTGCTTTAAAGGGATTAAAAGGATTCAGATTTAACTTCAGCATTCGTGAACCTGTACCAATACTATGTGATCATTCCTTGTTAAATGTAAACCTGATTAGGCTCACTTAAGAAGATTCTAGGATTAGATGGGTGCATGCCTTTGTATGATGTTTTGCTGGGATTTATAAAGATGTTGAAATTACTATGTCCAGCTAATGTGTTAAAAAGGGAAGATGCCAAAGGCCTGTTCACATGACCAAATTCTATGCCTGCTGTCTGTTTGGTTTACATTTATGCTTCAAATGCACACGTCTGTTAGCAGGGTACTGCATATCGTGTCCCTCCCCGTATGGTTATCCATTGCAAATATGCATAATCCACTTGTCCACCTTGAATTTGCATTATACATGTTTAGTCGTATTTATGGGTTATGTCTTAATTCTTTTCTCTCTTTTCTTTCATTTTTTTTGCATGAACCTCACATATACGAGTCCGAGAGACTCGTTCTTCCTCCGCATTTGATGTTGGGGCTAAAAGCCCAACGAGATCTCTTCATCAACCCATCCCTGTCTGCAGCTCATTCTAAAGAAATAAACTTCTAGGCCGAAGCCCAATTGACAACAACAGCCGCAACAGGCTATATAAAGGAACTATTGGGCTAAAAGCCCAACAGCAGCAATCAACAGCCCATTTAATATTTCTTGCTTCCTTATCTCATTTTATACATTTGATTTGTATTTGTGCAACTAATACTCTTTTTATTTTTTCATTTTCCTGAACTTAGATGATTCTTAAATTAATTAGTAGGCTTAGTTTTTTTAGTAATGGGTAGTTAGTTTAAAGAAGATTAAAATTAATTCCATAAGTTTTATTGTTTTCTTTTCATGTTAAAACATCTAATATTTATTTTATTTTATATAATTGATTTGCAAAATGGCATGATCATATATTTTAAGTAAAAGAAATCATATTTTACTATCATAGACATTTCAAAAGCATTGTTAATACTCAAATATAAATTCAAGTATTATTTTCATAAATAACTCTTCAAGTTTGAATCAATCATATATATTTTAACCAAGCATAATTAAATAAAGTTTAAAAAAAGGGAAAATTTATCATCTTTTGCATCCTATTTTAAGTCTATGATTTTCTACGCCATTGCACTCGTATGATGTAATTTTACTCAAGTTTAAATTGGTTAGGTATTTTCTTAAAGGGTTCTATTTATGTACAAATTATTATATTTTGCAAGCCTCATTTTTATAATAAAATTATCATCTCAAGCTTAACAACATTTATAAGTTTTATTTTTTAAGTGGACTACTATGTATTTTTTCAAGTTAGTTTAAATAGCATCATTATGCTTTCCTTTAGAACCTCAACAACATTTACAACCTATTTTTTCTTAAGATTTAAGCATTATATTTAATCTGAATTAATTAACCTAAGTTTGGTCGGATAACCGTAAGTTAACGGATCCTAAAGGATGCCTAATCCCTTCCCTTTAGGATAATATAGAGCCCTTACCTAGAATCACACTGGTTAAGCAGACTATTAACAGAGGTTTAGTTTCAACTTTACCTTAGTTAACATTTAGATGTCCTAATTCATCGTTAAATTAATTAGGTGGCGACTCCTTAAAACAATAATTTAGGAATCCCCAATATGTCATACTTCTAAATCAACCCGGTTAAAATGGGGTGTGACAGGTGCGAGGATATCTTGATCTTTTTAAAAAGGTTCAAATTTACTACAGCGGAATTTTCATTAGTCTAGTGATAATAACAATTTTGACTTGTCCCCTCCAATGTATAATAACCTAACTAAGTCGTATAACTCAAACAAACCTTGGATTAAATGTTCAGTTCAAAGCTCCACCACTTAGAACACATTTCTTCAACAAATAATACTCTCTTTTTTAGTAAATAAGTTGGGAAATTAAACTTTTTTCCTTTCTCGCAATTTTTTCCCCACAACACTAACCTCATTTTTACTTGCATGGATGAATAGAAATTATGTCCACTTCCTAGAGATCGTGAGACTGGCAATTCCAAGATAGTATGGTCATTTCTAATCTTCTTAACCGTTATAAGAAATAATGTAGTTTAATATAATATTATTTTAATATTAAAATGATAATTTCTTCAATAATCCTCGCTCATTTAATATTAAGAATAAGAGAATTTATAAGGTGGAGAGAGTCGGAGACACTATTATGCAATATGCATAATGAAGATGTGCAATGCCTTAAACCTTTACTTAGAAAAACAACAATCTTTACTATAGAGATAGTAATAACTTTAATTTAAACTATGACTATTTAGGAAAAATAGCGTATTATTGCTTACACATAATAATCAATTTATTAATAGAAACTTTATTTTCCAGGACTGTATGATATTACGTTATCTTGATTTTTATGAGTGCTTCTCATAAGAAGCAGCCTATGACAATACGGTTGCACATAATTATCAGATGGTGGTGTGTGTGTTAAAAATAAGGGAGAATGTAGGGGCAGGCACGGTATAGTATATCGATTATCATATCGAAATCGAAATTTTTTATATCGCGGTTTCGGTATTATGGTATTTGGTATGCATTTTAAAAAAAATTAGTATTTGGTATTCATAAAGAAAATATTGAAATACCGAATACCATACCGAAGTATATAGTTACATATACAATTCATATATCTTAGTATTATAATACTAACAAATATATAAACTAGTATTACTAGAAAATTAATTGTTTAAACATTGGAACTTTGACTACTCTATCTTGATTTAAATGTCTTTTTGTAATTGATTTACGAAGGAGATTGCTAGTACTTTCTTTTAAATATTTTTACATGTGTAAGGTGTTATAATTGAGAATTTCTTGTACAATATAATTGAGAGTTTTTTGAATAGCCGAAGTCATAATTCTGTATGATATGAGTATACGTAAGTCGAAGTCGAACAAATTATGGTACCTATTTACCGCACCGCAAAATATCGAAACTAAACTTAAAAATATTGAATCATACCGAATTAATTGGGTATGGTTATGGTATAGTATTTTTAGAAACCGAAATTACCATACTGAAGTTTCAAATACCGTACCATGCCCACCCCTAGGAGAATGACCTATATATACATAAGAATAGAGTATATTTACAAAATAGGATGATAATTTTCAGTTTACAATACATACCAATAGATTTCTTACAAAACATATGCGAAATTTTTGCTGAAGTTACTTTTTTTAATTTTTTTTTCTAAAATATATTTTCTTTTTTCGCTCAAGACTTAAAAAAATCACTCAAAACTGTGTATGAAAGTTGTATGAAAAATGTACGAAATGTGCATATCTAGCTCAAGGCTTAAAAAGCTCGCTCAAAATTTAGTGTATGAAATATGTATATCACATTCAAGGCTTAAAAAGTTGGTTAAAAATTTTGTGTATGAAAATGGTATGAATTATGTATATCTCGCTCAAGGCTTATAGTTTCGCTCACATTCTTTGTGTTAATACAACTACAACAACATTATATTCAACTTTCATACAATATTCAAGGCTTAAAATTTCGCTCACAATTTTGTGTATGAACACTGTATTAAAAATTTCGCTCACAAATTTTTGTATAAAAATTGTATTAAAAGTTTCGCTCACATGTACACATTTCATACATTTTTTATAACACCAAAATTTGAGTGAATTTTTTAAGCTTTCAGCGAAAAAAAATTAAAATATATAAAATATTTTTTCAAAATTAGAAAAGAATAAATTTTAAAATAAAATTAATTAAAAAAAAGTATGAAAGATGAAGATCCATTATATTTTGTAAATAAGGAAAAGTATCCTTATATTTTGTAATATAGAATTTTAAATAATATTATTAGGTCATTTTCCCTAAAAATAAAACTCATATCTTAAATCCTAAAAGGAACTGGCACAAAAAACTTGGACCAAACTTCTTCGGATTACTCTATTTTGGACACTGTTGCAAATTGCCCTTCTTTTGGGGTGGTTTTTAAATTTTGTCCCTCATATTTGAAATCTTTAAATTTTGCCCTTCAGTTAAAACTCATGGGTTCCAGGTTCGAACCCCCACACAGTCAAAATTTTTAAAAAAAATCGCAAGGCAAAGTTTAAATTTCGCTATGTCCCTACCGGCATACACTTGTGAAGGAATTACCAAAGTTATGCCGGATCCGGCATACTTATGCCTTATGGGCAGACTTGGCATAAGTATGCCAGGTCCGGCATAACTTTGGTAATTCCTTCACAAGTTTATGCCGGGTCCGGCATAAAAGTTTGCCCATTAAAAGTATGCCCCCACCGGCATAAACTTGTTAAGGAATTACCAAAGTTATGCCGGACCCGACATACTTACGCCAAGTCTGCCCATAAGGCATGAGTATGCCGGGTCCGGCATAAATTTGGTAATTCCTTAACAAGACGGGTTCGACATACACGCGACCCAAACCTTGCCTTGCAATTTTTTTTTTTAATTTATGCTTGAGCGGGGGTTCGAACTCAGAACCATGATTTCTGCACGCTCAGAGTTGGAATGCGAAGGGCAAAAATTAAAGACCAGCAATATGAGGGGCATAATTTAAAAACCACAAATATGAGGGGCAAAATTTAAAGACCACCCCCAAAGAAGGGCAATCCGCGCAAAAAAATGTTTCATCTGACCCAATTTCATTGTAAGGGCCTTGGCCCAGTCATTTGCAAAACCCAAACCTTTTGGGGGTTTCCCTTTCCTAAAGTACATGGTGTGACCACTAGAGGAAAAAAAAGACCCAAAAATGTCCCATTTTAAGCAAATGACCCGAGTTGGTCGTTCGGCTCAAATTAATGGCAAGCGCTAGCCCAGCAGCCCATTCATTATAAAAAAAGAATCAGACTTTAGTTGCCACAAAATAGCGAATAGTCGTCAGTAAAAGTTCGCTACAAAAAGAACAATACTATTTGTGGCGATTAAAGTCGCTACTAAAGATCGAAGAAAAAAATTCATATTGAACCTTAAAAAAATGTCCCAAAACATGCATAATATGTGTATAATTAGTAAATATACATTAATTATATATTCATTAAACAAAAATTATACACCAATGATATATTTTCTATACATATACTTTACGGATACATATTCTATACGATAATGATACACTTTCTATACGTATGATACATTTTTTCTATACATATACAGTTGTGTTACATATTCTATACAACAATGATATAGTTTCTATACGTATGATACATTTTCTATGCATATATAATGATACATATATAACAATGATACAGTTTATATACATATGGTGGAATTAGTTAAAAAATGACTAGAATATGAAATTACTTTGAAAAGGCTGAAAAATTACTTTTAAAATTCTTGGGCCACCGGGTGTCAATAGTTTCACCCAGATGGCTATTTGTGTCCTTTTCTCTTCTTTTCCACTTTCCATTATCTATAATACAGGATGCGGTTTGTTCCCGATCGAGGATGTAATGCGACAAAATTGAGCATGGAAACGGCATACTTCCTTTCGGTTGTTAATTTTAATAATCTCTACTAAACTTATTTACTTCTATATAAAATGAACTTTTGACTCAAGTATCAGTAACAACAACATACCCAGTATAGTCCCACAGGTGAGATGACTCAAGTACCAGTTATGCATGGATTATAATGTACAATTGTTATATACTCCTAGTTAATAATAGTGGAGGAATTTGGTTAGACAAATTTTTGCAAGGATTATCAGCGGCGGATCAGAGCTAGGAGCCGACGTACGGGTTCGGCCGAACTCAATAGTTTTAGTTGCAACTCTGTATTTGTATTAAGAAATTCATTAAAAATGTATAGAAATTAAATTTAGAATCCAGTTACTAACACCTGAAGTCGCTTTTCTAGAGTTTAGAACCCATAAAGTTTTAATTCTGGCTCTGCCTCTGAGATTATATATGATGCAAAGATTATAATATGGTCTATAATATTCACTAAATTATTATATTTCTTATAAGATGTTTGATTTATTGCATTAAATCATGGTCTGGTTTTAATTGGATAAATATTGTCTCCATTGTTAGTTCCCTAGGCCTATAGTAAATTGCTTTACTCCATTTGTTTTTGCTTTACTATCATATCTAGTCTAGTAAAAACAATTAGCTTCATCTAATTAAATAAGATTTGCCATTGGCGCCAATCGTACAGTACTATATAAATCAAAAGGGTTTTCACTTTGTTGACTCATAAATGCACACCGGGTCCGATGGATGGGAAGCCTAAAAAGGCAATCACAATAATCAAAGATGTTTGTCGTTGGAAACTTCCTAAGCCAAAATCAAGATGCATTCTTGGTTGAGTTCAAGGATGTTGGTCCTCCTAGGGTTTGATATTTGAAGTTCGCTTTTCATTTAATAGCCTCCCTTCTCCAACAAGACATGTCCTATTGAAAATGGAACTTTTTAAAAAAAAATAAAAAATCTCTCTCTAAGATCGAAACCTTTTTGGGTACCAATCATTACTATCTTCTATTTCATGTTTGTATTTGCTTCTTCAACCTGCATGGCAACTTGTTTTGTTTGCCTCTGCTGCAGCTTCTTGATTACACGAAGCTCTTAGTTCCAACAATGCGACACTTCTAAGTTTTAGATTTTTTGTTGCCTAATCATGATTAGTTTTTGGCATACGTTTTTAGATTTGATTTTAAAAAAAAAAGTGTTATGCATGAAATGGTATCATTACAGATTAATGAGAATTAATTATAGCTACAGAAATATTATGACATGTTTAAGGCAACACTTTTCAAAAAAAATTTAGCCGCATAAATGCTATGACATATTATATTTGAGATCATATAAGTTTCAAAAAAAACAAAAATTGTTTCTTAAATTATGTGTTGATTCAAATTTTTTTACATGAGTTGGAATGCAAGGAGTAACTCTTTTTCTAATAGAAAAGTTTAGCTTTATTCGTAATTAAATAAATCTGTGGCCATAGCTTACAAGTTACAACTTTTCTCCAATTTTTCATCTTGATATTGTTATGTATACAATGGGGAGATGATGATGAGTTCTTATGGCAAACTTTTCAATTGTTAATGATGAAGAAACTTCATCTAAATTCAAGTACAACACACGTTTTCTCAAAAGAAATTTATGCCCAGAATTAAAAATTGGAATTTTCCATACACCTAGAAACTGTAACACATATACAAACAACAATATATGGCAGCATTGTGTTAGCGAGCCCCAAAAATGTGCTTGCAACAAGCCGCATTAGTCGCTGGGAGATTCTGTATTAGAAAAGTCTTGGCTCACTACTCTGTGTAAATATTCTTTAGAAACATCCATTAAATATATTAATCAACTTCTCTGGCTCCAAGATTAGACAAAGACAATGACAAAAAGACAAAAATATTATACTTAGATTACTGTTTTTCTTCCATTTGTTTCTTCAGCTGTTAGTAATCACTCCTCTATATCAGTAGGGGTCTAACTGTCAAAGAAAAGCTTCATGAAAACTTGACAAAGACACTTTTCAATATTCTTCTGTTTTTTCTCTCTCGAAATGTTCGAATATTAGTAAGGAGATATTTAGTAAACAAAGTGAAAACTGGCCGAGGAAGGGGGGCTTGATTCTCCTGCACCATTGTAAGCAAGACCAATATCAAGTTAGTGGTGGAACTGAGTTTTCAATAAGGAGAACCAAAATATAAAGAAGTTAACATATAAATAAATCAAGGGGATTCAACATATTTTATGTGTGTGAGAGAAATTTTACCTATATGCAGAGTATAATTTTTCAACGAATATCCCTTAGACAAGGAAGGCTCCTCCACTGCTCCAAGCATATCTAAAATTTTCTTAAAAACGTTCAAGTTTAAAGGTCCTTGTATAAATACACATGTTATTGGTAATGAGTAATATTGAGTATGAGTGCACCCATTACCTTCAGCTCAAACTCTATATGTCGTAACTATTTAAAAATATTACTATTAAGTATGTAATGTATATAGCCACACCCATTTTCACAAGATATTTGGATCCGCCTCTTCTAATTTACATATCCTAATTAACTAGCATTCATAACAAGTGCATAAGAATTTCCACTGTATTCCAAAAATAGTCCTCACAGTCTTAAATTGTTAAAAAACTTTGGTTGATTTTGTTCTTTTCACCTGGAAGATAAAGTGAAAATGACAAGCTGCTTGCTGAAAGATGAAAAAGATCGTATGCTAAGAAAATTGACTTTCCTAGCTGATTACATTAGCTCTTTAAAGACTAATATATACATCGCCACTGCTTGTGATTCTAAGACTACATTGATTCAAATGATCATAGAATATTTAGAAAAAATTTGATGTCCTTGTGACTGAATATCTGGGCCTGTTCTGCAAAGTGACTTGTGCTTTGAATAATGCACAAGTTGGAAAGCTTTCATTTTGAGCTAGGTCCTTCAGAGTTTCTTCCCTCAGCTTATCATAGTTCAGCACAGAATACATCTTTATCTTTTCTTCTTCAGATAAACCATTATGTACCTGTTACAAACTCAAGAGTTTAAATTCTGTACACTAATAGCGTAAAAAGTATCAAACAAATCACTCAATTAAAAGGTACTACGTAATAGCAAGTATCTATACATACTCCAATAAGAATTGATTAGTAACCTATTGTAACATGTTAAATTATAGCGCCTGGTATATAAGTTAAATCCTAAAACGAAACCTTAATTAGTCCATTATTCTACAATTTTCGAGGCTGAGTGTGAAAGGACTAACGGTTTATACAACAAAAGACAACAAAATTAGAATTGAGTTTCAGAACATACATCTAATGTAAAAGTGAAAAAAATAGTGAAAGATGTCATACCTTGAGGTACATATCCATGGCAAGATAAATTTTGTCATTTGATTCTCTAGCAATATCAGGCATTGCCATAACCAATGCCAAAAACTTGGAAGGTTTAAGACAAGGATCAGGGGCCACTTCCATGATATATAGATCAATTAACTCAGCAACTTTCTTCAGTTGATACATTAATATTTTTTCGCGGCTATTGGAGAGGAATATGTCCAGCAACCTCAGAATTAGATTGACATTGTAAGCAACTTTTTCACCAGCTGGTGAAGGAATAAGCAAATCATCCAGTTTAGCTCTATCTATCTGGGAACCAATTAATTGTTCTAATTTCCCTATTGAACATTTGTTCACTTTCAAAGTCAAGGACAGCTGAAGAATGTCAAATAGACCTCTGATAGACATGAAACTCCCATCAAGAGAAGAAAGGAATTCGGTTACTGTCTCAATGATTCTGCATTTCTGAACTAATGAAGCACTGGAACACTTCACTCTTTTGTAGTAAAACAAGAAAGAAGAAATCACAGAATGATCCAATTTATTACGAATCATTGTCTCAATAATCTTTTTGAACATATTAAGGTTCAAGAATCCAAGATCTGCAAACCACCAGGTTGCTTGAGAAGTGTAAATTCCCCTGCTTTCTGTACTAATATCCCCCGAAAACTGCATGGACGAACTGTCGGAAGAAGATGCAAATGGGCTAGAAATGTAATGAAATTCAAGCCTTCCTACCACACAATCCAAGAACTCTTGAAGTAAAGATGAAGATGGCTTGAAAAAGATCAATTCTTGGCAATTTTCCAAGCCAATTATTAGCTCAGACCATGTCATGTAATGAGTCTTTTGAAAAAAAGAAATCGTTTGCTCGACTAAATTTGGTTTTCCCTGCATTTCTTGATTCATTTCCAGATAATTGGCAGCACAATGCAGTTGAAACATGTTAAAAGGAGTTATCTTTATCCTACCACCATTATAGCAAAACTTAACAACGAGTTCAAAACACTCAGCACCTCCTGGAAACTTGTCGAAAATTAATTTCAGCCTTATTGTCTTCCCTGTCAACTTACTGAATAATTTTCTTAATCTCCCTGAGAAAGATGTAAGAATAGTCTGCAGAAGACAAAAAAACATAGATATAAAGATGGTCAGTCAAGATTTTCAAAAGGCTGCATGTTAGTCCCTAAGAATCTTTTTTCTCAATGGAAATGGCAAAAAATTATATTTAGTCCCTAAGAATCTTTTTTCTCAATGGAAATGGCAAAATATTATACTCATACAAGAACTTGGATTTAATAAAACTCAATGACAATGATCAAGAATTGACATTAGGAAAGAGGACATCATAGTAAAATGTATGTACCTTGTCAACTAAGAATATTTCTTGGCCATTGACATCTACCTCAAGAAGACAGAAATTTTCCATAGTCAAAGGATGGTTCCAAGAGCTAAAAGACAGGGAAATGAATGTCCAAATAAACCATTAACTATGGGATGTCAAAGCTCTAGAATGATATTAAGAAGGAACAAACAAAATGCTGAGAGATGGAAGATAAAAGAAGGTCCAACACTTCGAGTTTTAAAACCATGTAGTTTATTGGGAAGGTTTCTCGACATTTGTGAAATTTGGTATGTCAATGGAAGCATAGAAAATTTAGGAATTAGAAGCATCCAAAAAAATAGTCAGGGCTTCAATAAAACTGCAATACAAGAAAATCCTGAAAATTAAAGACAAAAATGAGAATTCTTTACTTATTTTCCTTTAATATTTGTACTATCTATACTTCCGTATAGAATGATTATATTATTACTACTATTTAGAGAGCCAAAATATTTTCTTTGACCGTGATTTTTCTGAATATCTTTAAAAAAAAAAAAATTAACGCTAATAAGTTACTACTCCATTATTTATGTATAGCACCTCTTGTGAAATTCTTTTACTAATATGTCAAAATTTAAAAACCAGACGTCCAAATTCACTACAAAATTAAATATGTTGACTTTCTTATACCAATTATTGTCATTCTGTTAGTTCTGAAGAATTGTTATCATCCAGATCCTCCGCAATTTAAAGTCCTTATACGTAGCAGTTGATGATTTTTCTACTTTTTCCCGTCAATTTTGGATAGTGGGATAAGCTGACTTTGAGTTAATTTCCTTTTTACTATAACATAATTTGTTTGACTAAGAACTTGTTTCACTTGCAGGGAAAGTACTGCAAATTCCAAATATTAGTGATTGTCTTGGTGTTGTTCATACAGGTAGCTAGTGTGAACCTTTAATTTGGAGCTTTTTAGTTCACATAAATTTCCAGTGAGCTGCAAATATTAAACAACTGGACAGTTCACTTTTCAGCAGAAGGGGAGAGAAATAAAGTTAATATTTTCTTTAAAAAAAAAATTATTAGTGACAATTGTTAATATAGAGAGATGAGGTATTGCAGAAAATTACTTAACGGAAGACCATTAGCTTCAAGTCAAATTATAATATTTACCAAAGGGCACGAATGTACCACTCAACTTTGCGATTTTGAGCAAATATACCCCTGGTTAAAAAAGTGGTGTATATATACCCCTGTCATTACAAAATTGTGGTGCAAATATACCTCTACGGTTACAAAATAGTGCAAATATACCCTTTTTGCTGACGGGTTTTTTTACAAAAATTTAAAAATCATTTAAGTTATTTTTTAATTAAAAAAATGTCACGTAACTTTAAAAAAAAGTCTACCCACCTTTTTTTTTTGAGTAGACATACTTTTCTAAAGCCACATAGTAATTTTTTTTATGGGTCGGGTTTGGTTCGTTTACAAAAATGGGTAGACTTTTTTTTTAAAGTCACGTGTCATTTTTTTAAATTAAAAAATAACCTAAATGATTTTTTTTTTAAATCTCGTCAGCGAAAAGGGTATATTTGCACCATTTTGTAACAGCAGGGGTATATTTGCACTATTTTATTAATGGCAGGGGTATATATACACCACTTTTGTAACGAAGGGTATATCTGCTCTAAATCGCAAAGTTAAGGGGTATATTTGCACCTTTGCCCTTTATCGAATAATGTGGTGCGCAAATAGAGTTCTGTTGATATTTTAAGGGGACAATGGAACCCAAATCGGTTTTTCTGTACATACACTACTAAAAAATCTCTATTTTCCCACTAAAAAATGTTTAATGGCATTTTCCCACTGAATGTCGGTGGAAAAAAATTAAATAGTGGTGCTCTCACGCGAAAAAATAATGAAATTTCCCAGCGTTTCAACGGGAACCTGTTTCCCACCATGTATTATCCCATTGAGCTGGTTCAATGCTAATGAGGTGGAAAAATCATATTTTATAGCACAAATGTTTACTGAATATTGGTGGGAAAAAACTCTATTTCGAATAATGAGAAAGATCATATTGCACGTTTTACCCAATAAAAACATCATATTACACAGTTCTTTTTAAATTTAATTTAGTGAAACTTCTGTCTGCTCTTTTGCTTCTATTTTTACATTTGACATATCATTCAACCGTAACGCTATTCAAATGTTTATGCAGATTGCCTATTATGAACTATCTATAATTGGTCCATGATAAATGTCCCAAAATAACAATTTGTATTTTTGGAAATGAAGAAATTTCTGGTAAGGAATGCTTTTCCCTTTAATGAGTCTTATGTGACGCGAATTCGAATTACTCGAGTCAGCGAATTATACCGAATGGTATAAAAGAATTTAAGAACTGCAAAATAAGCATATATCTTAAGTGACTATACAAACGACACCCAGGAAAAAAGAAAAAGAAAAAGAGTCAATCGAGAACACGGATGATAAAGGCAAATTTTAAGGGGTGAAAAGCATGCACACTTTTTTAAAAGCAGTAAAATACAACAAAAGGTAGAAACTTTTCATCAATAATAGATTTTACAAAATCTGAATCTCGTTGCAACTTGCAATAACATATCCCGTTTTCAAGTATTAAATGCTAAAGCCGGCACGTCCACGATGCCAATCAAATAATAATTTAATAAGAACTCCAGAAAAGCTTTGATTAAACGAAAATTAATTCAGCTCTTTTTGAATCTTGACATCAGAGAAAATAAAAGATTCCATTATTTTCCATAACCTTTTGAGCTCAATTAGAAAAATCTATTAGAAAAAGGATGATCTAAATTAGTATATACAGTTTTTACAACCAAAATTTTCAATTGAATGATTCTCAGTGACCTCATATTTTTGGCATTTGGTCAGAGACTCGAAAAAATAAGTTAGCACCCAAGGTGAGGTTTGACAGTCACTCAAGCGGGAAAAACTATTTCAATTAGGTAACTTTTTTAAATTTATCTAAGCCATGGTTGACACGGTTATCCGGAAACTATGATAGTAGGAGATTAATAGGAATCTAATGAAATAATCGAGATACGCGCAAGTTGATCTGAATACTATTGTCATATATAAATAAGGAAAAAAGCTGATAATTGGGACTAAAGAAAGTATAGCTTCACGCATTTGACATGCATTTCGATTTTGATAATCTCGTCATTAAATGCAATCCACGATATCTTTATTTTATCACCAATTATTTGTCATCCATATTATTAAAAAAGTAGCCTTTCACTATCATCACACCTCACTTGCAGCCATAACCAAATTGACCTAAATAGTTCTCTGCTAACTTGTTATAAACATTCAATAACACTAGAAAAGCCCAACATAGCTAGGGACTACAAAATTGTAAGAACTATGAAGTTCTTAGCTGATTTTCTGTCCTGTTATAGTGGTTCTGTTAGTGATAATAGTCCCAAAATCGAGGCATGTTCTCTTGTTCAAGTGACATGCCTAGAGGAAAACATTACCAGGGGTCGAAAATTAGCTCGTAGAAACTCATCATCAAAGGGATTGTGGCAGCCATCGCTATACACCATATCGGAAAATGAAACCATCAAAGCACAAGAACGGATCAAAGCGGCCAGCACCAAGAAGATGAAAACTTATAGACCAAAAACCAATTCTCAACCTTGTGTTTATTACAATGATCTGAGGTAAGCAGCTACTTTTCGTTAACATGAAATAACCACTGCTTGAAATTATAAGCGGCGGAGCTAGAGTTTTCACTAAAGAAATTCAAAATATATATAAAAAAAAAAAAAAAAAACACCAAATGATCAAGGGATTCAACATCCACTATACATACCTAAAAACATAATATTAGACCTATGTAATGTTCGGAGGACCCCTTGCGCCTCCTAGCTCCATCCCTGCTTGAAATCATAGGTGGTCTAGGGCATGTTACCATGAGTTCAGCTAACCTTGTTGTTTTTAACGTAAACTATTAGAAAAATGAAATAAAATATATACATATTGTAAGATCATATATATATATATATATATATATATATATATATATATATTTGTTATTCAGAACTCACCAACTCTGCAAACTTAAATTCGCCTCTGCCTCTGATCAGAAACTCGTATTTGGGAAACATGGGTAACCAAAATGCAGCTGTGGTTCTTATTTTTCGGGTATCCAAATCAGTGATTAATATTTGACATGTAATTTTGGCTCGTAGGGTACAAGCTCAGTTTCAGACAAGTATTATGGCACTATCGGCGGCAACCTTCTTGTTTTGATTGCCTTTTCTAGTTACTCTTTTCATATCTTTTGAAAAGTTCGCGTGCTTGTGGGGAACCACATTAGTCACGATACAGCATGTCTTCAATGAATGTAATATATTGCATTGCCCTTCAGTTTATAGAAGCAGCCAGAGAGCAATTATTATTATTATTATTATTATTATTATTATTATAATACTGTAATTATCTGATTAAAACCAGAGGAGCCATTACATAATGCAAGATCAGCCATTGATGAGTAAACTTACCAGAAAGCAACAAAATCATGAGTTGATGCCAATCAAATGCTCCCTAATGCATGCCTAGTGATAGAATCACGAAGAGAAGGCATGAGGTCCAAGGCGTCGGTCATTTACCAGGACCTAGGGGTAATGTAAAACATTGCCAGGAAAACAATTACTACATACTAATATTTTCTTTTGACACTCCAGAAATCCCGAGGGACAGCTTGACGCACAAATTAAAATTCGGTTAATAATGGATCCACTATGTTGTGCGCTGCTCTTTTATCACTGAAAAGGAAAACAAACACATACTGCATCTTCATGTGCAGTTGTGTGCATTTGTAAACCACAAGACCTCAAGGCAAAATTACACGGTCGCTAATCTCAGTCTTAAATCAGATTCATCAAAGGGGCTATGTGAGAATGTGATTCAGTGATTGTGATACTGCAAGACACATTGGCAGAAGCTCAATAAATAGAGCAATTCTGTTTCTAAACTAGACCATCAATAGGATAAGCCATGAAATGTCAAACACCTCCAAAGTATACATCATTAGCTTATGCCATTAGGCTTCAATCAGAAATTCATTCTGAGCAACAAATCATCTATAATGGGAACAAACAACATCCCCGATGATTATTATCAAACTACAAAGATAAAAAGAGAAAAACGAAAAAAGGACCGGATTTCTCAAGGTTGAAGGTGTTAGGTTTCAAGGGAGAAGAATCAGGTTCTAGATTTTCAGGAGCAAGAGCATAAGATCTTGTTGCTAGCCTATAGCACGAAGAACAATTGCTACCTCCATCTTGGTGTTCCTGCTGCAAACAATCTTTGTTGCAGCCGACTAAGAAATTAGCAATGATAAGACATTTTCATTTGCTAATGTATAGATCATTTCCTGGTGCTTAGTACCCGTTAATCTGAGGCCTCTGCGGAGGGCGTGTCAATCGAGAAAAAGGGATTTGACCCCGATTAGGAAGGCTTTTCTGGCCAGAAAAACGATCAGTTGTTGCTGGATCAGAGACTGATTTTGAGAAGGCTGTAGCCAGCTCGACTGCAGAGGCTGCTTTTCCATATCGCACACCAGAAGCATCAGCAGAAGCAGGTCTTGGTGGTTCAACAGGCTTGCGCCATGTTTCTGGCGAGGGCGGCCTCTCCTGTGCGTGTTGCTGCGGCTGATGGTGCCTTTCGGTCTCCTTGTTGTTCCTCCAACTGTCGCTTCTCCAATTCCTCCACTGCCCATCTCCTTTCTCGACATCTATCCTGTGATCTCGCCTATCTGTGTTCTTCGCCATCCTATGGTCAATGGGGATACTCTCGGCTTTCTCATTATGCCTGGTCGCATGCACAACTGTATCTGCTTTGCCAGCATGTTGTTTGCTCCTTCAGACAATGACCACTTAGTTTGTCAAACGAGGAAACTTCTGAGTGATAGAAAGAGATTGCAGAATCAATTCATTTACTACCTTGGATGAGGTTGATGAAGATCATGATTACCCGTAACATCATCAATCCCGCGATTCTGCAGAACCTGGTGGCGACCACCCATAATTGAACAGTAGGGTTAACAGAAAAGAGAAGACCTCAAACATTAGGGAACAAGAAACTGAAAGAGGGCAGTACAATCTTAATTATCTTTAAGGTGATTCATCAAGCAAGTCCAAAGGGTGCAGAATGAACAGATTATGTTTCTTTTCAACAACAGCAGAAGAAGAAACATTAATCTTTGGAAAATATTACTTTTCTTTTGCATACACAAGATTAATAACTTACCATTTCACGTGGACGAGCACCACCAAATAATGGTTTCCTGTGCCAACAAATCATAAGCACAAAACAATTGTCAGCTTTACCTAGAACAGATGTCCTCAATCACATCGTAAAGGAAGGCCAGTAGATACTGCCAAGGTAAGGAAAGAAGAGTGGAAGATAAAGTAGAGGCAAAGGGACACAGACAGGTACGCTTTATTAAGCTAGATAATCATCAAGAAAGACTAACCGCTGATTCACAGCAAAAAGCAGATGATAACAATTATAAACCACAACTCGGAGACACAAGCTGCAAATTTTCCTTCAAGTTTGGGAAGCTTAAAGAACCCAAATGTCTGAGTACATTACTTCAAGTCATGATAAAGCATAGAAAGATCATCATCCTCTGAATTTCTATCTACTTCAATATGACATGAGAAAAGAAAGAGATGTGTACGCTACTGATTGATGCATGAGTGGTCTGCATTCATCTACCATGTGCATCAATTTTTTAACTGGTAACTTGATCACAAAATGATCCAACAATCAAGATTTATTCAAGAAGATTAATGCTTTTCTAGCCAAAGAAATAAAGAAGTATCCTAGCATTTTACTTGATCAAACATGAGTAATCCATTGTGCATCATAAAGCTGACTTAGTTTGTGTATCAGTAAAATCTGCTCTGAAAAGATGGAGATTACAAAGACGATAGAGCAGTGTACCAAATATGGGTTTTGGTGATAGGTGGATAGATGGGTTTTTTTCTCTGCATCTCAACAGTGAAGTTCACAGTCCTAATAAACAGAAGTCCAGTGGGGTTTTCTCCTCTCAAATGGGGCTAAGGCAGGGAGATCCACTCTCTCCTTTCCTCTTTATTCTAGCCATGGAGGGCCTCTCTCAAATGCTGGCAAAGGCAAAAGAACTTCAATGGATCCAAGGGTTCCAGGTGGGCAGGGATCCTGCCACCTCAGTAACTGTATCTTTTTTTTTTGAAACTGGTAACTGTATTGTATTCCATATGAACAAAACAGTACATAGGTTGTACCGAAACCATATCTACAAAAGTACTCCAAGACTCTACTATTCTAATCCTATATTGAATCTAATACATCAATAATGGAAATAGTATCATCTGAGTAAGCCTGATTACACCAAAAACAAAGCAATAAAATACAATTCAACTTGACCTTCTGCACTCCATTCTCTATACTCTCAAAACATCTGGAGTTCCTCTCCTTCCATATTCCCCACCATATGCTGGCAGAGACAATTCTCCATCTATTTCTGTTCTTTGCCTGCAATCCTGCCTCTTCCCCAACTCTTTAGAGCCTCTGAAACCTTGCTAGGCATGGTCCAGGCTATGCCTTTGAGATTTAAAAATATTCTCCAAAGCTGTTGTGTAAACTTACAGTGTAGAAACAGATGGTTAACTGTCTCTGCTGTTTCCCCACAGAGGAAAGTAGGAAACATCTAGAGCATAAAATTATCCCCCTTTTCATCAAATTATCCTGTGTAAGAACTGCTTCTTTAGCTAAAAGCCACACAGAGCAGCTAATTTTATGTGGGATTTTGGATCTCCAAATGTGTTTCCACTTTCCAGGGCCAGTTGGCCAGTTGGTAATCTGTTGAATTGATTGATTCATCATCCTGTAGGCTGAACTAAATTTGAACACTCCTTTTTTATTCCCCAGCCACCAAACCTCAGTAACTGTATCTCATTTGCTATATGCAGATGATACTCTGATTTTTTGTGGAGCAGATTGTCAGCAAGTCTACAACCTCAATACTACTCTTATGGTCTTTGAGTCAATTTCTGGGCTTCATATCAACATGATCAAGAGCACAATATATCCTGCCAATGAGGTTCCCAACCTGGAGGAACTAGCTGACATCCACAGTTGCAACATGGGCTCCTTTCCTACCACTTACTTGGGTCTACCACTAGGTGCAAAAATTCAAAATCACCTGAGATTTGGAATGGAGTAATTGAAAAGATGGAAGAGAGATTAGCTACATGGCAGCTTCAATATCTATCGATGGGAGGAAGAGTAACTCTTATCAACAGTGTTCTGGATAGCATCCTACCTACTGTATGTCTCTTTTTCCCATGCCAATCTCAGCTCTGAAACAACTAGATAGTCTAAGTAGAAGGTTCCTTTGGAAAGGAAACAGTCAAACTCATAAGTTCCCTCTGGTGGAATGGCAGAAAGTCACTCAACCCAAGCTTCAAGGGGGATTGGGAATCAGGAACCTAAAGCTACACAACAAAACTCTGCTTTTGAAGTGGCTATGGAGGTTTGGGCAGAATGAGGCAGGATCCTGGAGAGATGTAATCAAAGCTAAGCATGGCATTCTTGATCATTGGAGCAATGAGGAGCAGGGATCCACATGCAGTAGGTGTCTGGAAACACATCAGCAGTCTCCGGGACGAGTTTTTCCAGAAAGTTTCTTTTAAAGCTGGAAATGGACTTAAGATAAGATTTTGGCACGACAAATGGCTTGGTGACACTACACTGAAGGAGTCCTTCCCTATGCTATACCAGATAGCTACTAACAAGGATGCTACAATTGCCCTATACAGAGCAGACAACACTGGGACCCCAATATTCAGAAGAACTTGCAGGACTGGGAAATCAATGAACTCCTCTCATTACCACTTACACTGGAGGAATGCAACCTTGATGAACAAATCCCAGACCGACTACTTTGGGGCAACACCAAGGAAGGGATTTATACTGTGAAGGAAACATATCTGGAGAACCAGACAACCTCTAATGGTTTCCTGTTTTACTGGACAGACTTACATAAGGCTTGTCTAACTCAAGATAACCTCAAAAAGAAAGGACTCATCCTCACCAACAGATGTTTCTTCTTCAAGCAGGACAATGAAACTGTCAACCATCTCTTTTTGCACTGCCCCACAGCAATCTCTTTCACAGTCTGTTTGGTCTTCAATGGGTTATGCCCCTTTCCATTAAGGATGCATTTGCTAGCTGGATAGGCTGGAAAGTATCCCAGCAGTTATTTTTTTTGGAGTATTTGGAAAGAAAGGAATTGCAGATGCTTTGATGGAATCTCAACTTCCACTAGCACACTTAAGGCTAGATGTCTAACCACTCTTTTCAGTTGGCACTTTCATTCCCCTGTAAACAGTGTGGATAACTTTTTGGATTTTGTTAGTTCCCTAACTCTAGCACAGTAGGGTTTTGGAGATTAACTTTTTTCACTGTTTACAGATTTTTGTTCAGCTAGCTTCATATTTATTTTGTTTTGAAGCAGCTACTTATCTTTCCTGTAACTTTGCATCTTCTTGATGCCTTTCTAATACTATTTAATTGCTTCATCCCCAACAAAAAAAAAAAAAAAAAGAGCAGTGTACCAAATATTAGTTGTTGGATCTCACAGAGAGAAAACACAGGTAAAACTTCTAATTTGCCAAGGTATGATACCCCGAACATCATCATTATTTTGTTATTAGAGCTGATATTGCGTAGATCCATGAATCAACTATCAGTCCCCTACTACTCCCCAACAGGAAAAAGAAAAAGAAAAGGAAAACAGCGGCCAGTTTGCTATCTAAATAAGAAAGTCATACTAAGTTATGAAAGTTTTAAGAAGAAGAAGAGCTTCCCATCGTACCATAATAAGAACTTTAATGATCAAAAGGCATTAATTTCTTGTGACTCAGCTCTCATCATTTCCCCAAACCTAGTCCACTAACTCTTACTATTCTTCCTCAAGATCACCAAAATCAACAACTCCCTAAGGCATTAGAACAGTCAGCATAGTTCATTTATACCGTTGTTAAGACAAACCTTATAATGCACTTATCGAGGAAGAGATGCAGCAGGAACAGGAAACTGAAATCACAGATGGTTTGCACAGGGAAATCACTTGGTAATACAACTACTACTATGCCCCAATACCAAGCTAGTTTGAATCGCTGTCGGAATTCGCACTAACCATATCGCTTCACATTTAGAATCATATAAATCATATGTAAAGATTTGGATTCTCTAACAATAGAAGTTCTTTTGTATTTTCTACTAGCATACATATTTCTAATAAGACTAAAAAATCCTAGAGAACTAAAGGATAATCACAACTAATTGGAATCATCTATATGGATCTTTTAGCTCTTCCTGTGAGAACCTGCACACATTGCCAGTAGCCCAGTACTAAGCCCAAATAGAACAGGGTTGCAATAGGCACAAAACTAATCAATTTCTGATAAATCCTCAGAATACAGAATCTCTTGATAAGTTGGTATTGCAGCAGGGAGAAAATACTTGACAGTATCTTTACGACTTCATTACTGAAATCCAACTATATTCTAACATTACTAACCATATCCACTAAAAGGCCCTAATAAGCACATTTTATCTTTTCATACTACTTCCAATTTTTATTTTTATTTTTGATATGGCATAATACTTGCAAGTTAACAAAGATAGACCCAGACCATGGAATTGAAGCAATAAACAGATGCAGGAGGGGAGCAGAAATATTAGGTATACCTTTTATTTTCAACGTTTCCCTCCGATTGTTCAAGAAGCTGTGACCGAGGCTTCAAGTTCAATTTTGGGCGATCAATTGCTTGATTGCTTCTTTCAGGTTCAACAAATCCAGTCTTGACATCTACACTGGAATATGCATCGGCCGATTTCTCAATACGAACAGGATTACTAGGATGCTGGTTGACCTACAGTAAGAGAACAAACTGAGATTCAAGTACATAGACAAACCCTCCATAGAGAGCACTGTCACAAACCTGCTTATAATCTATGGACTGCTCCAGATTCTCCAATGGTTTGGATCTTGGTAGCAACTTTAACTTTGGCCGTTCCGATGGTTCAGGAGATGCAGGTGACTGCATCTCATATCCACCAGAGCTAACAACATTATGGGGCAGAAACCCAGTGACATTAGAAGAAGTTTTTCTCTCATTTGCCTCCATAAATAAAGGGGACCTGGCCCTCTCCCGTGCTGGTAACTCCTTATTATCATATCCACCAGAGCTAACAATATTATGAGGCAGAAACCCAGTGACAGAAGCAGAAGTTTTTCTCTCATTTGCCTCCCTAGATAAAGGGGACCTGGCCCTCTCCTGTGCTGGTAACTCCTTGTTAAACCCACGAACCCCATCTGTGAGAGAATGATTTCTTTCAGCATGAACCGCTAGCACCTGATCACTATATTCGGGTCCTCCCGAAACATCTGTCATGTTGTAGACATTATTGTTGACTGTAGTACTTCCATGGTAATAGAATTCTTTCTCTGGGTCTTGATGTTTAACGACCTCAGCATCCATTTGAGATTGAATCTGCTGCTTTGAATGCCACCTGCCAGATGTGACCTTCTCAAGGGCACTGGCATGGGCCAACTTTGTCTCAGCATCGGGAGCCGACCATGGAGCAGAAACTGATTCCTTTGCACTTGCCACCTCCTTCCTTAGGCCCCACGCATTTGGGTATGACCCAGTAACCACTTGAGCGCCACTTGCAGACACATCCAGAGAACTCGTGCTCCTGGCACTACCACCAGCAGAACTTTTAGCACTCTCATTAAACCAAGCCCCATGCGTAACACTTGCTGCGCCTCTAAAATTTTGTGACGGAGGAGCTGATACTTGCCCGCTACCTACCATCCCAGTAACGGGATATTCGGCCTTAGGTTCCACACGACTTGGCAATGCGCGGATGCTCTCATCACTAACAGTTCGACGAGGTCCAGATGATCCATCCAATGGCTTCCTTTCATCCTCATCAAAATTACGGCCTATTGGTGCATTATGACTTAAGAAAGGTGTCTTCTCATCAAAGTTTCTGGTCGCACCAGCTGATCCCGGACGTAAACGATGCTCTGGCCTTCCCATGGGATTTCCCCATGATGCTTGACGATCAAAACCACCACGATCTAATGGCCTAACCGTTCTACCAACCAGAAGAAAAACATTCAAATATCAACATTAAGAATGTTTTACCGACAAGAGTGAGTCACAGAAATTTAAGTAGCTGCATTCAAGTACTTTTATTTTTTCATACGGTTACACAATGGTTTTGGAATGAAATGACTCCAAATAGAGTAGGAATGCAATAGCAGATCAGTCCAAGTAGTTTGAAATAGAGACATCCACATTTGATGATTTTACTCTGTTTTCAATGTTCCAAAAGGTGAGCAAGTCGCTAAGTTAACATATATGAAGGGAACAACGTTCCTAATAGCAAGTGATTTGTTATTGCAACTTGTGCAAACATTTAAAATAATCGAGTAATAGGTATTTCAAGATTTTAACTTTACAAAACTTCAAGATTCCTAAAATCAATAGGGATCTCCTATACCCAGATCTAAAAAGCCAATATGAGTTTAATGGAAATCACAAACAGTATGAAAATTATATACACTTAAACGCCAGATCACAGATTCTTGCACCCCACCAATCAACTAAAAGCCAAATTTCATTTGAACAGGAAAATAGATCAATTTTAGCAGAAAGAATAAATATATCATAAGAAAGATCATAACTCGAAATGGGTCATTTAACTGAATTCGCACAAAGATAGAAACCCATGATTTGCATAAAGAAGAAACAAGAAGGGTAAAAATGGAAACTAACACGCCAGGAGCAGAAGGAAGGTGAAGATCTGAAGGGATAGAACCACCATGGAAGTCTTTGAGAGTCATGGTTGCTTTCTTCTTTGCCATCACCCTTAAATCTATATGAAATCTCTCCTTTCTCTGCCAAGAAAGATCAGTTATTTTTTCTTCACTGAGCAGAGAAAGAGAAGGCAGAGGATGAATCTGGATTCGGGTCACGGCACCAAATCTAGTCTACCCAGACCGACATGTGTTGTTTTAATCTTGCGCTGTTTAAGTTTTACTTCCTTTTCCCCTTTTGTGTTTTCTCTCCAACACTTGTCCTCTTCTACTCTCATCTGTAATATATAAAAAACGAAAAAGGGCCAAAATTACCCCTGAACTTTAAAAAATAGTTTATTCATACCCTTCGTTATACTTTAGGGTCAATTATACCCTTACAGTTATACTATGGGGTCAATTATACCCTTATGGCTAACTGCTGCCACGTGGCATTATCCCAGCCCTTCAAAATTATTTTACCCTCAAATAATTTTTTACCCACTAAAATAACTCAACCCGACCCGAATTTTTTTTTCTAGCAAAAATAATATGAAATTATTTATTTATTTTTTTGCTGGAAAAAGTATCTGTATTATTTTTGCTAGAAAAAAAAATTTGGGTCGGGTTGAGTTATTTTAGTGGGTAAAAAATTATTTGAGGGTAAAATAATTTTGAAGGGCTGGGATGATGTCACGTGGCAACAGTTAGCCATAAGGGTATAATTGACCCCATAGTATAACTGTAAGGGTATAATTGGCCCTAAAGTATAACGAAGGGTATGGATGAACTATTTTTCAAAGTTCAGGGGTAATTTTGGCCCTTTTCAATATAAAAAATTCTATATAATTCTCAATTTTATAAACACGAAAAAACTCAAAACTCTATTCCAAGTTCACATATAACTCTGTTTTTTATAAGTCACTTAAAACGTTTTATAGCCTGTTTGGCAATTTTTTTTTTAAAAAAAGAGCACTTATCATAGAAAATTGAGGTGTTTGACTAACTTTTACGGAAAAAATAAGTAATTTTAAGTAGTAACAAAAGATGTTTTCAGAAGCTAAAAAATATTCTTTTATCTAAATGCACTTTTGAAATTTGGTCAAGCACAAAGTACTGTACGTCGAGTTTCGCCATAAGTTAGTGGTCGTAGACTTGGAGAGTGGGCCTATATTCGAGGTCATATGAGCTTAGACATGTCCATCTTAGGTATACGAGAGATTAAAACTATGTTTAGTAAGTATTGGAAGGTTTAGAGACTTAACAAATCGACAACAATACGTTTCAATGAAAAGTGGACTTTAAGGGCAATTATACGGACCGTATAATGTACCGTATAACAGAGGCGATGGAGACTTCCTTTTATATATATTTCGACCCCTTTCTATTTTGGTTCATTTCCGCACTTCTCCAGACCGCTCACATACCTAAAAACCCTCTCCAACTTATCTAAGCTGACCCCAAGGTGAAATCAAGAATTATAAGTGAGATTTTCCGGATTGCTTGTGGAGTTCTAGTTTCTCTTCTTGTGGAAGTTTTGGGAGATAATTCATGGTGAAGTTACCTCTGTCTTGAAGATTTCTTGAATCCTTGAGGTAAGGTTTCATCTCATTTATATGATCTTAAGTTCATTTAGTCTTTGACAACTTGTTGAAGGTGGAAATTGTGGAAGGAAGATTCAAATTGTGCTAAGACTTATGTTGGAATTGTGAGCTGTTTTGGGAGCATGTTATTGTTGTGATATTAAGATAGTTTCTTTTATATGGATAGTTATTGATGTTGTTGTTGTGTTGTTGTTGATATGCCTCATGAATTTGGAAGAAGGAGGTGTATAAGGCATTGTATACGAAGCGTATATTGGGCTATCTTGGTGCATATTCTTAGGTGTTGATGATTTGAGTTCAAGAAGGATTGAAAGAGGTTGTAATTGTTGTTGTTGATCCTATTGAATGAGTTATGGTTATTAAGAAATAGCAGGAAAGTTGTTCGGTTCATTTTAGAGACGAATTATCATTCGATAGACATCATATACTAGTGTCATCTAAGTTGATGAGCGTATTGTTGATGTTATAGGTTGAAGTATTATTCGAGCCGAGTTCGTTGTTTCGTTCATTTTGATGGCAAGAGGTATGTGAAGGCTATCCCTTTTTTGTCATTTTTGGCATGATTTCCTTTATCGAGCCACCTTCGACTATTCGCACAAAGATGTGTTATTCGTAAAGGTTATACTTAGGTTACCATGGCCCTATTCTAGTAGTTCTCCCTCGTCAGGAATGACTGGTAGACAGCCATGTTTAGCTAAGTAAGTAAACTGATAAAAAGCATGACTTAGAGTGTATAGAGTTGTGGTTGCCTTCGGAGCTATAATGTTTAACTTCGGGCTATGATAGTTGCCTTCAGGGCTATGATGGTTGCCTTCGGGCTATGATAGTTGCCTTCAGGGCTATGATGGTTACCTTCGGGCTATGATAGTTGCCTTTGGGGCTATGATGTTTGCCTTCGGGGTTACTGGTCATACAAACAGACTGCCTTCGGGGCTATATAGATGTGCACTTGCCTTCAGAGCTATGATTATACATACAGGCTGCCTTCGAGGCTACGATGAGTGCCTTCGGGGCTAATCTTGCATGTCTAGACGACTTGTACGAGGCTAAGTAACTTGTTATCATATTAAATAGTTATTAGGTGTCAGATGCAAGTAAGTACAATCAGATTCTTTATTGACTCTTCAGTTTTTGTCCAGTTACTTTACATTTCATCTCAGTATCAATTTCCGTCGCCTTACATACTCGATACATTATTTCGTACTGACGTCCCTTTGCCTAGGGACGCTGTGTTCATGCTCGCAGGTTCAGACAGGTTTCCGGGAGGATCGCACCGGTAGGATATGCCGAGTACTTTCCAGTGTAGTAAGCTCCATGTTATTCGGAATTACCAGGTTTAGAGTTTTGTGTAGATACAACATGGGTAGGTCGGGGCCCCGTCACGACCATGTTACAGTTACACTTCTGTAGAGGCTTGTAAACTTGTGTTGTCAGTTCAGTATATCAGTATGTCGACCCTTTGTATATGTTTATTTTGATACTGCTGATTGTAGGCGCTCATGACTGCCTCGTCGGCCTGCGCAGTTATGTATATATATATATATATATATATGTTTTGGGTGTCTGCGCCCTCTCAGATATGATAGTTAGTCTTCATAGATGTTTCAGAATGCGGCCTTGTCGGCCTTGTTGGTATTGTCTGTTTGTCGGTAGGCCTCATCGGCCTAAGCTGAGGGTTATCCCTCCAGAGTCATAGGTGCAGAGTGGTTTACTCAGGCCGAGTGTGGCACCGGGTACCTGTTACACCTCTCCAGATTTGGGGCGTGACAATAGTATATAACTTAAATTAATATTTTAAAATATTCAAAATGTTTCCATAGGGGTATTTTTGTCCAAATTTATTTGCGCATTAAAAAGATTAATTTTCTATTAAATTTTAAGTAAGAGCTAAACTTTGAACATCAAACTAAAAAATGGCTGGCGCAATCAATTTTTTTGTCTGTATGTGGATACGTAAAGAAAAGATAGAAATTTCGCCACTTTTTCCTTTTTCGCGGCAACTATTTAATAAATGATCTCTTTTTATTTTTCTTGCAACTTACGAACCTTTTAAATCACGATCGAAAATCTCTTTTGAGTAAACTGAAAATATTATGAAAAAAATTAGACAACGATCCAAAATTTAGTAAATGTTAGAAAATTGTCTAATGCTTTGTCAATTTCAAGAATTATATTTGCACTACTTTTAAAAATAAAGACAAAACTAAATGATGGCCTAAAAGGTACATTTGCATATATCAGCCCAGAAAAGGAAGAATAAGCAAGGGTAGAGTACGTATATATATATAGGAGAAATATTTACGAAACGTGACGATAGTTTTTAAGAACATTGTTTTTTTTTAAATATAATATATATATATATATATATATATATATAAAAAATTATTTTTTTCGCTAAAAAATTTATGTATGAAATGTATATATCTCGCTCAAGGCTTAAAAATTTCACTCAAAATTTAGTGTATGAAAACGGTATGAAATGTGTATATCTCGTTCAAGGCTTAAAAAATCCGCTCAAAATTGTGTGCATGAAAACGGTATGAAATTTGTATCTCGCTCAAGGCTTAGGATTTCACTCACATTTTCGTGTATAAAGTTCATGTTAGAATTTTGTAAAATTAATACAACTACAACAACATTGTATACAACTTTGATACAACATTCAAGACTTAAAATAATCGCTCAAATTTTTGTATATGAAATGTGTATATGTTGCTCAAGGCTTAAAGTGGATGAAATGTGTATATCTCGATCAAGGCTTAAACATTACGCTCAAAATTTTATGTATGAGAATGGTATGAAATGTGTATATCTCGCTCAAGACTTAGAATGCTTAGAATTTCATTCACATTTTTTGTATATAAAGTTCATATTAGGTTTCTGGAAAATTAATACAACTACAACAACATTGTAACAACTTTCATACAATATTCAAGGCTTAAAGTTTTCGCTCACAATTTTGTATATGAAAACTATATGAAAAGTTTCTCTCACACATACACATTTCATACATTTTACTTACACAAAAAATTTGAGATAATTTTTTAAGCCTTTGATTTAAAAAAAAAAGTTTAAAATATTTAAAAATAATAATAATTTAAAAAACAAATCTGAAAAAAAATAAAAAAACCAAAAATATATGAAAATCCATCATGTTTAATAAAATATTGTTATGTTTTGTAAATAAGAAAAAACTATCTATATATTTTGTAATAAAGAGTCTTAATTAGGTACCCTATGTCATTTTCCCAATAAGCAAAGGATCTGTATTTTGCCAATATCTGGGCCAAGGCCCATTCAATAGAATTGGGGCAGATGCAACGGTGCCCAAAATGGAGTCAGGAGAAGTTTGGTCCAAGATTTGTGTGCCAATTCCTTTTAGATTTAAGTTATACTATCCATTGTTTATTTAATTGGTTATATCAAATTATTACTTAATATTTCAAAGTTATTATATCAAGCTTGCTTTGACAAGCTACTTGTTATTTTAAAGCACGTCACCCTTATATATATATATATATATACATATATTGCCTTGCTCATTAATTAATACTCTTAATTAATGAGTATTAGTAATATTATTAGACTTTTGAAGTCAAAATGATACTCAAGAACTACTCAAAGTTAACTGGAGTTGCTCTTGAGATTAGACTTCTTATTTTAATTAGTAATAAGCAACTTCAGGAAACATTTTCTCAAAAGGGATGTATGTATCATCTGTGCCACTTGAAGAAAAACGTTGAATCGCCAAAATATAATGTCCCATTCACCATCTTAATTCATTATTAGTCATATTGGCTTGTAAAAGGTTTTGCGGGACTAAGTTTATCCTTCTCTAATTTTCCCTCTAGTGTCGTCCAACCAAAGTCAAGAAATGTTTTCACGTATTTCTTAAATAAAGATGATAATCCGTTTACATTTTGAATTATTTTCTTAACAAGTTTATGTCTAATTATCATATTTACAATATTTAGAAGCCAACAAGGCTCCGTACCAACACAGCTCTAATGAGTTGTACATAAGGCAGTATTAGTTGTATGGAAGGGTGTTCAAATTTTAAAATAGCCCTGAACTAATACTTTCCAGAGGCGTGCATATTGTATTTACGAAACACGTGTACTTTCAAACACTTCTCCTCTCTCACTATTAGGTGTGTTTCTTAAACATCTTGAGACCCAAAACAATATCAAGAGTGAAGAAATTGGATTTTGACCGACCCGCATAGAGTTCCTTCATCTACGTCAACTCTGTTTAATCATCAGTCTTCTTTGGGTTTCTGATTGGGGAATGAATGCATCTCCATGGAATCAACAAATTTTACTTGGTCTGAATCTTTCAGTTGACTGCTTTATCCGAAACAACAGGTCAGAAAATTTCAAAATTCAATATGAATGTTTATTTTGACGAGATATTGAGTAAGAAGGGCGGAGGTCGGTAAAAGTCTGGGTTGTGCCAGAATTTCTTCTGTCATTCCTTGAAACAACTGACTGTCTGCTGACAACATTTAACTTATTTTTATTTTTGATTTCCATTTGCTTACTATACTTGATTAATTATTTCATGCAAAGTCAAGTTGTGACAAACTAATCGCTTAGCAACTTCAATAATATTCTAATGGTAATCACTAGGTTTACTTTGGAATCGAAGTTGCAAGAAAATCCCCCCCCCCCCCCCCCCCCGCTCTCAAGCTTGTGAGATTATATGCAATCTATTTAAAATAACGTTAAATCATAATTTTTATGAAATAATTTTAAAAAGTACACGACAACAAAAAGATATAGCCAAAGAAGCTGGGGGAGAGAGATAAATTTTATTGCTCTTTCAATTGATGTACAAATGAACTGAATTGACATCCTATTTATAGAGGAACTGTAGCTGCTCTGTAAGCTACTTCAAAGAAGCTATTGTGTAAGCTACTGTATAAGCTACTTGCAAGCTGTCTGCTTGATTGTAAGCTTATCCATGAGAAGCTACTTGCAAAACTACTTGCAAGGTTTGTGTAAGCTACTTGTAAGCTGATTGCTTGATTGTAAGCTTATCCGTGAGAAACTACTTGCAAGCTGTTGTGTAAGCTACTTGCAAGTTGTCTGCTTGATTATAATCTTATTCAAGAAACTGTGTATTTGAATGGACATCCAAAATACAGTGTATTTATAACACTCCCCCTTGAATGTTCATCAATGGATAATGTGCCTTGTTAAAATCTTACTTGGAAAAACCAAATGAGAAAAATCCAAGTTAAGGAAAAAGAATACATATCTAGTAATACGCATTATAAGCTGCCTCAATAAAAACTTTACCAGGAAAACCCAAATGAGACAAAACCTTGGTTAAGTAAAAAAGAGTACAGTGCGTATTTTACCCCCTCTGATTAAAGCATCACATAATTTTTTGAAAAAGAGGTACTTCGATCTTGTATACCAATTTATCATATCTTGAGGTTGGCAAAGCATTCGTGATCAGATCTGTCAAATGATCATTTGACGAATTAGTTGATCATTTGCATCTTCATTCCTTAGATAGAGTTACATCATCACCATATAATATTGCTAGAATAACGCCAAGTACATTCCTTGCTTGCTTTAACTCTTATCTTTGTATAATTTGAATGTCATGTAGAACAACATAGCATGACAAAAATCTCCCATGGGAATAGATAATATATCTAGATCGAACTCTTACGTCGATTAAATGAATGCCATGTATACCCAAAAAATATTAACAGTTTTTGTTAGGATAAACACATTCATGTCAAGCCTTTCATTTGCAATATGCAATTGATCCTATTTCAACATTTCTATATAAGAGAGAGATTCTATCATGCTTATAGTTACAACAAGATAGATAAACGCAGCAATTGCACAAATGTATGGAACTTTAGAAGCAATCTAATTTCTCATTTCAACTTCTTTTAGTAGATAATCTACTGCTTTTGGAAACTCTTCAAGAGCTCCAATAATATTCAAGTCATCAACTTGCATAATAATATGAAAGGTTCTGATTATCATAAAGAGACAAGGGTAAACAAGATCATCTTTGTTCCCTTCGTCAATGAATATTCACTAAGGTGATTAAATTACATTCACCTTACCTAATTTAATCCATAAAGATTATGAACAAGTTCCCCAAGAACTTGTAATGTCTGGACTCCAGGTCCAATAAAATTTAAGCTTACCAAGATGTATGATATCACTTGGTAATTATTTCTACATCAGCATGCTTTAAGAGAAGTAGAACTCAGATCCTCACAATCTTATACAATATTGCGCGCCATATTGTATCAAAGATATCGTCGGCGAGATATTATTTTGTATTGGGTCGCAATTCAACATAACTTACTAAGATCTAATCACTTCATTATTTTCAGGTACATGAACCTCCCATATGGTTTCATGAAGTGTTATGTCGTAGGCTCTTCAAGAGCACATTGCCTCTTTATTATGATCTTAAATCATTTGCACCTCACCCTTTTCAAGGGTTATTGCATTTGGAACCGATTCGTCTACCATGCTTCATGCATGCTATAGACTTGTCCTTCAGGGACATTCAATAGGAGTATTTTGCAGTGAAATAAGAAATAGTTGGGTCAGCAAATGCTTCCAGCATTTGACTTGAATTATCTGATGATCATACGGATGATAATTCACAACATATTTCTTACCTGCTTATATCTCACCCTCTTATGTTAGAAAAAAACTAACATATATCCCCACCTTATTTGGAGGATCCAATGGTGTGCATCGTGGTAGATCCATTAAGCATATACCGCACAACAAAAGCTATTAGATGGAAATATTTGGTTCCTGACCCTGAACCATTTGTATGGGAAGAATTTATTATAATTTACTGGTCTGGCACATATAAGTGTCGTTTTATGCAATATATCATATCTCATACCCACACCTGAAGCTTTGTTCACATAAGCAATGGTTTAGCTATATTACGGAGGCATCCAATGCCAAACCAGCTTAGATATAAACAAGTATTATCAAGATGACTTGTCTTGATTACATATTCTAAAAATTGTGCTTCCAACTCAATTATTTTCAGCAAGCAACTTCGTAAATGTCAAACTGCCAGTTGACAATAAATGTATATGTTACCGCCTCATAGATGCATCTATTTAAGACATCACATTGCAAGTGAAGGGGCCCACATTCACCTTTTATATTTTTCATGATTAGGGGATTCAATCTCAACATTACCTGGTGTAATCAACTTGTCATGAGAAGAAGCAACACAAACGAATTCTTGAAGAATATCCTAGTTCTTTAATGTATTTCAAATACTCAATTACCACGTCAGATTTAAATCAGGACAACCAAAATGGTCTTATCAACTGATAAAATTATCTGTACGCCTAAACTTTAAGTTTACCATGACGGGTGCTATTTATTTTAGTAAACTTCTGGTTTGCTATTGCATGAGATTTTATGTCATAAACTTTTGGTTTATTGTGATATGTGATCCCATCATGATCGGGTAACGTATCACATACGTATTTCTTACTCGTAGTAACTTGAAGATATTCAATCTTCCAATCATTTGTAGTCTCAATATGATAACCATTTTTCTCGCTAGTAAACTTTAATTTACTACAATTTATTTTCCGAACGTAGTAATTACGATCTAGGATAAACGGCGCTATCATATATAACCTCTTCAAGAGACTTCAATTTCATATATCTACTACTTCAAGAGTAGATTTCAAGAGTTCTACTGCTTCAGGAGTAGAATCCAGAGTCTTACTATTTCGTGAGTAAGTTGCAGAGTTTTACTACTTCAGGAGTAAATTTCAAAGCCTTACTACTTCAGGAGTAAAGCATAAAATATTCATAATATTTCTTCTCAAATAACTCTTCCGGAGGTCAGTCATGATATCTTCACAACCAAGTGCACGTCTGTATTGATAAGCTTTACAAAATATTATCACATTCACTTCAAGGAATAAATCTATATTTTTAGCTTTTATCAAAAGTTCTCATTCTTCAGGAATAGAACACAATCATTTGAATGTGCCTTAAGCATATCAAATTGTGATATCTTAAAACCTCTTTTAAGATATTTCTAGTTCAGGAGCAATTCGAGGTATACATATGACATATGATGTAGAGAATTTTTGTCTAACAAATCTTCAATTGTTGCCACAACAACACATAGAAAATATTTTCACGTCTGGTGATCATATATTTCTTGCAAATTCTCATTTAGCCATTAAGGGATATGAAATTAACATTATAATCCCTCTTAACATTATTGTTCTTTAGGAACAAATTTGAGGTATAAATGATCCAAAACCAATTAGTTTCCCATGGACCCGATAAATCCAACAACTTGTGATAGCCATATATACTCTTTGTGAGGCCATCCTTTTCATTAATAGCCACATATATTGATTTGCTCATAATTAAAGTCAAGTAATCAAATTTGAAGAATTCATACGAGATATAAACAAATATGGCAATAAGCTTACCTGAAACACTCGCATAAAGCTACGACGTTATCAATACTTACGGTTGCTTATCATCTCAACTGTAAGCCCAAGAAGTGCTGATGACTTTTAATGTCTTTGGAGTGATTCTCCTTTCTACTCTATTCACGAAATAGAAATCAATCTCAAAGTAAGTGCTCAAAATGACAGAGTCTTGTGCTGATAACGTGTTATGAAATGCCAAAGAAGCTGAGGGAGGGAGAGAGATTTTATTGCCCTTTCAATTGATGTATAACTAAACTGAATTGACTTCCTATTTATAAAAGAACTGAAGCTGCTCTATAAGCTACTTCAAAGAAGCTGCTGTGTAAGCTACTTGCAAGTTGTCTGCTTGATTGTAAGCTTATCCATGAGAAGCTACTTGCAAGTTGTTGTGTAAGCTACTTAGAAGCTGCCTGCTTGATTGTAAGCTTAACCATGAGAAGCTACTTGCAAGCTGCTGTGTAAGCTACTTGCAAGTTGTCTGCTTGATTATAATCTTATCCAGGAAAATGTGTATTTGAATGGACATCCACAATACAGTGTATTTATAACAATAATTCTTATATAAAGTTGCATATAGTTAAAAATTTAATTTTGACTATACTACTTCGAGAAGGTTTTCTTTTACTGCTTATAATGTCACATGTCAGATTTCAAAAGTTGAATGCATCTATAAGAATTCATAGTATATGTGCTCAAAACCAAAAAAGAAATCTAAGAATCTGTAATGTAGGTTCTCAGCAGCCAAAACAATGAACTGTCAATCATGTCTTTTTTAGATGTCATTATGTTGTATATGTCGGAAATTTGGTGTTGGAGACTAACTTATCCTCCATCTTAAATACTTATTTTGGTGAATGATGGATAAATACAATTTCTTGTCTGTACGCTCGGTTATTGATAGAGTGAATAGATCTGTCATTTCTTAAAATCTCTCTTCTGATTCAAAATCGTAGTGTAACATGTATCCTCCCCTGTTCCAGTCATGGAATAGATGAAATAAATCAAAAAATGGATTTTTGTTCAAGAATGAAATCTTACTGGAACTCTTTCTCTAAGGGGTTGTTGTGTAACAAGCGCATAATGTCCACTGGAACGCTCATGGATTTTATCATCAACTTGATGAATTAATTTCAAGATCACCAGTGAAAATAAGTCAACAAATCTCAAATTGATTTATTCACTTGGTCTTGCTCATGCCACTTTTAATTAGTACTTTTAGAAATATTACTCTTCTGGTAACTTTTTTATTTCTTCTTGTTTATAAATAGGACGAAAGGAGAATTGTTTCATAGACAAAGGAATAGTCCGCGCAAGCGCGTTCCTACATCATCTATCGACTACAGTTTGTTTCTGTTCTGGTTTGGATATCTTTTCAGTTGAAGGGGAGTGTTAGAACTAGAGCAACCATAAGAATCGCCGTTATATGATCATGATTTCATAGGTTCAAGTTATAAAAGCAACTTCTTGTAGAAATGTACGGTAAGAATTCATATAGAAGTGGCTGCAACATAATAGTATGTGACGAGTTCCTCCCAATCTGTTATTTTCGACATGGAACATAGATTTATGAGTGAAGATCCACTAAAATTTTAGCAAATATTTGATTTTTATTTTTAAAAGTGCTATACGATCCCTCTGTCCCTATTTATGTGCATTGTTCAGATTTTTGAGAGTTAAATATTTTAATTTTGACTATGAATTCAGACATAGAATCTTTAAAATTTTAAAATAAATTCTGTAGATTTGGAACTACATAAGTAGTTTCGGTCACAATAATTAATAATTTAAACTTTTGAAAAGGCGCATAAGCAAATAACGGTAAAAAAAGTTCGTTTAACTCTCAAAATTAAGCTGGCAAGATCTATGTAGCAAGATTGATAGTGCTAAGCCTATGATAACTACCAAGATCATCAAATGGCAAAAACCACCTGATAACATTCATAAGTTGAATACTGATGGATGCTCAAAAGGGAATCCAGGAGAGGCAGCAGGAGGAGGAATTCTTAGAGATCATCAAGGTAATATGAAAATGGCCTTTTACTCTTACTATGGCAAGTGTAGCAATAACATGGCAGAGGGTCGGGCTATTCTTAAAGGGCTTCAGTGGTGTGTTAGTAATAACTATCATGTGGTTATCATAGAATCGGACTCTCTGATGATAGTGAACATGATAAATGGGAAAAACAATACCATGTGGCAAGTTCATGACATTGTTATGCAGATTAGAAAAATCATGGAGAATGGCAATTTTCAGATTCAACACTGCTTCAGAGAAGCAAATGAAGTTGCTGACTTAATAGCAAACATTGGAGTTATGGAGAAACATGAAACCTTCTTCACAGAGACTTTTTCTTTGCCTAGACAAGTGAAAGCTGCTTTGAAGAATGATAGAGAAGGCATTCCTAATTTCAGGATCAGAATAAAAAAAAGGGCACTTCAATTTCTTGACATGAGTGGCTGGGTTTATTTCTACTTCCTTACCTTATGGGTACATGCTAGGCACTTAGCTTATGATGTATACTTCTATATAGGCAGTCCAAAAAGCTGTAACAATAGCATAGGGCACATTTTGTTCAAGGATGAATTATTTATTCTCATTATCCCTCACAGAGGAAAGGACTATCTTCCCCCTCTTGTACTCGTATTGCAGATGAAATGAACTGGTAGGGGTCTGCCTAACCCCCCACCACTGAGGTGGCTTAATTAAAATTTTTTTTTTTTGGAATGGACGGAATATGTGTAAAGTGCTATGAACCTTATTAGTTAAATTTATGCAACTTTAAATTCTAGATTCAATGTTGATTGCGCACAATAGACCCAATATTCGGCCCATCCCAAACTTTATAGCGAGAGCTCAATACATGAAGCTTCATAGCTTTCTTGTTCATGCATAATTACAACAAATTCTAGAAGGCATGGAGAGATTGTCACGCGATTATGTAAGAGGTTCAACCAAGTTGAACAAGATGTGATCTCGAGTTTCGCCATCTTGAACCCCAAATCCATCCCCAAATTGGTACATGACATGCGCCATTCGTGCTTCATTTATTACATGCTTAACAAGTTTCCGATGTGATGTAGAAAGGGTATTAAAATGGTAATTGATCTTCTTCCAAGAATCCAAAATTATGCTTTCGATATGCTCTCGGGCTACCTCCTCTGAGACAGTTTCTTCTTGCATGTAACATAAAATTGATGAAGCGACATCACCTCTCTCTAGCTCCGCCTACATGATACAAATATTGTTAAAAGAACTAGCACAGATCAAGTGGTTGGGGGGGGGGGGGGGGGGTGGCGCTTTTATTTGAATAGAATGAAAAAAAAATGAGGTAGGAGTTTGAGATTTTACCGTTGAGGTACCTTTGTCATTGCAAAGTCGAATTATAACCGAGGTATGATAAATAATTTCTTTGCAATTTTTGCATAAATCAAGGGTTTCATTTGTTATTTCATTCGTCAGACCAAAAATCACATGACAGGAAAGTAATGGACCGGAGGAGGAGATCCACCCATTGTCAAGATACTCTTCAAGTGTTGGTATATGGCCTTTGTGATACCAGGTTGCTTCCACCAGCAAGGCTTTACAGAAGTTGACCCACTGAATTATTGAAACATCAGAAGACTTTGGTCAAACATGCATGAAAAATCATAGGTACCGGAAAAATTTGACTTTTCCAAGTATAGCTTAGTTTTTTATGTGACGACAAATTGGCTCTTTTAGGGATTGATGTGGTGCTCTTTTCATCCTATATAACATAAATAGGCGATAAATAATTATAAAATTGACAGAGAATACTAGTTTTAAGGCAGTAACCTAGCAACTTAGGTTGATACTCCTATATAGTATTTTGGAACCACGTTTCTTAAATTAGCTTAGGCTACATTATTGGGTATTTTGTACCGCATAAGGCCCACTAATTCATGGAAACCCATGTACAAATTAAATGCACTAAAGAATCACATATGATGACTGTCGAGAAAATAAAACACAATTTTCGAAGAGAGATAGGGGACGAAATTGGACGCTTTATGCAAGCAAGAGATGAAATAGGAAAAAATCTTGTTAGTTTAGCAGATAGAGAAGGATGAGGAAGAAGGATTGAATTTCATTTTTTGGCAAAAAGACCAAAAGGTCCTTCTAATTCATGTGGACTTAAGATTGTATTAGGGACATTTTTGTGAATCAAAAAATGGATGCACTGTTATCCTACAGCCTTTCATATTGTAGTTTAGCAAATATTGATTTCTTAACACCAGTTTTGGCTTTTAATTTAGGCACTTCAGTTTGGCCCGCCTATAAAGCATTAGAACATTTGTTGTGCTAGTATATATGAAAGACTAATTTAGTACTAACCACTTGTTTCAGATAAGGTAATGCTGAAGGGCCACCCTTTTTTTTGTTGAATTTCAACAGATATCTCTTCCATTGTATCATGCAATATTCTGAAACAAATCTGAATACACTCTGGTAGACATTGTACTTCATTTGGATCCCACCTAAATGTGAAAAGTCTCATTTTATGATTATTATGCATTTAAATATTAACAACTTAATTAATTTTAAATTGACATGTATTAAATGTTGTAAGTAGCTTGTGAGGATCTACTTTTCTATGGCACGAGTGAATTGCTCCACGTCGGGTAATGAACCATAAATATCATAAACATCATCTATAATTAAAATTAATTGAATCACTTTGGTGAGCCATTTTCTCACGCTTCCATGTTGAGGCTCTGAGGTAACTCCAACAGCGTAAAAGAAGCTTTCTACTATCCTGTCCCTTGTAAAGTACAAATCTTCAACTATGCAAAGATTCCTCCACCATCTGTGTAATTCACAGTAAAAAAAAATCAGATTGGAAACGACAAGAAAGCTAGGTAAGGCAGATTCAATGAAATAGTTAAGGTGAGCGCAAATAGTTTTGAAAAATAAAAAGATAAGAATGAATTTAAGTAGTTATCATTTGACAGCTTTTAAATACCTTATCACATGTTTGAGATCTTTTTGGTGTGTGGCTTGAATAATATTGAAGTTAAGTTTTGCCAACTTCAACAACATTGGATTCGTGTAACACTCTAGTTCTTCTTGAGCATTAAGGTGTCTTCTAACATCGTACCATCTAACTCTCAATGCCAACGGATAGTACTTCAAGCTATTGCTCAAATGTTCCTCATTAGTACTAAATCTGTCAACATTTGATGTAGATAAATTCTTGAAGTTTTTGGTTGAGAAAATTCTTATGTCGTTTAGTAAGTTTTCATCATCCATGCTCAGATATGACCCTTCCAAAAGCTCCAGTAATGTTTTGATATCTGAGAATTTCTTTGTCATGAGTTTCCCTTTGGCAGCGAACAAGCCCTTTAACATATCTGTAGTACAACAACGGAAGTATATATAAGAGAATAAAAAGAGGAAAATAGGAGAAATGTCATTTTCCGTTGTAACATATTAAAAGTTAACTTCCCAATTGGCCATCCAATATTGTCTTTTTTTCTCTGTACAAACCACTAAGCTAGCTTTAACGAAAAATAATTTGTCGCTTTAAAATCATTCTCCTTGCTATAGTAGTGCTATTTTCCTCAATAGCGAATAGTGGAGGTATATAACCTCCGCAAATTGTAATTTCAACCTCCGTAAATTATCAATTTTTTTGTAGTGCTATTTTCCTCAATAGCGGAGTCACCTTTGTCTGATGGGTGTCAATTCGCTGAAAAGGTACACTTTATAGATAGGTATTTTCTTTATGTATACATATGCTATATGTTGAATTTCCTTAGTTGATTCTTCATGTGTTAATTAATTTCTTTATATTTTGACTTTCCTTAGTAAAAATCCTAACTCTCCCATTGATTTTTCTACCAAAGCCACAAAACTAAATTTGATAATTCCAACTTACCATTTTTACTAAAGTCACTTTTTTTCTTATAAATAACGTTACAATTAGGGTACAAACTATACGGATCCTAGACGATGAATAGACACGTAATTAGTTGATAACCTTGTGAAGCATGGTAGCCATGTTCCCTGAGGAGCCTGAAGCACAATGCAGTAGCATAGAGATCCTCATCCTTTGAGCTTGAATAATTAGCACCACTGTTCATGCGCTTAATTATCTTTTCCAAAGCTTCCTTCGTTCCAACCTCGAAGTAACTACTGAGGCCAAATTTGTCAATTCTGTCAACAAGTTCCAGCGGGGTCAGCGGACTAATGGTGTTTGAAAACGTGCAACTCACTTCCTTTATTAGCTTCTCAGCTTCAACTTTGTACTTCTTTTTCTGCATGCACGAGCAATTATTAGTACTCGTAAAATTTAAGAAATGATAATAATTAAAAGTAGATTTTCATTAAAGATAGGATTCGGAAAATACTCACAGAATATTCACTTGTAAGAGAAAGTAAATGATCATATTTCCATATGTTTGGTTTATAGGTAGAGATCCTCCTTTTAGGATTACTTTGCTTTTCTATAGTATGAAGATTTTGTGTCTGCATTGTGGAAAGAATGGTCATAACGTTTCTGCAAGCCATGATTCGAGATAGTGTCATATTGGCAGGTACAGAGGATATATATAAGAACCACTTAAAAATGAGCAGGAAAAAAATATGCGAATGTCATTCAATTATTTGCTCTAGCTTTGTCGTTAGTAGAGTGGTTGAGGAGTCCTTTTCATGTACAGTACGAGGTAACACATATTACACTTACTAAGTACGAGGTAATATAATTGTATTACTTACTCCATCCGTTTGAATTTATGTGAATCTATTTAACTGGACACGAAATTTAAGAAAATAGAGAAGACTTTTAAACTTGTGATGTAAAATGAGTCACATATACTTTGTGTGGCTATAAATCATTGCATAAAGATAAATTGTTTTCGAATATAGAAAGATGTCATTTTTTTGACACGAACTAATAAGGAAATGAGTTCACATATATTGAAACAAATGGAGTATTACTTACTATACATAAGTGGCTAGGAGCAGCCCCCTCTTCAACGTACAACATGCCTAAGAAATGATAATAATTAAAAGTAGATTTTGATTAAAGATAGGATTCGGAAAATACTCACAGAATATTCACTTGTAAGAGAAAGTAAATGATCATATTTCCATATGTTTGGTTTATAGGTAGAGATCCTCCTTCTAGGATGACTTTGCTTTTCTATAGTTTGAAGATTTTGTGTCTGCATTGTGGAAAGAATGGTCATAACGTTTCTGCAAGCCATGGTTTGAGATAGTGTCATATTGGAAGGTACAGGGGACATATACAAGAACCACTTAAAATGAGCAGGAAAAAAATATGCGAATGTCATTCAATTATTTGCTCTAGCTTTGTCGTTAGTAGAGTGGTTGAGGAGTCCTTTTCATGTACAGTACGAGGTAACACATATTACTCACTTACTAAGTACGAGATAATTACTTTACTACTATTAAAAAGAGGGAGTTGTTACTCACTTTCTCATCGACCTATGTATTATATATTAAACAATAATTAATATTAAAAAAAATTATAGGCTTCATATATATTAAATAATAACTAATAGTAAAAAAAATGTGTAAATTAATAATGTAAAAAAAAAAAGTGTCCCTCGTATTAAAAAATCAAACAATATTCATGTAATTTTTAAAGTATCTCATTAAGTCAATAATGATGGATTCATTGTCACGTGCGTATTCGTAGCAAACACTATTATAATAAAGTTTTAAATACGGAGCACAAACTACAATGTTATATTAATCGTGTTTTGAACATAGTATCCCATATTGACAAAATCAAGCAATATATATAAAAAACAAACAATGTCAAAAAAAAAAGTGCAAAAAAAAATTGTGGGCGCTATATATATATATATATATATATATATATATATATAATATATGCATAAAAATAGTGCAAATTAATAATGTCTAAAAAAAAGTGCAGACCATATTAAAAAATCAAACAATATTCATTTAATTTCCAAAGTATCACACTAAGTCAATAATGATGGATTTATTGCCACGTGCGTATTCATAGCAAACACTAATATATTAAAGTTTTAAATACGAAGCACAAACTATAATATTATATTAATCGTGTTTTGAACATAGTATCCCATATTGACAAAATCAAGCAATATATATATTAAAAAAAAGTGAATCCCATATTAAAAAAATAAACAATGTCAAAAAAAAAGTGTAGACTTTTTAATTGTAGCAAACACTAATATGATAAAGTTTTAGATATGGAGCACAAATTACAATGTTATTATCAATCGTATTTTGAACATAGTATATATATATATATATATATATATATATATATATATATAGTGCAAACTAATAATGTCCAAAAGGGTGGGCCCCATAGTAAACAACACCAAGCAATATAAAAAAAAAAAAAACTATATAAAGCATGTGTTTAGACCCATGCTTCGTCGTCCGTTGTCCCTTAAAAAAAAGAGTGGGCCCCATACTAAATAACACCGAGCAATTAAAAAAAAAGGAAGAAAAAAAAGTGGAACTCACCATCTCCAAACTCATGGGAAAAAAAAATGGACCCTATATTATCAAAATCAAGCAATATATATATAAAAAAAAAGTGAACCCCATATTAAAAAAAAATATAATGTTAAAAAAAAATCCTAGCTTTGTATTCGTAGCAAACACTAATATAATAAAATTTTAGATACGGAGCACAAACTACAATGTTATATTAATCGTGTTTTGAACATAGTATATGTATATATATTATATGCATAAAAATAGTACAAACTAATAATGTCCCAAAAAAAAAAAGTGCACCCCATAAAGGGTGGACCTCATACTAAACAACATCAGGCAATATAAAAAAAAATAAAAAAAAAAGGTGGAACCCACCATCTCCAAACTCACTGTAAAAAAAAGTGGACCCCATATTAACAAAATCAAGCAATATCAAAAAAAAAAAGTGAACCCCATATTAAAAAAAAAAATAGAACCCCATATTAAAAAAAATAATGTCAAAAAAAAAAGTACAGACTTTGTATTCGTAGTAAACACTAATATACTAAAGTTTTAGATACGGAGTACAAACTACAATGTTATATTAATCGTGTTTTGAACATAGTATATGCATAAAAATAGTGCAAATTAATAATGTAAAAAAAAAGTGCACTCCATATTAAAAAATCAAACAATATTCATGTAATTTCCAAAGTATCTCATTAAGTCAATAATGATGGATTCATTGCCACGTGCGTATCAATCCATTAGTGGGAACAGATGAAATTGCTTTTCTTCAAAAAGTTAAGTAGTCAAACCATACAGTTTTTTTTTTTTTTTTTATATTAGCCTGAGATCTAATCTAGATATTAAAGTATTGTATTTGCTATTCCGCCATGTCATTTATTTGTTATGTTCACTAAAATAAATATACTTAAAATATTTATATTTTAAAATAAGATAGAATTTAATTACTTTTTTATTTTTATTCTTACTCTAATAAATGTGAAAAGAGATTAATGTCGTAAAAAAATATATCAAATGGAGATCAAATAATGAATAAGATAAATTAGTCAAATTATAATTCTAATCGACGTTTTCTTAAAAAAACCATGCAAAAGATAACATGACAAGTAAAATGAGCTAAACCGAGAATATTTACCAAAAATTAAAAAATAATATTTCTTCGTTTAAATAGAAAATCAATTTCTACTTTGTTTCGTTTTAAACATGTAAAATTAATTTAATAATTTGAATTAGAATTATCCAAATCAAAATTTGATAAAAAAATAATAAGTATTTTACACCTTTAAATTAATCGAATTAAAATTGAAAGTATCAACTGATGCTTAAATATTGCTATTGTTTTATCTCAAAGAGAGGAAAATAGTTTCCTTTTAAACAAGTCTTCTCTTTTAAAAAATATTAATAAATTTTCCGATTTTGTATTCGTAGCAAACATTAATATAATAAAATTTTAGATACGGAGCACAAAGTACAATGTTATATTAATCGTGTTTTAAACATATATATACAATGTTATATATATAATCACTATTCAAAGACAACTACATACACATAGATGCACTATAATCTAAAGTGTTGGGCCCGTGCACAGCGCGAGCATAGGCCGTCTAGTATAATAATATTACTTAGTACGAGGTAATACAATAGTATTACTTATTACTTACTACGGAGTATATAGAAGTGGCCCCCTCTTCAACGTACAACATGCCTGCTTGTTGACCGGGGGGCAGGGGCGGGGTCCAAGACTTTTATAACCGAAAAATAAATTTTTGAAACCAAAATAACCTATTAAAAAAAAAAACCTAAATAGGCTTTACGCACAGATTATGTGCGTAAAAGGATCAAAGTGTAGTTTTACACTTAAGTCCTTTTACGCACAAAATCTGTGCTTAAAAAAGTTGAATATATCCGCCCCTTCTTCTTCCCCACTGGTCCCCCTCTAATTAAAAAAAAAAAAAACGAAAATCAGCCACTAAAGGTCCCTTTCCGAGGTTCCACGCAATCAAAAACATCGTTTTCTTGTTGATTTCCAACCCAAAAGTGGTATATTGAAGTCTAGGAATAAATTTTTTTCGCAATAAAGCGGCGTATAATTCAATTCAAAAACTCAAAATCAAAGCTTCAATCTAGGTATTTCACTACGATTTTTCTATTACATTATTAACCTAAGCATTACTATTGTGTGAATATGGACAAAAAAAAAATTTTACGCACTTTTTTTGTGTGCAAAAGTGCTGAAAACAGCCCTTTTTTAATTTATTTTTGTTCATTTGTTGTTCATTTGTTAATTGTTTATTTATTAACCTAAGCATTACTATTGTGTGAATATGGAAAAAAAAAAAAATTACGCACTTTTTTTGTGCGCAAAAGGGTTGTTTTCAGCCCCTTTTTTCATTTTTTTTATTTGTTTAGTTATTGTTAATTTTTTAATTGTTTATTTAGTATTTGGTAATTGTTAGATTAGTTTTTTGAATTGTTAGACTAGCTAATTATTTATTTAGTTTTTGTTAAGCCAATTGTTTATTTAGTAATTTACTAGTTTCTCACTTTATTTAATAATTATATGCTAATTAATTTTTAATTATTTGATTAGTTAGTTAATTTTTTATTTATTAATTAATTATATGCTAATTGTTTACTAGCTAATTGTTAATTTTTTGATTTGTTAATTATTAATCTTTATATCTTTAATTGTTAATTTATTTATTTGCTAATTAGAAATTGAAAATCCTTAGTTTAGGATTCAATCCTTTGTATAATTTCTCGATAAAAGATTACATAACTAATACTACGTATTAGAGGTTAATTAAAAAAATAATGATTAATTTAAAATGCGTAAAAAATATACCACTTTAATCCTTACTTCATGTATTAATGATTAATTTAAAATGCCTAAAATATATAGGACACCACCATGGAGCCGGGACCCTTCGACAACAGAGAAGTACTTTATCTACAGCATAAGCATAGGTCCCAGTATATATGGGATGCACCGGTATCCTCTAGTAGAGTGGTCCGTACCCATTCGGGGGAGTCAGCATGGGATATTCTAGAGGCTATTCCCCCACATCCCCGTGTCATAGATATACTACGTCAGGGCGGTATCTACCGGTGCATCGAGGTTGGTCGGCTTGTGCACAATAGGGCTCTAGTGACGGCCATGATTGAGCGCTGGCGACCGGAGACCCATACATTTCATCTCCGCACTGGCGAGGCTACCATCACCCTGCAGGATGTCGAGGTGATTTATGGTCTACAGATTGATGGACAGGCATTGTATAGAGTGGAGCCTCCGGAGATGCTGCCGTATCGCCAGAAGTTGGCTAGGCTCACTGGTTTCGAGCCTCTGCAGAGGGATATGGGTGGACGGAGTCGGTTGTTGCGGTCCTCCCTCCATGCTAACTTGCGCCTCATAGATCTGCAGGGTCTGATTGACGAGGCGTCGCATCAGGCTGATGTTGACCAACCTGCTCGCTTATATCTTCTCATCATATTCGGGGGCATCACGCTCCCGAACACTTCGGGTGCGGATATGAGCATTAGGTATCTACTTTTTATTGAGGACCTAGACCAGCTGGGATGTTATAGTTGGGGCGCAGCTGTCATGGCTTACATGTACAGAGGATTTGATCGAGCCTCTATGGGCGAGAGGCTTGAGGTCGCTGCATTTAGCCCTCTTCTTCAGGTAATATATTTAAGTGTGTGTAGCTAAAACACTAAATATATTTTTTCGAAACGACGACTGATAAATAATTTTTTTGATGACTATGACAGATATGAGTGTGGATTAGATTGCTCCTGTGCCTGCCCCCCTCTATACTCGCTTCTAGCCGCCGGTCCTCCGCATCGCCTATATGCATTGACAGGACGACAGGACCCTGAGCCTTCCGCAGACGTGGCCACAGGTACTCTTTCGGCATTTTCTATGATATGTGTGTGTTAATTGATCCGGATTCTATTTTATCCTATACCGTCCCTTTTGTTGCTGAACATATTAAGAATTCGGAAATTTAGGATAAAAGTAGCCATATACGCAGGTAAAAAGAAAAAAAAAAGAGACGAATACTAGGGATTGCGAAGGTTAGAACTAAAATTAAGAGAAAAGACGTGTTACGCGGGCGTTTTGAAAACTGCTAAGACCCCAACTCATCCCATATTATGTGATATAAGTAGTGCGAGGGAGTGGAGGCGAAAATACTAACGCTAAGATACTGAAATGCATTAAGGTTTCGAGGTTAAGCGTGCTAGAGTAAGAGCAATGTCAAGATGGGTGACCCCCTGGGAAATATGCTGAAAATTTCATAAATGTGGGAATAAGAGACGAGTGCGAAATTAGGCAGCCTAGAGTAAATTGGAGTGTGTAAAGTGGTTAGAAACCCTATAGAAGTCGAGTAGGCCGAGATGGACTAGACTAGCGGAATGGGAGGAAGCACGACAGAGCTTCAGGACTAAAGAAGGATTGATTGGCGTTTGAAGGGGGTTGTGAGTGAGATGGTGATAAGTATACATAAGCATGTAATGTATAAATTGTGAATGTTAAGTCCCAGAAATGAAGTTGTGACATATAGAAAATACTAGTCGGATGGGATCCAAGAGGTGTAGGGAAGGACATAAGTACATATGTCACTGGTTAAGACCGATATGGAATTCGCACTAGGTAGGGTTATCAAACCCTGATATGGTGATATACGGGAACATATCTGGCAAGGGAATAGACGCGAAAACTCTGCAAAGAAGGAATTACAATTGTAAGAGACCGTGGAAGACGACGATTATTAAAAGGGCATAGGCGTGCGTGGACCCCTAAATAAAGGGGGGGGGGGGGGGGGGGAGAGCGTGTTAGACCTAAAATGGATTATGACGATTCAAGGTCCAATAAAGGGGGACTTATTAACGCAGGGCCAGCGTTCGAAGCCAACTCAATTGACCTATGACATAAAGGCAACCCAAGCTCCAAAAATGAATATGTTAAGCAACGTATAAGATAGCTACAGGGAGACCTCCCCGAAACGTTATACTACACTATCAGGCCAGTTTAACATTCGAGGACGAATGTTGTAAAGGGGGGAGGATGTTATATCCCCCGCATTTGGTACAATCGGATAATTCAAGACAATCGCGGGAAGACGACAAGCAAGGCCTTACTTTTATTTTGTTAACATACGAGTTGCTTGTGAAAAATTTAGAAGTGAAAATATTGAGAAAGGTCAAGATCATAGAGGGAATTCGCGGTATGACTCGTGGAAATATGGAGAAAGGCGAAGGGCAAATTTGGAATGTGGAAAAATAATTTTTCATGAAGTGCACAAAAAAATATGGGCTTGGAGGAAAAAGGGCCATTTGGGCCATCTATAGTAAGTGGGCCAAAGCCCATATGAGCACAAAATTTATAAGTCCATAAGATGACTTAATTAGTCATCTTATTCATTATTTCCCTAGAGATTTCAAGAAGCTCCAAGAACAAAGAAGGAGGAGAAAATAAATAGGGGCATTCGGCCACCTCTAACCCCAACAAAAATCTAGGAAAATTTTTGCCAAAATTTATTTTCTCCTAGCCAAACAATTCCTTAAAGGGTCCTCACCAAGTTGGAGTGGTTATTAGAGCAAGAACAACACAAATACTTACAAGTTGGAAGTTGTAGTCAAGTGGAGAAACAAGGAAAGGGGTAAGGTTTAATCCTCTCTTTATGTTTTATGGATGTTTATGCATGTTGTAGTGTACAAAAATGAGTGAAATTTGTGAAGAATAGGGAAGTGGGGGTGGAGGCCGTGAGGTGTAATATATGTGTGTGTGTGTGTAGAAATTAGGTGCCAATTATTTTATCTAGTGGATAGTTATGGTTGTAATGAATGCTATGTTAATAATGGAAGTTGAATGATTTTATTGAGGTTTGAAGCCGTGTGTGTGTGCATGATGTTTGGCCGTGTATATGGTGTGTATAGCCGTGTATATGGGTTGAATTGTGAAGGAATAGTGAGCAAGTTTTATTTAGTATTTTAGTTGTTGTGTTGCGGATTTTATATTGCAAATAAAGATTTGATAAGCTTGGTAAAGTGTTGGTAGTTGGAAGATTGTGTAAATTGAAAATGATGATTCTTGCATGGATGGCATGTAACGCTATTAGTATGGTGTTGTTGGAATATATATATTATGAGGTTGTATTGTTCTCATTGAAGTTGGAAGGTGGGAAGGGAGTAGCAAATTGATCAAATTGTTATAATGTATCTTGAATTGAATATGTGAATCGCTAGTGTGGTTGTTGAGTTTATGTTGATAGTTTGACCGGGTTTGAATTCCCGGATTGTGATTGATTAGAAGTTGGCTAAGTTGAATGTTGAGGATGGTATATTTACAGAGGAAGTGCTGCCGAAATTTCGGTAGCCAAGTGTTACCTTAAGATTTCAACTCTAAATATCCTAATGAAAGTTTTGGTAAATGTGACCAATTTGCAGATTTTGACGGATTTGCAACGTGAATTTGGAATAGCATAAGGATCGGAAAGAGGTATGTAAGGCTTCACCCTTCTTTCTATGGCATGTCTTAGACGTAATAAGTCGGATACGAGCCGCGGGGACAATTCTATTCTCCGGAACCAGCACCTAAAGTTTTCCCTTTTTCGTTCAGTAGAATTGAACTAAAAGTTGCGCGAAATGTCAGAAAACTTCCTAAACATCTAGAACTTGTATAAAGGGGACCCGACTACCCTAAAACCCTCCTAAGTGACGTCATGAAAGGTAATGAACGTAAATTTGGGTACGCCGCCTCATTTGACCCGAGGTGGGCCCATGGTTCCCGGTTTTTTTTCCTTATTGTTCCATTTAACCTATTTTGAAGTAGAATCCAAAGGAAACTTTTGATCCTTATACCGCTTATCAAACGACAAGTAATGTAGCTATTCTAATGAGAATATTTCTATGACGATAATGATAACGATGAAGTAAGGAAGAGAATATGCCTATGACAAGTATGACGAGAATGATTGTATGTCTAAAAGTCTTAAGTGAAGGATTCAATATGAATACGAGAATAATGGACTAGTTCTTGAGTCTAACCCTATTCCTTTGTCGTGACTCTATTTTCTAAAGACTCTAAAGTACATGAAGTAATGTTTTATGAGTTTTACGATCTTGTCCCATGTTTTCTTTTAATGCTCTTCTTCATTGATAGTCTTGCCTCACAACATTAGTTCCTTCAAGGTGAGACATAACGATCATGGTTATTCCATAATGTAATCGGAGGCTACCGACCTTACGTCACTCCGACGTGGATATGGTTTTCTTGGGCTCTCGAGCGTGTTGTATGCATGATACACGTATATGTATATGATAAAAAAGCCAGGGCGCTATAGACGCTGATATATGTACATGATACACGTATATGTATATGATAAAAGAGCCAGGGCGCTATAGACGCTGATATATGTACATGATACACGTATATGTATATAATAAAAGAGCCAGGGCGCTATAGACGCTGATATATGTACATGATGTATGCATATGTATACGGGGAAGATGAGAATGGGGGCAGAGCGTTATATACGCATATCCACCTGATCAGTTGGCATTATTTGACATGATATCGTCCCGGACGCGGGATGTGTATATTTATGGTTAAATGGATCGGCTGCCGACGCCTCGGCAATATGACATGTTCTACTTTTATATATATATGATCAAGAAAAGATTTTCAAAGGAAAGCTAAGCATACATGACATCTGCCCAAGGGCACCTATACGTACAGGTTATGTTTCTACCTCAGGACATGTGCTATTATTCTTCTATGTCGTTATCCTTGCTTTATATTTTCCGTATGTTATTATTCATGCCTTACATACTCGGTACACTATTCGTACTGACGTCCCTTCTCGTGGACGCTGCGTTTCATGCCGCGCAGGTCAGCAGACAGGCGGATTCGGTTTCTAGAAGCCCTACCAGCAGTACCTGACAGTGCTCCAGTTGTTCCGGAGCCCCAGTTCCTTGGTACTATTTTGTGTATATATTCGGGCTCGGCAGTACTCGGCCCTTTCTATGTATATGTGTACTATGTCTAGAGGCTCGTAGACAGATATGTACAGTAGATGTGTTGTATTGTGGTATGTTCGCGTCGCCGTATGACGTGATAACAAAGTTTACTAGTCTATGTTTACGATGATGCTACTAATGTTAATATTCAGTAATGTTTAAAAAAAAAAAAATATATATATATATATATATATATACATGGCACAGTTCCTACGGTCTGCTGAGATGTAAAGGTAAAATGATAGATAAGGGGTGCTCGGTACAAGTATCGGGTACTCATCACGGCCCTAGTTGGGTCGTGACAGAAGTGGTATCAGAGCAGTTCGGTCCTAGGGGTTTGTCTACGAGCCGGGTCCAGTAGACTCTTGTTTATGGGTGTGTAGCGCGCCACACTTATAAACAGGAGGCTACAGGGCATTTAGGAAATATGACCTTCTTTGTACTCAAGATCGTGCGATAGAGCTATGCTATCAGGTTACCATATTCTTTTCCTAATCCTGTGTTATGGTTTCAGTAATGCCGCCGAAGAAGAAAGCTAGGGCGGCCCAGAAGGGCGAGACGGTGGCTGGAAGAAGAGTTGAACGGGAACTAGAAGAATGAGAATCTCATAATGAAGCTCCCCCTCAGACTTTTCCTGCTCCCCATGTACCAGCAGAGCAGGAAAGAGTTCCAGCTCCAGCCCCCGCACCTCCAGTTCCACCGCCAGCAGCTCCGGGCCAGCAGATGGCCGAGGCCATCCAGTTATTGACCCAGCTAGTTGCCGCACAGGCTCAGCGGCAAGATGTAGACCTGGGAGACAGGGCGGTAAGTGCAAGAGCCCGTGACTTTATCACCCTAAAACCCCCGGAGTTCTATGGGTCGAAACCAGAGGAAGACCCGTAGAGTTTCATAGATGAGATGCTGAGGACACTGAGGATAATACATGCTTCAGAAACAGAATCAGTGGAATTGGCCTCATACAGGTTGTGGGACGTAGCAGTTTTGTGGTATAGAAGTTGGATATCCTCGAGGGGAGAAAATGCACCTCCTCCGGTCTGGCAGGAGTTCACTGAAGCATTTCTGCGACATTTCTTACCGCCAGAGGTTCGACGGGCTCGAGCTGATATGTTCTTGAACCTTAGACAGGGAAATATGAGCGTTCGTGAATACAGTCTTCGTTTTAACTCATTAGCCAGGTATGCCCCAGCCATGATAGCTGATAGGGGAGATCACGTACACCGGTTTGTGAATGGACTGGAAAATCTGGAGGAACAGTATCAGTCACGGAGAGAGGAGCGTTATCCAAATAGGGGTTCTAGAAAAAGGGGCAGATCTTCTGGGACTAGAAGCGAGTATAGAGGGGGGCAGGCACAGGAGCAATCTAGGTATTCCGGCCAATCAGTGGCCAGTGCACCACCTCGATTTGCGGATAGGAGATTTGACCGCTCTGCCTACTCGGGACCAGATCAGGGTACTAGAGCTTCAGGATCCCAGTATAGAGCTGATTCTAGTAGGATGATGCCACCCCCGCCACGGTGTGCTCGATGTGGTAGGCCACACTCTGGAGAGTGTCACGCAGGTACAGGTGCTTGTTATACTTGTGGGCGGGTTGGCCATTTGATGCGTGACTGCCCATTAAGGAATGAGGGAGACCAAGCCCAGCCCGCCGGGTCCGCGGTTGGTTCATCATCGACCGTACGTCCTCCTGGACAGACTTCCCAAGCTCCAGTGGGCCGCTGCCGAGGTAGAGGAGGGGCGCCTAGTTCCGCCGGTCCTTCGCATCGCCTATATGCATTGACAGGACGACAGGACCCTGAGCCTTCCGCAGACGCGGCCACAGGTACTCTTTCGGCATTTTCTATGATATGTGTGTGTTAATTGATCCGGATTCTATTTTATCCTATACCATCCCTTTTGTTGCTGAACATATTAAGAATTCGGAAATTTAGGACAAAAGTAGCCATATACGCAGGTAAAAAGAAAAAAAAAGAGACGAATACTAGGGATTGCGGAGGTTAGAACTGAAATTAAGAGAAAAGACGTGTTACGCGGGCGTTTTGAAAACTGCTAAGACCCCAACTCATCCCATATTATGTGATATAAGTAGTGCGAGGGAGTGGAGGCGAAAATACTAACGCTAAGATACTGAAATGCATTAAGGTTTCGAGGTTAAGCGCGCTAGAGTAAGAGCAATGTCAAGATGGGTGACCCCCTGGGAAATATGCTGAAAATTTCATAAATGTGGGAATAAGAGACGAGTGCGAAATTAGGCAGCCTAGAGTAAATTGGAGTGTGTAAAGTGGTTAGAAACCCTATAGAAGTCGAGTAGGCCGAGATGGACTAGACTAGCGGAATGGGAGGAAGCACGACAGAGCTTCAGGACTAAAGAAGGATTGATTGGCGTTTGAAGGGGGTTGTGAGTGAGATGGTGATAAGTATACATAAGCATGTAATGTATAAATTGTGAATGTTAAGTCCCAGAAATGAAGTTGTGACATATAGAAAATACTAGTCGGATGGGATCCAAGAGGTGTAGGGAAGGACATAAGTACAGATGTCACTGGTTAAGACCGATATGGAATTCGCACTAGGTAGGGTTATCAAACCCTGATATGGTGATATACGGGAACATATCTGGCAAGGGAATAGACGCGACAAACTCTGCAAAGAAGGAATTACAATTGTAAGAGACCGTGGAAGACGACGATTATTAAAAGGGCATAGGCGTGCGTGGACCCCTAAATAAAGGGGGGGGGGGGAGAGCGTGTTAGACCTAAAATGGATTATGACGATTCAAGGTCCAATAAAGGGGGACTTATTAACGCAGGGCCAGCGTTCGAAGCCAACTCAATTGACCTATGACATAAAGGCAACCCAAGCTCCAAAAATGAATATGTTAAGCAACGTATAAGATAGCTACAGGGAGACCTCCCCGAAACGTTATACTACACTATCAGGCCAGTTTAACATTCGAGGACGAATGTTCTAAAGAGGGGGAGGATGTTATATCCCGCATTTGGTACAATCGGATAATTCAAGACAATCGCGGGAAGACGACAAGCAAGGCCTTACTTTTATTTTGTTAAGCATACGAGTTGCTTGTGAAAAATTTAGAAGTGGAAATAATGAGAAAGGTCAAGAGCATAGAGGGAATTCGCGGTATGACTCGTGGAAATATGGAGAAAGGCGAAGGGCAAATTTGGAATGTGGAAAAATAATTTTTCATGAAATGCACAAAAAAATATGGGCTTGGAGGAAAAGGGGCCATTTGGGCCATCTATAGTAAGTGGGCCAAAGCCCATATGAGCACAAATTTTATAAGTCCATAAGATGACTTAATTAGTCATCTTATTCATTATTTCCCTAGAGATTTCAAGAAGCTCCAAGAACAAAGAAGGAGGAGAAAATAAATAGGGGCATTCGGCCACCTCTAACCCCAACAAAAATCTAGGAAATTTTTTGTCAAAAATTATTTTCTCCTAGCCAAACAATTCCTTAAAGGGTCCTCACCAAGTTGGAGTGGTTATTAGACCAAGAACAACACAAATACTTACAAGTTGGAAGTTGTAGTCAAGTGAAGAAACAAGGAAATGGGTAAGGTTTAATCCTCTCTTTATGTTTTATGGATGTTTATGCATGTTGTAGTGTACAAAAATGAGTGAAATTTGTGAAGAATAGGGAAGTGGGGGTGGAGGCCGTGAGGTGTAATATATGTGTGTGTGTGTGTAGAAATTAGGTGCCAATTATTTTATCTAGTGGATAGTTATGGTTGTAATGAATGCTATGTTAATAATGGAAGTTGAATGATTTTATTGAGGTTTGAAGCCGTGTGTGTGTGCATGATGTTTGGCCGTGTATATGGTGTGTATAGCCGTGTATATGGGTTGAATTGTGAAGGAATAGTGAGCAAGTTTTATTTAGTATTTTAGTTGTTGTGTTGCGGATTTTATATTGCAAATAAAGATTTGATAAGCTTGGTAAAGTGTTGGTAGTTGGAAGATTGTGTAAATTGAAAATGATGATTCTTGCATGGATGGCATGTAACGCTATTAGTATGGTGTTGTTGGAATATATATATTATGAGGTTGTATTGTTCTCATTGAAGTTGGAAGGTGGGAAGGGAGTAGTAAATTGATCAAATTGTTATAATGCATCTTGAATTGAATATGTGAATCGCTAGTGTGGTTGTTGAGTTTATGTTGATAGTTTGACCGGGTTTGAATTCCCGGATTGTGATTGATTAGAAGTTGGCTAAGTTGAATGTTGAGGATGGTATATTTACAGAGGAAGTGCTGCCGAAATTTCGGTAGCCAAGTGTTATCTTAAGATTTCAACTCTAAATACCCTAATGAAAGTTTTGGTAAATGTGACCAATCTGCAGATTTTGACGGATTTCCAACGTGAATTTGGAATAGCATAAGGAACGGAAAGAGGTATGCAAGGCTTCACCCTTCTTTCTATGGCATGTCTTAGACGTAATAAGTCGGATACGAGCCGCGGGGACAATTCTATTCTCCGGAACCAGCACCTAAAGTTTTCCCTTTTTCGTTTAGTAGAATTGAACTAAAAGTTGCGCGAAATGTCAGAAAACTTCCTAAACATCTAGAACTTATATAAAGGGGACCCGACTACCCTAAAACCCTCCTAAGTGACGTCATGAAAGGTAATGAACGTAAATTTGGGTACGCCGCCTCATTTGACCCGAGGTGGGCCCATGGTTCCCGGTTGTTTTTCCTTATTGTTCCATTTAACCTATTTTGAAGTAGAATCCAAAGGAAACTTTTGATCCTTATACCGCTTATCAAACGACAAGTAATGTAGCTATTCTGATGAGAATATTTCTATGACGATAATGATAACGATGAAGTAAGGAAGAGAATATGCCTATGACAAGTATGGCGAGAATGATTGTATGTCTAAAAGTCTTAAGTGAAGGATTCAATATGAATACGAGAATAATGGACTAGTTCTTGAGTCTAACCCTATTCCTTTGTCATGACTCTATTTTCTAAAGACTCTAAAGTACATGAAGTAATGTTTTATGAGTTTTACGATCTTGTCCCATGTTTTCTCTTAATGCTCTTCTTCATTGATAGTCTTGCCTCACAACATTAGTTTCTTCAAGGTGAGACATAACGATCATGGTTATTCCATAATGTAATCGGAGGCTACCGACCTTACGTCACTCCGACGTGGATATGGTTTTCTTGGGCTCTCGAGCGTGTTGTATGCATGATACACGTATATGTATATGATAAAAGAGCCAGGGCGCTATAGACGCTGATATATGTACATGATACACGTATATGTATATGATAAAAGAGCCAGGGCGCTATAGACGCTGATATATGTACATGATACACGTATATGTATATAATAAAAGAGCCAGGGCGCTATAGACGCTGATATATGTACATGATGTATGCATATGTATACGGGGAAGATGGGAATGAGGGCAGAGCGTTATATACGCATATCCACCTGATCAGTTGCCATTATTTGACATGATATCGTCCCGGACGCGGGATGTGTATATTTATGGTTAAATGGATCGGCTGCCGACGCCTCGGCAATATGACATGTTCTATTTATATATATATATATGATCAAGAAAAGATTTTCAAAGGAAAGCTAAGCATACATGACATCTGCCCAAGGGCACCTATACGTACAGGTTATGTTTCTACCTCAGGACATGTGCTATTATTCTTCTATGTCGTTATCCTTGCTTTATATTTTCCGTATGTTACTATTCATGCCTTACATACTCGGTACACTATTCGTACTGACGTCCCTTCTCGTGGACGCTGCGTTTCATGCCGCGCAGGTCAACAGACAGGCGGATTCGGTTCCTAGAAGCCCTACCAGCAGTACCTGACAGCGTTCCAGTTGTTCCGGAGCCCCAGTTCCTTGGTACTATTTTGTGTATATATTCGGGCTCGGCAGTACTCGGCCCTTTATATGTATATGTGTACTATGTCTAGAGGCTCGTAGACAGATATGTACAGTAGATGTGTTGTATTGTGGTATGTTCGCGTCGCCGTATGACGTGATAGCAAAGTTTACTAGTCTATGTTTACGATGATGCTACTAATGTTAATATTCAGTAATGTTTAAAATATATATATATACATGGCACAGTTCCTACGGTCTGCTGAGAAGTAAAGGTAAAATGATAGATAAGGGGTGCTCGGTACAAGTATCGGGTACTCGTCACGACTCTAGTTGGGTCGTGACAAATTACTACCCTAGTAATTACACAGCCTAGTAATTACACATCATTATAATTACTATGACCTGTTTATTTATCATAATGTAATTACAAGCGTGTTGTTTGGTTACACAAGTGTAATTACACATTTAGTTTAATTTAAAAATAAAATTTAATTATAAAAAGTTTAAAATTAATATTTAAAAAATATGTGCCTTTATAAATGATATTAAATTAGTTATTTAATAATACATTGTTTATTGAAAATATTTTAATTACTAATCATATGTTTGTAACTAATATTGTAAAAAATAATTGATATATAATTTCAAAATTAATAATATTTTAATTGATTATAAAACTTAAAAGCATACCTTTTTTGTGAGAACATCATGGGATTGGATGTTTGACAAAACAAGAATATTTATAAATATAATGTCATAACACTATTCAAATGTTTGACAATAATTCTATCAACTGTAAGTGAAAAATAAATAACATGCAATGTGAAAATAACAAGCCAATCGTACTAAAACAAATATTATTAAAATTGAAAATATAACCTATATTCAAAATTCAAAAGTTTTTTTTTTAACATAATACTCTTATGTCAAATTGCAACGTTACATAAGTAAGTTTCAATGTAACATAAGTAAATACTCCTATAATTCAAAAGAAAGGAAAAATATAAGTCTATGACCTAATTCACAATGAAATTCTACTTTAATAACATTACTTATTATATGCCAAATTTGTTAATGACTCATTTAGTTTAAAAAATTAGAATATTAACACGGTTAATGAATAAAACAAAAACAAAAAAAAAAAAGAGCAATTACATGGAACCACAAGAAGTAAAGGTTGGAAATGAGAAGAAAGGAAATTAAATATTAATTCTATAAAAAGAAAAATATATTTTAAACATACAAATAATTAAAAAGTAAAAATAAAAAAGAAATTAAATAATAGAAATAAAAAATAAATTAGAAAAGAAAAGAAATTAAAATAAAATAAAAAAAGAAATTAAATAATTGAAATAAAAAATAAATTAAAAAAGAAAAGAAATTAAAATAAAATAAAAAAGAAATAGACTAAAAAGTAACCCTGTAATTACAGGGTGTAATTACACCCAATTCTCAGCCATCCCTTGAGAATTGGAGAGTGTAATTACACACTCTCAATTACACTCAATTCCTACCTAACTGTGTAATTACCTGGTCAAACAAACAGGCCAAACTGTGTAATTACCTGGTCAAACAAACAGGCCAAACTGTGTAATTACACTTAATTACACCCAATTCCAATTACCTGGGTGGCTTTCCAAACAGGCCCTTAGTGTTATTTTTCATACTTTGACCAATGATTAGTCGTGTGTCAAGACTCCGAAATGTCAATATTTTATATAGAACCTGATTTTTTTTCTGCGTACAATAATGTAGGCTCAATACATCAAGGATACGTAAACGTTCGGATCGTCATTTTAGGGGTTGAAAAGGTGCCCGAAGTAAGTTTTGTTTGAAAAAATTTAGTGTTTTTTTCATACTTTGACCAATGATTAGTCGTGTGTCAAAACTCCGACACGTCAATATTTTATATAGAACTTGATTTTTTTTTCTGCGTACAATAATATTGGCCCAATACATAAAGGATACATAGACGTTCGAATCGTCATTTTAGAGGTTGAAAAGGTGCCCGAAGTAAATTTTGTTTGAAAAAACTTAGTGTTTGACTGTAAGGTTATTTTAATCAACTTTATATGTCGAGAAAATTATTCAGCTTTATTTTCAAAAATTGAAACCGCAGAAGTGAAATTGACATTCACAGTTACATTACCCCAGAAATTTTACGTTGAAATTTATTGCGTATCATCATCTTATAAGTAAATAAAACTGAAAATTTCAGGCCAATTTGGAGGAAAATTGAAATTGAATGGGATAAAAAGTATTTTTTTTAAAAATCGGCTCGGCCAAACAGCCTTATGGCGGTTTGTCCGCATAGATCTCTAAAAAATACGCAAGTTAAAAAAAAAACGTGTAAAACGGACGTCCGAGCGCAAAGATATGACCATCTAAAGTTCGACGACTTTACAACTAGTTTTTGTCCCTATATTTTTTAGAATTATATTTATATTCAAAATAAAGTTATGTCTTGATTAAAAAATAACACGCTTAAATCAAAATCTTAAAAAATAAAACACGCTAAAGTTTTCAAACAAAACTTACTTCGAGTACCTTTTCAACCCCTAAAATGACTATCCGAATGTCTACGTATCCTTGATGTATTGAGCCTACATTATTGTACGCAGAAAAAATATGAGGTTCTATATAAAATATTGACGTTTCGGAGTCTTGACACACGACTAATCATTGGTTAAAGTATGGAAAAAACACTAAGTTTTTTTCCAAACAAAGCTTACTTCGGATACCTTTTCAACCCCTAAAATGACTATCCGAACGTCTACGTATCTTTGATGTATTGAGCCTACATTATTGTACACAGAAAAAATATCAGGTTCTATATAAAATATTGATATTTTGGAGTCTTGACACACGACTAATCATTGGTCAAAGTATGAAAAAAACACTAAGTTTTTTCAAATAAAACTTATTTCGGGCACCTTTTCAACCCCTAAAATGACGATCCGAACGTTTACGTATCCTTGATGTATTGAGCCTACATTATTGTACGCAGAAAAAAAATATCAGGTTCTATACAAAATATTGACGTTTCGGAGTCTTGACACACGACTAATCATTGGTCAAAGTATGGAAAATAATACTAAGTGTTGCAAAAAATAAAGTTGGCCAATTTTTTTTGTACTGTTTATATAACGCAGTATTTTACTGCGTTATATATATATATATATATATATTTTTTTTTTTTTTGGGTACTGTTTCTATAACGCAATATTTTACTGCGTTATAGATTTTTTTTTAACCGCTTTTATAACGCAGTAAAATACTATGCTATAGCACTTAACGGCTCCATCTCCGTGAAGTGCTATAACGCAATATTTTAATGCGCTAAAGGTACTTTGATAACTTTTTTTTTGTTGGGATATTTTGGTTCAAAATAATTTTTTTAGGGACATTTTGGTTCCGGACTCCTCTGCCGTGCATACTTATTCGAAGGCTAGCTTAAGTGACGAAAGTGAATCTTTTTTGCAACAACTTTCAATTCAGCATCATAGCTTACCGAAAAATCAACTGCAAAGGTCAAATGTTCTTGAATTATGCGAAATAAAAATGATTCACTGATCGTTAATAGTTGGCCATGGGGATAAATATGTTTTCACCTCCATTGAAATTTAAGTATTAACTATGCTCTTATTTTCAAACGGCAAAAGCTTAACACACAGTAATATCATGTGTCCCGCAATTAAAATTATTTTCTTTAACAGGGAGCCAATTTAAACGTTTCACGTAATTCAAGAGCAAATTTGACCTTTCTCCCTAATTTTAAGTTTTTAAATTATTTCCGTTCCTCTTTTCTCTCAGCCCCGACACTATTTTTACCACCAATCACGTTTGTCTCTCCCCGCTATTATTGTCACAATCATTAGCCACGGGAGTTTATATTTTATGTATTGACAGAGCAAAAAGTATTTATCGTTCCAATCAGGTCACGTGTAAGGCTATTACAGATAATATTTTATAATAATTATTACTACTACTATTTAATAAATTGGTAAATTTAAAATAAAATAAAATAATTAACTTTTATGTTAAAACTCATTTTATGTATTCACTGTCATTATTACTCGGAATATAGCTTAATCTATTATAAGAATTTTTTACACTGTGGGCCACTCAAAGGATATTTATAAGTAAATATCTTTAATATGTGAAATTTATAATGTAGAGAACAAAATATGTTACCCCAATATGTAAAGGTGACCTAATGATGTGAAAATTCTTTACAGAATTACAGTAATGATGTATATAATTTAAATTCATAGTACATTAGTTATCATCAAGTTACTGATTAATGCAAATCATAAATATCTACCAAAGATCACGTTTTGTTTGTATGTAATGTAATTTTTGTTGAATTATGGAAAAATTCACAAGTAACGTTTTAAGACAACTCGTACTTTTTGTTATCGAAAAATTAATTAAAATAATCGTTTATTAAGGTGATAGGCAGAAAGGATGATCAACAAAATTGGCTACAACCATTGTGCTAGGTGATTGTTTCCAATTTCTAGAGGCTTCTGATTTCCGAATGTTTGACTAAACGCAATGAATTTGGGCATTCACAAAATGAAACAAAAGAGAATTCAATCAAACAGGCTGTCTGTGGCCAAGTCGCCCTCGAGGTTAAATAATTACACACAAACAAAATGCGATCAATTCTAAGGACTGATACAGCGTAATGAACAACGGTAGTGAATTTGTAATAAACTGCGTAAAACTAATATGGCTTGAATAATAAAATTTGGATGGTGATATTGCTTCTTAATAAAAAGTATGATCTGGTAAGTTAGTAGATATAATCTTTGGTTGAACATGCGGTGACTTAATAAAAAGGATTGTTTAGTTTCTATGCCGCTTTTTAACTTAGTCATGTTTGATCGGTATAAGATATGGGTTTGATTAATGGGTTTAGTAGGTTTCTCCTTTCGTATACAAAGGGGGATCACTGCATCTATACATGTTTTGCTCGAAAACCATGTGAAATGTTTTTTATTTTGTAGATGCAACAATGACGTGCCAGACAAAACATGTACTTATGAGTTTGTCACGTCGATTTTGGGTCCCACGTCCAGCTACAAAAAAATTGGTAAGTCCTTGCCTTTTCTATGAGCCCGTTTGGATTGACTTATAAGTTAATCAAATCAGTGTATAAGTCATTTTTTTTACTTATTTTAGTATTTGATAAAATAAAAAATAGCTTAAATTGAATTAAAAAGTGCTTAAAATAAGTCAAAATCAAAAAATTGCTCAACCCAACTTATTTTTTTTTTTGACTTAAAAGCCATTTTAGTTTGACCAACAACTTTATTCTTTTATTCCTTATATTTTTTGTTAATTTCAATATTACTCTTACTTCTAAAAACACTTTTATCAAAATACGTAACTGCTTATTTATAAAATAACTTTCAATAAAAAGTACTTTAAGCACTTATGCTTAAAAACCACTTTTTTCAGCTAATCCAAATGGGCTCATATCTCCTCTCCGAAATTTCTACTACTTGCTTACTTAATGTTTCCATTCACCACTGTTTCTCGGCCTAATTAACTCTTACTCCCAATTTAAGTGTCTTAGTTTAACTGTGCACGCAGTTTAAGAAATAACGAAAGACTTTTGAATTTTGTAGTCTTAAATCAAATATGTGTAGTTCTTTAAATCTTGTGGTCTTAAACTTGCCATATAAAATATTAAAATTTGAAAACCTACTATAAATATATATAAAGAGACACTCTTTTTGGGACAGACCAAGAAGAAAAGTAAGACACTTCAATTGAGATGATTAATCTTTTAAGCTATTATATCAAGCTTGCTTTGACAAGCTACTTGTTATTTTAAAGCAGTCACCCTGACCTCATAGTGCAAAAACCTATATATATATACACTAGATGGCCTATGCCCGTGCTGCGCACGGGCCCAACACTTTAGATTATAGTATATGTAGTTGTATTTGGATAGTGATAATATATATACACACGAAGCATGAGTTTTGTGCTCCGTATCTAAAACTTTATTATATTCGTGTTTGCTACGAAAATTTATTAATACTTTTTAAAAGAGAAGACTTGTTTAAAAGAAAATTATTTTCCTCTCTTTGAGATAAAACAATAGCAATATTTAAGCATCAATTGATACTTTCAATTTTAATTCGATTAATTTTGATTTAAAATACTTATTATTTTTTATCAAATTTTGATTTGGATAATTCTCATTCAAATTATGAAATTAATTTTACATGTTTGAAACGAAACAAAGGAGAAATTGATTTTCTATTTAAACGAAGAAATGGTATTTTTTATTTTTTGGTAAATATTCTCGGTTTAGTTTATTTTACTTGTCATGTTGTCTTTTGCATGGTTTTTTAAGGAAACGTGAATTAGAATTATAGTTTGACTAATTTACCTTATTCATTATTTGATCTCCATTTGATATTAATATGTTTTTACATTTATTAGACTAAGAATAAAAATGAAAAAGTAATTAAATTCTATCTTATTTTAAAATATAAATATTTTAAGTATATTTATTTTAGTAATCATAACAAATAAATGACATGGCGGAATAGCAAATACAACAATTATATATCTAGATTAGATCTTAGACTGATATAAGAAAAGAAAGAAAATTGTATGTATTTGCCTACTAAACCTTTTGAAGAAAAACAATAATATGGGGTCCATGTTTTTTGTTGTGCAATAATTTCATTTGCTCCCACTAATGGGTTAATACGCATGTAGCAATGAATCCACTATTATTGACTTGAGCGGAATGCTTTGGGAATTACATGAATATTGTTTGATTTTTTAATATATGGGGTGCACATATTTTTTTTTGACATTGTTTTTTTTTTAAATATGGGATTCACTTTTTTATGAGTTTGGAGAGGGCGGGATCAATTTTTTTTTTTAATGAGTTTGGAGAGGGTGGGGTCCACTTTTTTTTTTTTTTTAAACTATATAGAAGCACTTTTTTTATAGAAGCATCTTTTTTAAGAGTGACTGACGACAAAGCATGGGTAAACCGATGCTTCTATATAGTAGAAAAATAGAAATATAATAAAGTATTTCTATCTACTTTTTAAAAGAGTTGATAATATAAAGTATAAAATATCATTTTTTTGGCTTCAAATAAAAAGTGGGTGGGACCACAAAGGATTTTTTTCCCTTAAATAAAAAAGTGGGACCAAAGGACGGACGACGATCTTGCTTATAAACTGGCTCTTCTATATAGTAGTAAAGTAATATATATATATATATATATATATATTGTTTAAAACACGATTAATATAACATTGTAATTTGTGCTTCATATCCAAAACTTAATTATATTAGTGTTTGTTACGAATACAAAGTTGGCAAAAATTTGCTAATAGACTTATTCAAAAGGATACCGTTGATACTTTGAATTTTAATTCGATTAATTTAAAAGCGTAAAATATTATATTGTTAATGTATGTAGATTAGGCCTAAACAATACCTATTATTTTTTATCAAATTTTGATTTGGATAATTCTAATTCAAATTATTATATTAATTTTACATGTTTAAAATGCAACAAAGTAGAAATTTGATTTTCTATTTAAATGAAGAACTACTATTTTTTAATTTTTGGTAAATATTTTTTGTTTAACTCATTTTACTTGTCATATTTTCTTTTGCTCGATTTTTTAAGAAAACGTCAATTAGAATTATAATTTCACTGATTTACCTTATTAATTATTTGATCTTCATTTAATATTTTTTTTCTTTTATGACATTAATCTCTTTTCACATTTAGTATTTTAAGTATGTTGCTGTATAATAATTTCATTTGCTCCCACTAATGGATTGATACGCATGTGACAATGAATCCATCATTATTGATTTAATGAGATACTTTGAAAATTACATAAATATTGTTTGATTATTTAATATGAGATGCACTTTTGTTTTTTTGACATTGTTTTTTTTTTAATATGGGATTCATTTTTTTAATATTGCTTGATTTTGTTAATTTGGGGTCCACTTTTTTAATCCATCATTATTGATTTAATGAGATACTTTAGAAATTACATAAATATTGTTTGATTTTTTAATATGGGATGTACTTTTTTTTTTACATTGTTTTTTTTAATATGAGATTCATTTTTTTTAATATTGCTTGATTTTGTTAATATGGGGTCCACTTTTTTTTCCGTGAGTTTTGGATGGTGGTTCCACTTTTTTATTTTATTTTTAATATTGGTTGATGTTTAGTTGGGGCCCACAAAGTTGGCAAAAATTTATTAATAGACTTATTCAAAAGGATACCATTTTCTTCTCTTTGAGATAAAACAATAACAATGTTTAAGCATTAGTTGATACTTTAAATTTTAATTTGATTAATTTAAAGGTATAAAATATTCTATTGTTAATGTATGTAGATTGGGCCTAAACAATACCTATTATTTTTTTTATCAAATTTTGATTTGGATAATTCTAATTCAAATTATTATATTAATTTTATATGTTTAAAATGAAACAAAGTAGAAATTTAATTTTCTATTTAAATGAAGAATAATTTTTTAATATGGGATGCACTCTTTTTTTTTTTTAATATGGGATTCATTTTTTTTAATATTGCTTGATTTTGTTAATATGGGGTCAACTTTTTTTTTCGTGAATTTGGAGATGGCGGTTCCACTTTGTTTTTTTATTTTTTTATTTTTTTAATATTGGTTGGTATTTAGTTGGGGCCCACACTTTTTTTAATATTGGTTGATGTTTAGGTGGGGCCCACACTTTTTGTTTCCAGTGGAAACGGACGGCGAAGGATGGGTGGTCTATGCCTGTGCTGCGCACGGGCCCAACACTTTATATTATAGTGTATCTATATATATGTAGTTGTATTTGGATAGTGATAATATATATATATATATATATATATATATATACACGAAGCATGGGTTTTGTGGTCCGTATCTAAAAATTTATTACATTCGTGTTTGCTACGAAAATTTATTAATACTTTTTAAAAGAGAAGACTTGTTTAAAAGAAAACTATTTTCCTCTCTTTGAGATAAAACAATAGCAATATTTAAGCATCAATTGATACTTTCAATTTTAATTCGATTAATTTAAAGGTGTAAAATACTTATTATTTTTTGTCAAATTTTGATTTGAATAATTCTAATTCAAATTATTAAATTAATTTTACATGTTTTAAACGAAACAAAGTAAACATTGATTTTCTATTTAAACGAAAAAATTCTATTTTTTAATTTTTGGTAAATATTCTCGGTTTAGTTCATTTTCTTGTCATGTTGTGTTTTGCATAGTTTTTTAAGGAAACGTGAATTAGAATTATAATTTGACTAATTTACCTTATTCATTATTTGATCTCCATTTGATATTAATCTCTTTTCACATTTATTAGAATAAGGATAAAAATGAAAAAGTAATTAAATTCTATCTTATTTTAATATATAAGTATTTTAAGTATGTTGCTGTACAATAATTTCATTTGCTCCCACTAATGGATTGATACGCATGTGGCAATGAATCCATCATTATTGATTTAATGAGATACTTTAAAAATTACATAAATATTGTTTGATTTTTTAATATGAGATGCACTTTTTTTTTTGCAGACCCTATGATTTATGCTAATACTCTTAATTAATGAGTATTAATAATATTATTAAACTTTTGAAGTCAAAATGATACTTATGAACTACTCAAAGTTAACTGGAGTTGCTCTTGAGAATAGACTTCTTATTTTAATTAGTAATAAGCAACTCCAGGAAACATTTTCTCAAAAGGGATGTATGTATCTTTTGTGCTTACCAAACTCAAATTGACCCCTTGAAGAAAAACGTTGAATCGCCAAATATTAGGCCATTCACCATCTTAATTAATTATTAGTCATATTGGCCTGTAAAAGGTTTTGCGGGACTAAATTTATCCTTCTCTAATTTTCCCTCTAGTGTTCTTCAACTAAAGTCAATAAATGTTTTCACGTATTTCTTAAATAAAGATGATAATCCGTTTACATTTTTAATTATTCTCTTAAGAAGTATATGTCTGATTATCATATTTACAATATTTAGAAGCCAACAAGGTTGTGTGCCAACACAGCTCTAATGAGTTGTACATGCATAAGGCGGTATTAGTTGTACGGAAGGGTGTTCAAATTTTAAAACAGCCGTGAACTAATACTTTCCAGACACGAGTGTATTGTATTTATGAAACACGTGTACTTTCAAACACGTCTCCTCTCTCACTATTAGGTGTGTTTCTTAAACATCTTGTGACCCAAAACAATATCAAGAATGAAGAAATTGGATTTGGAACTCAAAAATCCTGAAACAATATTAGTCTATGCCGCTTTTTACCTTAGTCATGTTTGATCGGTATAAGATATGGGTTTGATTAATGGATTTAGTAGGTTTCTCCTTTCATATACAAATGTAATCTTTTAATCTAATTTCAGTTTCGGTGTCTATTGCTATCGCCCTATTTTTTCTTAGTGCCTGTCTTTTATAGAAATGGGGGAGCCTAACACTTTGCGTTTAGGAAAAGTAACTAATACTCCATACGTTAGTCCAATTTTCTTGACTCTATATTAAATGATTCTCTTTTTCTTGAAAGGTGTGTAAGTGCACGCAACTGACTGCTAACAAGCAAAATGATCACTTCATCTATAAATGTTTTGCTCGAAAACCATGTGAAATGTTTTTTATTTTGTAGATGCAGCAATGACGCGCCAAACAAAACTTGTACTTATGAGTTTGCCACGTCGATTTTAGATCCCACGTCCAGCGACAAAAAATTTGGTAAGTCTTTGCCTTTTCTATGAGCCCGTTTGGATTGGCTTATATGTTAATAGCGGAAAAACAAACAATACAAGTATAAGATCGAATCTAGGGTTTTAGTTATACATTTAGAAGAGAGAGAATTTATTGAAAGAATATGAAATGAGTCCCAAAATCTGATTACAAAATATCTGTGCAACTAGCTATTTATACACTGGGCCCAACCAGGTACAAATCAATAAATCAGAAGTGGGCCAAGCCCGATACAAAATAAGTGAAGAGAGAATGAGGCCCAAGTCATTAATCAGGAGGAGGGGGTATTATTCCAACACCCCCTTTCAAGTTGGAGAGTGACAGAACCCCCAACTTGGGAAGAAAACCGCGGTGACCAGGCCCAACAAGTGATTTGGTGAAGATATCAGCCAACTAAGAAGACGTAGGGGTGTGCAGTAGTTGAATTAACCCATCAGCCAGCTTGGTCCTTACAAAATGACAATCCAATTTGATGTGTTTTGTCCTCTCATGGAATATAGGATTTCGAGCAATATGGATGGCAGCTTGATTGTCACAGAACACGGGGATGGAAGAACAAGAGATCCCAAAATCAAACAGCAACCGAGATAACCAAGTAACCTCAATAACAGCCTTGCTCATGGCCCTATACTCTGCTTCAGCTGAAGATACGGACACAATGGGCTGCTTTTTAGATTTCCAAGCAACAAGACAACCCCCAAGGAGAACACAAAACCTAGAACCTGATCTTCTTAAGTCTGAGCACGCAACCCAGTCATTATCACAGAACACAGAGATTGAAAAATCTGGCTGGGAGTTGAAAAACACACCATAATCAGGGGTGCCCTTCAAATATCTCAGTAGGTGTAGAGCCGCATGCATATGGGGTAAATGAGTAGATTGCATAAATTGGCTAAGATGTTGAACAGCAAAACAGATGTCAGGCCTAGTATGGGTGAGAAAGTTTAACTTCCCCACCAGAGATATGTAATCTTCTAGTTTAGGTAAAGGAGAACCTTCACCAAGTTTGAGTTTAACATTCAATTCAAGAGGGGACACAACTAGAGATGCTTCTGAACAGTGGAAAATCTGAAGGAGATCATGGATGAACTTCTTCTGATATAGTAAGACTCCAAAATCAAAATAAAACATTTCAATCCCTAGAAAATAACTGAGATGGCCCAAATCCTTAATTCTGAACTGGTTGTGAAGAAAGGTCTTTAAGGCAGAGATTTGATCGACATCAGTCCCAGTAAGGATAATGTCATCCACATACACACGAACACCACAATGGAAGAATCAAAGACTTTTGTGGATAGGGAATAATCATTGAGAGAATGTGTGTAACCCCTTGAAGAAAGAGCTTGAGATAACTTGGCATACCATTGTCTAGATGCCTGGTGTAAGCCATAGAGGGATTTTTGAAGCTTACAAAATAGAGGAGGGGACTGAGAAGGGGCGGTGATGGAATAACCAGGTGGCAGCTTTATGTAAACTTCTTCATCAAGGTCACCATGCAAAAAAGCATTGTTAACATCTAATTGGAACAAGGACCATTTCTGTTTGACAACCACAACAATTAGAGATTTGATAGTGATCATTTTGACCACAGGAGAAAAGGTCTCATGAAAATCAATGTCCTCAACCTGAGTGTCCCCCCTAACTACCAATCTAGCCTTAAACCGTTCAATTGAACTATTAGCTTTATATTTCACCTTATAGACCCATTTATAACTTATAGGTTTCTTATCGGGGGTAAAGGAACTATAGACCAAGTCTCATTAGCTTCCAAAGCAGTAAATTATGTCATTATGGCACCCTGCCAAGCAGGAATGGAGGCAGCTTGACTGTAAGTGTAAGGCTCAAACACAGGGTTTGCAAAAGTAGATAGGAGGGATAAAACAGACTTGGAGCATCAGTTGGAAGAGGTAAAGGAGCATACAAAATCATCAAGGTAGGCAGGTCTGGTATGGGGTCTAGAAGAAGCTCTTAGAGGGACTGCAGGAGGAGGAGGGGAAGGGGGAGGAAAGTCAGGAGAAGAGTGAACAGGCAGAGGAGAAAGATGAGCAGATGAAGGGGAAGGACTAGGACTGGAAGGCAGATGAAGGGGAAGGACTAGGACTGGAAGGAGGCGATGAACATGAATAAGGAGCAGTTGTAGGAGGAGAAGAGGGTATAGGTGCAGTAAGAGGAGTATCAAAATGAATAGGTGCAGGAGAAAAAACAGAGGAATGGGGAGATTTTTGACTCAATGTAAAAGGAAAGATAAGTTCATGGAAAACAACACCCCTGGAGATAAAATAGGATCTGGTTTGTAGGTTGTATAATTTGTAGCCTTTCTTGGCAAAAGGGTAACCTAAGAAAATACAGGGGACAGACCTTGGAGAAAATTTATCCTTGTGAATTTTAGGAATGGTGGCATATGCCAAACAACTAAAAGCCCTTAAGTGACAATAATAGGGGGTTTTCCCATAAAGAACTTTAAAAGGGCATTTATTGTGTAAAGAGGAACTAGGGAACCTATTAATGAGGTATGTGGCAGTTAGAACACAATCACCCCAAAAAGTGAGAGGAAGAGAGGATTGAAAGAGTAGGGCCCTGGCAGTTTCAAGTAAATGTCTATGTTTTCTTTCTACAACACCATTTTGTTGTGGTGTGTGGGGACATGATGTCTGGTGAACTATGCCATGATCAGAAAAATATTTGGTACCAGAGATGCTAGATCCTAGTTCAAGGGCATTGTCACTTCTAACTGTCTTGACAGTGGACTGAAATTGGGTTTGTACCGTGGAGATAAAAGCTTTGAGAAGATCAAAAGCATTGCTCTTAACCCCTATCAGATGTGACCATGTGGCCCTAGAGAAATTATCTACAATTGTAAGAAAATACCTAGCCTAGTGGAGGTGGGAGAATGATATGGTCCCCAGGTGTCTATATGAACTAACTCAAAGGAGGCAATGAAATGATGAACACTATCAGGGAAAGACAGCCTAGTTTGTCTGGCTAATGGACAAACTGAACAAGAAAAAGACTGTTTGGAGGAAAGATATGAATTAATTATATGAATATCTTTCATCCTAGAGAAAGGTATGTGCCCAAGGCGAAAATGCCAAATAATATCCATTTTATTAAGACTTGTACCAACAGTATTACACTCAGACACAACAGTAGTAATAGAAGGATAAACAGAAGCAGGAATACAAGTCAAAGGAATGGAATCAGAAGCATTGGCAGGTGCAGGAATTCTAAGTTTGTATAAGCCATTGTCCAATCTACCAAGAACCAGTGGCTTCCTCAGAGAAAGGGCCTGTAAGAAATAGAACAATCTATTAAATTGTGCAAAACCATCAAATTGAGTGACCAATTGATGCACAAAAATCAGATTATACTGAAAACTTGGCACAAAAAGAACATTATAGAGAGTAAAATTGGGTAGAAGGTTTAGAGAACCAGTGCTAGTAACTTTTACTTTATAGCCATTAGGGAGAGACACAAGACAAGGAAAAGTAAGGGTTTGAATATTGAAAAAAAGGATATTTGGGAGGTCATGTGATCAGAAGCTCCAGAGTCAATTATCCAAATAGATTTATCAACTACTTTTGAAAACATACAAGGTTTGAGCAAAACACTGTGTATAGCTAACCTACCAGCAAAGTGAGCAAAAGCCATGAGAGATTAGGAAGCATCAGGATGGAGGTGAGTGTTTTGCAAAAGCAGCAGCAGTTGAGAGTGTTGTTCCCTGCTTAATCCAAGAGAATCAATACCGTGTCCAGACTCAATAGCTTGACCAGAAGAGGACTCAGCAGGATCAAACACTGCATTTGCATTTGCTTTCCTTGCACCAGAATTCTTAGTGAACTTAAAAGATGGAGGATAGCCATGAAGTCTATGACACTTCTCCATGATATGGCCAGATCTTTTGCAGTATTTGCAGAAAAGAGATGACTTCTAAGAATCAAAATCCACTCTAGGAGCAAATGTTGTCTGGACGAGCCAACATTGGAATGGGCATATGATTGTCTAGGGTAACTAGCATAGGAGGGTGGATATTGTTGTCTACTAGTGTTGTATTGTTGCTTAGTGTGGTTGTAGGAGCTGCTTGCACCAACATGAAAGGAAGCAGACTCTGATGTGAATTGAGAGTGAGCAGACACTTGTCTTTGCTTTTCATCATTCAAAAGAACGCTGTAAACAATGTCTATGGAAGGAAGGGGTTTCATCATAAGGATATTGCTTTTTACTTGGATATAAGTCTCATTCAAACCCATAAGAAATTGATACACTTTTTGTTCAACCTTACTCTTAAGACTGCCACCACATGTACACCTATACGCAGAGGTCATAGAGATGGAAGCTAACTCATCCTACAACTGTTTTATCCTATTGAAGTATGAAGCAATGTCAGAGGAACCTTGAAAGATATGTGCTAAGTCTTTCTTAAGCTCAAACACCCTTGCACCATCAGCCTGTCCATACCTATCCTCTAGTTCTTTCCAGATATTCTTTGCAAGTTTAGAGTAAACAACACTACGATGGATCTCTTTGGTGACAGAGTTAGCAAGCCAAGCAACTACTAGATCATTGCAACGTTGCCATTGGCGGAGTAGAGGAGATCCCTCTAGAGGCCTCTCATAGGTACCATAAATAAAATCGAGCTTATTTCTAACTGATAGTGCAATTAAGATAGATCTACGCCAACTTCCATAACAAGATTCATCAAATAGTTCAGTCACCAAAGAAGAGCCTAACAAATCTGAAGGATGAACACATAGAGGATGGCATGGATGCGTATAGTCATTAACTTCGAAGGGTAAACTAGAATTAGGACCAGTAGATTTACCTAAACTTAAGTTTGTATTATCAAAAACATTTGCTGGAGATGAATTCTCAGGCATTTTCAACACAACACCAAACACAAAACATGAATTGAAAGTCACAACAAAACCTAAATCAACTATGCAACTCAGAAATTGATGAATCAAGCCCTAAATCAGATACTCAGCTCAGAAATTGATGAGTCAAGCCCTAAATCAGATACTCAACCTATAAATTGGGGAAAACAAACCCTAAAATAAAAATAACGAACCCTAGATCAAAATATGAGCTCGAAATAGGCTTGTCAAGTGGGCCAGGCCAGCCCGAACCGGCCCGGTAAACCCGACCCACCACTGGCCCGGCCTAGACCCACTAAGAGGTGTAAGAGGCTGGGCTAGGTGGGATTTATTAGGGGGTTGGGCTGGACAAGGTGGACAGCCCACCAGTAGCCTGGGTGATGGCCCACCGAGGCACCGACCCGGCCCACTTCAAATAAAAAAAAAGATATGTACTACATTTATTACTAATAATAAGTATTTTAAAAACATTGTATCCCAATAAATTAGGAGTCTCTTTTTACGGAGCACTTTAGTTTTCTTTAAAATTGTATTTTAAAGCTAGAAAATCTTGTTTTCTCAACAAATATACCTTTGATACATTTTCAGTATATAGTATATATTAGATTGTGATAGTACTTATCTCAAAATAAATTTGATAAATCATTCAGTTCAATTTCATGCCTTTTCACAAGTGTCTATGCAACACACCGATACCCCCCTCCACCCCTCACCCCCCTAATAGGCTAATACCCGACGCTCCGGACTTGTGGAGATATATGTCACCACAATGTTAACATTTAACATGTTCTTCATTTACTCGCTCAACATGCATCCACACCGCACTTGAAGTTGATCTTCGAACTCGAGGAGAAGGTGGAAGTGAAGTAATGTACAATAGTTGAATAGCAAATTTAGATAAAGAGAGAATTGTGAAAGAATTGTGTGAAAATGAAGAAGAATGGAGGGGTATTTATAGTTTGAAAATATGACCAAAGTGTAGTTATTCATAAATTTAGGGGTTCAAATAAAATTAGCAACGACTAGTTTTTAAATTTACAATGGCTAGCTTATTGAATTTGACGACGACTAAACTTTTTTTAATTTAGCAATTTTATCATTAGTTGTAAATGTTAATTTTATTATTATTAGTAAATGTAAATGTCTATTTTTGGTATTAGAACATAAAAAAAAAGAGGCCCGACCCACTAACTATGGCTCGGCCCGGCCCCATGTGACCCCCATTTATATGGCCCGGCTCAGCCCACTTGGCACCCTTAGCTCGAAATTGAAATGATAGTAGGGAACGAGTATACCAGGTTTCGTCAACACCAGAAAATTGTGAAATCGACCACAAATCGATTGAATCGATTGAAATAACCACCAAACATGCGAAATTGCACCGGGGAAGCATCGACGAACACCGTCAGAGAAGGAAACATAACCAGAACCATCATTATCCAAGATCTGATACCATGTTAACAGCGGAAAAACAAATAATACAAGTATAAGATCGAATCTAGGGTTTTAGTTATACATTTAGAAGAGAGAGAATTTATTGAAAGAATATGGAATGAGTCCCAAAATCTGATTACAAAATATCTGTGCAACTAGATATTTATACACTGGGCTCAACCGGGTACAAATCAATAAATCAGAAGTGTGCCAAGCCCGATACAAAATAAGTGAAGAGAGAATGAGGCCCAAGTCATTAATCAGGAGGAGGAGGAGGAGGTATTATTCCAACATTATAAGTTAGTCAAACTAGCTTATAAGTCATTTTTAATTATTTATTTGAGTATTTGATAAAATAGAAAATAACTTAAATTAAGTTAAAAAGTGCTTAAAATAAGCCAAAATCAAGAAGTTACTCAACCTAACTTTTTTTTTTTTTGACTTAAAAGCCATTTTGGTTTGACCAACAACTTTATTCTTTTATTCCTTATATTTTTGTTAATTTCAATACTACTCTTACTTCTAAAAACACTTTTATCAAAATACGTAACTGCTTATTTATAAAATAACTTTCAGCACTTAAAAAGTACTTTAAGCACTTATGCTTAAAAGCCACTTTTTTCAGCTAATCCAAACGGGCTCATATTTCCTCTCCGAAATTTCTGCTACTTACTTACTTAATGTTTCCATTCACCACTGTTTCTCGGCCTAATTAACTCTTACTCCCAATTTAAGTGTCTTAGTTTAACTGTGCACGCAGTTTAAGAAATAAAGAAAGACTTTTGAATTTTGTAGTCTTAAATCAAATATGTGTAGTTCTTTAAATCTTGTGGTCTTAAACTTTCCATGTAAAATATTGGAATTTGAAAACTTACCATAAATATATATAAAGAGACACTCTTTTTGGGACAGACCAAAAAGGAAAGTAAGACACTTAAATTGAGATGGAGGAAGTACTATTACTTAATCTTTTAAGTATTATATCAAGCTTGCTTTGACAAGCTACTTGTTATTTTAAAGCACGTCACCCTGGCCTTATAGTTCAAAAACCTACTCCCTCCGTTTCAATTTATGTGAACCCATTTGACTGGGCACGGTGTTTAATAAAGTAGAAAAGACTTTTAAACTTGTGGTGTAAAATGAGTCATATATATTTTGTGTGGCTATAAATCATTGAATAAGGGTAAATTGTTTCCAAATATAGAAAGAGGTCATTCTTTTTGGCACGGACTAATAAGGAAATGAGTTCACATAAATTGAAACAGAGGGAGTGTATATATACTGTATTTCCTTGTTCGTGCACGCAACTTAAACTCCTAGTTTTCTTCATTAGGTTAGCCATGATATGGACAAATTGGTTGGCGAGAGGTTGTCTTATTTCAGCATTTTCCCTTCATACAGACCCTATGATTTATGTTAATACTCTTAATTAATGAGTATTAGTAATATTATTAAACTTTTGAAGTCAAAATGATACTCATGAACTACTCAAAGTTATCTGGAGTTGCTCTTGAGAATAGACTTCTTATTTTAATTAGTAACAAGCAACTCCAGTAAACATTTTCTCAAAAGGGATGTATGTATCATCTGTGCTTCGCAAACTCAAATTGACCCCTTGAAGAAAAACGTTTAATCACCAAAATATAATGTCCTTAGGCCATTCACCATCTTAATTAATTATTAGTCATATTGGCCAGTAAAAGGTTTTGCGGGACTAAATTTATCATTCTCTAATTTTCCCTCTAGTGTTCTTCAACTAAAGTCAATAAATGTTTTCACGTATTTCTTAAATAAAGATGATAATCCGTTTACATTTTTAATTATTCTCTTAAGAAGTATATGTCTGATTATCATATTTAAAATATTTTGAAGCCAACAAGGTTATGTACCAACACAGCTCTAATGAGTTGTACATGCATAAGACGGTATTAGTTGTACGGAAGGGCGTTCAAATTTTAAAGCAGCCCTGAACTAATACTTTCCAGATGCGTGTATATTGTATTTATGAAACATGTGTACTTTCAAATACTTCTCCTCTATCACTATTAGGTGTGTTTCTTAAACATCTTGTGACCCAAAACAATATCAAGAATGAAGAAGTTGAATTTGGAACTCAAAAATCCCTGAAACAAGAAATTGGATTTTGGCCAATCCGACAGAGTTCCTTCATCTACGTCCACTCTGTTTAATCATCAGTCTCTTTAGGTTTCTGATTGGGGAATGAATGCATCTCCATGGAATGAACAAATTTTACTCGGTCTAGATCTTTCAGTTGACTGCTTTATGCCAATTTCATCAGATACAACAGCTCAGAAAATTTTAAAATTCGATATAATTTTCAGAATGTAGATGACGGGCTCCGTTCTTATGTTTGGTTTCCTCTCACTTATATTGGTTTCATTCCAGAAATAATCCCCACAAGTAAAGTGATGATATTGATATGAATGTTTATTTTGACGAGATATTGAGTAAGAAGGGCGGAGGTCGGTAAAAGTCTGAGTTGTGCCAGACTTTCTTCTGTCATTCCTTGGGTCAACCGACTGGCTGCTGACAACATTTAACTTATTTTTATTTTTGATTTCCATTTGCTTACTATACTTGATTAATTATTTCATGCAAAGTCAAGTTGTCACAAACTAATCGCTTAGCAACTTCAATAATATTCTTATGGTAATCACTAGGTTTACTTTGGAATCGAAGTTGCAAGAAACTTCCCCCCCCCCCCCCCCCCCCCCCCCCCCGCCCTCAAGCTTGTGAGATTACATGTAATCTGTTTAAAATAACATTAAATCATAATTGTTATGAGATAATATTAAAAATTACACGACAACAAAAGATATAGCCGAAGAAGCTGAGGGAGAGAGATATTTTATTGTTCCTTCAATTGATGTACAAATGAACTGAATTGACTTCTTATTTATAAAGGAACTGAAGCTGTAAGCTACTTCAAAGAAGCTATTGTGTAATCTACTGTATAAGCTACTTGCAAGCTGTCTGCTTGATTGTAAGCTTATCCATGAGAAGCTACTTGCAAAACTACTTGCAAGGTTTGTGTAATCTACTTATAAGCTGCCTGCTTGATTGTAAGCTTATCCGTGAGAAACTACTTGCAAGCTGTTGTGTAAGCTACTTGCAAGTTGTCTGCTTGATTATAATCTTATTCAAGAAACTGTGTATTTGAATGGACATCCAAAATACAGTGTATTTATAACACTCCCCCTTGAATGTTCATCAATGGATAATGTGCCTTGTTAAAATCTTACTTGGAAAACCCCAATGGGAAAAATCCAAGTTAAGGAAAAAGAATACATATCTAGTAATACGCATTACAAGCTGCCTCATTAAAAACTTTACCAGGAAAACCCAAATGAGACAAAACCTTGGTTAAGTAAAAAAGAGTACAATGCGTATTTTACCCCCTCTGATTAAAGCATCACATAATTTTTGAAGAAGAGGTACTTCGATCTTGTATACCAATTTATCATATCTTGAGGTTGGCAAAGCATTTGTGATCAGATCTGTCAAATGATCATTTGACGAATTGGTTGATCATTTGCATCTTCATTCCTTAGATAGAGTTAAATCATCACCATATAATATTGCTAGAATAACGCCAAGTACATTCCTGGCTTGCTTTAACTCGTATCTTTGTATAATTTGAATGTCATGTAGAATAACATAGCATGACAAAAACCTCCCATGGGAATAGATAATATATCTAGATCGAACTCTTACGTCGATTAAATGAATGCCATGTATACCCAAAAAGTATTAACAGTTTTTGTTAGGATAAACACATTCATGTCAAGCCTTTCATTTGCAATATGCAATTTATCCTATTTCAACATTTCTATATAAGAGAGAGATTCTATCATGCTTATAGTTACAACAAGATAGATAAATGCAACAATTGCACAAATGTATGGTACTTTAGAAGCAATCTAATCTCTCATTTCAACTTCTTTTAGTAGATAATCTACTGCTTTTGGAAACTCTTCAAGAGCTCCAATAATATTCAAGTCATCAACTTGCATAATAATATGAAAGGTTCTGATTATCATAAAGAGACAAGGGTAAACAAGATCATCTTTGTTCCCTTCGTTAATGAATATTCACTAAGGTGATTAAATTACATTCACCTTACCTAATTTAATGCATATAAGGATTATGAACAAGTTCCCCAAGAACTTGTAATGTCTGGACTCCAGGTCCAATAAAGTTTAAGCTTACCAAGATGTATGATATCACTTGGTAATTATTTCTACGTCAGCATGCTTTAAGAGACGTAGAACTCAGATCCTCACAATCTTATACAATATTGCGTGCCATATTGTATCAAAGATATCATCGACGAGATATTATTTTGTATCGGGTCGCAATTCAACATAACTTACTAAGATCTAATCACTTCATTATTTTCAGGTACATGAACCTCCCATATGGTTTCATGAAGTGTTATGTCGTAGGCTCTTCAAGAGCACATTGCCTCTTTATTATGATCTTAAATCATTTGCTCCTCACCCTTTTCAAGGGTTATTGCATTTGGAACCGATTCGTCTACCATGCTTCATGCATGCTATAGACTTGTCCTTCAGGGACATTCAATAGGAGTATTTTGCAGTGAAATAAGAAATAGTTGGGTCAGCAAATGCTTCCAGCATTTGACTTTAATTATCTGATGATCATACGAATGATAATTCACAACATATTTCTTACCTGCTTATATCTCACCCTCTTATGTTAGAAAAACTAACATATATACCCACCTTATTTGGAGGATCCAATGGTGTGCATCGTGGTAGATCCATTACGCATATACCGCACAACAAAAGCTATTAGATGGAAATATTTGGTTCCTGACCCTGAACCATTTGTATGGGAAGAATTTATCATAATTTATTGGTCTGGCACATATAAGTGTCGTTGTATGCAATATATCATATCTCATACCAACACCTGAAGCTTTGTTCACATAAGCAATGGTTTAGCTATATTACAGAGGCATCCAATGCTAAACCAGCTTAGATATAAACCAGTATTATCAAGATGACTTGTCTTGATTACATATTCTAAAAATTGTGCTTCCAACTCAATTATTTTCAGCAAGCAACTTCGTAAATGTCAAACTGCCAGTTGACAATAAATGTATATGTTACAGCCTCATAGATGCATCTATTTAAGACATCACATTGCAAGTGAAGGGTCCCACATTCACCTTTTATATTTTTCATAATTAGGGGATTCAATCTCAACGTTACCTGGTGTAATCAACTTGTCATGAGAAGAAGCAACACAAACGAATCCTTGAAGAATATCCTAGTTCTTTAATGTATTTCAAATATTCAATTAGCACATCAGATTTAAATCAGGACAACCAAAATGGTCTTATCAACTGATAAAATTATCTGTACGCCTAAACTTTAAGTTTACCATGACATGTGCTATTTATTTTAGTAAACTTCTGGTTTACTATTGCATGAGATTTTATGTCATAAACTTTTGGTTTATAGTGATATGTGATCCCATCATGCTCGGGTAACGTATCACATACGTATTTCTTACCCGTAGTAACTTGAAGATATTCAATCTTCCAATCATTTGTAGTCTCAATATGATAACCATTTTTCTCGCTAGTAAACTTCAGTTTACTACAATTTATTTTCCAATCGTAGTAATTACGATCTAGGATAAACGGCGCTATCATATATAACCTCTTCAAGAGACTTCAATTTCATATATCTACTACTTCAAGAGTAGATTTCAAGAGTTCTACTGCTTCAGGAGTAGAATCCAGAGTCTTACTATTTCGTGAGTAAGTTGCAGAGTTTTACTACTTCAGGAGTAAATTTCAAAGCCTTACTACTTCAGGAGTAAAGCATAAAATATTCATAATATTTCTTCTCAAATAACTCTTCCGGAGGTCAGTCATGATATCTTCACAACCAAGTGCACGTCTGTATTGATAAGCTTTACAAAATATTATCACATTCACTTCAAGGAATAAATCTATATTTTTAGCTTTTATCAAAAGTTCTCATTCTTCAGGAATAGAACACAATCATTTGAATGTGCCTTAAGAATATCAAATCGTGATATCTTAAAACCTCTTTTAAGATATTTCTACTTCAGGAGCAATTCGAGGTATACATATGATGTAGAGATTTTTTGTCTAACAAATCTTCAATTGTTGCCACAACAATACATAGAAAATATTGTCACGTCTGGTGATCATATATTTCTTGCAAATGCTCATTTAGCCATTAAGGGATAAGAAATTAACATTATAATCCCTCTTAACATTATTGTTCTTTAGGAACAAATTTGAGGTATAAATGATCCAAAACCAATTAGGTTCCCATGGACCCGATAAATCCAACAACTTGTGATAGCCATATATACTCTTTGTGAGGCCATCCTTTTCATTAATAGCCACATATATTGATTTGCTCATAATTAAAGTCAAGTAATCAAATTTGAAGAATTCATACGAGATATAAACAAATATAGCAATAAGCTTACCTGAAACACTCGCATAAAGCTACGATGTTATCAATACTTACGGTTGCTACAATTTATCATCTCAACTGTAAGCCCAAGAAGTGCTCATGACTTTTTATGTCTTTGGAGTGATTCTCCTTTCTACCCTATTCACGAAATAGAAATCAATCTCAGAGTAAGTGCTCAAAATGACAGAGTCTTATGCTGATAATGTGTTATGAAATAATATTAAAAAGTACATAACAACAAAAGATATAGCCAAAGAAGCTGAGGGAGGGAGAGAGATTTTATTGCTCTTTCAATTGATGTACAAATAAACTGAATTGACTTCCTATTTATAAAAGAACTGAAGCTGCTCTGTAAGCTACTTCAAAGAAGCTGCTGTGTAAGCTACTTGCAAGCTGTCTGCTAGATTGTAAGCTTATCCATGAGATGCTACTTGCAAGTTGTTGTGTAAGCGACTTAGAAGCTGTCTGCTTGATTGTAAGCTTATCCATGAGAAGCTACTTGCAAGCTGCTGTGTAAGCTACTTGCAAGTTGTCTGCTTGGTTATAATCTTATCCAGGAAAATGTGTATTTGAATGGACATCCACAATTTAGTGTATTTATAACAGTAATTCTTATATAAAGTTGCATATAGATAAAAATTTAATTTTGACTATGCTACTTTGAGAAGGTTTTTTTTTTACTGCTTATAATGTCACATGTGAGATTTCAAAAGTTGAATGCATCTATAAGAATTCATAGTATATGTGCTCAAAACCAAAAAAGAAATCTAAGAATCTGTAATGTAGGTTCTCAACAGCCAAAACAATGAACTGTCAATCATGTCTTTTTTAGATGTCATTATGTTGTATATGTTGGAAATTTGGTGTTGGAGACTAACTTATCCTCCATCTTAAATACTTATTTTGGTGAATGATGGATAAATACAATTTCTTGTCTGTACGCTCGGTTATTGATAGAGTGAATAGATCTGTCATTTCTTGAAATCTCTCTTCTGATTCAAAATCGTAGTGTAACGTGTATCCACCCCTGTTTCAGTCATGAAATAAATCAAAAAATGGATTTTTGTTCAAGAATGAAATCTTATTGGAACTCTTTCTCTAGGGGATTGTTGTGTAACAAGCGCATAATGTCCACTGGAACGTCCATGGATCTTATCATCAACTTGATAAATTAATTGCAAGATCACCTGTGAAAATAAGTCAACAGATCTTAAATTGATTTATTCACTTGGTCTTGCTCATGCCACTTTTAATTAGTACTTTTAGAAATATTACTCTTCTGGTAACTTTTTTATTTCTTCTTGTTTATAAATAGGACGAAAGGAGAATTGTTTCATAGACAAAGGAATAGTCCGCGCAAGCGCGTTCCTACATCATCTATCGACTACAGTTTGTTTCTTTTCTATTGAAGGGGAGTGTTAGAACTAGAGCAACCCGTTATATGATCAGGATGTCATAGGTTCAAGTTATAAAAGCAACTTCTTGCAGAAATGTACGGTAAGAATTCATATAGAAGTGGCTGCAACATAATAGTATGTGACGAGTTCATCCCAATCTGTTATTTCCGACGTGGAACATAGATTTATGAGTGAAGATCCACTAAAATTTTAGCAAATATTTGATTTTTATTTTTAAAAGTACTATACGATCCCTCTGTCCCTATTTATGTGCATTGTTCAGATTTTTTAGAGTTAAATATTTTAATTTTGACTATGAATTCAGACATAGAATCTTTAAATTTTTAAAATAAATTCTGTAGTTTTGGAACTACATAAGTAGTTTCGGTCACAATAATGAATAATTTAAAATTTTGAAAGGCACATAAGCAAATAACGGTAAAAAAAGTTCGTTTAACTCTCAAAATTAAAAAATTATCACATAAATTGAAATGGACGGAATATGTGTAAAGTGCTATGAGCCTTATAAGTTAAATTTATGCAACTTTAAATCCTAGATTCATTGTTGATTGCGCACAATAGACCCAATATCCGGCCCATCCCAAACTTTATAGCGAGAGCTCAATACATGAAGCTTTATAGCTTTCTTGTTCATGCATAATTACAACAAATTCTAGAAGGCATGGAGAGATTGTCACGCGATTATGTAAGAGATTCAACCAAGCTGACCAAGATGTGATCTCGAGTTTCGCCATCTTGAACCCCAAATCCATCCCCAAATTGGTACATGACAAGCGCCATTCGTGCTTCATTTATCACATGCTTAACAAGTTTCCGATGTGATGTAGAAAGGGTATTGAAATGGTAATTGATCTTCTTCCAAGAATCCAAAATTATGCTTTCGATAAGCTCTCGGGCTACCTCCTCTGAGACATTTTCTTCTTGCATGTAACATAAAATTGATGAAGCGACATCACCTCTCTCTAGCTCTGCCTACATGATACAAATATTGTTAAAAGAACTAGCACAGATCAAGTGGTTGTGGGGGTGGGGGTGGGGTGGGGGTTGGGGGGTGGCGCTTTTATTTGAATAGAATGAAAAAGAAATGAGGTAGGAGTTTGAGATTTTACTGTTGAGGTACCTTTGTCATTGCAAAGTCGAATTATCACCGAGGTATGATAAATAATTTCTTTGCAATTTTTGCATAAATCAAGGGTTTCATTTGTTATTTCATTCGTCAGACCAAAAATCACATGACAGGAAAGTAATGGACCGGAGGAGGAGATCCACCCATTGTCAAGATACTCTTCAAGTGTTGGCATATGGCCTTTGTGATACCAGGTTGCTTCCACCAGCAAGGCTTTACAGAAGTTGACCCACTGAATTGTTGAAACATCAGAAGACTTTGGTCAAACATGCATGAAAAAACATAGGTACCGGAAAAATTTGACTTTTCCAAGTATAGCTTAATTTTTTATGTGACGACAAATTGGCTCTTTTAGGGATTGATGTGGTGCTCTTTTTCATCCTATAACATAAATAGGCGATAAATAATTATAAAATTGACAGAGAATACTAGTTTTAAGGCAGTAACCTAGCAACTTAGGTTGATACTCCTATATAGTATTTTGGAACCACGTTTCTTAAATTAGCTTAGGCTACATTATTGGTATTTTGCACCGCATAAGGCCCACTAATTCATGGAAACCCATGTACAAATTAAATGCACTAAAGAATCACATATGATGACTGTCGAGAAAATAAAACACAACTTTCGAAGAGAAATAGGGGACGAAATTGGACGCTTTATGCAAGCAAGAGATGAAATAGGAAAAAATCTTGTTAGTTTAGCAGATTGAGAAGGATCAGGAAGAAGGATTGAATTTCATTTTTTGGCAAAAAGACCAAAAGGTCCTTCTAATTCATGTGGACTTAAGATAGTATTAGGGACATTTTTGTGAATCAAAAAATGAATACATTGCTATCCTACAATCTTCATATTGTAGGTTAGCAAATATTGATTTCTTAACACCAGTTTTGGCTTTTAATTTAGGCACTTCAGTTTGGCCTATAAAGCATTAGAACATATGTTGTACTAGTATTTATGAAAGACTAATTTAGTACTAACCACTTGTTTCAGATAAGGTAATGCTGAAGGGCCACCCTTTTGTTGTTGAATTTCAACAGATATCTCTTCCATTGTATCATGCAATGTTCTGAAACAAATCTGCATTGTACTTCATTTGGATCCCACCTAAATGTGAAAAATCTCATTTTATGATTATTATGCATTTAAAAAGTAACTACTTAATTAATTTTAAATTGACATGTATTAGATGTTGTTAGTAGCTTATGAGGACCTACTTTTCTATGGCACGAGTGAATTGCTCCACGTCAGGTAATGAACCATAAATATCATAAACATCATCTATAATTAAAATTAATTGAATCACTTTGGTGAGCCATTTTCTCATGCTTCCATGTTGAGGCTCTGAGGTAACTCCAACAGCGTAAAAGAAGCTTTCTACTATCCTGTCCCTTGTAAAGCACAAATCTTCAACTATGCAAAGATTCCTCCACCATCTGTGTAATTCAAAATAAAAAAATCAGATTGGAAACGACAAGAAAGCTAGGTAACGCAGATTCAATGAAATAGTTAAGGCGAGCGCAAAGACATGACGGTTTTGAAAAATAAAAAGATGAGAATGAATTTAAGTAGTTATCATTTGACAGCTTTTAAATACCTTATCACATGTTTGAGATCTTTTTGGTGTGTGGCTTGAATAATATTGAAGTTAAGTTTTGCCAACTTCAACAACATTGGATTCGTGTAACACTCTAGTTCTTCTTGAGCATTAAGGTGTCTTCTAACATCGTACCATCTCACTCTCAATGCCAACGGATAGTACTTCAAGCTATTGCTCAAATATTCCTCATTAGTACTAAATCTGTCAACATTTGATGTAGATAAATTCTTGAGGTTTTTGGTTGAAAAAATTCTTTTGTCGTTTAGTAAGTTTTCATCATCCATGCTCAGATATGACCCTTCCAAAAGTTCCAGTAATGTTTTGATATCTGAGACTTTCTGTGTCATGAGTTTCCCTTTGCCAGCGAACAAGCCCTTTAACATATCTGTAGTACAACAACGGAAGTATATATAAGAGAATAAAAAGAGGAAAATAGGAGAAATGTCATTTTCCGTTGTAACATATTAAAAGTTAATTTCTCAATTGGCCATCCAATATTGTCTTTTTTTTCTCTGTACAAACCACTAAGCTAGCTTTAACGAAAAATAATTTGTCGCTTTAAAATCATTCTACTTGCTATAGTAGTGCTATTTTCCTCAATAGCGAATAGTGGAGGTATATAACCTCGGCAAATTGCAATTTCAACTTCCGTATATTATCAATTTTTTTGTATTGCTATTTTCCTCAATAGTGGAGCGACCTTTGTCTGATGGGTGTCAATTCGCTGAAAAGGTACACTTTATAGATAGGTATTTTGTTTATGTATACATATGCTATATGTTGAATTTCCTTAATTATTTCTTCGTGTGTTAATTAATTTCTTTATATTTTGACTTTCCTTGGTAAAAATCCTAACTCTTCCATTGATTTTTCTACAAAAGCCACAAAACTAAATTTGATAATTCCAACTTACCATTTTTACTAAAGTCACTTTTTTGTTTTTAATAAATAACGTTACAATTAGGGTACAAACTATACGGATCCTAGACGATGAATAGACACGTAATTAAGGGTGAATTATAGTAGTAATTAGTTGATAACCTTGTGAAGCATGGTAGCCATGTTCCCTGAGGAGCCTGAAGCACAATGCAGTAGCATAGAGATCCTCATCCGTTGAGCTTGAATAATTAGCACCACTGTTCATGCACTTAATTATCTTTTCCAAAGCTTCCTTCGTTTCAACCTCGAAGTAACTACTGAGGCCAAATTTGTCAATTCTATCAACAAGTTCCAGCAGGGCCAGTGGACTAACAGTGTTTGAAAAAGTGCAACTCACTTCCTTTTTCAGCTTCTTAGCTTCAACTTTGTACTTCTTTTTCTGCATGCACCAGCAATTATTAGTAATAAAATTTAAGAGATGATGATAAAAGTAGATTTTGATTAACGATAGGATTTGGAAAATACTCACAGAATATTCACTTGTAAGAGAAAGTAAATGATCATATTTCCATATGTTTGGTTTATAGGTAGAGATCCTCCTTTTAGGATTACTTTGCTTTTCTATGGTATGAAGATTTTGTGTCTGCATTGTGGAAAGAATGGTCATAACGTTTCTGCAAGCCATGATTTGAGATAGTGTCATATTGGCAAGCAGGGGCGGATCCACCCTTTGGGGTGGGGGTGACATGGCACCCCCTCGATTAATATTTTTTTTTATATACTTACGTTGCAATTTGCTTAAATTAGGTTAAATATTTGATCTTGTCATCCCCAATCGCAAATTAGACAAAGGTGTCACGGCTGGTAGACACAAGTTTGAATATACCTTTAACATTTTCCGATTCCCGTTTTTCTTTGCGCTTTTTACTTCATTTGTACCGGTAATTCCCTTTTCGGCCCTCCCAATTTTCTATTTATCTTTTATTAGTTATATTGCCATTCCTCTTTTCTATTATTTTATCTGTGATCTTTAGCGAGAACACACAAATAGAAACTTCAAAATCTTAAATTAAGCATTTTTCTTAATCTCAAATCTGTGAGTATTTAATTCGAAAAACTTGGGTTTCAATGGGAATTTTGGATTGAGATGAAAATTCATTTTTTTTTTAATAATTTCTTTTGTTTACTACTTTGTCCGTCCATGTTTACTTGTCTATATTTGACTTGGGACACTCTTAATAAGCAATAAATAAAATGAGAAATGAATTGGAGTACTTACTAATAAGGGTAAAATAGATATAAAATGGTAAATTATGTCTTGGTTTTTCAAACTATATAACTTACAAGTAAAAGTGGACATATAATTTTATTATAATGGACAAAGAAAAATGGACGGAGGGAGTGTATTATAAAAATTTATGCTATTCTATAATTGTTAAATTTAATTTAAATCACTCTACTACTTAAATTGTGATGGAAAGTTCGTAAGCACTGCTTAGAAAAAACATGAAATTTATGATTTATTATTGAGAACTTGTAGTTTATCTAATTCTACATTTAACTTGTAGTTTATCTAATTCTACATTTATGAGGTGTATTTACATATTGAAGAGTTTTTCTATTATTTTTCTTATTTTGATTGGTGTAATTCCCTTATTGAAGATGTTATTTTACTTGTGCAAATTCATTTTTTAATATACATAAGAGATGCAAGTTCCTCGGTGAAAATGTTGATTTTACTTCTGTTGTTAATGGGTGTTAATGAGTGTGATTCCTTGTTTAAGATGCTAATTATGTTCGTTTCTTGATTTTTGAGATGTAATTTTCATATTTGCAAATAAAAAAAACCCTATTAAGTTGACCCGAATAAATTAAAAAGAGATGGACCCGACCCAAATACACGTTCCTAACAAGATGTACATTGAAAAAAATTGTGGCGCCCGCCACCTTCAAATCCTAGATCCGCCTCTGTTGGCAGGTACATAGGATATATATATATATATATATATATATATATATATATATATATATATATATATATATATATATATATATATATATATATAAGATTCAAATAGATTCGTACACAATAAACAACTGCGATGAGGTCTTTCGACATTTTTCTCATGAATCTCAATATATGCCTAAAAAAATAAAAATAACCATCACTTAGTCAATCATTTTAACATTAAAGTAGAAATGCTAAATTACTAACAACCACGATAGTGATAGATATGTAACAAAAGAAATTACACTTGGACCATTAAAAGACAAAAACATATAAAGAGCTGTAGAATTTTAAAAATAAGAAAAGAAAAATGTTCAGCAGTGTTCTTGGAATTATAACGTTTATTGTATTTTGTGGTCCATCTCTGCGGTGCATCCTTACTCGAAGGCTAGCTTAAGTGACGAAAGTGAATCTCTTTTGTATCAACTTTTAATTCAGCATCATAACTTACCGAAAAATCAACGGCAATGGTCAATTATGTTCTTGAACTATGCCAAATAGAACTGATAATTCACTGATCGCTAATAGTTGGCCATAGGGATTAATATGTTTTCACCTCCATTAAAAGTTAAGTACTAACTATGCTCTTATTTTCAAATGGCAGAAGCTTAACACGCGGTGATGTCATGTGTCCTGCAATTAAAATTATTTTCAAATTTCCAAATGTTTGGTTTATAGGTGGAAATTCTCTTTTCATGATGACTTTGTTTTTTTATAGTGTGAAGTTTCTGTGTCTGCATGGTAGAAAAAATGGACATAATGTTTCTGCAAGCCATGGTTTGAGATAGTATAATATTGGAAGGTGTAGAAGATATATATACGAACAGTTGTGAGAACAAATACATAAACCACAATTTTTTTTATTAATGTCTTCATATATAAGTAACACATATAACTAGGTGATTATATTGCTTCCCATCTATCTAAACTTTGGTGTACAGATTTATATGGTGAGAGGTAGCAGGTATTCCATGAAATTAGTCGAGGTGTGCACAAGCTGACCAAGATATCACGATTACGAAAAAAAAAAAAAAGTAAGAAGGAGAAAGAAAAAAGAACAAAAATGAAATTGGACTCCTTAAATTCGAAAACCAACTAAAACATACAAAAAAGTTGTAAAGGATGCAAGATGAGAAAATTATTGTTTGGACTTGGAAATATTAACAAATTTTCCATTTTTCTGGTCGAGAGAGGAAAAACGTTTCCTGCTTTTCAGATATATAAAAAAAAATGTTTTACGTTTTCTAGAAGTACTGTTTAACTCTATATATCGATTAGTACATTCAAGGAGTGTTTTACTAAAAGGCCACTCTCAACACTTATTTTGACAAAAGACCATAAGTCTCAAAGAATTGGCTAAAGGGCCACCAATTTATGACATCATCAAATAAAGTCTCCCATGTTGTCACCCCTATACCCAAAGTTTAAAAAAATACAAATCAGCCCTGAACCATCAACATTTAATTACCCCAATTTAGCATCCCAATTTTATTTGTTCCCTCCCTCCAAAAGCTGGTTTCTCCCCATTTCTGCACTTTTCCGATCCCGTTTCCTGCCAAATTTCTGGCTTTTCATCTGAAAATCAGTCCCAAAAGACGGATTTCTTCCCCACTTTCAGTCATTGTAACTTAAATCTCTTAGAAATCATTGAAAATAACCTCGAATTATTTTCACCATTGTTGTCAAAGATCAATTATCAGGTGCCAATACCGTCCGCGTCTACTGGTAGTGGATTTTTTTCTAATCCTCTTGTGGAGTCAATTCTCCATTAAAAGAGTCGTATCCCTGCTGTTTTTTTGGTCTGAATCTGGTACTGTTCTAAGTCTAGGCATCGACCAATTATATATTTGGATCATGTGTATAATGGATGGGGACTCTAATACGGTGTAATCAAGTGTTAATATACTGTTAAAATAGCATTAAGTCTTTTTATTTATTTTATTTGATTTAATTATAGCCTTTTTAGGCAAATATTTGGTGATTAAGAACCATTACGATGGGGACTCTAATAATAATAATCAAGTGTTAATATAGTGTTAAAATAGCATCAAGCCTTTTTATTTATTTTATTTTACTTTATTTAATTATAGCCTTTTTAGGCAAATAGTGGCCTTGTTTATATATCAACTGCTATTTGGATTTAGGATGTATGATGAATTATTAAGAATATGAAGCAAATTTTATTTATATGAGTTTGCGCATAAATCTTAGTCATAGTCTGTAATAATAATCACGTCTATAATAAACATTCAATACATACTCATAATCGATAATCATAAAGATTAACTCAAGTCTATAATAAACAAAAGCACATTCAAATCCACAAAGCAACAACACAGTTAAATAACCTTGTCATAAATTACCACTTACAAAAATTTGCCCGTCCAAATTCACAAGGCAACAACAGAGTTGTCATAAATTGTCTGTTAAAGTAAAAAACAGTTAAAACTAAGCAATAAAATTGTTTGTTATGAACCACATGACGAAGAACTAGGCCTATGCACGAATTGGTTCGGTTCGGTTTTGGCCATCATCGAATTGAAATTTCGAATTTCGAAAATTCTCACCCAAACCGATCCATTCTAGGTTCAATTCGATTCGTTTTTTATTATTTCGGTTCGGTTACACAAATCGATTTGTTTGGTTTATTCGAAATTTAAACAAGTAACTATTTCATTTCAGTTTCAGGGTAAACATAACAAAAAAATAATGAGATCCTAAATTTGAAACCTTATAACCAAGAAAAAACCATAAACTTGCAAGCATAATAGCATATAAATAGCAAAACAAGAGTTTGATAACTTGTGCAAGCATACAAATCCGCCAACACCACATTACATATACCAAATTAGTCATATTAGTCACTAGTGGCATATAAATGCGGTTTGTTCGGATCGGTTCGATTGATAATTGAAGCCAACCGTATCCGAACCGTTAAACCGTAATATTTTACAATTGCATTTGTAAATCGAAATCGAATTGTATTATCCAAATTGAATTATCCGAATTGTTTCAAATCGGTTTGGAAATTCGGATTGAACCGATTTGTGCACAGGCCTACGAAGAACCGCATAGTGCACCAACATTCCATTGAATCTATTGAAGTGTTCTGATATTTTTCTTAAGTGACCAAAACAGGAATGCCTGAACATTTTCCTAAGTTTATGATCTTTTATCAATGTTTTAAAATCAACAAGCAATGTCAGCCTACTCATAATCCAAACTTTTGCTGGAAACGATTCGTAATCATCCAGCCAATTGATCAGACCATACTTGTCGACGTCAATTGTCCTTGCACAATATGGCACTGATAAGGGATCAGCATTTTCATCACCACCAGACTCCTCAGAAACATGGGGATCATCTCTTTCACCTTCCTCGACACTATACACATCATTATTCTCCTCCAAGTACGCTTCATTTTTAGGTTCTACAGTTTTTCTTCTTTTACCTTCTCGATTAACTTCTCTAGTTCTAACCATTTTTTATAATCTATATACAAACAACACAGTGACGTTGATCAACCACGACAAACAAACAAGAATAATCGACCAAAAGTCTATTAATAGACCATACTTTACAAAAAGCAAAAACAGAAAACAAAGATCGAAACAAGCAAAATAAGTAGAAATAACACATATTTCTAGCAAAATGGAGCTCTAAATGCTCTGGAGGAGTTGCTAAATTAAAGAAAATTCCTGGAATGGAAGGTAGGAGCGTTACCAAGATTGGGGGAGAGGGAGAATTCTGATGGAAAGTTCAGTTTGGTTTAGAGCGGGAGTTGGAAGAAGTGGGGAGAGAGAAGGGATTTTGTATATTTTAATAATAAGTGAAATAAGGGATTTTGTGAGCTAAAAAGAATTTTCACTTGAGTTTCAAGCTCATCTTCAGTATTTTTTTTTAAATCAAACCAATATATAACCAAACTTTGTTTTGAATAATATATATTAAAAAAGGGGGAAAAAGTTCTACTGACAAATGACTGGTGAGTGCTGGGTGTACAAGTAAACGAATTTGCTCTAAGACCAATCCTTTTGTTTCTAAACCTTGCGGTCTTTAATTAAATCAGGAGAAAAAAAAGCATTCAAATGTGAAACATCGTAAACGATTTATACGAACCTCAAAATTGATTTGAAAAAGGCTTTTGATCGACTTGAATGGTTTTCATTAATTTTACCATTACTTATTTCAAATATTGAGAAATCTTATCAAGCCTATCATGTCTTGAATTTCTACTAACAACATTTCCATACTCTTCAATGGTTCTCCAACAAACTTCTTGCAACCATCCAGAGGAATACAAGGAGATTTGCTATCTCCGTACATCTTTATCATGTGCATGAAAGTTCTATCACACAATATTCAAGAGCCCGCAATTTTTTTTAACTCAAAAATTGTCTAAAGTTTCCAAAATACCCTACTAAAAAAAAAACCAAACTATCTTCTGCGCACAAAACTTGTGCGCAATGGTAGTTTGGTAAAATTCCCATGCCTTTATTCTTTTGAATAGTTTTGAAATTCACGTGTTTTCCGTACTTTGACCAAAGATTAGTCATATCTAAAAACGCCGGAATATCAATATAATATATAGAACCTGATATCTTTTTCTGTGAACAATAATGTAGGCTCAGCGTATCAAGTATACCTCTATGTTTGGATCGTCATTTCAGGGGTTGTAAAGTTCCCCAAATTAAGTTTTGTTTGTTTGGAAACCTGTTATCTTTAGGTTTAAGTGTTTTATTTTACAGGGTTTTGATTAATTTAGGACATTGCACGAGTTACTATTAAACAATCATAAAAACTAAGAAAACTAATTATCATTAAGAAAATAATACCAAAAAAAATATAATATTAACATAAAATGTAAATTTTATTTACAAATATACAATCTCCATCCCCCTAAGTCCCACATGTGGGAGGCTTTAGAATAACCTTAGGTCTAAGGCGAACCCCACCACTCTCACCATCATCTCCATCCCCCCTCTTTCTCTTAATATGTGCACGCTCTATGGCGTGATCATCCTGCGTTTCCTTCCTAGAGGGCTTGCTCAAAACATGCTTCCTATGGGAGACGACGATGGCCGAAATGTGATCTTCAGGAGATGACTCTATCGAAGTAGGAGAGGGATCCACAGGCACAGAAGAATGTACCTGAAATAATATATAATCAATTTAGTTTATTTTTATGCTAAACTAAACATAAAATAACATACAAATAATTAACTTAATACATTATTTTATTGTAAAAAATCAAACCTGTATGTCGATGGGCTTCTGAGATGGCTGGCTTGAGGGATCCTTAGAGGGCTCATGAGCCGGCTCCTCAGCTGTCTCCTCAGTGGGCCCCGAAGCCGGAGATATAGATGGTGCTGGAGCAGGAGACGGGTCCACAGGCAGAAGGATAAACCTGAAATAATAAATAAACAATATAGTTTAGTTTTATGCGACACTAAACATATAATAACATATAAACAATTAACTTAATACATTATTTAATTGTAAAAATTCAAACCTGTGTGTCGACAGGCTCCTGAGATGGTTGGCTAGAGGACTCCTGAGATGGCTCCTCAGCGGGCGCCTGAGCGGGCTCTGGAGCCTGAGACATGTCGAAATCCTCGAATAAGAAATCGAAGTCCAGCTCCGTACCACCCCGTAGATCACGAGCTGGCCGCTCACCTTGTGGATGACGAACTGACGGTTGTGCAGGCGATGGCCAAAACATGTGACCTGAAAATAAATTTAGCATATATACAGGTGTCGATAGGATCTCTGAAGTCGACGGAGGCTGCTGGGTTAGAGCTGGGCCTGGTATATGGTCGTTAGGCTCATCTACTAGACCACGACCCCCTCTGGCCCCACACCTTCTGTGACCAGCCTCTCTGGCCCTACTACCTCGGCCACCAACCCCTCTGGCCCTACTACCTTGGCTACCAGCCCCTCTGGCCCAACCACGACCATCCGCTGCCTGATGCGGGACCTCAAGAGCAGGCTCGTCGACAAGTCCGAGCTCCTGCGCTTGCTGCATACCACCCTCGGCTGGCTGAACCATCCGCACTGTATATCCTGCTGTCTCCGGGGAATCCATATGGTCCATGCTCTCCTATTGCATCCCCTGTACGGTCCGTAGCTGCATTTGTTTGCAAATATGATTGAATAAATTTGTAACTTAATACATAAAACGATTAATTAAGTTTAAGACTAATAAAACTTACCAACGCCTCATACTATCCTGAGAAAGCTGTATATCCTCGACCATCTACACGAGGCCTCGCGGAGTTTCCAATCAAGCTGCGAGTGATCCGAGCGTACCACTGTATGTATGTCTGGACCGGAGTCGTATGTCCGACCACCGCTAGCGTACCCACCCTCTGATCGCAACGGTGGACATGGAGCTGCATAAAGGCCCGCTATGCATCGGTGTCGGCCATACGCTAGTCTCGCGTGTAATGGTCGTGCTCCCAAGTCGGCTGCTCAGGTAAATTCTGTACATGGCCAAATTGTCGTAAGACGCGGTCGGGCGCATGCTCCTCAACGATGTCCATATGTATCAACGGACACCGCGACCTCCACGAGGGCTCACCAGCCCTACAAAATGCCGGTAGCTGATCGAAAAGCTGATCATACGGTGTCCATATAAAAGCCTATAAAAATAATTGAATTAGTTAACAATAAAAGGCTAAAATAGTAAAAAAAAAAAAAAAAAACATACTAATGTTAAATCAAAAAAACTTACCGTGTCCGACGTGATACGATCTAACTGATCCCTGAACGGGAGAATACTGTGGTGCGTATCTGCATCTTGGATAACGCTTCCTCTCGTCAATCTCCGCGCGTATGACATCGCCTCAACAATATAATCAGTCGTCGTTTCAAAAAGCTATTTTTAGAATAAAATTACACACACTTAAATATGATACTTGGAGGAGCGGGAAAAATGCAGCGATATCGGTCCTCACGCCAATAGACGCTCAACAGAATCCACGATACATGAAAGCCCGAACAGCAGCGCCCCAACTGTAACATCCCAACTCGTCCAGATGCTCCAGAAAGGGAAAATACCTCGTGCTCACATGCGAACCCGATCTGTTAGGGAACAGAAAGCCCCCAAATATGACGAGAAGGTACAGACGAGCACGTCGGTCAACATCAACCTGAGGTGTGTCCTCTGTAATCGGATGCGGCATGTCTATGAGGCGCAAGTGCTTGAAGAGGGAAGAGATCAACAACCGACTATGTCCCCATTTATGACCCTCCTGAGGCGCGAAACCAGTGAGCCTGGTCAACTCCTGCCGATACGACGACATCTGCTGGGGCTTCTCAATATACAAAGCACATCCATCGACCTGGAGACCGTAAAAGGACCTCCACGTCCTGAAGGGTGATGGTGGCCTCACCAGTGCGGAGATGAAATATATGGGTCTCCGGTTGCCATCGCTCAATCATGGCAGTCACAAGAGCCCTATCATGCTGTACGTGACCAGCAATGACGCAACGGTAGATACTGCCCCGATATAGTATCTCTAAGATATGAGGATGTAGGGGCCCAGCTACTAAAATATTCCATGCTTGCTCCTGTCACGACTCAATTTCACTGAATCGCGCGGGTACCTACCCTTCCTACCTCTGTAGGCGAACACTTAACTCAACATCTACGAATAATAGAAAATAACGGAAGAAAGTAAAATAACGTAAGTCTCGCAAATATAATGTAATATTAACAAGTGCGGAAGTAAATGAAATCCACCCCGGTATCGGGTCTGGTCATACAAGAGCATCTAAATCCAAGTACTAAAAGTCTGAATAATGATACATAAGTAGTCTCAAATCATGTCTCAGAATGGAAAGCAAGACATAAGAAATAGAAGAGTCTTCAAGGTCAGCAGATGCTATGCTTACCCTAGGAAACTCGAATGGAAGCTGAAGAGTCGATCAACTACGGATCAGAGAAGTAGATCCGACCTGGTACCCTGCATTCATAAAAGAATGCAGCAAGTGCAGGTCAGTACAAACCATAGTACTGGTAGGCATCATTGGACGACTAAGCATAGTTAACACCATTTAGAACATAAAGCAGATAAGCAAATAAACCAGCCAAGCATGAGACAATATAATCACAACCGAGTATCCGTCATCACCTATGTAAGCATCTAAACCCTAATATGATAAGTCTGAGTATATCCGATCCAATCCAATAACCACAATAGAATCGACACAATCCAATCATCACAACAGAAACATCACAATCCAATCATCACCACACCTCAATTAAGTAATAATGCAATGCAGTGCAATAATGGTATGAATGTGATGTCGTGCCATACAAATGAGGTGTACACATGTACTCCGGATGGAAATATCAATGTCGCAGTAGCACAACCCAGTGTGACTCGCGAAGTCTAAGTGCCACCCGTCTTGGATTTTTGCCCAACAGATAGACGGGACCCTGGCTAATTGCTCACAGGGGGAATCTCACCGGCACCACCCTGGGGGACCCGATGAGTCCATGCACTAACAATGATTCTGGGATAACATCGGAATCAACATGCAACAACGATGCCCGAAATAGCTCATCGGACATTGGCCTCCTCACAGTCACTCAAATAAAAGAGTCTATCAATTATCAGTTTCACACAATCAATGATTCCGGAATTGAATCTCGGACATCGGCCTTCTCACAATCACTCAAGTAAAAATGTTCATCAAATATCAGTTTCATAAAATCAACAATTCTGGAATGGATCTTCGGACATCGGTCTTTTCATAATCACTCAAGTAAAAGAGTTTATCAAATATCAGTTTCACTTAATCAACGATACCAGATCATCACCGGGTATCGGTCATGCATGAATATGAGAGAATGCATGCAATACATATGTCAATCATCAACAATGAGTTTTAATATCACAAATACCACAACGAGGTATGCCAACAACGTATCGCCTCACAATACCACAGTGGATACGCCAACATATATCAATAACTCAAGTACCAACAGTGGGTATGCCAACATATATCAAGCACAAATACTAACAATGGTATGTCCATTCTATCCAAATCAGGACGACAAGAAGGACTCGATATCTATCAACTACACATGGCATCAAGCCAACACAATTAACCAACCAAACACACATAACGGGGTGGCTAGTCCCAACACACATCAGGGCCCAACCTAAGGAAATATCCATCCAAACATCATACCTGAAGGTTCACATATTGTCTCTGACCTCATAATCTAAATATGTAATTAACTATACTAAGTCTAATCAAAAGTAAACCATAACCTACCTGGACTGCCGAACCGCAACACCAACAAGTCACTATTTTGCCTTGCCCTTCCTCTGAAGCTCAGAACCAAAGTAGTATAAGCATAATCGAATTCTAAATTAGAAATCATGGAGAAGGATACTAATATTGCTATGATATCAATTAGGTCCATTTTAACCCTAGAAATTAGAGAAATGGGCCCTCAAGGGCAAAACGGAAAATTCGCGGGCAAAATACCAAATTAAGTACTAGGTGATCATAACCCAACCACTAATTGTTGATTTAAATCAAGGATTGGCCTAAATCTGATTCCAAGTAAAAAAACCCCAAATTGGGTATAAATCCTAAGTCTCCAAATCCAAAATTCAATATTAAAAGTGGAAGATACTTGATTAATCAGCTTAGATTAGTCAATATCTAACATGACCGTCACCAATTTATCATTAATAATCTAGGGAGATGTTCTTTCAAAACCCTCTCTCAAATTCCATCCCTAAGAGATTGTTAAAAGGCAGGGGAAAATCTAAGATGATTGTGATTAAGGAAGAGTAAAGAATTGAGCAAGTTTTACCTCCAAGAATTTCTTCAAATTATCTCCAAGAACAGTTTCTACAAGCTCCAATATCGAGATAGGAAATAATGAGGGTCTATGACTTATTTAAGACACATCCAATATCAGTGGTAATTGTCACGACCCAGCTAGGGGACGCGACGGGTACCCGGGGCTAACCACCGAGCACCACTCGTGCTATCATTTCCTCAACCCATTCTATGATCATTCATCGATTTCCTACTAACTTTAAAAGAGACTGCCTCTCATAATAAGAAGTACGGCTTTAATACAAGAACATAATTCAATATACTTATTTACATGCATACTACCCACATTGTGGAACCACATAACCCACATCTAGTACCTACGAGCCTCTATTGAGTGGCATACACGATATATATATGTACACAAAAGAATCCACAAATTAGCACCTCCGGAAGATGGAGTGCTCATCGGTTCAGCTGGTAACTCCTATTAGTCTGGATCGCTTCCCTGTCTACCTGTGGGCATGAACACATCATCCAAAAAAAGAAAAGGATGTCAGTACGAGCATTGTACTGAGTATGTGAGGCATACATCAAGAAATAAAGTAAGAATGAGGAAGTAAAGTAAAACAAGAGGATAACCGATAACTGCTTGCCTCTTAAGGCGGAGCCATGCATGCGTAATAGTACTTTGCTGCGGAACGCGCAGCCCGATCCATATGTCAATACAATGTTAGTGCCGAGGAACGTACGACCCGATCCATAAATAAAAATATGTTAGTGCCGAGGAACGTTCGGCCCGATCCATAACCCGCATATCCCGCGTCCGGGCATCCCGCGTCCCGGCATCCCGCGTCCGGGATGGAATCATGATATGCCAGCTGATCAGGTGGCTATGCGTCTATAGCGCCTCACCTTCTCCATGTCCCCTGAAAACATACTTATATATATATATATATATACTCATATAGCATACATAGCATGCATGAGAGCCCAAGGAAAGGCCATGATTCTGTCGGAGTGACGTAAGGTCGGTAGCCTCCGATCATATTATGGAATACTCATCATAGCTTTGCCTCACCATGAAGGAACAACTATTGTAAGGCGAGACTATCAATGAAGAGTAGCATTAGAAGAACCTAGAATAAAATCATGAATCTCACAAGGTGTCAGTTCATATGCTTTGGAGTCTTTAAAAATAGTCAACATCCGTGAATAAAATTGAGAAATTAAGAAATAGCTCAACATTCCTATATCTTCATTGAAATCATGATTTGGAACCTTTAGCATGAAATCGTTCTCATCGTAGTCATCATAAAAAAAAAGACATTATCATATTTGCCATCGTTGTCATTGTGATAAAATATGTTCATCATTGTCGTCACAAGAGCTTACAAAATCACAAACCATTGCTTGGAAGGATACAGGTATTTGGAAGACATTTACGGGTTATCAAGAAAGGAATCATGCGTTGGAATTATAGAACTCTAACTTTATTGAAAACAAGGAGGTCATGGAAGAATTTATGAAATCGTAACATAAGATTCATGCCTTTGAAAGAAGGGAATGAGCCTCAACATACCTTTGCCGTTTACTATTCTTATCGCTTGATCGTTCTCCCTTACCGCACTTGTACATATACCTTCAAGAAGATTCGTAACGGCGTTAGCGAAATAATTATAAAAGCGGACTACTATTTCTAAGGAAAATTGGGTAGCATTTCCTTTGTTTCTACCACGTTTCCCATATTCTATTTTAGCTCCCAAACATATGCAACAATATCCACAATATAGAAATCAGCAATCATCATTTACATATGTTTAGCAAAATCCACCAATTTCCTCTAATTTCTCCACATTTAGTGGTCTTAGCTAATCGTCACATTTTCTCGTACATCACACTTATTTCGTAGTCTAAACATCATTTATAATGTATTCATAATCATATCATATCAACTTTCATGATTTCCATCCGACTACCACTCAATTGTGACACTTCACATTCTTTCAAAACCCATTTTCCATGTTATTTCTATATCTCAAGCATCTTAGCCTTCCAATACCTTAAACAACATAATGAGATCATGAAACATACCTTAGATGATGATGGGACAAACTTAGAGTGGAATCCTTCCTTTTGCACCAAAACCCTACTTCACCTTTCTTGGAATTTCTTGGTTTAGATGACCTTTTGATGTGTTCTTACACTTGATTTCATGAATTTAGTGGTGTTGATCTTGATGTTCCCTTTGATTCTCTTGAATTCTTGTGGAGGAATTATTTGAAATGTTCCAGAGGTCTCTTGAAGTGTATGGATGAAAAATGAAGTGAAATGAGGCTTAAGTCCTTTTTAATAATCACAAAATCTGATGTTTAATGAACCTTCGTCGGGGTGAACAGTGGTAGTATATCGCAGTTTACGGACCGTATTGTGGTTTACGGTCCGTCCTCCGCGATCGTTTTTAAACATTTCAAAAACAGAAAGTTTGGCTAAGGGACATGGCACTTTACGACCGAGGTTTACGGTCCGTAAACCAGTTTAGGGGCCGTCCTCCAAGTCGTGTTTAACCATCTTCACAATTTACAGAAGGTTGAGATTGTTGACAGGCTGGAGGACGATTGCACTATACGGTCCGTAAATCACTTTACGGGTCGTATTGTGCTATACGACCACTGAGCTGAGTGATTTTCTGCAACTTCTTATTTTCAAAATTCATGAATCACCACCCCTTACTTAGTATAATACCACACACCCATACCCTTCGTTGGTCTATTCCTTGTACATGTACGGGGATTTTTCCGAGGTGTAACAGTAATGACTAAAAGTCATTGACCGCTCCAATGGTGTCGCTGCCGCGGTGCTGGTGCTCGCTTTCAAACACCAGAAACTTAACCCAAGATTTCCTTCTGATCTGATTTTTTGACTAATTCTTGAGGCCATCTGATCACATACCAGACACATAGTCCCACATAAAAACGCTCTACGAACGCACCTATGGCCTCGGAATTCCTAACGGAGGTGTCGTTGATCAAGTCAACCCCCGATGCCTTAATTCCAAATTTCCCTCCCAAGTCCCGAAATGCACTCAAGTGCATTGGGAACCGAACCAATTACACATACAGGTTCTAAATGACCATCCAGACCTCTCGGAATCGACGAAATTTCAAAAAAGGTTCGTTTGCCCAAAAGTCAACTTTTGGTCAACCATTTTTCACTTTAAACTTATATTTTTACCCAAGTTGCCCGAATCTGGTCTAGACACCTCGAAAAGTGTGTTAACGTTCCCTTAGGATCAAAAGTGAGCTAATCATTGCTCGGGAACGGGCAAAAAGTCGAAAAGACTATAACGGCCAAACGGGTCGTTACTGCTCTACAACCCTAGGACGGACCACGGGGGTAAGATCTACATCTGAATCCCATACTAGTTGGGACCTATGTTGTTGTTTTAGGTGAAGCACCTCTGGCTGGAGGGGCTCCAGATGAAGGGGGCGGGATCTATGGAGGTGTTGTATCTGTTTTACGCATTTTTAATTAACCATTAACATGTACTATTAATTATGTAATCTTTAATCGAAAAATTATAGCTCCACTCACTGGTCATTCTGAGACCGAATATGCAACCGCATACCAGACTTTGCGGTGCCGCATACTGAACACATATTCAGCTCTTTTCCTTCTTTTTACGCCATTTTGTCCTTTTTGTGCCCTGGACTCTATGCACCTGAAATAATAGCAATACACACCAAGAATAGCCTCATATTATAGATTAAAAACACAAAAACCAAAGCAAAGAGACTAAAATAAGTGGTAAAATCACCACTTATCAATTATACTAAGGATGTTCAATCCTAAACTAAAGATGTTCGGACCTAAACTAAGGATGTTCAATTATACTTACTAACTAAGACTTTAACGGGAAATTATATTAACTATCTAAATTTGCGAATTAATAATTGTAAATTAATTATTATACTAACTACAATTAACTAACTAATATTATATTAATGCTATTTTAACTCTTAAACTAAGGATGTTCAAACCTAAACTAAGGATTCAATACAATTAACTAACAAATAAATTAAGGATGTTCAATTACACTAACTAACTAAGACTTTTATGGGAAATTATATTAACTATCCGAATTTGCAACTTAATAATTGTTAATTAATTACTAACTACAATTAACTAACTAATATTATATTAATGCTATTTTAACTCTTAAACTAGGGATGTTCAAACCTAACCTAAAGATTAAATACAATTAACTAACAAATAAACTAAGGATGTTCAATTATACTAACTAACTAAGACGGGAAATTATATTAACTATCTAAATTTTCTAATTAATAATTGTTAATTAATTATTATACTAACTACAATTAACTAACTAATACTATATTAATGCTATTTTAACTCTTAAACTAGGGATGTTCAAACCTAACCTAAGGATTAAATGCAATTAACTAACAAATAAACTAAGGATGTTCAATTATACTAACTAACTAAGACTTTAACGGGAAATTATATTAACTATCTAAATTTTCTAATTATTAATTGCTAATTAATTATTATATTAATTACAATTAACTAACTAATATTATATTAATGCTATTTTAACTCTTAAACTAGGGATGTTCAAACCTAACCTAAGATTAAATACAATTAACAATTAGCTAGCAAATAATTAACAAATAAACAAATAACAATTAGCTAGCAAATAATTAATAATTAATTAATTAATTAATGAAACTATTAACAAATATTTAATAACTAATTAATAAATAAATAATTAGTTAATCTGACAATTAAGGTTACGAAATAAATAGTCAACTAATAAATAATTACCTAACAAACATTTAACAATTAATTAATAAAAAAAAAATAAAAAAAAAACGAACAAAAAAACAGTGGCTGCCCATTGCGCACAAAAAAATGGACAATATTTTTTTTTTTTGTAATCCACAACTATTACACAACAATCATGCGCAGGATAGTAATATATTGAACAATGTAATACAAAATTCGTAGTGAAATACCTAGAATGAAGGTGGTTTTTAGTTTTTGAAATCGAGTTTTACGCTGCTTTTATTCCGAGATCAAAGCTTTGAAACTTGTTCCTTGCTTTGAATATATCAAGAATATTGACTGTTGGGTTAAAAAATTATTCAAAAACTATATTTTTAGTTTGTGGGGACCACTAAAAACTAGTGGGATGTATTTTTATTTTTTTTTTGAAAATGGTGGGGCTGGTCGGGTGGGGAAGATGAGTGGGGTTTATACCCAACCCCTATTGCGCACAGGCCAAAGTATAAATTTACACTTTGGTCCTATTGGGCATCAATTTTGTGCGCAGAAGGTAGTTTGGATTTTTTTTTAGCGGGGTATTTTGATAACTTTAGACACTTTTTGAATTAAAAAAGTTGCGGACTCCAATATTCAAGGTGCTGTACACCAAAAAATTAAGCAGCATATATTAAGATTCCCTTAAAGGCCGCCACATATCTCTTATTTATTTTTCACGGATGACCTTACCCTCCTTCACGAGCCATTACCAAGAATTGTGACACTATCGACCATCACCACTATCCTTTTAACCACTACAACTATGCCTACGGACAGTTGATAAATTTTGCTAAATGCATCAAAATTCGATCCCAAGAAGACATAGACATCCATTTCTAATGCACTCAGCATCAAACCTAGTACTTCCTCCATCCCAATTTATTTGACATTCTTTTCTTTTTAGTCAGTCGTAAAAAGAATGACACATTTCTCTATTTAGTAAAAAAATCAACTTTAAATTTACTTTTTTACCTTTAATGAAATAATTTCCATACATATGAGGTATATACATTGAAAATTATCCAAATAGAGGAAGACAAATTTGCATTTTTATGATTGCTAATGGAAACAAATGTTGAATTGTGTTTACAGTGGGACGAAAAAAATTGATATATTCCCATGTTAAATGTTAAATTTGAGTAGCACCAAACCCTTAACGTTGTGGCATGACCTTAATTAATTTATGTATCATAGAAGATTTGACGTAAATAAAAAATAAGGACAGGAGCATATGTAGAAAACTAGTTGTAAATTGTTGAAACTTTAAATGGTCATAAATTTGCGCTTGGATGTCCGATTTACGCGATTTTTTTTTTACTCAGGGTATTTTTTCGAGATCTATCCGGACAAGGCGGTTTGGCCGAGCCCGTTTTTAAAAAAAACACCTGTTATCCCATTCAATTTGAATTTTGCTCCAAATTTGTGCAAAAATTTCATTCATCTTTAGTAAAAATCTAATGATCAAAAATATATTTCGAGATGCTAATCCCGTGGTAATGATGTTTTGAATGTCAATTTCGAGGTTTGAAATTGAATTTATGAAAACGAGTTAGATAGCATTAGTGAACATTATAAAAAATAAAGTGTCTACTTTGTTGTTTTCACCAATTTGGCTTGGTGGTTTAGCCTCTCTTTTTTACTTACTACTTTTTTATGCCAACAACATGGGATCAAACCTTGGTGGGAGCATTGAATGAGATATATTATACCTTGGTTGAACCTCTCGTATTCAATGAATTATTTTTTAATATAATATTTTTATTTGTACATTCGACTTGCCTAAATAATAAAACACTTAAATCAAAACCCTATAAAAGATGGCACTTAGATCTAAAGATGACAAGTTTCTAAACAAACAAAACTTACTTCGGGACACTTTACAACCCCTAAAACGACGATCCAAACGTTTAGGTATACTTGATGTTACGAGCCGACGTTATTGTACGCAAAAAATATATATTAAGTTCTATATAAAATATTGATATTTCGGAGTTTTGAAACATGACTAATCTTTGCCCAAAGTATGGAAAAACGTGATTTTGATAGCTTTAAAAAAAAAGTAGCCTCTTACCAAAGTTGCAGTTTGGTCCTTTCACGCACAGATAACTTTTTTTGTTTGTGTTATTTTGGTTCCATTTTTTTTTTTTTTTTTGTGTCACTTAAGTCGCTGACTCAAAAACTAAGTGTATGAATGGACGTACTATTCTATTACGAAATAGAATTCCATTGACAGAATCCAACGAAACTTCAGATGATGGTCAACAAATTCCCTCATGAAACTCCAACTTCTTCATTGGAAAACTATTACGTACCACTCCAAAAAATTTGGGTGGTCTTGGCTTGCAGCAAACGATTTCTAAAAATCAGGCCTTGATTGCTAGTCTTGTGGGGCAACTTTTTAAGAATCCTAGGTCCTTTTTGGCGTCTATTCTCATTAATAAATATTGTCGGCCTCTCACCTTCTTGGTGTAACATTCTTAAGGGTTGGAAAATTTGTGCCGCAAATCTGGATTATAGAGAATAATTGGATAAACTTTTGGAATGATCAACGGAGACTACACCAATTGATCCTTAGACATAAACTTGAGGGTCCCTTTAAAAAACACGAAGCAAATTTGACAATTAGTCAAATCCTCACAAGGTAGCTAAGGAGTAAGGTCCTCGTAGACAACTCAAGGGTTGGAAAAATTGTGCCACAAATCTGGATTATAGGGAATGGTACTTGTATAAACTTTTGGAATGATCCATGGAGACAACACCAATTGTCCCTCAGACAACAACTTGAGGGTCCCCTAATAAACAAGAAACAAATTAAATTTGACAATTAGCCAGACCATCACAAGGTAGGAGTAAGGTCTGCGTACATACCACCTTTTCCAGACCGCTTGTGAGATTATATTGGGTATGTTATTGTTGCTATAGCCAAACCATTGTTAATGGGGCATGGGATTTGTCAAATTCACTTTCCTACTAATATCATGAACACCATTCTTGCTACTCCTTTAACACTACAACAGCAGTGCATTGACTCCCCAATATTGTCTCTTACCCTTAATGGGATCTTTTCTTTTCTTTTAAAAAAGAAATAGAAAAAAGAACTGCTTAGATGCTTGTCAGAGGCTCGAAATTGCGACCCCCTTAATGAGATCTTCTCTACCAGAACTGCATATTTTTCGTTAATGGGCCAATTCACCAACCTAACTACCGTTAAATAATACTTTTTCGTGGATTTGGAAATTAAATACGCCTAATAAAATCAAGTTCTTTTTATTGCTTTGTTAAATATCATAATCGTTTACCCTCTAAATTCTATCTTTATCATATTGCGATTGCCAAGATAATATTTGCTCAATATGTAATGCATCCCCTGAAACTCTTGAACAAATTTTCCTAAGCTGTTAAAATGTTGTTTCGTTCTGGCCTCTAGGTAATGATAATTCCAGCTGGTTGGATTGTGCTTCAGTCATATTGCTAAACTTAAGTATAATAATAATTTGACATTGAAGGAGCTCCTTCCGAATTTTTGTTTATTGTATATTAGGCTTACTCGCAATTTTAATGTTCATAAACAAGCTTTACATGTGAAACAGCATCCACCTAAACTAGCTACGGATCAATTTAAATTCTCCCAGGCCCCAGGAACTTGCTTCCTCTGCTACCTTAGTTTGTAAAGATGCATATTAAGTTTCCTTTTTCAACCACCCAAAAAAAAAAAAAAAAAAGCAAATTCTTTTTTGTTCTTTGGGAGAAAACTGTGTTCAGTCAAATCATGGATGTACAATTTTTGTCGAAGAAAAAACGTTCAACTAAATAGAATCTATAATTTTCAATTCATTACACTAAAAACATAAATTAATATTAAATTTATAATGAAAAAATAACTCAACTATGTCTATAGACAGCAGAATTTTGTTTTTCTTTTAAAAGGAATGTTTGGGAATGCTAATATGGTCCCAGAAAAGCCGGTAAGATGTCATTTTAGCAATTCACCTTATTTATATTTATATTTATATTTATACTATATTAGAAGAGTCAGCGAGCCACATGGATCGACATGTTAGTTATTGGAGATTAAAATTCATTTTGAGGGCATTTAAGCCATTACAAAAGAAGTCATGCGTGGGGTCCTCGATGAAGTAGTGATATTTTGCATGGATCGGATCATTACTGCTCCATTTATATAAGCATAAATATTTACGGTAAGCTTTTTTATTTGTTTCATTCGAAGAAAAAATTTCAGATATAAGGTATGATTAAATTTTACTTCCACACTAGTGTACTTGTCCGCGCTTCGCGCGTCTAGAAAAAATTAAATATTAATAGAATAATTTTATAATAAAAAACTTATCTTTCTTAATAAAAAAGTTTTTATGACTTTACTATCTTTCGAAGATTCTACTAACATCCTATATAAAATTCTGACAAAATAAATTTGTAAGAAACATCTATAATGGAATAATCCATTTTCTCAGTAATATGAAAACTTGAATAAAAGGTTCCAAAAAAATTTAAAATACAAAAACAAAATAAGGTAATTTAAAAATTTAGGTACTGCAGACCTGAAATATCATTTGCTTTTTTCCTTCATGCTCTTTGTTTTCTTATTATTTTGTTTCTTAGTATAAATTGTTGGACACTTGCGTTTAATGAAGTTAGCATTTTTCATGTCTCTAAAATACCCTTGTTCCTGATACTTTTCTTTGCATTTTCTCTTCCTTTCCTTATTACTTGTGTTATATTTCTATCTTTTCTTTTCATCCTATTTTTATTTCAACAGTCAAAACCCCTATTGATGTTCCCTAAATCATAAATGACAATCCAAAACCTATGGCTCATCAAATTGATATCAATTTAATTGGAGAGAGACAGAGAAAGAGGTGATCTAAACTCTAATCTGATAAAAATGATAACTTGCTATAACTTGTTAAATTACTATGACAATATAATTTTTTTATCTTGTCTGTGTATATAATTCAAATCCTTAATTTTTTTTTCAATAACATATAATAAAGATAAGTTTCAGAATATAACAAATCATTCTAAACTCACCTTAGAAATATGTAGATATTAGTGCATAAGTATGCTACAAACTTGGCTAAAAAATATACGTTCAAAAGTTTATGGAAGTAGATGACGTCTTTCATGAGTTATATTGACATCTTCACATCGGCCAAATGTATATCTTTCAAGAATATTGTATTTCACAAACTATTGACATGATTCATAGTGGTTCTTATGGCCATGTAATCGTTATACATAATGACCAGTTATGGTAAGCATCATGGCCTTTTAAATTTTAAACATCATGAGTTATATATGTCATCTCGGAAAGGTCATATAAGCAACAACTTAGGAACATGAAATTTAATATAGAGGAAAAACTTTTTTTTTTTTTTCAATTGCCTGTACCCAACTTCACATCACAGTATGTGTTTTGAAAATTAAAGAATCTATACATAAAAGCATAAAAATCATGTATTAATGTACCTTTTCTACATAAAAGGATATAAATCATGTATTAATGTTCTTTTTCTTCAATGAATGTCATATTTAAACTTATCAACTCTTCATATTTCTTAGGATTAATGGAATCCCACATCCTACAAATTCTAACTCGAAGCATTAATCCTGATCAACATCCAAATCTGAAAGAAAAGAGTACGACATTCTTAAAATTCAATATCAGGTCAGAGTAAGTAAGCTATAGCATGCAAAAAATCATTTCCAGTCTATATATCTATATATTATTAAAAAGAGGATAGTTTGGCCTAAGATTGTGACAAGTGGCATCGTAGAATTATGACAAGTGGCAGTTTTAGGACAAATAATAGTTAATTAGTTAATAATTAGTTAGTACTATTTTTTAATTTGAAGTAAATTAAATATCTTATATTTTTTAGGAAAAATACGGTTAAAACAACTGCTCTATTTATGCACAATGGACTCCTAAAACCGTGCAGCCATAATTTAAATTTAAGGCACGTTTTAGGACTTTTTTTTCCGGAAGTTCTCAGATTTTTTAAATTAACTATTTAATCAAAATGTAAATTCTAACTAACTAACTTATTTGAATTTAGGTTAAAAGATATATATTGAGCCCTAATTGTTATTAGGAAAAATGTGAATTCGAATTTTTCTGAAAAAATGCAAATGCACATTCACGTTCCCCATTTTCACATACACGTCCCCCACTCCTCACTTTTGAGAAGTACATTCTAATTTTCTAATCACAACTGCTCATTGCACTTTCTCCTATTAAAAAAAGAAAAAGAATGAAGATACTTGGCGAGTGCATGCAGAGTCAGGACTGGGACTTCTCCTTTTTTAAAATTTAATTTGTGAGTTTTGGTGGGTGTGGCTGGGAAGATGTTCATAAATTCGTGTGAACCAAAATCATATACTGATTTTGAAACAATTGCCGATGGCATTTTCGTGAGTTTTCTTTCTTCTACACCCTGATTATTGCCTCATTTTCTATTTGTTTCTTGTCTTTATCTTGATCTTGGATGTTGGATCAGGTTGTGTATAATGTATCCTTTCCTCCCTGTGAATTTTTTAAACAGTAGAAATATGTAATATGCACTAAATTTCACTTCTATGGCAGATTTAGAAATCATACGTGTGGAAGGCTTAAATTTGTGGCACAACAACGTAACTCTGCCGAGGTTAATGATGAGCTATTCAAAGAATTCAGAGAAGAAAATACAGAGGGGAAACTACACGAAGTTTTGGCAGGTAATTCTCTTATATGCCTGGAATTTATAGTCTCATCATCAATACTGAAAGTTGGTGTTCAACAAATAGTTTTCTTATAGATGTGAAGTTATTTATTTAATTTAATTTAAAGATTATTCATCTGATTTCTTTGTGCAGGTATATACGAGATATGGAGATCCAGTTCCTTACCGGCAGGACTTGACAACTTTTGTCCGTAAGGAAGGCTCCTATGGTATGTTTAATGTTTCATCTTTTTTCCAAGAAAGTTTGTTTTGTGTGTGTGTATATATATATAATTTTTTTTTTTTATAGTATCATGAAGGAACAACTTTTGGCAGGTTTAAAGTTTTGATTTATTTACCGCTTGTCATGGTTCCTCCCACTTTGATTTATATCAACAATCTCATGTCATAATTAAATAAGATTAAGTGTGCACGTTTCTTATATTTTACTTTTTGATGAAATAATTTTAGTTTGTTTTTTTTTAAAAAAAAAAAGAAGCAACATTCCCAATTTTTTTCCTATTAGTGCTTGAAAAACATTTTTGTACGAATCACACTATGTTTTAATCGATTGGAATTTTATAGGCCAAGAAAATAAGTAGTTGGTGGCAACTCTTACTAAATATCCACATACAAGGAGTCGTATGCAGCGACAAATGATTTTATTACGAAAAAAGGCAGGGAGAAGGATATTTAGAAAGCGTCTATTGGGGTAAAATAATTAATAGTGGAATAATTAAAAATTTTGAATCTAAATTGAAGATAGGTATTAGTTTCAAGATAAAACCTAAAGTATATTTTTAGCTTATTGTAATTATAATGAGAGTTGATGCCTTTCTCCTAATTCCTACCATTAGGCTAAAATAGTTTTCAGGTGGTTTCCGAATAGCAAATAAATCTTTTTGAGTTGTAGTTAGTGTTTTGGTTAGGCCTCAGTGATAATTTCTTGTTCTGCAGGTTTAATGTAAGTTGAATACTCAAGTTTCTTTTCCTCTAGGTTGAAAATTCAGTACTAAGAGCCTGTTTGGATGGACTTATGCCTATAAGCTGTTTGCAGCTTATAAGCTAAAAAAAATAAGTTGGGGTAGTCTAACTTATTTTTTTTGGCTTATAAGCTGTTTTCAGCTTATAAGCTGCTTTAGATAAGCTAAGTCAAATGGGCTCAATTATTTTTTTGAGCTTATTTTAAGCACAAAATGACTTTAAGCTGGCCAGCCAAACACTCAAAAAAACTGAAAACTTATAAGCAACTTATAAGCCAATCCAAACGGGCTCTAAATGGTGATTGAGATTTACATAGATGAAGTAAATAAAAGAAATAATTTATTTACAGTCATAGATGATACTAATAGTTTAGACCTAATAGAAAGGAATTTAGCTATCTACTCAACATTCTTGTCTTTTCCTTTCCATCCTAGGACACAAGAACGTTGATTTTTAGAGTTTAAAAAAAGTGAGTTTATTGCTTTGAAATTGTTAAATATTTCTAATGCATTTCCTCCTTACTAATTTGGCTTTGGATCACCAAGAAAGGATCAATTTGAAGTCTCTTCTCTTGATTCCCAAACTTAATTTAGTATTAATTTTTTCTAAAAGAAAATGAAACAAAAAACTAGAAATTAAAAATCAAAATTTGAGATGCTTGATGATAAATCTGAATTCCACATGCTAAATTAAAAAAAAAAATGTGTTTATGTCAATTTTGATAGTGACTTTATTTAAAGAACAGGAAACGCAAAACAAAAAAAAAAATGTTGAGCATAAAAATATAGATAGTTAGTCCAATTTAATTTCAGATGATAAAAATTTATTGAAATTTACATGCAAAATTCTAAAATAAAAAGTAAAAAAAAATCATTTTCATCTTCCAACTTTGTCCTAAAAATAAGCGCCTACACTAACCTGAATTTCGTTATATTCTAATCCATTTATGTGCAAGTTGAGAGCTTGGCCAGGAGATCAATGCAGAATGAAGCAAACGTTGTGGAATGTACCGTTCATAGTTAAAAAAAAAAAAGTTTACAAATCTCCTTTTGACTCTACTTTTTTTGTTTTGTATTCCCTCTAAATCTTTCATATATAATAGGTAATTTCATTATAAAAAAAAATTATTATGATTTTGCCATTTTTCTATATCCTCTGGGGTCTGGATAGCTAAATGCAAGATATTTTATTTTCATGTTCAATTTTTTTCCTTACCTTAAAACGTTGTTTAATGAGTGCATAGAATTATAATCAATGATATTGTCTCTAATTCAATTTGTTTTGTTATTTCCATTTAGTCAATTGACCTAAAAGTTTGTATACTGTTTGATGAAATGGTTTGTAATGAAGCAATAGCAGTTATACATACCATATAAAATGTTTGTAATAAGATCATTATTTTATATGTTTCTACTATCTCTCCCTTCTTTTTTTCTTTGAAACGATCTGCGCATCGCGCGGGTACGTATACTAGTATAGGTAAAAACTAAAAAGAAATAGAGTATCAAGATGCAGAGGAACTAATTGTCATTGTAATTATCAGTGATTAATACACATTAGGAATCATTAAAATTAAATGTCTTCCTGGGAATCAAAATAAGCATATTGCCAAATGATGAAAATACCTTTGCATCATAGGCAAACAATTATTTTTTGGGAATGTCAACCAGTGCTCGCGTATGCAGTTCCACTTGGAAGAAGCAATTGGTAAATGTCAAATTGATTTACTTCTCGAAGTTACTGAAAGCCAAACTTTGGTCAATCGTAATGATTTAGCATGAAAACTTAATTTGTTAAGGGAAGAAGGAATTCTGGAAGCTGGGTTCAAAGAAGAAACGCAAATAGCAGAAGAGGTAATATCTGGTTTCTAGTCTCATACCCAATTTATTCTGTGTCATAATAATGTTTGCAGGATCACCATTAATTTTCTTCGTTTGGTACCAGAAAGTGAAAAGGCATTGGAAATGAAAGGTTTTAAAAACTGTAAATGGGGGCAGCAGATTGTTGTCATGATAGATACCTCAAGTAATTACTGTATTTACTAAATTTGCTATTATATTGGCTCCATAGGTGTAAAATAAATCATAAATGATATTTTATTTATTACTGTATCATGTATGCTCCGTGGGCTGATTATTGTAAGGAGACATACATTTAAGATAAAATAATAAATAGAGAATTTATGGGTGAAATGTTACTGCACGTCTGCACTCTCAAAGGGATGTGTTTCCTTGCTAAATGGGTAACACATTTAGACACTTTCAGTTTTGTTTTCTCATTAATTGGGTAATGTATTTAGAGATTTTCAGTTTTTTAAAAATAAGATAAATAGCAAAATTAAGATAAAAACTCAAAAAATGAGAAAAAAGATAAATAGAAATAGTGGTCATAGAGAGGTGTCACATCACCTTATCTATGTCTAGCTTTATAATATATAGGGAAAAGGTGCAAATATACCCCTCAACTTTGCGATTTAGAGCAGATATGCCCCTCGTTACAAAAGTGGTGCAAATATACCCCTGCCGTTACAAAAATGGTGCAAATATACCCCTGCAGTTACAAAAATGGTGCAAATATACCCTTTTCACTAACAGATTTTTTTTAAAATCATTTAAGTTATTTTTTAATTAAAAAAAAAGTCTTCCTATATTTTCTTTAGTAGACATAATTTTCTAAAGCCACATGGTATTTTTTTTTCTGGTGTGTCGGGTCTGGTAAGTTTCAAAAAATATCTCCGTGACTTAAAAAAAAAAATTAAAAGTCATTTATTTTTTTACTTTAATTTGACTTCTTCTTTTTTTTTTTTTTTTGGTACCATTAGAATACTTTCTTATCCAACATGTGCTTTGAGATCGTACTCGATTAAATAAAATTAGTTGCATGAAGCAGCATAAGTGCTAACCTGATTTTAAAAATTAAAAAAAATTAAAAAAAGCTAAAACGTTAGGTTATTTCGAACGTCAAGCATCTGTAGATCTACTAGTGATGAGGTATACATAGGTGGAAATAGACTACGTTAGGTTATTAGGAATTTTTTATTTTCTGTGATTTTATTGAGATGTCGTACCGTATAGCCATCCTTTTAGTCTATTTCCACCTATGTATACTTCATCACTAGTAGATCTACAGATGCTTGACGTTCGAAATAACCTAAAGTTTTAGCTTTTTTTAATTTTTTTTAATTTTTAAAATCAGGTTAGCACTTATGTTGCTTCATGCAACTATATTTACTTAATCAAGTGCGATCTCAAAGCACATGTAGGATAAGAAAGTATTCTAATGGTACAAAAAAAAAAAGTCAAATTAAAGTAAAAAAATAAATGACTTTAATTTTTTTTTAAAGTCACGGAGATATTTTTTGAAACTTACCAGACCCGACACACCAGAAAAAAAATTACCATGTGGCTTTAGAAAATTATGTCTACTAAAGAAAATATAGGTAGACTTTTTTTTAATTAAAAAATAAATTAAATGATTTTTTAAAAAAATTCCGTTAGTGAAAAGGGTATATTTACACCATTTTGTAACTGCAGGGGTATATTTGCACCATTTTTGTAACGGCAGGGGTATATATGCACCACTTTTGTAACGAGGGGCAGATCTGCTCTAAATCGCAAAGTTGAAGGGTATATTTGCACATTTTCCCTAATATATATATATATATATTTGGTTATTGTACAAAATTAACAGAATATTAAAAAAAAATGTGTTAATTATTACTATTTAAAAGATTTTTATATCTTTTAATAAAATAAAAGTAAATTATGTTTAAAGTGTAGGAAATTATAACTAATAGTCTGGTATACCTTACTAAGTAAGTTGTATTCATTTCTTATTAATAAGTTTCTAAAGATACATGTTTCAGAAATATGTATTCTCTATTTTAATCAAATGCGTGAATAAAGATATTCAAAGAAATATTTATCTTCTTTATTAAATTTCATAAAATAAATATAAAAAAGCTTCTTATTTATAATTGTAATTTATTTTTAATAATTACATTTTAATATACTTAGTACAAATATACCTCATAGGGTGAAGGTGTATAATTTTCGTAGCATAGGAGGTATAAGTGTTTGATTTTAAAATATAAGGGGTGTATCCGAAACTGAGTCATAATAAGTTCATGAAAAACTGGAGCTAAACATAGAGAAAATTAAAAGAAAAAGGTGGATTTAAATTGAACCCGAAAAACACTAAGATGCGTGTACACATTCCTTTTTTTTACACATATTCTTTAAAAAGGATTAAGATACAGTAGTTGTTTTGTACCTTTTTTCAAAAAAAAATTCTTTGTATTACATCCGGAAAGAGAGCAATTAGGAAAAAGGAATTATACGCGATTAATGGGATTTGAACCAGTGGCGGATCCAGGATTTTCATTCAGGGGGTTCGGAAAAAATAAAAGCTGAATATAAAAAAATAATGTTCTCAATGGGAGTCGAACCTAGGACAATAGAGACAATTTTGAACACCCTGGACCGCTTGAGCTAACCTTTTGCATTTGTTCAGGGTGTTCAAAAGTTAATATATGTACATAAATACAGAAAATCTACCTTATATATACACTGTAATTTTTTGCCGAGGGTGTTCGGGTGAACCCCCTCAGGCCCCTTTAAATCCGCCCCTGATTTGAACCCTTCATTTCAATCGTGGAAGGCAAGGAGCTCGCCAAAGCTAATGCTCAACCCGTTAGTCTGTACACGAAAATATAGAATTATAACAAATGCTATTTGAATTGTAATTGTATTTATGTTATAAAACTTTCATAATTTTATTATCATACCAACTCATTTTTCGTGTTGAGCCCGTGCACGGGCTTCCCATTATCTAGTGTAATATATAAATGACACACATTTTCAACCCCTTAATTTTTAAACTCCACGATAAGTTACATGGTGAAAGAAGATGTTAGGACGGGTCGAAGAATATTTTTTAAAATTCTTTCAAATAATGCCGTTTTAATAGCTGTAAGGTGATTACCTACTGACATGACTAAATTTATATGGCAAGTTAACACATGCGGGCAGCCCCATGATATGATGACTCGGACAGTCCAGTTATCTACACCTAGTTGTGAGTTGGTAATGGAGACAGAGGCAGATATAAAATTTATGATATGATGACTCGGACAGTCCAGTTAAATTTTTTAGGAATTATCTACACCTAGTTGTGAGTTGGTAATGGAGACAGAGGCAGATATAAAATTTTAATTACGAGCTAGTTAATCCAATAGTTAGTTTTTCATATTCTATATATGTGTTAAATTTATATGAAGATAAATATTTGATTGTGAAACCATAATTATCATTGTAAATTAATTTGAAATTATTATAGGAATTCATAAACTTCAAATCATATATAAAATACAAAACAAAAGACTAAATTCTTCCAACTCTTCTTGAAACAACTCGATCCAAACACCAAAATTAAAAAAAAAAAAAAAAATTGTTTGAAAGAAAAGGAAAAATTTAAGAGAACTATTTTAATTCTTCAGTTTTTCCATATTTCATTCTTTATGGTCGATTCTGGAAGTAAGTTGGTAAAACATCGTTGTAGAGTATTAGTGTCGATCATAAGGTTTGTGCAAAAAACTTTATTCTTGCCTTCGTGTAGGATTAAAATTTGTTCAATTATATCGAAAATCTTTTTAACTTGAAGGAAATATAGAAAAATAGATTTTAATTTGTCCTGTTGTTATTCATAGGTGCAAAACGAGAAAGGTGTGTGAAATGAATAGTTAATGTGGTCCACGTTCTGAAAAGGTAACCTGTATCCTTTAAGGGATGCCATAAGAACTAAATGAAGATATTTTGGTTTTTAGCTTAACCCAATTACAAAGTCCAACTTTCATCCAGCTATATGCAACATACTTTAGCACGGTAAAAGGCGTGTTAATTGGAAGCTCCTCACTTTGTCGCTGTTTAAAGGGAGGATATACAATACATTATTGCCGAATTTTGTTAAATCTTATGTCAATAATTATATAGCCCCTTAAACTTGTCAACATTTTTCATTTAGACACTTAAACTTAATCTTGTTTCTATTGAATATCTGAAATCAAGTTAAACTGTGTCTGTTAGACACGACACGCTGATCTGGTAGAGTGCGTACTTCCAACCATTTCCCAGCACATTAAAGCCTTGAAAATGGCTATTCCATTTTAAATTTTGCTTTATTTTTTTAATTCCTTTCCTCGTTTCTCCTTCTTCATCACTCTCTCCTATCACCACCTCCACACTTTCCACCACCATCCACCTCCTCTCCCGCCACCCTTCCCTCTTCCTTGTCCATCAGTCACCATCTCTGGCTGAAAAAGCTTACTTCCTTGACAAACCCGCTCTTTCATGACATTTAACGACATTTAGAGCCTTTTATGGAATGTTAATTGCAGTTGTGTTATATGGCATATCTGAGGAGAAGAGTCTAGTTAATTCATGTCTTGAAACAATAAAAGCGATTTAGTACATATTCACTATTTCTTTTTCTTTTTTCTTAGCAATGTAAATATGCGTATTGCATAGTACTGTTTTCTCTCATTCGAGAGGTAGAGATTCAATCAAAGAAGATAAGATTTGTTGTTGAGTTTCTCTATCTTGAACACCAAATCCATCTCCATTTTGATAAATGAAGTGTGTGACTCGCGCTATATTCATTATGTACTTTATTAATGGTCCCAGTGATAATGCTGAATTGTCAAAGCAATATTTGTTCATTTTCTTCCAAGTCTCCATCACCATGTCTTTGATATCCTCCCTTGCCACATCCTCCTCAACATCTGCTTCCTTCATGTAACACAAGACAGACGATGACACATCACCTCTTTTCAGTTCAGCCTGTTAATTAAGCACATGAAAATGTGAGATAATCATAACTTCAAAAAAAAAAAATTAAAGAATTCACCTTTTACACTTGATTTTATTTTTTACAGTATCAGATCACCTAATAAATAAAATAACTACAAGTAACTGTTCATAATAAGAGGAATTTGTAACTTGGGAAATAAGGAAGGTAATTAAACAACTACAACAAGTTAAAAATATACAAGGATAGCGTAAATGTTTTGGTAATTACTAACTTATAAATTATTTTGTAAAATACTTACTATTTTTTTAGTGCTTTGTGAGAGTAGCAATTTGTGTTTGGCTAAATCATTTGAGAAGTATTTTTCTTAATAGCTTGTGTTCAGCCAATATTTTAAGTGTGAAATTGCCAAAAAAAAAAAAGAGAAGAAAAGAAAGTTACTTAGTACGAGTTTTAATTTGGTAAAATTAATTTTTTTGATATAGGTAATATTGTCTTAAAAAAATAAAAATCATTTACTTCTTGGAGAAGTTTTTTTGTCCGCCGTTGAAAAGCTAAAAGCAACTTCATCTACTACTCAAAAACGTTTATTTCTTTAGCAAAACTTGGCCAAATATTTCATTCCCCAAAATAAGTAATAAAGGAAATCGAAAAATAAACACTTTTCGCTTTTAAAAATTTGACCAAACATGTCATAGTCCATAATAATGGCAGGAATAGAAACTGAAAATATTACTCCTGCTAAATAATTATGTGCTCCCTCCATTTCAAAATGTTTGTTTTACTTTCCTTTTTACTCCGTTAAAAAAGAGTGACTCTTTCCATTTTTTGGGCGATTCTTTAATTTCAGTTTTCCACATGACATGTTTAAAATCACAAGATTAAAAAGCATTTTGGTACATTCTAGCTACATATCTTTTGTTAATAACACAAATTCAACAAATTTCTTTATTTTCTTTTACTTCATGTCAAGTCAAAACCAGACAAACATTTTGAAACGGACGGGTATTACTTACGGCTGAAGTCCCAAGGTCGTTGCAAAGTCGGATTATAAGGGAGGAATTGTGTATAAGGTCGTATTCATTCTCCAGAAAATCCATAACTTGTGTGAAATCTTGAGCTAAACCAAGAAGAACATGAAGAGAGAGCACAGGGCCACCTGATGATTTCCACCCATTATCTAAATAATCAGAAAATGATGGTGTATAACCCTTTGCATCCCATTTAGCTTCCACAAGCAGTGCTTTGCAAAATTCAGCCCACTGAAAACGTTTAATTTTATTTTCGTGTTAACTTTGTGTCATGTAGTGATTAAATTAAATCCTAGACAATAATTGAATTAAGATAATTAGAGAAAAAGTAATTGTATATATACCGCTTTTTGTAGATATGTGGACACTGGTAATTTCCAACCTTTTTGTTGCTGAATTGCAAGTGCTACATCATTTGTAGTATCATATAGTTTCCAAAAACAGGTTTTCATACATAATGGAAGTTGCTCAACCTCCTTAGGGTCCCATCTGAAAAGAGGAAAAGGAAAAAAAGAATGAAAATAGACAAAGAGTTGAAATGTTTCATGTTAAAGTTTTAGGCTTGAAATTAATACTCTTCTTGAATTGATATTTGTCACATAAATAATGAAGAATCCGTACTTCAGTGGAAGATAATATTTTCAAGACATTTAGGCCATAGTTGGCACGATATTAAATCTTTTCATGGAAGATGATACTTTTTGTGGTGTTGGTTATCTCTAGTTGTTTACATGCGTTTCTCTGAAGAAAAAAATTGATAAATAGGAAAAACAACTTGTTCCTCAGTAATAAATTATTCTTCACTCTGTTCTTATATAATTTAAACTCTAGTAGTATTACATAGTCTAACACTATTATGGCAGATCAAAGAGGAATGAATGATCTGGAAAAAAATCATTTTTTTTGTAAGATGTATTTTTCAAGAAATTACAAGTACTTTCCACCATTTTACATCATAGGAAAAGGCAAGAATAATTAAGGTTTTAATGGTGAAATACTTTTAATTTAATGTAATAAGTATACCTGACAACAGCATTGGTGAAGAGTTGTAGGTGTTGTAAAGAGCCATAAATGTCATAAACATCGTCAATTAGTATAATGAAAGTGATGGCTTTGGTGAGCAAATTTCTGAAATTAGAATGTTGAGGCTCGAAAGCAACGCCAACTGACCACAAAAAGCTTTCGACAATTCTATCTCTGCTGAAGCTTAGATGTTCTATCAGTCCAAGTTTTCTCCACCACCTATTACGAATTAACAACAGGACAAGATGTCAACTTTGTTGTGCACAATTATTTCCTGTTTTTACACTATCAATACATAGACTTAAACTCTTATTTTGTAGGTGACCTGCCAGCGTAACTTTTTTCTCGTTGTCAGCGTATGAAAGCTAAACTCTATAACAATATTAAACTCTGCATGATAATTATATACACTGACAGTGTTAAAGAAAATTAAATAACATTATCAGTGAATTGTTACCTTTGATAGTAGGTTAACTATTTACCAAATTACCCATTAATTCTTATCAAGAGATTGACATGTAATTATCTTATAAATCAATACCCCAATAGTGTAAAATACATTTGCACTAACAATTCATAGAACTTTAACTGTACCTCAGAATATCTACCAGATCTTTCTGATGCTCAGCTTGGACCATATTAAAGTTGAGTTTAGCTAGTTGAAGAAGTTTAAAGTTTGGCCCCCTTTGTTCATTTTCCTGTTTGGATATTTTCCCTCTGGTGTTGTACCATTCCACCTGCCAATGCAGTGGCATTTCCATTGGAATAATATTTGAACTTTTTAGATTCTTAGTGCAAAATATTCTAGCCTCATTCAACATATTTTCATCCTTTAAAGCCAAGTGAGAGGCTTCAAATAGTTGCACCATTGTTTTTGGATCCATGTTTGCGTCTACCTCGAATTGATCACCCAATTTATCCATATAGCTAAGGAATACATCTGTTTCAAAAATATGTAAATATGTTAAAAACTAAAGCTAATGCTATTTAATTTTTCAATATTTGGCACTCCCTGTTTCAATTTACGTGTCTTGCTTACTATTAATTGGAGAGTCAAAGGATTATTTTTTTTTACCAAGATTTTTTCAAATACTTTCTAATTTTTGTATTTTTTTAAATTTTTTTTAAACCATTTTTCACTTACTTTCTAAGATATTTGAGTACCTTGTGTCACTTTATAGCCATGCTGCCGAAAAATTCTAAAATATAAGGCAGTAGAATAGAGATACATTTCACCGCCAGAATCCTTCTTCTTTGCATATTCCATGTCTTGTAGACACAACATGATCTCCTTCTCAAAGAGATGGGAGAGAGCCATTTTATTTATGCTGTCTATAAGCTCTAATTTGGCCAATGGATTCACCATTTCTGCCAGATGGCATAAAACTTCCTCTTTCAACTTTTGAGCTTCTGTTATGTATTTCCCATCCTACATATAAAAATAAACTCTAGTTATTCAGCAATCATCATGTAGCATAAGAAATAAGAATTTAAACAAGCCACTTATCAAAGAAAGTCTTAAGACTATTATACGTTGATATTATTAACGAACTTTTGTACTATCAGGTCTTGATCTGAAAAATAACTATAGATAATTATATAGTACTCATGAAAAAGTGAGATCAGTCACCATCAATAAAACAAGTTACCTGTTATCAAAAGTTAAAATATAGTAATACAATTTCTTTACATTATTAGTATATATAAAGTTAAATGTCTTCATCCGAAATATAAGACAAATACTGTCTTTTCCTGAACTTCATTTACAGTCGCGCATTGCCCACGTCTTACAAGGAAAACCACTTGTGACTGTTGCATTTTCCCACTAAGAAGAAACAGAAAAACTTCATCCAATTTTGCAAAGTTGATACTTTAATTTAATATTGTGTATATATTATTGTAGAAGTCAGTCAAAGTCTTAATTAATTTGTAATTAAACTTTCGTCGATTTGCTACTCCTCGTGCATGACGTGGTTAAAAACTAAGTTAATAATAGTAAAAAATCAAAAGGGGAGTCCACATGGCTAAAAAACGACTACACTTACTGAATATTCGCTTTTAAGAGACTGCAAGATGTCGTAATTCCAAATGTTTGGCTTGTAATTAGCATTTCGTCGTTGAATGAGGCTTTGATCTATCTTAATCTCACCAAATGCTTCACTCTGCATTTGGTTACAAAAGACAGATTGCTGCTCACTTGCCATTCTTTTAGAAAAGATATTGTGCAACAGTCTGGAATATATGATACAAGGGAAGAACAGAAATGTGATAGACCATATTGATTAATGTAACGATTTATATAGACGATGAACTCTATGCAAGTCAAACATCAAATGATATTTGAGCCACAAATACACTGATATTAAATTTTAACAACCCCAGAGCCACAAATCGTACATATTTGAGCCACAAATACACTGATATTAAATTTTAAAAACCCTAGAGCCACAAATCGTATATTTTCTGATAAAGGCATGGTCCTCAATCCTTATTAATTGTTGAGTATAGATGGTGTTCACAGAGACTGAAGAAAGACCCTACAGAAGTTCTATGTAATAATAGACATACGTTGAGATACACGTTTATTTGCTTGTTAAGACATGCTAGATTTTAAAAGTATGCATAACTTTGAGACGTTTTATTTAGAATAATTATGGTTTGACGAGCTCAAAGTTTACATATTTATCAGATAGAGTTTCCATAGGGGTTTTCTTCAGTTACAGTCTAGCAATTTCTACTTCTTCTATATCCATACTTATTAATGGTAAACCTACTAATTATTCTTCACCCACTAGGGGCATTAGACAAGGTGACCCTTTATCACCCTATTTGTTCATCATTGGTATGGAATCATTGACCAGACTTATTAACCATGCAATTCACCTAAAACTTTGGCAACCAGTAAATATTGGTAGAATAGGCATGCCCATCTCCCATTTACTCTTTGCCGATGACCTTATATTATTAGCTAAAGCTGACTCTACAAATGTCTCGACAATAGTCCATATCTTTAATACGGGTCTTCGCAATCTGGCCAAAAAATAAATTTTGACAAGTCTAACGTTATTTTCTCTGCCAATGTTTCCCTTGACGATAGAAACGACCTTTCGACTATGCTAAACATTCGACAATCCGCCAAAGTGAGTAAGTACCTAGGTCTTCCGATTACTAATCATCACCCTAAAAGTTCTGACTACCAATATATTATAGACCGCATGAATAATAGACTCAAAGGGTGTAAAACTCGTCTATTATCACTGGCAGCTTGTACTACCCTTATTAAATCTGTGCTTGCGTCTATTCCCACCTATGCAATGCAATGCAATTTGCTGCCCCAAACCACTTGAAACATATAGACCGCATTTAAAGAAACTTCCCTTGGGGTTCCACCACAAATAAAAGGAAAATTCACTTAGTTAATTGGGACTCTGTTACTATGTCTAAGCATATGGGTGGACTGGGTATTGTTAAAACAATAGGCAAAAACCTCTCCCTCCTCACAAGTTTAATATGGCGGTTCAAAAAGAATAGTGATCAGCTGTGGGCTAATGTTCTTTCCAAAAAATACCTCCGTTTGAGAAATCAACCCCTATTAAATCATAAACCGTCTATGTCACGCCCCAATTTCACTAAGTCGTACGGGCACCTACCTTTCCCACCTCGGTAGGCGAACCCTTAACTCAACATTCACAATTTATAGAAAATAGCGGAAGAAAGAAAAAAAACGTAAGTCTCACAAATATAATATAAATAAGTGAATACGGAAGTAAATGAAATCCGCCCCAATATCTGGTCTGGTCATACAAGAGCATCTAACTAAATACTATATGTCTGAATCATAATAATACATAAATAGTCTCAAAGATCATGTCTCATAATGGAAATAAAGACATAATGATAGAAAGAGTCTTCGAGCAGTGAACGTCCTCATGCTCACCCTGAAGGACTCGAATCAACAATCCTCGAATATCAGCCACGAGGAGTAGAAGTCGAACTCACCTGGTACTCGACATTCATAAAAGAAAGCAGTAAGTGCAGGTCAGTACAAACAACAAGTACTGGTAGGTATCCTAGGCCGACTAAGAGTAGCTAACTTATATAAAGACAACGAGCAAGATAAACACGTAAACCAACAAAGTACAAGTCAACACGAATCCTTATCCACGGTACAAGTCGTCACCTATGTTATAACATCTAAAACCAACTGTGCCAAGTCTCAGTATAATTAATCCGAACCAATAAATCACAATCATATCACAACAGTCATCACCTATGTTATAGCATCTAAGCCCAACTGTGCCAAGTCTCAGTATAATCAATCTGAACCAGTACATCACAATCATCTCACAACAATCATCACCTATGTTATAGCTTCTAAGCCCAACTGTGTCAAGTCTCAGTATAATCAATCCGAACTAGTACATCACAATTATATCACAACAGTCATCACCTATGTTATAGCATTTAAGCCCAACAGTGCTAAGTCTCAGGATATGCAATCTGAACCAGTACATCACAATCATATCACAACATATCACAAGAAACCAAAAGGTACAATGCAATGCAATAATGTATGTATGATGAATGCAATGCATATTCACCGTACACATACTCCGACGATGGAACATCACATCTCGACAGCATAACCCATGGGGGACCCACGAAGTCCATGTACCACTTGCTTTAGAAAATAGCCTCAGATCACGAGCCCTCTCTCAATCCCGACAAGAAACCTTAGGCATCGTACACTCATTCGTTCCTGGAAAGAAACCTCGGGAAACATACACTCAGTCGTTCCCGACAAGAAATCTCCGGCAACATACACTCAGTCATTCCCTGCAAGAAACCATGGGCAACCTACCCTCAGTCTTCTCCGGTAAATGACCTCGGATCACAGACTCACAACTTTTTGATAACGTCCAAATACACTCCTCAAAGAGAAAGTGTACACGGTCGTATGCAATATATTTACCCAACTATGAGTCGGGGTCGATCCCACAGGGAACAATATGCTAGGCGATTAAGAAAGTAAGGAACTTTCACCAACTAAGCTAAAGCCAAACGATAAATGGTATTTTGGTTTTTTTGTTTGAGAATTATAACTAATGCGGAAATGTAAAATTACCTAGAAAGCGAGTAAAATGATCAATGGCCACAAGCATGGATAATAGGAGATTACACTCAAGTAACGATCCAATGTATTTCACGATTTTACAACTAAGAACGGGTTTATGTCAATAGATAATGATTTCTAAAATCTCATTGAAAGTCTTCCAACCAAATCAATGAATTTCACTCTAAGCTTTTCCAAGCCTTAGAGTGTGATATTAGGCACAATCAATTTAACCTCAAGTAACTATCCTCTTCCGAGCTCAAGTTATTAGATGAGTTTAATGACCCAAATTCTTGTTAATTAATCTTTCCCAACCTAGATTTCCTTTTCCAAGCTCAATCTAAGTAAATGGGTGAGTCCTAGGGTTATCTAATCCCTTTGGAAACATTCAAGAACGACATTAATTAAATCAACAAAGACCCACTTCAATAGCAATAAGAATCATTCAATACATAAGCAAAACAAGAGTTTCAATCCAAACTTTAACAATGTATACTTCCATAAACAAGGTTCAAGTATAGAAATGAAATACTACACACTAAAATATTCAATACAAAACAAGGAGTTGAAGAAAGGATTAAGAATTATCTCATTAAAGTGCTTCCAATCTTCTCCTCCAATGGTGTAGGTGAAACCCTAGCCTCCAAACTTGCAAAATGTCAAAAGATGACAATGTTTTGCCTCTTATGTTCCTTTTATAGTCCCACAATTTCCCTAATCAAAATTAGAACAAAATAGCCACTGATTTTCGGAATTGCAAATCTGTCCCGTTTTTGCAAAACTGTCCACTTTTGACAGTTTTGCAAAACTGTCCCATTTGGCCTCTTTTTGACTTTATTTTCACTTGGTTTCTCTTGATCACTTCTAAATCATATAAAATCAACTTATCAGACTCGCAGGTCACGCTTCTTCTATCTTCGTATGTTTTGCTCTATTTTGCTCCATTTTGATCCATTTTAGTCCATTTTGCTCCGTTATGCTCTCCGGGCATCTTTTCCTACAAAACAACATAAAACACACAAAAAGTAACAACAAAAGTGCTTAAAGAGTCACAAAAACTTAAGGAATTAGCATCGAATATCGCGTAATTTCACGACTCATCAACTACCCCCAACTTAAAGTCTTTGCTTGTCCTCAAGCAAATCAAAACAAAAATCTCAATGAGGAACCACTTAAGCACAAAAACATGACTTTGGTTGGTACCAACAATTAGGCTACAAGCATGTGAAGCTTCAACCAAATAACTCTCTCATTTCAAAATACAATTTCAAGAATGCAATAGAGATTTAAAACTATCAAGCAACAACACTCACGTTTCAATAAGTGACTCAAAACTACTAGCTTACTAGATATGCTCAGTTGACTCAACTTTGGATTTTTCAACATCACCAATCTATCGTAATCCATATGCCCTCACAAGAAAGAAAGTCCCAAAATCACTGTATTCACAACAACAACACAAGGGACAAATACACAAAGTCACTCACACTCAACAAAGAATTTCTAGTGCTAACAAATATCACACCATAAGCTTGCCCTTATTTTCAATCATCACTAACTCAAGAACATTCAGTTGGAGATCACATAGGGACTTTTTAAGCTTGTAATGTAGGCTTAGGGAAGGGTAGGATAAGTATTTGGGATACAAGTGAAGTGACTACGCCCTCCTTGAACACTACACAAAACCTTTCGTCCACTTTCCTCTTCATTTCAAAACAACACTCCTTCCTTTGCATACTAGTTTCCCCAATTATTCCAACTTCCTTTATAAAGTTTCAAAATATAATGTGCTAGCACATGCCACCCCCAACTATAAATGTTGCAGTGTCCTCGCTGCACATAATCAAAACAAAACATAAAAATAGAACAGAATTTTTTTTTTTTTTTACTCACTGGCACGACCTGCGACCCCACATGCGAATCGCAGGTATGACCTGCGAGTCGCAGGTGATGTCACCTGCCAATTTTTTTTTTTTTTTTTTTTTTTTTTTTACAAAGATACATTTTTTTGCACAAAAAGTTTGCAACCTTTTTGTATTTTTCAAATTTTCTTCCATTCTTTTGACTTTTTCACAACATCAACCTTCACCACTCTCAAGCAACACTAACACCCCCAACTTAGGTTTTTCGCCTCAAATTCACAATTTCATGTTCAATGAGGGAAAGGTTCAAAAAAGAAACTTTTCATCAAAAAAGGGTAAAGGCTTGTAATGCGGCAATCAAAGAAAAGGTCATGCGCTCAATTGGGGTTACTAGCGATATTGTTTATGCAATGGTAGGCTAGAAAGGCTAAAGAGGTTTATTCACAAAGATAGCCCAAGGTCATCTCTCCAACCCACATAATCAAAATTAGCATTGAACGACATACCGGGCAAGTTCTAGATGATAAAAGTAAACACAAGATTTATTCAACAAACACTCACACACATGGCATATGAACTAGTCAAGATGGATCAATTTCACTTGCCAAGCAAGAACAACTAGTGCAATATCTCATAATCCAAAGTCAACACACTAGTAGGTAAAGAGTCACAAAATGAGCCAAAAAGTTGTCACAAAGATCATTCTTTCCTATGCACCTTGCTTTTTAACTTTCACAACAATTTGGAGAGGTATTCACATTTCAATTTCACATGCAAGAGACTAACTCTATTAGTACCAAACAAGTCAAGAGTTTTCACATTTTTCCTCAAAGGAGAACCTACACCTAAACTTACAAGACTAATGAAAGAAAATAAAATAATAAGAGTGACCAATCCACAACATGTCAAAAGAACAAAATTTTCAGAAATTTTGAACAAGTTTCAAAATATAATGCGCTACCACGTGCCACCCCCAACTATAAACATTGCAGTGTCCTCGCTGCACATAATCAAAACAAAACATAAAAATAGAAAAGGAATTTTTTTTTTTTTTACTCGCTGTCACCACATGCGACGCGACATGCGATTCGCATGTATGACCTGCGAGTCGCATGTGATGTCACCCGTAAATTTTTTTTTTTTTTACTCTCTCTGTCACCACATGCGACGCGACATGCGATTCACATGTATGACATGCGAATCGCATGTTATGACACCAGAAAAAAAAATTCGCAGCTTTTACTGGTTTTGGGGGCTGTCCGGGTATCCGATATGCTCAAAATAACTCCAAAAATTCTAAAACTTTGCAGATTAGTCAAAAACCATAAACTAAACTATTCTAAAAAATAAAATTTCAAAAAAGATTTAAAACTTTTAAAACGATGGGTTACCTCCCACCAAGCGCTTGATTTAACGTCGCGGCACGACGGTTACCTTTACCACTTTTCCTTCCATTTGGAAGATATGAATTTGCGCCCCAACTTTGAATCAAGAGCATGATGACGCTCATGGGGCGGTGGTAGAAAAACAAGGAGGCCAACTCTCGGGTGTCGCATTTTGCACTTCTTAGCCCGTAAGTGAGGCATGCCATTTTGTCTTCTTGGCATAGCAAACTTCAAAATGAAAACGCTCTGATCTTCATCTTCAAAATTCTCCATAGGCTCGGTTAGTTCAACTTCCATATCATCAACCAAGCACAATGTTGAAAAATGGCTAGAATGAGGTCCAACGCGCTCAAATTCTAAATTTTCATGAATTTTGACATCCTCACCCAAAAATGAACTAGAGTCTTCAAAAACCATTTCATGAACTTTTTTATGCAACTCTAGTATCATTTCTTCAATATTGGCATCTTGCATTATTTTTGGATTGGTCGGTTGGCAATTCATCATTAGCTCTTGAAAATCAATGTTGACCACTTCTTCATTGGAAACAAACTCAAAACTACAATCCATGGCCCTTTGATATTGAGCATCACATGTCTCAATCTTTGCATTCAATTCGGCCTCCAATTTTTGGATAGTAATTTCAAGTAGCTCCACTTCTTGACTTTGCTCAACATGTCTTTTTAGAAATTCTTCCATCATCCATGAAATGCCTTCACGATGATCTCCATAGGCTCCAAGTTGTTGAGCTTGAGTCATAAGCCAATCTTGGCTCACAACTTCCACTTTGTCAAGACTTTCTTCAAGTTGAGGGTCATTCAAAGCTTGTAAAAATCCACCCTTGGATAAATTCATGTTTTGGCCGCTTTCTTGTCTACTTTCAACATCCTCAAGTTGTTGAGCATTATGAATCTGAGCCAATAATTTCATTTGATCCTCCAAGGTGTGAATAGCTTTGTCATTGCAATTAATTGCTTGCCTCAAGTCATCAAGTGGTTGCCTCAAGTCCTTAACCGCTAAGTCCTGTTTTTCAACTTTTTCAAGGATGGTCTCCAACATGAGCATTATCCTCTCATTTTGAGCATTTGAGGCTTCTTCCATTTCCATATCCCTACTATCATCAAAATCAAAACTAGAATAGTCATAGTGGGGGTTCGGGGAAGGGAAGGACAAATAATCACAATTATCCCAATGACCATTTTGACCACCACACCTATCACATATACTCCACTCATAGGTTTGGGATTGTGCGCACAATCCGCCCCCGGGAGAATTCAAACAATTTTGCCATGAGTATGGTCCTCCACAATAAAGACAAGGGTCATCAAAGTATGCATAACTACCATCCGACCAATTTTCATTATATGATGCCATTGTTTTTTTTTTTTTAATTTATTTTAGCAAAATAAAAAACTGGACAGTTTTGCAGTTTTGCAAAAACTGATCAGTTTTTTTTTTTTTTTTTTTTTTAAGATAAAATAAAGCAATGAAAGTTTGAACCAAAGCAAGTTAGCTTAAATCCCAAACTAACTCAAATACGCCAAATTGTTCCCCGGCAACGGCGCCATTTTTGATAACGTCCAAATACACTCCTCAAAGAGAAAGTGTACACGGTCGTATGCAATATATTTACCCAACTATGAGTCGGGGTCGATCCCACAGGGAACAATATGCTAGGCGATTAAGAAAGTAAGGAACTTTCACCAACTAAGCTAAAGCCAAACGATAAATGGTATTTTGGTTTTTTTGTTTGAGAATTATAACTAATGCGGAAATGTAAAATTACCTAGAAAGCGAGTAAAATGATCAATGGCCACAAGCATGGATAATAGGAGATTACACTCAAGTAACGATCCAATGTATTTCACGATTTTACAACTAAGAACGGGTTTATGTCAATAGATAATGATTTCTAAAATCTCATTGAAAGTCTTCCAACCAAATCAATGAATTTCACTCTAAGCTTTTCCAAGCCTTAGAGTGTGATATTAGGCACAATCAATTTAACCTCAAGTAACTATCCTCTTCCGAGCTCAAGTTATTAGATGAGTTTAATGACCCAAATTCTTGTTAATTAATCTTTCCCAACCTAGATTTCCTTTTCCAAGCTCAATCTAAGTAAATGGGTGAGTCCTAGGGTTATCTAATCCCTTTGGAAACATTCAAGAACGACATTAATTAAATCAACAAAGACCCACTTCAATAGCAATAAGAATCATTCAATACATAAGCAAAACAAGAGTTTCAATCCAAACTTTAACAATGTATACTTCCATAAACAAGGTTCAAGTATAGAAATGAAATACTACACACTAAAATATTCAATACAAAACAAGGAGTTGAAGAAAGGATTAAGAATTATCTCATTAAAGTGCTTCCAATCTTCTCCTCCAATGGTGTAGGTGAAACCCTAGCCTCCAAACTTGCAAAATGTCAAAAGATGACAATGTTTTGCCTCTTATGTTCCTTTTATAGTCCCACAATTTCCCTAATCAAAATTAGAACAAAATAGCCACTGATTTTCGGAATTGCAAATCTGTCCCGTTTTTGCAAAACTGTCCACTTTTGACAGTTTTGCAAAACTGTCCCATTTGGCCTCTTTTTGACTTTATTTTCACTTGGTTTCTCTTGATCACTTCTAAATCATATAAAATCAACTTATCAGACTCGCAGGTCACGCTTCTTCTATCTTCGTATGTTTTGCTCTATTTTGCTCCATTTTGATCCATTTTAGTCCATTTTGCTCCGTTATGCTCTCCGGGCATCTTTTCCTACAAAACAACATAAAACACACAAAAAGTAACAACAAAAGTGCTTAAAGAGTCACAAAAACTTAAGGAATTAGCATCGAATATCGCGTAATTTCACGACTCATCACTTTCTTTTACGCGCCCCGGTAGAAACCTCGAAGGCTACACTCTCTCACTAATCATTATTAGTACCATAACCATGCAATACCAACGAATCATGAAAATGTGTATGAATACGATGCAATGTAATATCAACAACAAATTCAATACTACACAGGGCACACAAGTAATATCACTAATAAGGCTACACAATAAGCCACAATGAAATCACAATCTCATCTCAATATCAATCATAAGGCTACAGAATAAGCCACAATGGAATCACAATTCTCATCTCAATATCAATCAAGTAAAGTACCGCAATATCATAGCCATGATATATCACTAATCACCAATATCCAATGTCTCAACGTAGCAACGATCCAATAAGTAAATAGAACAAGATAAGTCAATAACACAACGGGATGGCTAGCCCCCAAATCACACAACAAGGCTCAACCTAAGGCAATATCCAATCCAACTTCATACCCGAAGGTTTACATGCACTTTCTGACAATATCATCTAAACATACTCTTTGCTAATCGAAGTCTCACCATAAGGTAAACCATAACCTACCTGGAGAGCCGAACAACAAAGTCTCTAACAATCAAACCTTAGCTTTTCCTTCCTTTGAGCCTCGAGATAATGGAAGTCTAAACATATCCAAATAATGAAATTAGAATCAAGAAGAACATCATTCAAACCTTACTTCTATTCAAGACCCAAATCCCAACCTATGGAATGGGGTTTATGAACTAGAAAGATGGAATAAGGAATCTATAGGTCTCAACATAAAATCAATGCTCTAGGTGATCAATTCCCATCAATTATAAGCTAGAAGAACTAGCAAATCACTTAAATTCGGAATCTAGGCAAAATCCCCAAATTTGGGTATAAACCCTAACTTTAATTCTCACAAATTGGTCAATAATAGTGAAGGAATCATGTTTATATAGTTACTACTCAAAATTTCCATGCTTAATCAAGCTTAATCCACAAAAAAAAATCAAGGTTTTATGATTGACAACCTATTCAAGAAAGATACCCAAAAAACTCTCTTATTCTCCAAGTTCTATGGAGTTACTAGCATGAATTCTTACTTAGGAAAGGTAATGAAAGAGATTGAGATTAGAAAACTTAACCTCAAGAAAAATCTAATCAAACCCTCTTCAAATTGCCTCCAAGATGCTAAGGAAATGTAATATAAGGAATGGAAAGAAATAAGGGTTTCCGAAGGCTTTTAAATCAGAAAACTGGCCGTCGGCCGCTTTTGCGGTCAACAGGGCCGCTGGTGCAGCACTGCTATAGCGGTCAAGAGGGCCGCTATTGCGGCACCGCTATGGCAGTCAAGGGCCGTCCTAGCGGACCACCAGACACCAGAACTTTTTGGTGCCTTCTAAACTTGGAATCGACACCCGGAAGCACCTCAGAACCTCCCGAACACAAACCAAATAGGCAGATATATATAAAAACATGCCACGAACGCACTCCTGGCCTCGGAATTCCCATTGGAGATATTTTTGACCAAGTCGACCGCCGAACTACCTAAGAGAAACTTTCCAACCTAAGTCTCAAAACACAAGAATCGACGGATTTTCGAAAGAGGCCCGTTTACTCAAAAGTTAACTATGAGTCGAACGGTTTTCACTAAAAAGCCAAATTTATCAAAAGTCCCATCAAAACTCTAATAGATGCCTAGGGAACCGTGCCACCTACCCTTGCGGGTTAAAATGGTACTAATAGGGCTCGGGGACCGGTCAATGGTGGCAAAATGGTCAAAATGCTGTAACGACCGAACGGGTCGTTATGATCTGATTCTTATATATGGAAAAGTCTCTCACGTACCATTCCCTTATTCAATAATGGCATATCATGGAATGTGGGTCTTGGAAATAATATTAATCTTTGGACGGACAATTGGCTCGAATCCTCCCATACTCAACGAAGTTCTATTCACGGACCCCTCAACTCATCCGAACATAACCTCTCTATAGCCAACATTTTTGCTAACAATGTTTGGGACGTGTCCAGATTATCTTTCGATTTACCACAAACTATTTACAACTCCATCTGTAATACTTACACGCAAATCTTGTCTCCAAAGAATGATTCGTATTTTTGGAACCGTACCTCCGATGGATCTTTCACCACTAAAAGCGCTTACATGCTGTATCTTTCAAATCTGGACCACTCTCAAAACAACCTTACAAACCATTCTAACTGGCTTTGGAAAATGCAAGCTACCAATAGAATAAAAAAATTCACGTGGCTTCTTCTTAATAACAAATTTCCTACTACTTCTTTCTTGTTCTTTAGGAATATTATTACCTCTAGTACTTGTGCATCATGCATACATATTGAAGAAGATACTCATCATATTTTTTCCTCTTGTACAAAAGCTATCCCGATTTGGAACCACTTCGACATAACCATCCCAAACCACGATTTCTATAACGAATTTCATCAGTTATGCACCTCTAAGGATCAGTTGGCAACACCTTAGTTCCAATGGCCATACTAACCCCAATTATTCTTTGGAATATTTGGAAGAATAGAAATCATAAACTCTTTGGAAACCACCCGGCCCCTAGAATCTCCTCTACCATCCATAATATTACCTTTCATGCATTATAATACCTCTATCTAGCATTAGCAAAGCCAAACATTGCTCCAAAGCAGGTAATCCCTGTTTCATGAAAACTCCCTCCTGAAGGTTTTGTAAAGTTAAATATTGATGGATCATTTGAGTTCACTTCTGGAAATGGAGGCACAGGAGGAGTCTTCCGTGATCATCTAGGATCGTGGATCATGGGTTATACATGCAACATAAAAGTTGGATCTGCTCTTCATGCAAAATTGTTAGCATTGCTGCATGGACTAAAATTAGCTTGATCAAAAAATCTCTTGCCATTAATGGTAGAGACTGATTCGCATGTATTATTAAACTCTATGAATGGTAATACTTTATTACACTCAATTATCTTCACTGATTGCGGGAACCCGTTGCTGCACCACACAACCCCCCCCCCCTCCCCCGGGGAAAATAATATGGTTGCAGATCTACTGGCGGAATACGGAAGGAAGTCTACGGGACCTGATATGGAAAGAAAAATTATTTATATTTTTGAAGCATCTCCTTCTTTTGTAACTACTACTCTTGATAGAGATGTTTATGGAATTGATTCATATAGATCAGTTCTTTTATGTATGTCTACGGACGAACCTTAATATATAAATAAAATCCTTCCGTTTAAGCAAAAAAATAAATACGGATATAATCCATATTTGCCCCGCTATTAATGAGTCAGTTATCCTACCTATTTTTAATGGGAAAATTACATAGGGTACCTACTTAAGACTTTTTATTACAAAATATATAGATAGTTTTCCTTATTTACAAAACATAATGACATATTACGAAACATGACGGATTTCATATATTTTTCATTTTTTTTACAGAAAATATATTTTTTTTAAAGAAAAAATAATTTATTTTTTAAAAAATAATTTTTATATATTTATTTAAAAAAAAAATTAAAAAAATTAATTAATGTTTTTTTGCTCAAAGCATTAATAAATTACCTAAAATTTTTGTGAATGAAATGTGTGTGCGTGAGTGAAATTTTCAATATAATTTTCATACACAAAACTGTGAGCAAAAACTTTAAGCCTTGAATATTGTATGAAAGTTGTTTATGAGGTCACTCAATTATTGTTTTTTCTCTTCAGTTTTTTATAATTATTTATAGGAATGATACGAATTTTCATATATTTTACGTGGACACTCAAACTACAATATGTTTTGATTGAGTACTTGAATACATGGTAAATTATTTCTATTAGACACACCTGGTTCAAATTTTGATGTTTTTTTTACACATGTTCTTAAACGCCTATTACATAGACAAGTTAACCACATAAAATGTCTCACCTCCTTTAATTATAGACATCAACCTCAATTAGAATATGATTGAAGTTTTATGATTTTTGAGGTTAGTGCGTTTAATTAAGGGAAATGACATATTTTAAGTGATTAATTTATCCGAGTATGGGAATTCGAGAACACACGCAAAAGGTATTTCAGTATTTGAATTGAAAGTATCTAATAACAATACTTTATCATGTATTCAGGTGCTCAATAGAAATAAGCTGTAATACGAGTGCCTAGATGAAATTTACGCTGACAAATTTAAGGAGTTGTTGATGTATTCAACCTTAAAACTTTTACTAGGTTACATGATTAGAGTCCAATATAAATTATGAAAATTGGTAGAGTAAAGTTTAATTTTTTTTATGACATGGGAACCCGTAGCCGTACCCTTCGGGTGCGCACAGGGTAAACCCAACTCCTGTGCAATAGCTCGCAAACCACACAGAAGAGGTAAACCTTACTAGGCAAGCCTCGTGCGACGAGCTCAACCCAGAAGAAAAATCCCCTGATGTCATAGGCAGGGGGTTTCGAACCTGGGACTTTCATTATGAAAGCCCCATGCTCAACCAACTGAGCCACCCTTGCGGGTAAAGTTTTAGAGGTATTCTTCCCTATATCATTCCAGTAAATGGTGGTCCGAAGCAATTTACACCGACAATAACTTAGATTGTTCATAGTACTTTGTATTTAGTTCTATCTTTAATTCCGCCACCTACAACTGTACTCCAATTTTATTTTATTTTTAAAAGGGACATTTATGACTTATGACACTCCAATTTTCAGGGTTGCAGCTTATTTGTCACTATTTCACCTACAACTGGACCCCAAATATTTAAGATTCCAATAGGTTATGTTTTACTAATTTAGTCATATAATTATATTAATTTTTCAGAAACCTAATATGAACTTTATATACGAAAAATATGAATGAAATTCTAAGTCTTGAGCGAGATATACACATTTTATACCTTTCTCATACATAAAATTTTGATCATAATGTTTAACCCTTGATCGAGATATACACATTTTATACGTTCTTCATACATAAAATTTGAGCGATTATTTTAAGTCTTGAATGTTGTATCAAAGTTGTATACAATGTTGTTGTAGTTGTATTAATTTTACAAAAATCTAACATGAACTTTATACACGAAAATGTGAGCGAAATTTTAAGACTTGAGCGAGATACAAATTTCATATTGTTTTCATACAAACAAATTTTGAGCGGATTTTTTAAGCCTTGAACGAGATATACACATTTCATACATATTTCATACTGTTTTCATACCCTAAATTTTGAGTAAACTTTTTAAGCCTTGAGCGAAATATACACATTTCATACAACTTTCATACATAAATTTTTGAGCGAAAAAAATATTTAAAAAAAAATATATATATTTTTTTAAAATGTTTTGTATAGGGTTTGTAATGTTATGTTTTGAAAATATAAAATTATTGTCACGTTTCGTAAATATTTCTCCTTAAGATGTATATATAAGTAGTTGTCCCATTTTTAATTGCGCGAATTGGACCGATTCTTGGAAAACTTAAATCATTTTTTCGGCACTAGTTCTAACCATTAAATAAAAGGAGAAAACATAAATAGCCAATTAGTCTATTACTATAATCTATATTCAGTTAGTCCTACCAATTTTATACATAAATTAGTCTAGAGTGGAGTTAAACAACGGGAAGAGAAAAAAAATCCTTCAAAGACCTAAGAGATAATTACGGAAGTTTTTCATGTGTTATCTCCTATGAATCAACCCTAATTTCTCCATTAATTACATCATAAATATCTGTAAAACATTTATATCCAATGTTTAGAAAACATGGACGAAAGAAAGCAAAAAAAGTTTACCATCTCTTCACAAAGGTCAAATATGTTCTTGAACTATGCGAAATAGAACTAATTCACTGATCGTTAATAGTTGGCCACTGGGATAAATATGTTTTCACCTCCATTAAAATTTAAGTACTAACTATGCTCTTATTTTCAAATGGCAGAAGCTTAACACGCGGTGATGTCATGTGTCCCGCAATTAAAATTATTTTCTGCAACAAGGAGCAAATTTAAACCTTTCGTATAATTCAGGAGCAAATTTGACCCTTCTCCCTAATTTTAAGTTTTTAAATCTTCCGTATAGTTAGCGATAAATTTGACTCTTCTTCGTAATTTCGAGTTTTTAAATTCTTTTTGTTCCTATTTTCTCTCTCCGACCACTATCTCTACTACCAATCACATCTTCGCTTCCCTTTTCCTTACTCTTTCTCTCTTTCGGCCAACTCACCGCCGCCTTCACCATCAAGAGAGAATGTCCCTCTTACCACCGTACGTAGACTTAATAGGACCACTAATCTGATGCCACGTAATATCTAACCATTCAAAGTACACGTGACAGGCTTTGAAAGGATTAATGGACTTCCCCTTCAATGGTTGTTTCATGTGATTAACTTGTGGGGAATTCTTCTGCCATGGGAGTTTATATTTTACGTATGTATTGACGGAGCAAAACGTATTTATCCAATCAGGTCTCGTGTAAAACTATTACAGATAATATTTATAATTATTATTACTACTACTTAATAAATTGGTAAAATTAAAATAAAATAATTAACTTTTATGTTAAAACTAATTATATGTATTCAATGTCAATATTTACTAAGAATATAGCTTAGTATATTATAAGAATTTTTTACACTGTAGGCCCACTGAAAGGATATAATTTTACAAGTAAGTATCTTTAATATGTGGAATTTGTAATGTAGTAGAAAATAAAATAGGTTACCTGCTCCAATATGTAAAGGATTAAAGGTGACCTAATAATGTGAAAATTCTTTACAATAATGATGTATAAGTTTAAATTCATAGTACATTAGTTATCATCAAGTTACTAATTAATGCAAATCATAGATATTTACCATTTTGTTTGTATGTAATGTAACTTTTGTTGTATTATGGAAAAATTCACAAGTGACGTTCTAATAAACTCGTACTTTTTGTTAATTCGAAAAATTGATTAGTCGTTTATTAAGGTGATATAGGCAGAATTGACAAATTAAATTGGCGACAACCATCATGCTAGGTGATTGTTTCCAATTTCCACAAGCTTCTGATTTCCGAATGTTTGACTAAATGCAATGAATTTGGGCATTCACAAAATGAAACAAAAGATAGGTCAATCAAACAAGCTGTCTGTGCCTTGTGGCCAAGTCTCCCTCGAGGTTAAATAATTACATACAAACAAAACGCGATCAATTCTAAGGACTAATACAACGTAATGAACAAATGGTCCTGAATTTGTAATAAACTGCGTAAAAATTTTATGGCTTGAATAATAAAATTTTGATGCTGATATTGCTTCTTAATAAAAAGTATGATTTGGTAATTTAGTAGATAAAATCTTTGGTTGAACATGCGGTGGCTTAATAAAAAGTATAGTTTAGTTTCTATGCCGCTTTTTAACTTAGTCATGTTTGATCGGTATGAGATATGGGTTTGATTAATGGGTTCAGTGGCGGAGGCAGGATTTCAGTTCAGGGGGTTCAAAAAATAAAATAAGCACGCTTGTGTTGGCAAATGAGCGGGTCGGATCAGGAATAACTTAAATACATAAAGTATGCTTAACGAAGCACATAGCAATGGTAAATCAAAAAACAACTAACTTGCATGAGAGAACCTTAATAGTCCAATAATATATAAAATTTGGAATATAAGTAATACCTTGCAGACTTTTATCTAAATCACGCAGTAAGGCATACTTCCTCCGTAAATGGTTCGGAAGAGCTTCTATATCTGAGACAGTGTCATCAATGTAGCAAATTGTTAAAAATCAAAGTAGAACTACACATAGGAACTAATTCCTATATAATAAATCAAGCATCACTCTTGCACAGACAATACTAAAAATCATGCTCGAAGGCCGAAGCAAGAATAGTGTTGTCAAAGGCCTGCTTGAGGCGTACATAAACCTCGAAGTTGGGTGAAGGCACCTCCGCTCATGATGAAGAAAAATATCACAATAAAATCCCACAATATAGGTAATAAACTAAGAAAAAGCTAATAAAGTAAGAAGTTTCCATTAAGAAAGGCAACTTGAAGATGCCATATTACAAAAGTAAAAGCTTGGGAGCTTTTGAAGCAAAAACAAAGAAACTAAGTTAGACTACACAAGCAAGACCATGGAGTTCACAATTGTACTCTACGAGGTTTCATATCTTGAAATGTCTTAATAATAGCATCATTAGAAACATTATCAAATACATCTTTTTCTAGATAAGGCACCAAACAACCGCTAAAAAAATCATCACTCATTTGACTCCGCAAGTCATTCTTGATAAACTTCATTGCTGAAAAAGCTCTTTCAACGGATGCAGTGGCAACCGGCAGAAGCAAAGCAAGTTTCACTAAGCGGAATACAAGAGGATAATTTGAATGCTTCTTTGTCTGAACTAATTTTTTTGAAAGATCACAAAGCCCTTTTAGATTGTAGAACCTTTCATCAACATCACGAACATCAATAATGTAACTTGCAAGTTGATTCTCAAGAGAACCCATATTGAATTCATTAAAGTCATCAGGATATAATTTAGCCATTTTCATTATTTTCCTGATATCAAAACTTGAAAACAAGTCAATTGGATTCAAACAAGAAATTCCATGAAGCAAATCAGTTGTCGCTTCGCCAAAACGATCTTTAAGTTCTTGAAGTTGCCAATCAATAATATTGCAAAATACCTCAACACGATAATGATGAGAGACTTTATTGTCACCAAGTCTCCTTCGTGATCTTAAAGAGCTAACATATGGCTCCTCAAAGTTAGGTACCAAAATTTCATGCTTGATACAAAACAAAGACACCCTAGCAATAAGAGAATCCCATTCTTCATCCCTATATGCTTGCAACCTTATTTTTGCTACTTCAACAAGTAACATGGCATTTACCAAATCTTGCTCCTTTTTTTGTAAGCATTTATTAAGCTCATTTGTGATTGCTAAAACATCACTCATCAAATGCAACATGAACGCAACCTCATATGTTCGACAAGCTTCAAGATATCCCATTGCTTTGGCTCTTTCATCCAATAATCGTGCATCAAGAACAAGTGATTCAAGAACATTAAGAATAGAGCCAAACATAAGAATAAAATTGTTGAAAGATTTAAAATGAGATCCCCAACGCGTATCACAAGCTCTTGAAAGACCAAGTTCTTGATTCAAGCCACTACCGGTTGTAAGCTCACCCAAATCTAGTGCCTCTTGAATTCTTTCTTTTTGAGAATCTCGAAATTCATCCATACGCTTAAAAGAAGATCCCAATACATTCAAAATATTTGAAACCAGCACTACAAGTTTTCCCACTTCAATACATTTTTTCGAGACCGCAACAAGAGTTAGTTGAAGTTGATGAGCAAAACAATGAATGGAATGGGCTGATCTACTTTCTTGCCTAATCAACATTTTAAGGCCATTGATCTCACCTTGCATATTGCTTGCCCCATCGTAACATTGTCCACGCACATATGATAGACTTAAGGAATGTTGAGCAAGTAAATTAACAATTGCCCTCTTTAGAGATAAAGCACTAGTATCTTGAACATGAACAATGTCAAGAAGCCGCTCCATCACAAATCCATTTCTATCAATATATCGTAAGACAATAGCCATTTGCTCCTTGCGTGATACATCAAAAGACTCATCAACTAGTAAAGAAAAGTAGTCACCATTTAATTCCTCAAGAATAGCTTTAATTGTTTCTATCTTATAAAAAAAAATATTTGAAGTTAAGAGAAGGCATTTGTAAGTTAATTTATGTCCTAATTTGTCTTTTTGCTGCGATTAGTGAGAACACTGAGATATATTCATTTATATTAAAATTACAACTGAAAAATTGCATCTGAAAGTTGACTATCATATCTCCAAGATTCCATGGGTATAATCTAAAAAGCAAGAGAGAAAATTTTGCAATTGACCAATTCTCAGTCACTCCGGGCAAATTTAAAGCAATCGAGCTAAAATTTATATCAAATATACAAAATAACAACAACAACAACAACAACAACAACAACAACATACCCAATTACCCAGTATTTTAATTATGGTATGGGAGAGATAGAGAAGCTAAAAACCCTCAATGGCAAGACGAGATCTAGAGAAGCTCCTGGATCTACGGTTATTGTTTCTACCTTTCTGCTGCATCAGCTAGTTGTCAAACAATGGAAATGAAAACAAAGAGGATGTGTATGTCTTTGATGAATGATATTTAGTGGGTTATATATAGACATATTAGAGACGTGGCTGGTGAAGGTGAAGATACAATGAATAGACGATTAATGGGACCGTGCCACGTCAAGTTACTCTAAATAACAACAACAACAACAACAACAACAACAACATACCCAATTACCCAGTATTTTATTCTCGCAATAAAGCAAATATATAGAATTTTAGAAAAGATAAAAAAAAAAATGGAGAAAGGAGGGATCTAAGAACTTACCGAAGAAGCCATGAACGGAGACCAGAGAGCAGTGGCGGAGGCAAACAAATCAGCAAAAAAAACTAAGCAAAAAAAAACTGAGCAAAAAAAAAAAAAAAAAGGAAAGAAAGGTGTTAGGTGAGGTGACTTTGACGGAAGAGAAGAGAAAGAAAACATTTGGTTTGTTGATTTGAATCCAATTAGATTTGTCCCCTACAAAACTAGGTCGTTTTGTCCATTTATTTTAATTAAATATAACGTTACTAAACTACGTCGTTTTGTCTAATGAACAGCTGAAATAAAATGTTCAGGAAAATATTGCAAGTGAGGCTGCTGGGGTTCGAACCCGCGTGTAACGGGCAACTCTGAACCCCCTGCGCCACTGAGCTGCGCCTTTCGTTTGTTTTGAGGGGGTTCAATATTAAATATATACACATAAAATAAAAATTTGGCCTTATATAAACAGTGTAATTTTTCGACTGAGGGGGTTCGGATGAACACCCTCGGATATACATAGATCCGCCCCTGAATGGGTTTAGTAGGTTTCTCCTTCGTATACAAATGTAATCTTTTAATCTATTTCAGTTCGGGTGTCTATTGCTATCGCCCTATTTTCTCTTAGGGATCGTTTGTTACACGGATTGAATTATCTCGGGATTATAATCCTGGAACTAATTTATTTCATCTGGGAGGTGGGATAAAATAATCCCAAAATCAATGGGATAAAGTGGGATATCCACCATTAAGTTTGGACTTTATTTTATACTCTATTTGGTACATGGTATAAATTAATCTCAGGATAATTTTATATCTTCTATCAAACATGGTATAAAATTAATTTCAAAATTAGTGATAAGATATCCACCTTATACCGTGCACTTAGGGGCCGTTTGGTATGCGGATTAAATTAGCCGGGGATTATAATCTCGCATGCAACTAAGTGAACAAGTCAAAATGATCACTTCATCTATAAATGTTTTGCTCGAAAACCATGTGAAATGCAACACTGCCGTGCCAGACAAAATTTGTACCTTATGACTTATGAGTTCACTTTCATATCTTTGGTTGAACATGCGGTGGCTTAATAAAAAGTAAAGTTTAGTTTCTATGCCGCTAAATGTTTTGCTCGAAAACCATGTGAAATGTTTTTTATTTTGTAGATGCAACAATGACGTGCCAGACAAAACTTGTACCTATGAGTTTGCCACGTGGATTTTGGGTCCGACGTCCAGCGACAAAAAATTTGGTAAGTCCTTGCCTTTTCTATGAGCCCGTTTGGATTGGTTTATAAGTTGATCAAATCAGTTTATAAGTTGATCAAACTAGCTTATAAATTATTTTATTCACTTATTTGAGTGTTTGGTATAATAGAAAATAGTTTAAATTAAGTTAAAAAATCCTAATTATCCTTAAAGAAAATTTGGCTCCAATAAGTGATATTTCCCTCCAAAAATTTTCCCTCCAATACAAAGCAGTTATTAGACATAGCATGCTTAAGCTTTTCATTCTTCCGATACGTAAAACTCATAAATTTATCTCCCTCTAATATTTTTATATAATTTATACATACATAGCATGGACATAGAAAGCTTTTTTGGTAGTCTTCTTAGCTGACATTTGTTTTTGTTTGCTATTTTAAGACTCTTTTGTTTTACGTTTCTTTTTGTTTGGTTTCCTAATAAAATATTCACTAAGTCTACTTAGTGGTTTGTTTAAATTTTTTTTATATATACACCTAATTTAGTTATTTAGTCAACCTATATATGCGGTCTATCAATACAAACTACAAGTTAATGTAAATGTACCCTATAAATATCTTTTAAACAATAGGAAAAAAAAGTCCTAAATTACATACAAAAATTATCTAATTTTTTGACGAAATTGCATTTATTTTATATAAAAAATAATTGAATTGAATCAAAATTTAGTAAAAATATTTACTCAATCCTATATAATATTTAGCTAAATTGAAGTAATTCAACATGTCAATTACAGCCAATCATAGTGTTGATTGCTTGTCTCATCCAGTTTTTGTCCTTTTTTTAAAAATTGATTGAATTAAATTAAAACTTGCTAATTGTTCTTCAATTATATCTAATACTTATCTAAATTCTTGCTAGAATAAATCTTTAATTCAAAGTCAACAATAGTGTGACTACTTGTTAAACCCACTGTTTAAAAAAAAAAAATTGATTGAAGTAAATCGAAATTTGCGAATTGTTATTCAATTCTATCTAATATTTAGCTAAATTGAGATAATTCAATGTTTTCATTATAGTCAACTTGTTGTTGACTAATTGTTACATTCACTATTTTTTTTTAATTTTCTTAAATTAATTTAATTAAATCAGCACTTACAAAATATTTATTCGATCTAATCCTATCTAACGCTTAACAAATTGAGACAATTCAATGTTTTAATTAAAGTCAACTACTTGTTACATCCATTATTTTTTTTAAAAGTTGATTGAATTAAATTAAAAGCCGATAATTGTTACTCAATCATATCTAATACTTAGCTAATATGAGATAATTTAATATTTCAATTAGAGTCAACTATAGTGTTGACTGCTTGTTACATCCTTTTAAAAAAAAATGATGGAATTAAATCAAAACTTGCTAATTGGTACTCAAATTTATCTAACTCTTAGAAAAACTAAGACAATTCAACATTTCAATTAAAATCAATCATAGTGTTTGACTACTTGTTATATCCACTTTTTTTTTTCTTTCAAATGATTGAATTGAATCAACACTTGGGAAAACTTTTACTTAATAATGGTTGATGCTTAGCTAAATTGAGATAATTCAACTTCAATCAAAGTCAACCATAGTGTTGACTACTTGTTACGTCTCTTTGTATCGTTTCAGTTTTATCGAATGCGATGAAGAGACACCACTTGTTACATCGTCTATTTAAAAAAAATGAATTAAATCAAAACTTGCTAATTGTTATTCAATTCTATCTAATGCTTAACTAAACTGAGATAATTTAATATTGCAATTAAAGTCAACCATAGTGTTGACTACTTGTTACATCCATATTTTTTAAAAATAATTGACTTAAATCAAAACTTGTTAATTATTACTCAATCATATATAATACTTTCCTAAATTGAGATAATTAAATATTCCAATCTAAGTCAACCATTATCATAGTGTTAACTCTCATAACATCCACTATTTTTGTTTAAATTGAATGAATTAGATATGAACTTGCTAATTGTCACTCAATTCTATTTAATAATTAACTAATTGAGATAATTCATATTTCAATTAAAGTCAACGATAGTATTGACTACTTGTTATATCTACCTTTCTTTTTTAATTGATTGAATTAAATCAAAAGTTGTTAATTGTTACTCAATCCTATACTTAGCTAAATTGAAGCAATTCAATGTTTCAATTAAAGTCAACCATAGTGTTGACTACTTGTTACATCCACTATTTTATTGATTGAATTAGATCTAAACTTACTAATTGCTACTTAATTCTATCGAATACTTAGTTAAATTGAGATAATTTTTATGTTTTAATTAAAGTTAATCATAGTGTTGACTGCTTGTTACATTCATTATTTTTGTTTAGATTGATTAAATTAGATCAAAATTTGTGAATTGTTACTCAATTTTATTTAATACTTGACTAATTGAGATAATTCAATTTTTCAATTAAAGTCAACTATATATTGACCACTTGTTGCGTCTATTTTTTTATTAAAAAAAATTGATTAAATTAAATCAAGAGTTGCTAATTGTTACTCAATCCTCTATAATGCTTTGCTAAATTGAAGCAATTCAATATTTCAATTAAAATCAACCATAGTGTTGACTACTTTTTACATCTACATTTTTTTTTTGTTTAAATTGATTGAATTAGATCTAAACTTGGTCATTGTTACTCAATTCTATTTTATACTTATCTAATTAAGATGATTCAATGTTCCAATTAAAGTCAACTATAGTATTGACTATTTGTTACATCTACTTTTATAAAAAAAAAAATTGATTGAATTAAATCAGAAGTTGCAAATTGTTATTCAATCCTATCTAATACTTAGCTAAATTGATGGAATTCAATGTTTCAATGAAAGTCGACCATGGTGTTGATTACTTGTCACATCATTTATTTTTGTTTAAATTGATTGAATTAGATCTAAACTTGCTAATTGCTACTCAATTCTATTTAATACTTAACTAATTGAGATAATTCTATGTTTCAATTAAAGTCAACCATAGTATTAACTACTTGCTACATCTACTTTTAAAAAAATGAATGAATTAAATCAAAAGTTGCTAATTGTTATTCAATCCTATTTAATACTTAGCTAAATTGAAGCAATTCAATATTTCAATTAAAGTTAATCGTAATATTGACTACTTGTTACATCCACTATTTTATTGATTGAATTAGATATAAACTTACTAATTGCTACTCAATTCTATCTAATACTCAGCTAAATTGAGATAATTCATTGTTTCAATTAAAGTCAACTGTAGTGTTGACTACTTGTTACATCCACTTTTTTTTTAAATGATTGAATTAGATCTAGAGTTGCTCATTGTTACTTTTTTTCATTTAATACTTAACTAATCGAGATAATTCAATGTTTCAGTTAAAGTCAATCATTGTAATGACTACTAATTACATATACTTTTTTCTTTTAAAATTGATATAATTAAATCAAAATTTGTTAATTGTTACTCAATCTTATATAATACTTAGGTGAATTGAAGCAATCCAATGTTTCAATCAAAGTCAATCATAGTGTTGAGTACTTGTTACACCCACTGTTTTATTGATTAAATTAGATTTAAATTTACTAATTGCTACTCCCTCCGGATAAAAAAAAAGAGTCCACTTAGCCATTTGCATACCCCTTAAGAAACTACTCACTCCAAGAAAAAAGTGTGTAAATTGACTAAATAACCCCTAATTAAATAGGCATTAAGATTTGATCACATAATACTTAATAGGGGCAACTAGAAAGATAAGGTTAATTATTTCTTGATTTAATAAGTGGACACTTTTTTTGACCCAAGAAAAAAAGGTTAAGTGGACACTTTTTTGGATCCGGAGGGAGTACTTAATTCTATGTAATACTTAGCTAAGTTGAGATAATTTAATGTTTCAATTAAAGTCAACCATAGTGTTGACAAACTCTTACATCCACTTATAAGTTGGTCAAACCAGCTTATAAATCATTTTATTCACTTATTTGAGTGTTTGGTAAAATAGAAAACAACTTAAATTTAGTTAAAAAGTGCTTAAAATAAGCCAAAATAAAGAAGTTGCTCAACGCCAACTTATTTGTTTTTGGCTTAAAAGCCATTTTGGTTTGACCAATAACTTTACTCTTTTATCCCTTATATTTTTTGTTAATTTCAATACTACCCTTACTTCTAAAAATCGTTTAACACTTTTATCCAAACACGTAACTGCTTATTTATAAATTAACTTTCAGCACTTAAAAGTACTTTAAATACTTATGCATAAAAGCCACTTTTTTTCAGCTAATCCAAACGGGCTCATATCTCCTCTCTGAAATGTCTGCTACTTGCTTACTTAATGTTTCCATTCACCACTGTTTCTCGGCCTAATTAACTCTTACTCCCAATTTTAAGTGTCTTAGTTTGACTGTGCACGAAGTTTAAGAAATAAAGAAAGACTTTTGAATTTTGTAGTCTGAAATCAAATATGTGTAGTTCTTTAAATTTTGTGGTCTTAAACTTGCTATGTAAAATGTTGGAATTGAAAAACTTAAACTTGCTCGGATGGTAAACACCTTCCACCTCCAACTAGAAGATTGTGGTTTCGAGTCACTAAGGGAGCAAAAAGGGAGCTCCTCGGGAGAAGGGTAAAATAAATAAAAAAATCTATCACTTCTAAATTTAGTTAGTTCTCTATTTCTTCTTCTCACAAGCAATTTCATAATTTATTCAAAGACACTCAAATAATCAACACCCCAATTGTCTTTTCACAGTCACAGGTCGAAGCTATGTCAGAAAAAATATTGTTTGAGAAATTTCTCAAAGGAGATGGTTTGCATTGTTATTCCGGTGGTGCCCGTAAATAATGGAATACGCATTTGAAAATGAATTGAAGGTTAGCAGATGGAGACGGGAGATGTGGCAAAGTAATGAGGATGTGGGGCCCATGATTCCAAATTATTTGGCAGTTGGATGGTCCGCTTTCCATTTGGAAAAGATTGTCGAGCAATAACATGCCGCCACAAGTATGACTAGTTAGGGGAAATTAGATCTCTTGCCATCGTACAATTTGAATAAAAAAATTGACTTTTTCAGATTTTTTTTTTTTAAATCTCTTATGTATAAAAAATAACGATCTCTCGTAAGAAGGTCATAAAATAATAATAAAAAAAATTGTAAAGAGTTAAAAAGTCATTTCTCGTGACTAGTCATGTCTCACAACGACTCCCTTTGTTTCAATTTATATGAACCTATTTCCTTATTGGTCCGTACTACAAAGAATGACCTCTTCTATACTTGGAACACTTTACCTTTATGCAATGATTTATAGCCACACAAAATATATGTGACTCATTTGAGACCACAAGTTTAAAAGTCTTCTCTTCTTTCTTAAATTTCGTACTCAATCAAATGAGTTCACATAAATTAAAACGGAGGGAGTATTAAAATTTGTCCATCACATGGTAGTCATGTAACAATCCAATATAGGGCGAAGTGTACAAATACCTCATTTTTGGTCATTTCATTTAAGTAATACCCGTCTTTTTTTTTTTTTTTTGTAACACGAGTATCCACTGTTTCTTTTGAGGGCAGCTATTTAATAAATGACATATCTTTATTTTTCTTGCAATTTATAAACCTTTTAGATAGAGCTGTCAATATGGGCTAAGGGTCGTGGACCGACCCAACCCAGTCCATGATTTGATAGGGTTGAGCTTGAATTTTTGGAGTCCATTTAAGAACAAGGCTTTTTAGCACGGCCCGAGTAAGCCCACTAGCCCGCGGGCTTGAGTGCGCGTGGGTTGAGCCAGTCCTTGGGCCAAATAAAAAAATTAATTTAAAAATAAAAAATAGAAAGAAAGTGAAGTTGTAAAGACAACCCTGTCACAAGCAGATTCAGATGTGCTGGTGTTGATACGTCATAAGTGCCATGGAAGTTTCTTTGAGAAGTTAATTGTTACTTTAAATGGATGGAATACTGTCATTTTCTTTTGCGTTTTATTGAGATCTATTTGAACAAAGCTAGGTTAATATTCGTATTTAGATAATTTATTGCTACTCATTAACTATTTAGTTTGCTATTAATATCTCTATTTGGTTCGAGTGATCAATTTTTAATATGTTAAGTGTATGTCAAAAGTTATTCAGTTTCATAGAAGGTTTGGTCCCTACAAGGTCATCTTCTTGCTTAGTTATACCCAAAATATTTGCATAGAATGGTAGAGATTTCATACTGAAGCCATACAATCAAATCTTTACTTGAAGCCAAACTTAATATGTACTATTAGAATCATTTTATTTGTGGATTTGAGACTTGGTCAGCAAGTAGTAACACCATGTAATAATGTAAATATTTAAGTTAGCATTTTTAAATAGGAATTTAAATTAAAGAATTATGATTTTTTTTAAAAAAAAAGGTGGGCTGGCCCAGCTAGGATCGCAGCCCACGTAGTGATGGGTTAGGCTTGTTGTTTAAAGGTCCATCAAAATGGTAGGCCAGCCCGGCCTGGCCTGTCAAATTCCAAAGCCCATGTGGGCTAGCCTGAATAGGTTGGACCAGCCCGTTTTGATAGCTCTACTTTTAAATCTGAAGATCCATTTTGAGATAACTGAAAATCCTATGAAAAAACATTAGACAACAATCTAAAATCCAGTAAATGTTAGATAACAGTCTAATAATTTGTCAATTTTAAAAATTATATTTGTATAACTTGTAAAAATAAAGATAAAAAATAAACGATGGCCTAGAGGACACTTGCATACAGGGAGAATGACGTATATATACATAAGAAAAGAGTATATTTATAAATATGACGATACTTTTAGTTAAGGTTCTGTGGAGAAACAATAATAGATAAGAGATGACTTGGAAAACAGAAGAAGATATGAAGTCTACGTATCCGCACTTATTTCCATCCCCAGAAGAGGTTTAAGACGAGACGCCATTGTCCCTATGTATGTATTTCTTTTAATGCCTTCGGGTCATGTGTGGCCATGTTTCTTGCTGTTGTATTGTAGCCCCATAAGGTGATGTTATTTTGGGTTGCTGTGACAGAATGGTAGTGCCATATTACAGGGGAAACTCTGGCAAAATTTTTGTAGAATTCCCGAGAACCTAACATTCGAGGACGAATGTTTCTAAGGGGGGGGATCGTTGTTACACCTCGGACATTTCATGTGGTTGTGCTGTGAATAGACTAATGCAAGCTTAAGGTGAACATAAAGTCCATATGACCTTAAGGAGGGTATTTGGTAGCTTAAAATTGTATACTACAAGATTTTTGAAGTATTACAAAACAGAGAAATTAAGTTCGTTGAATGAAGTGAAGTATAAGTTGTATTTGGGAAGGTTTAGCAATTATCGAGTTGATGATTATTTAGTAATGTCTTAAGGAGGAGCTATAGGGATCCTTAGATGGTTAATGAAGTGTTATACAAGTGTCAAGAAGGTCCCACAAGGATTGGAAGTCAAACGAATCAACTAGAGAAAGTTCAGAAAAAAGTGGGTTATACGACCACTTATACGGTCCGTATAAGGGTCCGTACAACCTTTACAGAGAAGTTCAGTCCCTGGTGGTATTATACGGTCACTTATACGGACCGTATAAAATTGTACGGATCGTATAAGTGTCCGTATAACTCAATCGGGTCAGATTTTCTCTACTTATAAATAGATGACCCAAATTATTATTTCTTATTTCCTTTCTTCTCCACACCTCTTGAGAGCTCTAGAAAGTTCGTCACACCATATCAACACAAATCCAAGAGAAATCAAGGATTAATTACGAAGAATCAAGAGAATCAAGTGAAGAAAGGCTCACTAGGGTTGATAGGAGTCAAGAATTCCATTGGTATTGAAGTTGGGGTTTCTTTCAAGTGAAGTATATTCATCCAAAGTTCAATTTTACATGATCAAAGGTGATTTTTACATCTATTTCATGTTATTAAGAGTATTTGGTTGTTGAATAACTTGAATGAAGGAAGGAAGAAGAGCTCAAACATGGATTTAATGATATTCTTGAATAATAACTTGACTTGAGTCATAGTTCTTGGTATGCCATGAGTATAATTTTGTTGTGGATGATACTAATGACGTTGAGGAAGTATTATGTGAAAATGAATATGGTATTATGTTGTAGCTATGGTTATGAATGACTTTGAAAAGGAATTTTGAGGATTGAACAATGTTAAACTTGAAAAAAGTCTATTGATTATGGTATTATGGGTGTTGATATTGATGTTTGGGAGTTGTTTATTATATGGAGAAAGTTGTCGAAACAAAGGAAATGCTGCCCAATTTTCATTAGTTCTTAGTCGCTTTAGTTTAGACTTAAGCATGTTTCAAATAATTTAATTTAGTACGAATTCTCTTGAATGTAGAGTAGTGAGCTTGGAAGGAGAACGTTTAGTCGTTAAGAAGACATAAAGGTATGTAAGACTAGTCTCTTTCTTTCAAAGGCATGACTCTTATATCACCATCTCCTATATATGTTCTCATGACCTTTTTACAATCCAAAAGTTGAAAGTCTAAGATTATTAAGAGCTTCCTATGAGATAGAGATAAGATGTGTTCTATGATAATGATGGGGATGACGATGATTCTATTTCTAGAGATTATAAATCTTATGAATTGATGCTATTATGAGAATAATGATCTTATTTTATGATTTTCTTGATGTTGTTCATTGTTGATGATCTCACTTCATGATACTAGTTCCTTCAAGGTGAGACATAGCGATGGTGTTTGTTCCATATAATCGGAGGTTACCGACTTTATGTCACTCCGATAGAGTTATAGCTTTTACTTGAGCTCTCATGCATGCTTTATGTTATGTATATGTGAGTTTACACCGTGCTTAGTTGGCCGGGCAGACACTACTATGATGGGCGTAGTGGGCAGCTATGATGATAATTACATCGTGACTAGTTGGCCGGGCAGACACCACTAGTGGGTGGCATAAGATGGTTACCCCGGACGCGGGCTAATGATGATCACACCGTACCTATATGGTCGGGCAGTTTATGTGTGTATATATATGTATGATATGATGTTGTTTTAATATAAAAGTTAGCATGCATGACTCCGCCTTAAGAGGCAATTAGTTACAAGTTATCCCTTCATCTTATGCTCTCTCATTTCTTTATTATGTTGTTATACATGCCTTACATACTTAGTATATTGTTTGTACTGACTTCCTTTCTTTTATGGACGCTGCGTTCATGCCCTCAGGTAGATGATGTGCCGTGAAATTATGGGATATTCGATGCTAATTCCTTAAACTTTTATGACTCTTTAAGCACTTTTGGTGTTACTTTTCGTGTATTTAAATCGTTTTGTAGGATAAGATGCCCGGAGAGCATAACGGAGCAAAATGGAGCAAAAAAAGCTGAAATGCAGCACATGCGAGCAGCACTTGCTGCAGCATGTGCTGACAGAGATATAAGCAATTGAAGATAGTTGGTGCAGCGCCTGCAACACCACATGCGAGTAGCATGTTGTGCCTGCGAGAAGCACTTGCTATAGCATGTGCTGCACCACAGCTGCTTGCACAACATGCTATAGTTATGCACAACATGCGACTCGCAGGTTGAACATGCGACACTAGATGCGAGTAGCATGTTGTGCACGCAGGGTATTTTTGTCCACAAATTGTTCCCGTTTTGGCAATGCTATAAATAGAATGCTAGGGGACAAACTCATCTTTGACATAAAACACAAGTTCTTGGAGGCTAGGGTTTACACCACACTTTGAAGTTGAAGCTTTGGTTGAGCACTTTCTTGAACCTTTACTTCATTTATTTAACTTCTTGCTTTGTAATGAATATCTAAGTGTGTAGTATTTCATTTCTATACTTGAACCTTGTTTATGGAAGTATAAATTGTTAAAGTTTGGATTGAAACTCTTGTTTTGCTTATGTATTGAATGATTTTTATATCTAATGAAGTGGGTCTTGGTTTCTTTAATTAATCTCGTTTTGAATGATTCTTAAGGGAGTAGCTAACCCTAAGACTCGCCCATTTACTTTGATTGAGCTCGGAAGAGGAAATCTAGGTTGGGAAAGATTAATTAACAAGAATTTGGGTCATTAAACCCATCTAATAATTTGAGCTCAGAAGAGGATAGTTATTTGAGGTTAAATTGATTGGACCTAATATCACACTCTAAGGCTTGGAAAAGCTTAGGGTGAAATTCATTGATTTGGTTGGAAAACTTTCAATGAGATTTTAGAAATCATTATCTATTAACATAAACCCGTTCTTAGTTGTAAAATCGTGAAATACATTGGATCGTTACTTTAGCGTAATTTCCTTTGTATCCAAACTTGTGGCCATCGATCATTTTACCTGCTTTCTAGTTAGTTTTATCTTTGTTAGTTTTTAATCAAAAACCAAATATTGAATAAGTGTTTGGCTTAGCTTAGTTGGTGATAATTCCTTACTTGTTTAAATCGCCTAGTATATTATTCCCTGTGGGATCGACCCCGACTCATAGTTAGATAAATTATATTGCGACGACCGTGTACACTTTCTCTTTGAGGAGTTTGGACGTTATCAGTAGACAGGGAGACGACATAGACACCTATGAGCATTATCAGCAGATATACAAGAGCACTCCACTACTCCGGAGTTGCTGCTTATTGGTATATTCTTTTGTGTACATATTTGGGGCATGGCGGGTCCTGTCCCGTCCTTAAGATTTTCAGTATTCCAGTTAGAGACTCGTAGACATATGTGGGTAGTAGATGTCTTATGATCTTTTTAGTGTATGTCTTGTATATCATTTTGTAGTCTCGGGGGCTTACACATTTGTATATATATGTTTTGAAGGGTAATTGAAGACTGTTTCATATTAAGTGTTGCTTTGAGAATTGCATTTATTCAGGACGAGGCAGATGACAAAAGAAAAGGTGGTGCTCGGTAGGCTAGCTCCGGGTGCCCGTCATGGCCCTCTAGTTGGGTCGTGACAATCGTGCCATGGGTATGGAGTCTCCTTTATTAGGGAGCTTAACCCCAATATGGGACTTCCTGGCACATATCTAAATTTAGCCAGACCTCAATGTGAGACCCGGACACTGGCTAGAAAACCCAAAAACAAATTATAATCTCTCCAGATAAAAAAAAGTCTCCACTTAGCCTTTTTTTTCTTGAGTCAAAAAGCTTGTCCACTTATCAAATTAGGAACGAATTAATCTTATTTTTTCAGATTTGCCCCTATTAAGTGTTATGTGATCAAATTCCAATACCTATTTAATTAGGGGCAGTTTAGTCAAATTGCCTATTTTTATCTAGGAGTTAATATTTTCTTAAGGGGTGTGCAAATGGCTAAGTGGACACTTTTTTATTTTATCCGGAGGGAGTAATAGACTAAATATTGACGTTCAATTATTAACGCGCAACACACATTCTTAGAGACTAGTTATTTTAAAAGCATGAATATAAATGTTGGTGGACCAAAATATCCTTCAAATATTGAACGACTTTTACGCCCTTTGTAAGATTACACGTTTATTTGAAAATTAAAAATTGAATATTGGATAAAATTGTAATATTAGAGTTTTACTAAGTATTTAAAACTTTGATTTCCGATTAAGAATTGGTATTTGACTACAATTGTGAAAGGCAAAATACATCAAATCATACTTAAACTATACCCAAAATGTTGAGTTCACACTCAAACTATACATGCGACCTATTACACACCTGAACATCTAAAAAGTGAATTTAATACCACCCTAGAAGTTGATGTGGCACAAAAAATATTATAATTAAAAAATAGGAGAGTGAAATGTAATTTTAATGATAAAAAAAAAACTAATTTTAAAATTTTAATATTGAAATGAAAAATTATAATTTTTTTAAAGAAATTAGATTTTCATAAATACTTTTTTTTTCATTCCTTCTCCATTTCAACCCCCCCCCCCCACCTAAAAAAACTCACCCCAAACCCTTCATCTTCATCTTCATCGTCATGAGCACCACTCCCACCCCCTCCCCTTTCTCCACCTCCACGCCACCCCACACCGACGCCCCAAACCCTTTTTCTTCATCATTTCAAAGCCACAAATAAAAATCGAAAAATTCAAACTTCAAAAAATGGTTCTCTTCAATTCCACAATTTTTTATCTATCAACTAATGGATCAAGCCTATAAACTTTATACATCAGCAGGGGCTAAAAGTTCATAGCTAATTAGTTTTTAAAGAAAAAGAGTTTTAATTAAGCAAAAATTTGCCACCACCACTGTTGCCTCCATCATCCCCACCTCTCCACCACAAACAATTTCACCACCCACCATCAAACCCACTACCGACCATTGCCCCTATCTCCTCTGTCTTCCTTATCGCTACCTTGAAAAATGAAGAATGGTTTTGGGGTGGAGCAGTGGGAAGAAGAAAAAGGGTTTGGGGGTGGGAGTGGGGCTGATGTGAAGGTGGAGCAGAAGAGAAGGGTGGGGTGGCAGTAAGGTGGAGGAGAAAAGGGGGTTGGGTAGCGTAGAGATGGAAGAAGGAGTGGGGATGGGAGTGGTGCTAATGAAAAAGAAGAAAGAGGGTTTGGGGGGATTTTTCATCATCATCAGAAGAAGAATGCAAGTGGGGGAGGGCGGTGTTTGGTTGGTGGCGGGCTAGCGGCAATGGTGGTGGTTCAATGGTGGAATGGTTTATTGGAACATTGTAATAATTAATTAGGTATTAATTAATGTAAATATAATTAACAAAAGAAAAATCAAATGAATAAAGAAAAGGAAAAGTATATAGTTGTTTTTAGAAGATTTCCATGTGGCACTGATGTGGCGGAGAATGTGTAACACCTCCCCTTGTGCAACTGGTTATGTGCGCATCAGGGTGGTATTAAATTCACTTTTTAGATGTTCGAGTGTGTAATAGGTCGCCGATATAGTTTGAGTGTGAACTTGACATTTTGAGTATAGTTTAAGTGTGATTTGATGTATTTTGCCATTGTGAAACTATAATTCTAAATCTCTACACTATAAACAAAGACAAAGTAGTACTTTGTAGTGGATTGGTTGTATATATTATTATTTCAAAGGAGATGACATATTTTATGTGGTTAACTTAATTGTGTAATAAACACTTGAGAATACGCGAAACTTTTTTTTAAAATCGAAAATATCTAATAAGAACATTTTATCATGTGTTCAGGTGTTCAAGTGGAACATGCTGTAGTTTGAGTCTCTAAATGAAATTTACTGACAATTTTAAAGGGCTGTCAATATATTCCACCTAACATATTTATATTTTTAATAATAAAATATTTATAATTACAAATACTATATAACTAATTCAACTAAATGCATCATCTTACATGTTCAAATGATATTAAATTCAATCGTTATATCAATGTAAGAACATTCATTTTCATTATTTAAACAAATATTGCATTTAGTGTAACATCAATAGCTATATATCTTTAAACAAATTGTTCTTCTTATCGTTTTAATTAATTGACACAATGCATACGTACAAAACACATACACTAAAACTAGTACATATATATATATATATATTTATTGTATTGTTAGCATACATAAACTCCCTAGTTTCTTTATTAGGTTAGCCATGATATTGACATGGTTGGTGAGAAGCTGTCTTCTGAAGTCAAAATGATACTCAAGAACTAGAATAGCTCTTGAGAATAGACTTTTTAATTAATAAGCAAGTACTCCAGGAAACATTTTCTCAAACTGGATATATCATCTGTGCTTTGCAAACTCATATTGACCCCTTTAAAAAAAAAAGGTCGAATCGCCAAAATATAATGTCCTTAGGCCATTCACCATCTTAATTAGGGTAGTCATATTGGCCAATTAAAGGCTTTGTGGGACTAATTTCATCCTTCTCAAAATTTTCCTCTATTGTTCTTCAACTAAAGTCAATAAACGTTTTCACGTATTTCTTCAAAAACGTTAATCCGTTAGCAGTAATTTTATTCTTCTCTGAACAAGTATATTTCTGATCGTCATAATATAAATATAGCACGTCACCTAATTGTTTTAATATCTTATTAGTTTAAAGGGGAGTTAGAACTAGAGAAATGATAATAATTGTCGTGTATGATCAAGAAGTCATAGTTTCAAGTTAGGGAGGCAGCTTTTTGCAAAAATATATGGTGAGACTGCGTACAAGAGCGGATGCAGCATATCGTTAATGAGTTCATCCGAACTTGCTATTTTTGACAAAGGAAACAGATTTATATTTGAAAGCCACTAAAATTTCACTAAATATTTGATTTGAACTTATAATCTAAGAACATTACAAGTCGACAACTTCAAGTTTAATTTCTTAATTTGAGATTATGTAATGGGTTCAAACAAGTTGAACAGGACCTCATCCCGAGTTTTGCCATCTTGAACCCCAAATCCATCCCCAAATTGGTACATGACATAGGCCATTCGTGCCTCGTTTATTACATGCTTAACAAGTTTCCTATGTGATGTAGAAAGCGTACTAAAATGGTAATTGATCTTCTTCCAGGAATCCAAGATTATGCTTTCGATATGCTCTCTAGCTACATCCTCTGACACATTTTCCTCTTGCATGTAACATAAAATTGATGAAGCAACATCACCTCTCTCTAGTTCCGCCTACAATATGAGTACAAATATTATGAGAAGTACTAGCATACACCAAGTGGAAAAAGGGGAAATTTTTTTAGAATAGAATGAAGAAAAAAAATGAGGTAAGTTTGAGATCTAATTTTACCGCTGAGGTACCCTGGTCATTGCAAAGTCGAATTATAATTGAAGTGTGGTAAACAATTTCTTGGAAATTTGCGCATAAATCAAGCCTTTCACTTATTATTTCATTTGTCAGACCAAACATCACATGAAAGGAGAGCAATGGACCGGAGGATGAGATCAACCCATTATCAAGATACTCTGCAAGTGTTGGTATATGGCCTTTGCGGTACCACATAGCTTCCACCAGCAATGATTTACAGAAGTTGACCCACTGAATTATTGAAAACATCAGAAGACTTTGGTCAAACATATGTATAAAAAAAAATCATGGGTACAGGAATAATTTGACCTTTTCAAGTATAGAATTTAATTTTTGACGTGAAGACAAATTGGCTCTTTTGGGAATGGATCCTGTGGTCTTTTCATGCTATAACATAGATAGGCGATATTATAAATTGGCATGAGAGAATACATCTAGTTTTAAGGCAGTAACCTAGCACCTTAGGTTGATACTCCTATATATTTTCGAACCTGTTCCACGTTTGTTAATTTATCTTAGGCTACGTTTTTGAGCATTTTATTAAAATAATATCTTTAATCTCCTGAAACTTTGTATTTTCTGTTGCCATTATCTAGTAAATAAAGAGAGAGGGATTCGGAATGGGGAAACCCCTAGTCATGGGCAGGGTGAAGTTACGAGTTCGGCAGGGGGCAATGGCTGTAGCACAGACTTTATATTTGTTGAAAAAGTCACTTGGTTATGTATAAATAGCTTATTATGTATCATATTGATGTCCTATCTTAAAATTAAAAATGTAAATCTAAAATCATGGATCCGACTGCTTCTTAGTTGACGCGACTCTAAATTAGTCAGAACTATGTTATAATATATGAAAGACAAGCTACTTTAGTACTTACCACTTGTTTCAGATAAGGTAATGCTGAGGATCCACACTTTTGTTCTTGAATTTCAAACGATATCTCTTGCATTGTATCATCCAATGCTCTGAAACAGATCTGCATACACTCTGGTAACAGTTGTACTTCATTTGCATCCCACCTAATTTAACGTAAAAAAAGTCGTTTTTATGATTACTTTGCATTTAAATAATAGCTTGATTAATTTTAACTTGTATCAAATGTTTTAGGTTGGTTGTGAGGACCTACTTCTCTATGGCACGAGTAAATTTCTGCACATCAGCTAATGAACCGTAAATATCATAAACATCATCTATAATTAAAATTAATTGAATCACTTTGGTGAGCCATTTTCTCATGCTTCCATGTTGAGGCTCAGAGGCAATTCCTACAGCGTAGAAGAAGCTTTCTACTATCCTGTCCCTTGTAAAGTACAAATCTTCAACTATGGAAAGATTCCTCCACCATCTGTTTAATTCACAAAATTAAAAAGTAATAATATTATTTTCAAATCAGAAACGACAAGAAAGTGATTCTCATCTGCCTTAATTAGCGGGCAGAATATTCAGTGAAATAGTTGAGGTGACCGCAGTCTGTCAACACACAAACCGTTTTAAAAAAAGGTGATTAATTAATTATCTTATTACATCTTTGAGATCTTTTTGGTGCGTGGCTTGAATTATATTGAAGTTAAGTTTTGCTAACTTGAGCAACATTGGATTATTGTTGCCTTCTAGTACATCTTGGGCATATATGTGTTTTCTAACGTCATACCATCTTACTCTTCTTGCCAACGGATAATTCAAGCTATTAGTAAAACTGTCAATATCCGGTGATATAGATAAAATACTCTTGAGGTTTTTGTCGTTTAGTAAATTTTCACCATCCATGCTCAGATATGATCCTTCCAAAAGCTCCAATAATGTTTTGATATCTGAGACTTTCTTTGTCACGAGTTTCCCTTTGCCATCGAAGAAGTCCTTTAACATATCTGTACAGCAACAAAAACTTGAAATTTGGAAGATGGATACACTCAAATAATTAAGAGATAGTAATGAAGTGCATATATATTTACCGTGAATCAATATTAATTGGTGTATAGTCTCAATAGACTTAGAAAATAATTAGTTAGGGAATTTGTAGTTAATGTTAAGGTAAGTCAGAAAAAAAAAATTCTCTTAATATGCTAAACTGAACATGTAAAAATGAAAATTTATTTTTAGTATTATATTGAACAAGTAAAACTGGTCGGAGAGAAAGTAATTACTACTAATATGACCTTGTGAAGCATGGTAGCCATGTTCCCTGAGGAGCCTGAAGCACAATGCAGTGGCATAGAGATCCTCCTCCTTTGAGCTTGAATAATTAACACCACTATTCATGCACATAACAATCTTTTCCAAAGCTTCCTTGGTTTCATCCTCGAAGTAACCACTGAGGGCAAGCTTGTCAATTCTGTCTATAAGCTCTAGAAGGGCCACTGGAGTAACTGTGGGGTCCAGTCCCCTATCCCATATTTTAAGAAAGGAAAATTTTTCTTCCTTTGACAAATTATACATTGGCAACAATTGTGGACTTGGCTAACAAGCCAATTTCTTTGTTCACATTTTCATGATGTAAGCGCTTACCTCATCATAATCGTGATGTAAGCGCTTACCTCACCATAGGAAATTCATTCCTATAAATAGGCAGCTTATGGTTCATTTGTATCACACCAAAATCTCAGACAATACATCTGAGTGAGAGCAAAGTGAGGTATTCCATAGACTGTAAGAAAATAGTCTGTGAAGAAAAATAGAGTGTGAGTGATATTGTTGTGAGGTGGGAAAAATCAAAGGAGTGTTTTTCTTTTTTGAGTGTGTAGTGGTCTTTGGAGTATTTATACTCGTGACTACACAGTGTAAAATTCCTTACTATAGTGATATCAGCTGCTCCTCTTAGCCGTGGTTTTTCCCTTATTCAGAAGGGTTTCCACGTAAAATCTTGGTGTCATTATTGCTGCATTTTATTCTTGCTGATTTAACCATAACTTAGTGTTCCGCGTTTATCACTAATACCGTGAATATTATTTTTGCAGGTCTATTTATTCCCAACAAGTGGTATCAGAGCCAAGGTTCTGTCTGAGTATGCTCTGTGGTTGCAGCACAGTCTGAACTTCCACATCAGAAAAGAATTACTTTGGTCTTCGAATAAAATAGTATTTGTATTTGTGATAAACAATGGAAGCCAACACTAGTAGAATGGTTACTTTGAGTGGCGTAAATTATGCCATTTGGAAGGGAAAAATGGAAGATTTGCTCTATGTCAAGAATTTTCATCAACCTGTCTTTGGAAATAAAAAAGCCTGATAATAAATCAGATGAAGAGTGGAATTTGTTGCATCGGCAGGTTTGCGGCTTTATTAGACAGTGGGTTGACGATAATGTGTTGAACCATACACATGCTCGGACCCTATGAGAGCATCTTGAAAGTTTGTATGCTCGAAAAACTGGTAACAACAAGATGTTTCTGATAAAGCAAATGCTGAGTTTAAAATACCACGATGGTTCCGCAATGACAGATCATCTGAATATTTTTCAGGGGATCATGAACCAGTTATCTGCTATGGGCATTAATTTTGATGAAGAAATTCAAGGCTTGTTTCTACTTGGTTCCCTACCAGATTCTTGGGAAATTATTAGAACTTCATTATCAAATTCTGCTCCGGATGGTGTGATCTCTATGGATCTTGCCAAGAGCAGTCTTTTAAATGAAGAGATGAGAAGAAAATCTCAAGGTTCCTCCTCATCAGATGTCTTGGTGACTGACACTAGGGGGAGAGGCAAGAATCGTGGTTCTCAAAATAGAGAACATCATAGAAGCAAATCCAGAAGCAGACTTAAAGATATTGATTGCTATCATTGCGGGAAAAAAGGGCACACAAAGAAGTTCTGCCGGATTTTGAAAAAGGAAAATAGAGATAAGGAGGAAAAGAAAGAAGATGGTAATCGTGTTGCCGCTGTCACTACAGAAGATCTTGTTACTGTCCTTGATGCGGATCTGATAAACATTGCTTGTGATGAGTCAAGCTGGGTTGTGGACAGTGGTACCGCATCTCATGTGACATCAAGGAAGGAATTTTTCTCATCCTATACTCCGGGTGACTTTGGAACTTTGAGTATGGGTAATGAGACTATATCTAGGGTGGATGGTGTTGGAACGATTTGTTTGCAAACTAGTACTGGAACTAAACTAATTTTAAACAATGTAAAGCATGCACCTGATGTTCGTTTGCACTTGATCTCTGTTGGTGTTTTGGATGATGAGGGATATGTCAGTACCAATGGTGCTGGAAAGTGGAAGCTCACTAAAGGTTCCATGATTGTGGCTCGTGGCGAAAAGCGTCGTGGTCTATACTGGACTACGGGCTCTACCTGTGTTGATATGGTGAATGCAGTTGAGAGCAATAGCTCTTCAACGTTATGGCATAAGAGGCTTAGCCACATTAGTGAGAAAGGACTAAATGTTCTGGCCAAAAATAAATTATTGTCAAATTTCGAAAGTGCTAAATTAGAAAAGTGTGAGCACTGCTTGGCTGGAAAACAAAATAGAGTTTCTTTAAAGTCTCATCCTCCTTCAAGAAATACAGAGTTGCTTGAGTTGGTGCATTCAGATTTATGTGGTCCAATGAAGACAAGGACTTTGGGTGGTGCACTTTATTTTGCTACCTTTATTGATGATTGCTCAAGGAAACTTTGGGTCTACGTCTTAAAGACTAAAGACCAAGTGTTGGGTGTCTTTAAGCAGTTTCAGGCCTCAGTTGAAAGAGAAACTGGAAAGAAGCTGAAGTGTATTCGTACTGATAACGGTGGTGAATATTGTGGACCGTTTGACGAATACTGCAAGCAACAGGGTATCAGACACCAGAAGACTCCTCAGCTTAATGGTTTAGCAGAGAGGATGAACAGGACCTTGATGGAAAGAGTCAGATGTTTGCTTTCTGAAGCAAAGTTGCCGAATTCCTTTTGAGGTGAGGCTTTATTGACCGCTGCACATGTTATTAATCTATCCCCTGCGGTTGCTTTGCAAAGTGATGTTCCAAACAGAGTTTGGTATGAAAAGGATGTTTCCTATGACCACTTGAAAGTGTTTGGTTGTAAAGCTTTTGTACATGTGCCTAAAGATGAAAGGTCGAAATTAACTGCCAAGACAAGGCAGTGCATCTTCATTGGTTATGGCCTTGATGAGTTTGGTTACAGGCTATATGATCCAATTGAGAAGAAGGTTGTGAGAAGCCGTGATGTTATCTTCATGGAGGATCAAACCATTGAAGATATTAACAAAGCGGAGAAGATAAAATCTTCAAGTTCTGAAGGTTTAGTTAATCTTGATCAAGTTCCTCATACAAATGCTGATGAAGTTGGTGGGCTCTATGACGATGGTGATGCCCAGAATCATGTTCCAGATCAGCATGTTGATGATGATAACGATGCTGCTATTGATGAAGTAGATGCTCCTACTCATGAAGTCGTGGATGAGTCAGATATTCCATTTAGAAGGTCTACTAGACAGCATGTTCCTTCTTCCCGTTATTCACCTAATGAGTATGTATTACTCACTGATGGGGGAGAACCTGAATGTTATGAGGAGGCCATGGAAGATGAGCACAAGGATCAATGGATTGAAGCCATGCAAGATGAGATGAAATCTCTGCGTGAGAACCATACTTATGAGTTGGTGAACTTGCCTAAGGGCATGAGAGCTTTGAAGAACAAGTGGGTGTTCAAAGTTAAAGCCGAAGAACACAACTTGAAGCCCAGATACAAAGCTAGATTGGTTGTTAAGGGATTTGGTCAAAGGAAAGGTATTGACTTTGACGAAATATTTTCTCCTGTCGTGAAAATGTCCTCCATTCGAACAGTTCTTGGTTTGACTGCTAGTCTTGATTTGGAGATTGAGCAGATGGATGTGAAGACTGCTTTTCTTCACGGTGACTTAGAAGAGGAGATTTATATGGAACAACCTGAGGGCTTCAAGGCAAAAGGTAAAGAAAATCTTGTATGCAAACTCAAGAAGAGTCTATATGGATTGAAGCAAGCTCCCAGATAGTGGTACAAGAAGTTTGAGTCTGTTATGGGGGAGCAAGGCTACAAGAAGACTTCTTCAGATCACCGTGTGTTTGTACAAAGATTTTCTGATGATGACTTTATCATCCTTCTGCTATATGTGGATGATATGTTGATTGTAGGCAAAAATGCTTCCAGGATTGACGAGTTGAAGAAACAATTAAGTAAGTATTTTGCAATGAAAGACTTGGGTCATGCTAAGCAGATTTTGGGCATGAGAATTACTCGTTCGAGAGATGAAAATAAGCTTTATTTGTCGCAGAAAAAGTACATAGAATGTGTACTAGAGCGCTTCAATATGAAGAGTGCTAAGTGGGTTAGCACACCTCTTCCTGGTCATCTGAAATTGAGCAAAAAGATGTGTCCTACAACAACAGAGGAAAAAAAAAAAGAATGGCCAAGATTCCTTATTCCTCTACCGTCGGAAGTTTAATGTATGCAATGGTATGCACTCGACCAGATATTGCTCATGCAGTCGGTGTTGTTAGCAGATTTCTCGAAAATCCAGGGAAAGAGCATTGGGAAGCTGTGAAGTGGATACTCAGGTATCTAAGAGGAAGCTCAGATGAATGCTTGTGTTTTGGAGGATCAAATCCAATTTTGAAGGGCTATACAGATTCTGATATGGCAGGTGACCTTGATAACAGAAAATCCACTACTGGATATTTGTTTACTTTTTCAGGGAGAGCTATATCATGGCAGTCAAAGTTGCAGAAGTGTGTCGCACTATCTACAACGGAAGCGGAGTATATTGCGGCTACTGAAGCTGGCAAAGAGATGATATGGCTCAAGAGATTCCTTCAAGAACTTGGATTGCAGCAAATGGAGTATGTTGTCTATTGTGACAGTCAGAGTGCAATAGACTTGAGCAAGAACTCCATGTACCATGCGAGAACAAAACACATCGATGTCAGATATCATTGGATTCGTGAGCAATTGGAAAGCGAATTGTTCTAAGTCAAGAAGATTCACACGAATGAAAATCCTGCAGATATGCTGACCAAGGCGGTACCGAGAGACAAGTTCGAATCGTGCAAAGAACTTGTCGACATGCACTCAAATTAGAAGCCAGTGTACCCTCCTTCAGGTGAATGGGACTGGAGGGGGAGATTTGTGGGGTCCAGTCCCCTATCCCATATTTTAAGAAAGGAAGATTTTTCTTCCTTTGACAAATTATACATTGGCAACAATTGTGGACTTGGCTAACAAGCCAATTTCTTTGTTCACATTTTCATTATGTAAGCGCTTACCTCATCATAATCGTGATGTAAGCGCTTACCTCACCATAGGAAATTCATTCCTATAAATAGGCAGCTTATGGTTCATTTGTATCACACCAAAATCTCAGACAATACATCTGAGTGAGAGCAAAGTGAGGTATTCCATAGACTGTAAGAAAATAGTCTGTGAAGAAAAATAGAGTGTGAGTGATATTGTAGTGAGGTGGGAAAAATCAAAGGAGTGTTTTTCTTTTTTGAGTGTGTAGTGGTCTTTGGAGTATTTATACTCGTGACTACACAGTGTAAAATTCCTTACTATAGTGATATCAGCTGCTCCTCTTGGCCGTGGTTTTTCCCTTATTCAGAAGGGTTTCCACGTAAAATCTTGGTGTCATTATTGCTGCATTTTATTCTTGTTGATTTAACCATAACTTAGTGTTCCGCGTTTATCACTAATACCGTGAATATTATTTTTGCGGGTCTATTTTATTCCCAACAGTAACAGTGTTTGAAAATGTGCAACTCACTTCCTCTTTTAGCTTCTCAGCTTGAACTTTGTACTTCTCTTCCTGCACGAACAATTAAATAAATAAATGGGTGGAGCTAAGGGGAGCAAGGGGGTTCGATCGTCAGAATATTACACTGTATTTTCATGCATATATAGTAGACATAGCAAACCTTTGACTTCTTCGTGTTTATTATATATACATTGGATCTTCTTATTTGAAAATTATGACTGCGCGACAAATTAAGTAATATCTTCCAACGTTAACATTAAGAGATAAAAGTAGGTATAAATGATTAAGGTTCGAATACTCACAGAATATTGACTTGTAAGAGAAAGCAGATGATCATATTTCCAAGTGTTTGGTTTATAGGTAGAAATCCTCTTTTCAGGATGACTTTGTTTTTTCGTAGTGTAAAGTTTCTGTGTCTGCATGGTGGATAAAATGGACATAATGTTTCTGCAAGCCATGGTTTGAGATAGTATCATATTGGAAGGTGCAGGAGATATATATAAGAACAACTGTGAGACAATACATTAACTACTAATTTTTTTATTATTGTTGTCATATATAAGTAACATATATAACAAGGTGATTGCTTGCCATCCGTCTAAAATTTGGTGTACAAAGTCATCTACTACTTGTTGCTGGTGGGCGGTAGCAATATACCGTGAAATTGGTCTAGGTGCGCACAAGTTGACCCAGATATCACAGTTATTTAGAAAAAAGTAAATGGAGAAAAAAAAATGAAATTGTACTCCTTAAATTCGAAAACCAACAAAACAAATATAAAACGCGTTTTAAAGATGCAAGATGAGAAAATTATTGTATGGGCTTGGAAATATTAAGAGAGAGGAATAAATTTTCCTTTCTTCTACGTTTTCTAGAAGTGTTTAATAACTCTATTGACGAGTACATTCAACTTGAATTCTTTTTGGAAAGACTAATTAAGCAGGTGTTTGAAAATAAAAAATGTTGTGTTTGAAGTTATATTGAAAAAATGTATCAGGAAATTGAAATTGTGTTAGGATTTGCATTTTAATTTGAAAAAAGTTAAAAAATTTGCGAGCTATTTTTTTTTTCGCTTGACTTTCAAACTTACAGCTCATATTCAATATTTTTTCTGTAAAATCAGGCCAATAAATAACCAAACTTTGTTCTAAACAATATATATAAAAAAAAAAAAGGAAAAAAGGTTCCACCGACAAATGCCTGCAAAGCTTGTGCAAGTAAATGAATTTACTCTCAGCCAATCCTTTTGTTTCTAAACCTTGCGGTCCTCAATTATATCAGGAGGAAAAAAAATAATTCAAATGTGAACGTTGTAAACGATTAAAATGAGCCTCAAAATTGAGTTGAAAAAGGATTTTGATCGACTTGAATAGTTTTCATTAATTTTACAATTACTTATTTCAATTTTTTTGCGAAATATTATCGAGCTTATTATGCCTTGTATTCTACTAACAACATTTCCATACTCATCAATGGTTCTCGAACAAATTTCTTCAATCATCCATAGGCATACACCAAGGAGATCTGCTATCTCCGTATGGGAATCTTAGTAGCTCAGGTGAAGGTTTGATTTCCCACCTTGTAATCCCCTACTTCATCTTGCTCGACCCCTTATATATAATAATTAAAAAAAAAAAATATATCTCCGTACATGTTTTTCATGTGCATGGAAGTAGTATCACACAATATTCAGGGGTGCTGTACTCCAAAAAAATTGACAGTATTAAGATTCCCCTAAAAGCCCGCATATCTCATATTTATTGTCCGCAGATGACCTTACCCTCCTTCACGAGCCAATACCAAGAATTCTGACACTATCTATCATCACCATCCTTAACAACTACAACTATGGCTCCGGACAGAAAATAAATTTTGCTAAATGTATCAAAAATCGATCATATTCGCAACTAATACTTCCCAAGAAGATATGACATCCATTTCTAATGCACTCAGCATCAAACCTAGTACACAGTTTGGAAAATTTCTATGTTTTCTGATTTCTTATAAAATAATCGGAAAGCAGGACTTCCAGTTCATAATTGACAATATGAAAGAGATTAGCGGGCTAAAAATGTAAGTTCCTGAATATGGCGGGGCGTACTATTCTTGCAAAAGCTACTCTTAATTAACAACATCCCAACCATATACATATATATATTGTGTGTGTTAATGCTAGCTTAATGATTGAAGCTAACTAAGTTGGTGTGAATGAGAAATAGAGGAAAAAAAAAAATGGAAGGAAAATGAAGTTTAAAGCAAAGTTCCTTTTGAAAGGAACTTTGTACCACATTAGTGGTAGAAAGAAAGAGTTATGTGATTATATTAGAAAAGACTTCTTCTAGCTCTTAAAGAGTTGAGAAGAGGGACTCCCCTCGCGCCATTGTCATCGATCGGCTAGGCTTTGGATAATTTTTTGTGTAAAATATTAATTTAAATTAATTTTTGAACACCATGCCTTTTCTGAACAGGTATTTTCCTATTTTGAACAGGTATTTTTGCGGCTATATAAACAGAGGCAATGCCTCATTTTTCAGCACTGAAAATTTCCGAACTTTGCATACTTTCTTACAAATAACATATCGAGTCCTTGTGTGATTTGTTGCCTGATTTGAGTTCGTTGAAGTCGTAGGCGTTTGAGGTACCGCTACTCTGGCGATAGGTATATCCGTTTTATCCTGGGAGGAAGTAATCCATGACCTAGGGTATAGTGAGGGGATTAAATTTCTTAAGGACACACAGTAAAGTCTGTGGTCTCGGATATTTTCTAGTTTCTGTATTTTTATGAGTTTTCCAGTTTCTGTTTTTTTTTCTTCTAAGTTTCTGGTTTTTCTGAACACAGAGTATTAACAAACTTAAGGAATTCAATATTATTTTTGTGTTCATCTTTTTCTGTTCATCTATTATAGAAGGTTAAAAGGAAAAAAACGAAGAAACAAAAGTGCTTTCCAGAAATAAAAAAGGAATTTGTATTTTGTTTGGAAACTAAAATCTTCGAATTTTCTACTCCGGTTGAGATTAATGTTTTCATAACTTTCTATTCATTTGGTTACTTGATTTGAAGATATAAAAACTTCATCAAGTATAGAATATACAATTTCCTGCATTCGGTTTGAAGTGTTTTAAATCTGTTTGTGTAAACTTTATTCTGTTTGAAGAAATAAAATCTTCACTGTTCTGTTTTAAATTTGTTTCTGTCAAAACTGATTTGTATCGAAGATTTAAATACTTCACCCTTTATTAAATTTTCCATTGTTTCGTTTGCGACAGAATTAGGAGAGCAAACTCCAAATCTAAATGCTATTGCTACTGCCACACTAACCGCCGCGGTTGGCTCGACGAGCAATGTTGTTTCATCCAGTTGAGCGACACCGACTCCGGCAGAGAAGCCCGTAAAATTAACCGGGATTGATTTCGAACGATGGCAACAAAAGATGTTCTTCTATTTAACTACTTTAACCCTTCAAAAGTTTATTAAGGAAGACATTCCGGTTCTACCGGAATCAACACCTGATAATGAACGTTTTGTTGTAACTGAGGCTTGGAAGCACTCAGTTATAAGAGGGGGTTGGAAGCTCGAGAAGGAATACCAAAACCTATTTCACTCGCTAAGTCTTTTTGCATCCATGGTTGAATGGTTAAAGCGTCCAACTCATAAGAGGGGATTCCCACTCTCTTCTCTGGTATTGATGCCACCTCAAAAACTGGAACTCCTCTCCTTACAGTCAAGTGGCTTTAACAAATGAGCTTAGATAGCTCAATCAGTGCGCTCTACGTCTCGTGCAAGATGTTGGGTGGCATGGAACTACTGGTAATTAATCCATCTGCTGATGGTATAAGCGGCACCTTATTTATCAATTTCGTAGAATATAGAAATCAAGATGATTCACTTTTTTTTATGTTTCTTTAGCCTCTGATTTTTAGCCACAACTTAAAGGAAGGGGCATTTTCGTGGACTGGATGAGAGAGATAGTCATTCCGAACTCTTTCTGCCCTTGGCAAACCGAAGGAAGAGCAAAAGGAAGGTTGGGTGCTTGTGGGGCACGAAATCTTGCATATAGGCAACCAACTGACGTATACAAACTGCAAAAATAAGCAACTAAAAAAGCTAGTGCTCAGATGGTAAGCGCCCTTCACTTTCAATCCGAAGATTGCGAGTTCGAGTCACCAAGGGAGCAAAGGAGGGAGCTCCTGGGGGAAGGGTAAAAAAAATAAAAAAAAGGCTTGGAAGCACTCAGATTTTTTGTGCAAGAACTATATTCTTAGCGGACTAGAGGATAATATTTACAACGTCTATAGTAATGTGGGAACTTCAAAAGAACTATGGGATGCGTTGAAAAAGAAATATAAAATTGAAGATGTCGGATTGAAGAAGTTTATAGCTGTCAAGTTCCTAGACTACAAAATGGTTGATGGCAAGTTTGTTGTTACTCAAGTTCAAGAGTTGCATGTAATTAGTGGCGCGTTTCACGTTGCGATAGGTATATCCTTTTTTATCTTGGGAGTTCGAGTCACCAAGGGAGCAAAGGAGAGAGCTCCAGGGGGAGGGTAAAAAAAATAAAAAAAGGCTTGGAAGCACTCAGATTTTATGTGCAAGAACTATATTTTTAGCGGACTAGAGGATGATCTTTACAACATCTATAGTAATGTGGGAACTTCAAAAGAACTATGGGATGCATTGAAAAAGAAATATAAAATAGAAGATGCCGGATTGAAGAAGTTTATAGCCGCCAAGTTCCTAGACTACAAAATGGTAGATGGCAAGTTTGTTGTTACTCAAGTTCAAGAGTTGCAGGTGATTAGTGGCGCGTTTCACGTTGCGACAGGTATATCCTTTTTATCCTGGGAGGAAGTAATCCATAACCTCGGGTACAGTGAGGGGATTAAATTCCTTAAGGACATACAGTGAATTCTTTGCTCTCGGATATTTTCTCGTTTCTGTGTTTTTATGAGTTTTCCAGTTTCTGTTTTTTTCTTCTTCTAAGTTTCTAATTTTTCTGAACACATTTCTTCTAAGTTTCTAATTTTTCTAAACACAGAATATTAACAATATATATACAGTCAAACCTCTCTATAATTGTCATTCGTTATAATAGCATTTCACTATAACGACCTGATTTTCTCCGGAACCAATTTTTTATGTTATATTTTACTTCTCTATAACAACATTCTGCCTATAACAACAATGACATTTATTATAGCGATACACTCTTTGTAAAATTACCTCTCTATAACAACCACACTCAAATATTGTGTAATAATATTTTATAAGACATATATTATCTATAAAATAAAGTATTAAAATATTATGATAATCATCATTAATGTCAATTTACATAGTAAATTTCAAGTACGAATATCTAAAAATCTTCAATTATACTATTATGTTCTTAAACAGCCTTCAAAGGAAAGCTATTGAATTCCCTTTTGCTAAAAGTTTGAAAAACAATCTTCGTCAATTCAAACATTATATTATTACTAAGAGATCGAAATTTATGAAAAACTTTGCAATTTTAGAATTCTTACACCAAACTTAAAATTTTCAATTAATTTAAATGCATATGTTCTTTATATTTTAATTCTTTATCGATATGGTATAACTAGTTATGAATTTCTTAGTTATTTATTAGTCTTTTCAATTTTTAATTAATGAAATATGAAAATTAATTGGGATTTTAAAATTAACAAGTAATTTGGTTTTGTTTATACTAGCATAAAAAGTAAAAAATAATAAAATAAAATTATATATATATTGCGTAGTTTTGTTTATAACAACTAAATGAAATTTAAACATGAAATGTCAGTATACATATATAGCAGCACCTCCCTATAGCAATCATGAAATTTTCGGATATATATATATATATATATATATATATATATATATATATATATTGCGTAGTTTTGTTTATAACAACTAAATGAAATTTAAACATGAAATGTCAATATACATATATAGCAACACCTCCCTATAGCAATCATAAAATTTACGGACAAACGCTGTCATTATAAATCAACGGTGTATCACTCCGTTATATGTCTATTACGAATTCCATTGACAGAATACAACGAAACTTCATATGGGGATCAACAAATTCGCGCAAGTAACTCCATAGTCTTAATTGGAAAACTATGACGTCGGTCTCCTAAAAATTTGAGTGGTCTTGGTATGCAGCAAGCGATTTTTAAAAATCAGGCCCTGATTGGCGGGTCAACTTTTTAAGAATCCTAAGTCCTTTTAGGCGTCTATTCTCATTAATAAATATTGTCGGCCTCTCACCATCTTGGTGTAACATTTTTAAGGGTTGGAAAATTTGTGCCACAAATCTGGATTATTGGTAATAATTCTATGAACTTTTGGAATGATCAATGGAGACTACACCAATAATTGTTCCTCGGACAACAACTTGAGGGTCCCCTAAATAAACACGAAGCAAATTTGACAATAAGCCAAATCGTTCGTAGAAACTATACAATCTTGACTTGTTCCATTCATTCGCCAACAGAGAATATATATAGGATACAATTTTGAACCCTAGTGAAACAAGGAAACTAAGATCCTAGTTAAACAAGGAAACTAACTAATATATGGTAATTAGTGAAACAAAGAAACTAACTAATATATGGTAATTATCTCCCTACAAATATGCTACCAAATAATATCAAATAATATAAAGATATTATACCGCAATACCCCCCCTCAAGTTGGAGCATGGGAATAAAAAATGCCCAACTTGGAAAGCAAGAAGTCAAACTGAGTTTTGCCGAGAGCTTTGGTAAAAATGTCTGCCAATTGTGAAGATGTTGAAACGTGTGACGGAGAAATCAAACCTTCATTAATTGCATCATGAACAAAGTGACAATCTACCTCAATGTGCTTTGTTCGTCCATGGAAAACCGAATTTTTTGCGATGTGCAAAGCGGACTGACTATCACAAAACAATTTGATCGCCTTGGGATGTTGTATACCTAAACTCAACAACAGACCTCTCAGCCACTTCAACTCACAAGTGACCGCAGCCATGGACCTATATTCAACCTCTGCAGAAGATCTCGAAACTGTGTGCTGCTTCTTTGTCTTCCAAGAGATGGGAGATTGACCTAGAAATACTAGCCAACCTGTCAACGAACGACGAGTAAGCGGACAAACCGCCCAATCAGAATCACACCATCCCTGCAAAGTCAACTTACTGTCGGCACGTAACAAAATACCCTGTCCTGGTGTGCCTTTCAAATAACAGACCACTCGTAAGGCCGCTTCCTAATGTTCAATCCGGGGTTCTTGCATGAATTGAGACAAAATATGAACAGAATATGCCAAGTCCGGTCGAGTGACCCCCAAATAAATCAAACGCCCGACTAATCTACGGTAGACCTCCGAATCCGACAACAAATCTCCATTTGCAAGGCCAAGTTTATGATTTTGCTCAATAGGGAACCCACTTGGCTTTGCACCTAACAATGCTGCTTCAGAGATAATATCAAGAGTATACTTGCGTTGACACAAAAATAACCCTGATGAACTACGAGCTACTTCAATACCCAAAAAATATTTGAGAGACCCAAGGTCTTTCATTTTGAAACAATCACTCAAATAGGCTTTGAAAGTTGCAAGTGCAGCGGAATCATTCCCAGAAATAATAAGATCATCAACATAAACCAAGATATTAATCTGAATATTCCCTCTAGTAAATGTAAAAAGGGAATAATCAGAATAAGATTGAAGGAAACCGTACCCTTTCAAAGCAGTCACCAATTTGCAAACCAACATCTAGGGGCCTGTTTCAACCCATACAGCGATTTATGCAAACGACACACCAACGTAGGATCTGGACTTTCGAACCCGGGAGGGAGCTTCATATACACCTCCTCATCAAGGTCACCATGTAAAAAGGCATTATGAACATCCATTTGGTGAAGTTCCCAATTTTGGATGCTGCAATGGCTAGGAAGGCTCGAACAGTAGTCATCTTGGCGACCGGAGCAAAAGTTTCATTGTAGTCAATCCCTGCTTGTTGATGATTTCCCAACACAACCAAGCGCGATTTGAGCCGTTCCACGTCTCCATTTGACAAAAACTTGGTCTTGTACACCCACTGATTACCAAGTGCTTTCTTACCCGGAGGAAGATGTTCCAAAGTCCATGTACCATTGTCTTCCAATGCACGTTTCTCTTCTTTCATTGAATGTCTCCAACCTTCGTGTTTCATGGCTTATTTGAAGGTCTTAGGATCCTTACCCGAAATAATAGTTGCAAGAAACTTACGATTATTTACAGAAAAATTGTCACAATTAATATAGTGTGCCAAAGGATAAGGAGTACCGGAGGATTGATTGTTAACATGAGTTGTAGGGGACGGACTATTAGCAAAAACTGAGTGTGTCACATAATCACGAAGCACAACAGAGGGAAATTTCTCCCGAAAACCACGCCCCAAGCCACCTTCCACATTCGTGACTGGGGTATGGTGTTGCTGCCCCCCCTCGATGCCAGCGGGCGCTGGCTTCCCAGCGGGCTGTGCAGTGGCTGTTGGCAGCCGCTCAGCCTCGCTGCCAGCTGGAGTTGGGTTCCCAGCGGGCTGGACAGTGGCCGCTGGCTGCAGCTCGGCCTAGCTGCCAGCAGGCGCTGGTTGGGCAGTGGTTTGCGGCTGCTGCTCAGCAGCCTCCGAACTATCAACTTCGCCCCCTAATTCATCCCCGTACGCCATAAAATCACGATCAATTTCAGCACCCTCATCAAAAAAACTAGATGAAATATTAACATCTTCCGGACAAGCAAAAGGAAACACATTCTCCACAAACTTTACATCACGAGAGACAAAAAATTCCTTCGTATCAAGATCAAATAACCGCCACCCTCTCCTACCAAATGGATATCCCACAAACAAACACTTTCTGCTCCGACTAGCAAATTTGTCACCCTGAGTTTTTTGATTATGAGCAAAGCACAAACACCCAAAAGTACGAATAGCATCAAAAGAAGGAGGTTTATTGAATAAAATTTCAAAAGGTGTTTTATTTTTCAATTTGGGTGCGGGGGTACGATTTATGAGATGAGATGCAGCAAGAACGCATTCACCCCCCCCCCCCCCCCCCCAAAAAAAATAGGCAAATTGGCCTAAAATCTGAGAGCCCTCGCAACATTCAACACATGTTTATGCTTCCTCTCTACCCTCCCATTCTGTTGCGGAGTACCCACACAAGAGGTTTGAAACAAAATACCAGTGGCGGAAAAATAATCGATCAAACAATTAAATTCTGTACCATTATCACTTTGTACAACTTTAATTGTTTGATTAAATTGTCGATCAACCATAGCAACAAAAGCCATAAATATCGGAAACACTTCTGTTTTATCAACCAACAAGTAAATCCAAATAGCTCGGGAAAAATCATCAACAATTGTTAAAAAATAACGAGCTCTGCACGACGAAACATGGCGATATGGGCCCCACAAATCACAATGTATTTTCTCAAATATTCTAGATGCATTATTATCACTTAAAGGAAATTTGTCTCTAGGATGCTTAGCACGTAAACACACTTCACAATCCTTTGCTAAACTACTCTTATCACTACTGACATGAGGAAGCAACTTAACTACTCTTTCGAAAGGATGCCCCAATCGTCGATGCCACAATTCCAATGCGGACGTTGCCACGACAGTAGACACATGTTGCACCGCGTCCGGTTTGCTAAAATAGTATAGTCTGTCCCTCCTAACTCCCGTTCCAATCAGCTCCTTCAGTGGGTCATGAATAGCACACATACAAGAATTAAAAGAGACAATAGTATGTAAATTATCAGTAAGTTGGGGGACGGAGAGTAAGTTGCAACGTAAATAAGGCACATAAAGGACATGATGTAAGGTGATTTTATCTGACAGTCGAACAGAACCTTCCAAAGAAGCAAGCACCTTTTCACCATTAGGCAAACCAATAGGACAATCAACAGTATGGACATCAAACAACCACGATTTCTCACCGGCAACATGATGAGTAGCACCAGTGTCAATAATCCAAGAAAAATCATCAAACTTACCTTTCAAGCGATTTTCGAGAATTGTAGCATTACCAAAACATCCCGTAATAGCCTTCCATTCATCGGAAGTAAAGTGCTGACCGACGGCAGCGTTATCTGATGCGCCCTTGAAACGAGTAGGCGTGATATAGTCCCCGGGTCGGTCTTGAGGACCGAGAAAATAGGGAGAATTAGACTCAATTTTGGGTGGTGGTGGAGGAGGTACGCGTCACCGGCCATGAAAATTTACGATGAAGAGAAGAAAAAAACGTGTGGCTTTGATACCATGTAGAAACTATACAATCTTGACTTGTTTCATTCATTCACCAAGAGAGAATATATATATAGCATACAATTTTGAATCCTAGTGAAACAAGGAAACTAAGATCCTAGTGAAACAAGGAAACTAACTAATATATGGTAATTAGTGAAACAAGGAAACTAACTAATATATGGTAATTATATCCCTACAAATATGCTACCAAATAATATAAAGATATTATACCGCAATATCGTTACAAGGTAGAGTCAGAGAGTAAGGTCTTCGTAGTCAATTTAAGGATTGGAAAATTTGTGCCAAAAATCTAGATTATAGGGAATGGAACTTGTATAAACTTTTGGTGTGATCAATGGATACTGCACTAATAATTGTCATTCAGACAATAACATGAGGGTCCCCCTTAATAAACACAAAACAAATTTGACACCTAGTTAAATCATCACAAGGTAGGAAGTAAGGTCTGTGTAGACACCACCTTTTCCGGACTACTTATGGAATTATATTGAGTATGTTAATATTGTTGTAGCCAAACCATCGTTAATGGGGCATGGGATTCGTCAAATTCACCTTCCTACAAATATCATGAACACCATTCTTGCTACTCCTTTAACACTACAACAGCAGTGCATTGACTCCCCAGTATTGTCTCTTACCCTTAATGGGATCTTCTTTTTTTTTCTTTTTTTTTTTTTTAAATTAGAAAAAAGAACTGCTTAGATGCTTGCCAGAGGCTCGAAATTGCGACCCCCCTTAATGAGATCTTCTCTACCAAAATTGCATATTTTTCATTAATGGGCCAATTCACCCACTTAACTACCGTTAAATAATATTTTTTTCGTGGATTTGGAAATTAAATACGCCTAATAAAATCAAGTTCTTTTTATGGCTCTGTTGTATATCATAATTGTTTACCCTCTAAATTCTATCTTGTCATATTAGGATTGGTCAAGATAATATTTGCTAAATATGTAATGCATCCCCTAAAACTCTTGAACAAATTTTCCTAAGTTGTTACTGTCAAGACCCAAATCTGACACTCAGGCCGTGACCGGGCACCTGACGAGCTTCTACCCATAAGGCGAACCCTCTAAGGAAATCATGCGAAAATTAAGGAATAAGATGAATAATATGCAAAGTCTCATAATATAAAGAAAAGTGCGGAAGTGAAATACAAATACTAAGTCTTGCCCATAAACCCTATAAAAATGTCTAAGTCATGGAACTACTAGTCTGAATATAAAAGCACGAGACGTAGCTCGGAATACTACTACGTCAACTAAAGAAGAAGAGGCCGCCATGATCTAATGGTGGCTCACCTCTATTGAACTGGACTGAACGAAGCTAGAATGAATCAAGTATTGGCTACCTGGTCACCGTTAACCACACCTGCACATATACAACATCAACAAGCGTGAGTCTAAAAGACCCAGCAAGATCATCGACACTCTCAGTTGTGCTGTCACTATTGGGATGGGCCCTTGCTTACCCCTAGGGCGAGTCTTTGAAATCCTTGATAATGCATAAAAGCAATTACACAGTACAAGTATATTAATATATTTACAAACACTGAAGAACAAGCTGAAATCATGGAGCATAAACAAGCAAAACATGAAATACTCTAAATCTGAATGTATGCTCAAGGGACATAATACGTATTTGTCTATGTCTTACCCCGTCTTCCGGAGAGGGAATTATTTACCCCCATCTTACCCGGACGAGCAATAGATGAAATAAACTGAATCTGAATCTATGCTTACGGGACATAGTACGTATTTGTCTATGTCTTACCCCGTCTTCCGGAGAGGGCATTATTTACCCCCATCTTACTCGGGTTACTTAAAATTCTAGCATCTATCTCTCACCGAACATCAATGGGGCCTGTGGAAGTATGCCCCTCTGAAGATATGATAAGTGGAACATATATCCAATCAATACCACGTCAATAGTATATGTGTATAACAAATATCTATTTAAGCGAAATTACGCTAAAGGACTCATACGGTCATTACTTTAGAAACTTGGAAATTATCCAATTTAGATCATGCTTGCCCACTCACACGAACTAAATGGTTTAAATGCATACATACAATACAAACCATATGCTTTTTATGAAAGGCAAGTAAACTAAGAGTTTAAGCCTCACTTGCCTTATAACCGGAATGCAAACCTCTCTTGAAACGCCTAATTCTCTTCAAACGATCTCCAATAGCCTCAATCTATTTAATAACACAAATAATGGGTTCAAATTAGTCTAGGGGACTAATTCCATAATTTTAGATAACCCTGGGTCAAAGTCCAATAACTATCACGCTATTAGTAGACTAATCCCTTTAATCACCGCTATGTTCAACAACTCAATTGGTTTAAAAACGTTTCCACTATGCTGTTAATGATATAATTATAAATCTTCTCTTATCATTTAAACTAGAAGAGAATAGAACTAAATGGCAATTCTTTATCTGATCAAAGAAAGAAAAAGAAGTTAACAAAATCATATACTTTGTGGTTTGAAAATTTTGGTACAAATTCCTATGTACAAAATCCCACTTGTCTATTTTTTCTGTGTGCGCCCATACACACATAGTCTCGGCACACTACGGTAGAAATTCAGTTTCATAATCATCCATCCCCATATTTGAGTTATACGATCCATGCCTTATAATAATATAATTACACAATAGTTGGAGATGCCAAAATGAATTCCTTGTACAATGTTGAAATAAAATCTAAAAAGGTATTGTTTATTATTAAATAATATTTCTACTCCCAAAGCCTAATGAACACAATCTTGACACCCATAATCATTACGTCCCCAAAGATGAATTCTCGTCATTATCCCATAAAGAACAAATTGTGCTACAGATCCTAATTCAATTCATGAAACATGGATATAGAAGGAACTAAGTGCAGTACCTGAACATGACCGTTGGAAATTCTAATCTTCCTCACTTTCACAGCAAAACCTCTCGTCTGATGTTTCATGTTATTCCCCTCAATATCAGAATATTATACTAATACCTAGTAACAGTCTAAGACGTGGCCCGTAAATAAAATAGTGGGTCTGGCCCACTTATTTACTTAACTGATTTTCCCATTTCATTTATTATATCATATAACCTATATTTTCCAATAAATATATATACCTACATATAATATGAATATAATCAATACCCGCTCCGATATGAAACTCGTTAAAATTAGTAGGCTATAATTAAGAAAATAACTCTAAAATTCACTCGAAAAATATCGGGCTGTTACAGTTACAATGTTGTTCTGTTCTGGACTCTAGGTAATAATAATCCCCCCTGGTTGGATTGCTTCAGTCATATTGCTAAACTTAAGTATAATAATAATTTGACATTGAAGGAGCTCCTTCCTAATTTTTGTTTATTGTATTTTAGGCTTACTCGCTATTTTAATGTTCATAACAACACTTCAAAACCCACCTCCACAGATATTACTAGAGCTAAACTTTCCATCACTTAACATGTGAAACAGCATCCACCTAAACAAGCTATGGATCAATTTAAATCCTCCCAGGAACTTGCTTCCTCTGCTACCTTAGTTTGTAAAGATGCATATTAAGTCTCCTTTTTCAACAACAACAACAACCAAAAAAAAAAGTATGGTAAGAAAAGGCAAATTCTTTCTTGTTCTTTGGGAAAAAACTGTGTTCAATCATATCATGGATGTACAATTTTTATCTTGGAAAAAACGTTCAACTAAATAGAATCTATAATTTTCAATTTATTACACTAAAAACATAAAATTAATCTTAAATTTATAATGAAAAAATAACTCAAATATGTCTATAGACAGCAGAATTTTGTTTTTCTTTTAAAAGTAATGTTTGGAAAAGCTAATATGGTCCCAGAAAAACCGGTAAGATGTCATTTTAGGAATTCGCCTTATGTAATAGTATATAAATGACACACATTTTCACCTATTAATTTAAAAAAAAAAAAAAAAAAAGAACTCCACCATAAGTTATATGGTGAAAGAAGATGTTAGGATTGGTCGAAGTATATTTTTAAAAATTCTTTCAAGTAATGCCCTTTTAATATCCGTAAGGTGATTACTTACTGACATGACTAAATTTATATGGCAAGTTAACACACGTAAGCAGCCCCATTATATGATGACTCAGACAGTCCAGTTAAAAAATGTAGGCATTATCTACACCTAGTTGTGAGTTGATAATGGAGAAAAGGCAGATATAAAATTTTAAGTACCAGCTGGTTAATCCAATAATTGTTTTTCATATTCTATATATGTGTTAAATTTATATAAAGGTAAATATTTGATTGTGAAACCATAATTATCAGTGTAAATTAATTTGAAATTATTACAGAAATACATAAACTTCAAATCGTGTATAAAAATACAAAACAAAAACCTAAATTCTTCTAATTCTTCTTCAAACAACTCCAAACACCAATTTTTTTTATTTCTTTTTAAAAAGGAATTTGTTTGAAAGAAAAGGAAAAATTTAAGAGAACTATTTTCTTCAGCTTTTCCATATTTTATTCTTTATGGTCGATTCTGGATGTAAGTTGGTAAAACATCGTTGTAGAGTATTAGTGTCGATCATAAGGTTTTTGCAAAAAACTTTATTCTTGTCTTCGTGTCGGATTAAAATTTGTATAATTATTTCGAAAATCTTTTTAACTTGAAGGAAATATAGAAAATTTAGATTTTAATTTGTCCTGTTGTTATTCATAGGTGCAAAACGAGAAAGGTGTGCGAAATGAATAGTTAATGTGGTCCGCGTTCTGAAAAGATAACCTGTATGACTGTATCCTTTAAGGGATGCCATAAGAACTAAATGAAGATATTTTGGTTTTTAGCTTAACCCAATTACAAAGTCCAACTTTCATCCAGATGCAAAGCATGCTTTAGCACAGTAAAAGGCATGTTAATTGGAAGCTCCTCACTTTGTCTCTGTTTAAAGGGAGGATATACAATACATTATTGCCGAATTTTGTTAAATCTTATGCCAATACTTATATAGCCCCTTAAACTTGTTAAGATTTTTCATTTAGACACTTAAACTTAGTCTTGTTCCTATTGAGTACCTGAAATCAAGTTAAACTGTGTTTATTAGACACGACATGCCTATCTGGCGGAGTGCGTACTTCCCACCATTTCTCAGCTCGTTAAAGCCAGAGGCGAATTTAGGATTTCTGGAGCATGGGTTCACGTAAAACATAAGAAGAAGAAAATGTATTAAGCAAGAATTGATCCCTAGTCCCGTAGGTAAATAACTCAACTTTCAACCAAGTGCACCATTTAGTCTTTTGTAGTATGTATTCCAATAGATAGTATTATACTAATTTTAGAAAATATGTACATAAAATACTTAGGTTTTTGGCGAGACTATGTGTTCACGTGCTTCAAAAATAGGGCCTAAAATCGCCCCTGGTTAACGCCTTGAAAATGGCTATTTCATTTTTACTTTTGCTTCTTTTTTTTTTTTTAACTGCGTTTCTCCTTCTTCCTCACTCTCTCCTATCACCACCTCCGCACTTTCCAGTTTCCACCACCATCCACCTCCTCCTCTCGCCACCTTTCCCTCTTCCTTGTCCATTAGTCACCATCTCTGGCTGAAAAAGTTTACTTCCTTGACAAACCCGCTCCTTCATGACATTTAATGACATTTGGAGCCTTGTTATATGAAATGTTGATAGCAGTTTGTGTTATATGGCATATTTGAGGAGAAGTGTCTAGTTCATGTCTTGAGCACTTTTTGTATTATATATAAGTGTGGTGAGTGGACGAACACAACATAAAATGCTTGTACCACAAGCTTTATAAATTTTACATGCAATGAATACTTGTACCAAGAGCTATATAAATTGTACACTTCAATCAACTACTTTTAATTCCATGTGGACAATAAATTGTACACTTTAACCAACAACTTTTTAATTCCATGTAGACATATATCATAATACTGAATATTTATTGTCTTCTCATGTATACATGTATGCACCGTCCGTGCACTTTTACTGTCCATGTTGATTTTTCTTCTTATTATTATTAATTTTAACCTTCACATTAATTACTCATTTTCAAATCATTTTCCAAGGCTATTGACATTATACACCAATAAATATGAATATTATGGTAAAATATATACTCTCTCTGTCCCATATTACTTGCCCACTTTCCGTTTTACTTGACCCTTAAGAAATCATAAATAAAAGATGTATTTTACTATCACACTCCTATCTCTCTAATAAAGGGAGAGACTTTTATCTCCATTTTCCTTCTTTCTCAATACTTTAAACATGAAGAGAGGACGAACAATTTATTTCCTTCGTCCACTTTTACTTGTTCACTTCTAACTTTTCAGGTTCTTTAAGAATTAATAAATGAAGTATATATTTTATCATAATATCCATATTTATTAGTGTAGTATAGTCTCAGTAGCCTTACAAAATAATTTAAAAATCAGTAATTAATGTGAAGGGTAAAATAAGAAGAAGAAAAATTTCTTTCTCTTGATATGTTAATGTAGACGATTACTTTTGACTTTTCATGTTATTTACGAATTAATTTGATGATTTACGATATAACATATATCTTTCTAATTTTGATTTCTCTGTAACAATTATTTTTATCTATAATTGATAATTAAAAAAATTATAAGGTAACTAATTTACCCCTTATTAACATATTTTTTAATTAATTTAATAAAAATATTTTATTAGTTTTGCTTTTAAAAAATTCAATATATACAACACAATGGTTCTTATGTTTGGATCTGAATAGTTAATTAATTGAGATGGATATTAACTGGTCGGTATAAATATGAGATATTAAAGAATTCAAAATAAAAAAAATTAGGATCAAACTATTAATTTTCCCTCACCTTCTTACTAATTTTTTTTTTTCACATCGATGAACAACTTTTTTTGTCATGACAATGACAAATTTTAAAAAACTATTTACAAAATACAAACTTTAAAAATTAGTTAATTAAAGCGAATAAGGCAATATATTGCTAGTACATTAGAGAGATCAGGATTTGCACAATTAAATGGGTCCCACATTTCAAAGAAAGCTGTCAAGACAGAAAATAGTACGAACAAGATACCATGAAGAACAACAACTTAAAAGCACATAGAGACTGATATTCCGATATTACCCCTATCAGGCATGTCTGCTTCAGTTGTGTCACTCACACTTCATATATAGGTGAACTTGACAATGACGACATTACGGATTGGCCATAAGAATTATTCACTTTTTTTTTTTAATTTTTTTTAAAAATTAGTATTTGGTCATGAAAATTTCAAATACAACTTCAAATTGTATTTAAAATTTGAAAAAAAAAAACTAAAACCTTGTTTTTGACAACCAAAACCTTATTGAAAAGTACATTTCAACAACAAATTATTATTTGCAAAAACTATGACCAAACATAATTTCAATTCTAACTTCAAAAATTCCAAAAAAAAAATGATTTTTTTTTTTGGTTTCTATGGCCAAACGCCTACTACATTTCTAGTGGTTAAGTAGTTGAGAGAGAGGAGAATGTTTCTGGTGTTTAGAGGCGGATCCAAGATTTAAATTTAGTGAGTTCAATCTTATGATTTTTAGCATTGAACCCGTTATATTTTTAAAGTTAGGGATTCACCTCTATAATTTATTATAATTTTAATAATTTTTGATATATAAATTTAGGTTCCGTATCAAAAGTTTGGGGTCCAATTGAACCCCTACCTTATAGGCTAGATATACCTTTGTTGGTGTCACTTATGGCAGATTCTAGCAACTGTTCCTATCTCTTGCTAAATTTCAAGTTTAAAAAAAAAAACGTTAAAAACGATTTAGTACATATTCACTATTTTACTTTTCTTTTCTAGCAATCTAAATATATATGTGTATTGCATATTACTGCTTCCCTCACTCGAGAGGTAGAGATTCAATCAAAGAAGATAAGACGTGTTGTCGAGTTTCTCTATCTTGAACACCAAATCCATCTCCATTTTGATAAATGAAGTGTGTGACTCGTGCTATATTCATTATGTACTTTATTAATGGTCCCAGTGATAATGCTGAATTGTCAAAGCAATATTTGTTCATTTTCTTCCAAGTCTCCTTCACCATGTCTTTGATATCCTCCCTTGCCACATCCTCCTCAACATCTGCTTCCTTCATGTAACACAAGACAGACGATAACAAATCACCTCTTTCCAGTTTAGCCTGTTAATTAAGTACTTGAAAATGTGAGATAATCGTAACTTCAAAGGTTTTTTTTTAAAGAATTCAATTTTTATACTTGTAATTTTTTTTTATAGTATTAGATCTCCTAATAAAATGAAATAACTACAAGTAACTGTTCATAATAAGAGGAATCTGTAACTTGGAAAATAAGGAAGGTAATTAACCAACCACGACAAGTTAAAAATATACAATGATAGCGTAAATGTTTTTTAGTAATTACTAACTTATTCTGTAAAGCACTTACTATTTTTTTAGTGCTTTGTGAGAGTAACAATTTGTGTTTGGCAAAATCATTTGAGAAATATTTTTCTTCATAGCTTGTGTTTAGCCGATATTTTAAGTATTTTTAAGTGTGAAATTACCCAAAAAAAAAGAAGAAGAAAAGAAAGTTACTAGTACTAGTTTTAATTTGGTAAAATTAATTTTTTGACATAGGTAATATTGTCCTAAAAAAATAAAAAACACTTACTTCTTGGAGAATTTTTTTTTTGTCCGCAGTTGAAAAGCTAAAAACAGCTTCATGTAGTACTCAAAAACGTTTATTTCTTTAGCAAAAGCTTGGCCAAACATTTTATTCCCTAAAATAAGTAGTAAAGGAAATCCAAAAAAAAAAAAAAAAACACTTTTGGCTTTTAAAAATTTGACCAAACATGTCATATTCAATAATAATACAGTCAGACCTCTCTATAATGGCACCCGCATATAACATCACCTCTTTGTAACAATCAACTTTTTTCGAAACCTATTTTGTATCTTATATTTTACTTCTCCATAACAGCATTTCCCTTATAACAGCAACAACCAACTTTATAACAGTAAACTCTTTGTAAAATTACCCCCCATATGACAACTATCTTCTTTTTATGGTAATATAATAATTAACCATCTTTATAAAAATGGAATATCTATGATTATCAATAATAAGTGTAGAGATTTTGACCAAATATTTGATCATTTAATGAACTATTACAATAAAAAATATTATATGAATATATATATTTTCATTATTAAACGATTTTCCTTCGTTATACAAAGTGTGATTAAGCTTAGAATTTGTCAATTAAAAATGAAAATTAAATTTTATGCATCTTTTTTTGCCTATAACAGTGAAATATTATTTAATTGTTACTGTTGTTATAGGTGTATAACAACCATCCTCTATAACAGCTGAAAAATTTCGAACCCAACGATGCTGTTATAGAGATGTTTGACTGTAGTAGGAACAGAAACTAAAAATATTACTGCTACTAAATAATTAAGTAGTCCATCCTTTTCAAAATGTTTATTTTACTTTTCTTTTCACTCCGTTAAAAAGAATGACTCTTTCCATTTTTTAGCAACTCTTTAATTACAATTTTCCAGATGATATGTTTAAAATCACAAGATTAAAGAGCATTTTGATATATTCTAGCTATATATCTTTAGTTAATAGCGACAAGATTCAAAAGTTTTATTTACTTTTTTAAACTCCGTGTCAAGTCAAAACCAGATAAATATTTTAAAATGGAAGGTTATTACTTACGGCGAAGTCCCAAGGTCGTTGCAAAGTCGGATTATAAGGGAGGAATAGTGTATAAGGTCGTGTTTATTAGTAGACGTGAGATGAACTGCATTTTTCATTAGTATACTTTGAAAAAAAAAAGTAAAAAGAATGTGTGCATGTATTAACGTAACTGTAGCACATGAATCTCTTAGTGCACATGTTAGTGAATATGAATACATGTGTATATTCTGATATATTTATTTCATTAGATAGTTAAACATTTCTTTTTTAAATTTTCTTCTATTCAAACAATAGCATGAAGATGAAATGAAAGAAAGAAATTTAAAAAACAATTTTACTCTAGCTAACTATAATAAGAACTTTTGTTGTTTAGTGTTTCGGAGTTGGTTCCGTCTATCACAAGTAATTATTAATACTCTAAAAAGAGAATATATCTAACAAATTACAGTTCATTTGTAATGGTTAAAGGAAGTGAAAAATGTGATAAAAGAGTGGAGACATGACATCCACCGGAACATAAGCATGAGTCAAGTGACAACAATTAAATATGTTTTGTTGATGGTCCCAATCACCAATAAAGAATGTATAAGCAGTGACTGAGATATCAATTAAAAAGGGCAATGGATGATACTCTAGATCATCAAATGAAGTCTCTTTTCATGATGATTTTGTTTTTTTTATAGTGTGAAGTTTTTGTGTCTGCGCAGTGGCGGAGCCATGATTTTCATTTAGGGAGTTCAAAAATTTTAAAAGGTATTCACGACGAAGTCAGACGGTTCAACATCTACTATATATACATAATAAAATAATTTTAACTTTAAAAATATACTGTAATTTTTTGCCGAGGGGGTTCGGATGAACCCCGGGAGCTAACGTGGCTCCGCCACTGTCTGCATGGTAGAAAAAATGGACATAATGTTTCTGCAAGCCATGGTTTGAGATAGTATCATATTGGAAGGTGTAGAAGATATATATAAGAACAGTTGTGAGAACAAATACATAAACCATAATTTTTTTTTATTAATGTCTTCATATATAAGTAACATATATAACTAGTTATATTGCTTCCCATCTGTCTAAACTTTGGTGTACAGAGTCATATAGTGAGAGGTAGCAGGTATTCCGTGAAATTAGTCGAGGTGCGCACAAGCTGATCCAGATATCACGGTTACGAAAAAAAATAAAAAGTAAGATGGAGAAAGGAAAATAACAAAAATGAATTTGGACTCGTTAAATTCGAAAACCAAGTAAAACATAAAAAAAACGTTGTAAAGGATGCAAGATGAGAATATTATTGTGTGGACTTGGAAATATTAACAAATTTTTCATTTTTCTGGTCGAGAGAAGAAAAACGTTTCCTCCTTTTCACATATAAAATAAAAAATAAAAAATTAATGTTTTACATTTTCTAGAAGTACTGTTTAACTCTATCGATTAGTATATTCAAGGGGTGTTTTGCTAAAAGGCCACTCTCAATACTTATTTTGACAAAATGCCATAAGTCTCAAAGAATTGGCTAAAGGGCCACTATTTATGACATCATCAAATGAAGTCTCCCATGTTGTCACCCCTATACCCAAAGTTTAAAAAAATACAAAACAGCCCCCAACCACCAACATTTAATTACCCCAATTTAGCAGCCAATTTTTTTTTGTTCCCTCCCTCCAAAAGCTTGTTGCTCCCCATTTCTGCACTTTTCCGAGTTTGCGCATAAATCTTAGTCATAGTCTATAATAATAATCACGTCTATAATAAACATTCAATACATACTCACAGCCGATAATCATAAAGATTAACTCAAGTCTATAATAAACAAAAGCACATTCAAACCACAGACCAACAACACAGTTAAATAACCTTGTCATAAATTACCACTTACAAAAATTTGACCGTTCAAATTCACAAGGCAACATCAGAGTTGTCATAAATTGTTTGTTAAAGTAAAAAACAGTTAAAACTAAGCAATAAAATTGTTTGTTATCATCCACCACACACAAATTAATTGTTATCATCCACCACACCCAAATTAATTTCCTCGACAACAGTCGACATAGCTTTGTCAGCGTCAAACTCAACATTAGCTTCATCATTAGGGACTTCTTTTTCATTCTCAACTTCATCATTGAGGACTTCTTTTTCTACCTCAACTTCAGCAGCAGGGACTTCTTTTTCAAACACAACTTTAGCAGCAGACTCTTTCTCGACTTCAATAGCAGACACATCAGCAAGGAGATCTTTAGCATTGTCGAGCAATTGGCTGATCAACATCAACCGCAACCTCACCAGCAGCTTCATTGAGAGTCTCCTTCTTCTTCTTCTTCTTCTCCTTCTTCTTCTTCTTCTTCTTCTTCTTCTTCTTCTTCTTCACCTTCTCGCTCTTTCTAATTCTTTCCCCCTCAACATAAGAGACAAGAACCTTCAAAGACTCCTCAATATTCTTCACACGTTGCTTCAGTTGCTCATGCTCCATCTGCCCACTTGGTGCAACACGACCTATAGATGTCCCAACACCAACATTATCTTTTGCGGCTGAATTACCATCGAGATCTTTCGAATGATTATCCTTGTCCTCTTGAGTATAGTCCTCATCAAAATGCTCCATAGACTCCTTCCCCTTCCTACTAGAAGCCTTTCGAGGAATTTTTTGGTGTAATCAAAACAGTCACACCTTCAAGTTCATGCTCCAACTCATCAATGATTAGTTCATTATTTTCATCATCATATGGCAGCAGATTTTTCATGTAATCTTGCTCCAACTCATGCATTGTAGGGATGAGGTAAGGGTGCACCATCTATAAATAAAGAAAACATTAACATTAAGCTTATCTTTTTGCCAAAAAATTAATAATAGACTCCAAATTTATACCTTGATAACTCCAGCTCTCTTGAATGGATCTCCTTTAGCAAATCGCTCCATATTCTTCGTGTGCCACCTAAGAATCCTAGGAATAGGGAAAGGAGCCTCCTCTGATTTCCCAGCATTCCTTTCAAGTGCAGGAAATGCTTCATAGGCCCAGATCTATAATCACATAAATAAAAACTGAGTGAAAAATAAACAAGACATAGTCTATACTCTACTGCACCAGTGGTCTATAGTATTTACCATGAATGCCCAGGGGAAGCCATAGAGAGCATATGATGCAACCCTTTTCTCCGCGTGCACTTGATGGTGCTTGGGAATGTCTATCTTGTTCTTCAAGTAGTCCAGAGTGAGTTCAAATGATTCCTTTCCCCAAGGATAGCTATTGAAGAACTCCAAATCGTTTGCCATTTTTATCGTGTCATGATCCACACCCCTGGACACATCTTTGGCAAGTAATATTGTGTGTAGAAACCACACTAGACAACATTTAAGCTATTCCTCTTTGGTCAGCCTAGGCCCTCTGATCACCGTCAACAGCTTTTCTGCAGAAATCTTTCTATCGCGATAAACTTTTGTGCAAAATGCTGCCCCTTTCTTAAGTGCCCTTTCCTCTCTAGTTCGGGTGGGATATGATCCACAGTTTAGACCAGTGATCAAAGGAAACTCATTCAAGCCAAAACATACGGGCTTGTCATTCACCAAGAACCACATCTCGCGCTTCTTCTTATGAACCACATGAAAAAGAACTGTATAGTGCACCAACATTCCATTGAATCTATTGAAGTGTTCTAATATATTTTTTAAGTGACCAAAATAGGAATGCCTGAACATTTTCCAAAGTTTATGATCTTTTATCAATGTTTTAAAATCAGCAAGTAATGTTAGTCGACTCATAATTGAAACTTTTGCTGGAAACAATTCGTAATCATCCAACCAACTTATCAGACCATACTTGTCGACGTCAATTGTCCTTGATATGGCACCGATAACGGATCAACATTTTAATCACCACCAGACTCCTCAGAAACATGGGGATCATCTCTTTCACCTTCCTCGACACTAAACACATCATTATTCTCCTCCGAGTACGCTTCATTTTCAGGTTCTACAGTTTTTCTTCTTTTACCTTCTTGGCTAACTTCTCTACCTTTTCTTTTTCTATCATTAGATATGGCCCTAGAACGGGTTTGAATTATGCGCCCTCCTCTTACTCTAGTTCTAACCATTTTTTAGAATCTATATATAAACAACACAGTGACATTGATCAGCCACGACAAACAAACAAGAATAGTCGACCAAAAATCTATTAATAGACCATACTTTACAAAAAGCCAAAACAGAAAAACAAAGATCGAAACAAGAAAAATAAGTAGAAATAACACATATTTCTAGCAAAATGGAGCTCTAAATGCTCTGGAGGAGTTGCTAAATTAAAAAAAAAAAAAAAACCTGGAATGGAAGGCAGGAGCGTTACCAAGATTGGGGGAGAGGGAGAATTCTGAAGGAAAGTTCAGTCTTTTTTAGAGCGGGAGTTGGAAGAAGTGGGGAGAGAGAAGGGGCTTTTGTATATTTTAATAATAAGTGAAAGATGACTTAAGTGTATAAGTTGTAAATTTCAAAGTTTTTAAAATTATAAAGTGACCTTGGGGCCACAACCCTTAATCCTAAAATGAAAAAAAAGGAAAAAGAAAATGAGTGGCCCTTTTGCAAATTAAACTAAGGGAGTGGCTTATTTGCCAAATACTCTCTACATTCAACTTGAATTCTTTCCGGAAAGACTAAGTAGGTGGTGGAACATAAAAGATGTAGTGTTTGAAGTAAAAGTGTATTAGGAAATTAAAATTGAAATTGTGTTTGAACTTGTATTTAATTTGGAAAAAATTGAAATTTTGTAAGCTAAAAAGATTTTTCACTTGAGTTTCAAACTGATCTTCAGTATTTTTTTTTAATTTTTTTAAAATCAAACCAATATATAACCAAACTTTGTTTTGAATAATATATATTAAAAAAGGGGGAAAAAGTTCTACTGACAAATGACTGGTGAGTGCTGGGTGTACAAGTAAATGAATTTGCTCTAAGACCAATCCTTTTGTTTCTAAACCTTGCGGTCTTTAATTAAATCAGGAGAAAAAAAACATTCAAATGTGAAACATAGTAAACGATTTATACGAACCTCAAAATTGATTTGAAAAAGACTTTTGATTGACTTGAATGGTTTTCATTAATTTTACCGTTAGTTATTTCAAATATTGAGAAATCTTATCAAGCCTATCATGTCTTGTATTTCTACTAACAACATTTCCATACTCTTCAATGGTTCTCCAACAAACATCTTGCAACCATCCAGAGGAATACAAGGAGATTTGCTATCTCCGTACATCTTTATCATGTGCATGAAAGTTCTATCACACAATATTCAAGAGCCCGCAACTTTTTTAACCCAAAAAGTGTCTAAAGTTACCAAAATACCCTGCTAAAAAAAGAACCATACCTTCTGCGCACAAAACTTGTGTGCAACACGGGTTTGGTAAAATTCCCATGCCTTTATTCTTTTGAATAGTTTTGAAATTCACGGTTTTTTCGTACTTTGACCAAAGATTAGTCATGTTTAATAATGCCGGAATATGACTACTAAATATAGAACCTGATATCTTTTTTTGCGAACAATAATGTAGGCTTAACGCATCAAGTATACCTATACGTTTGGATCGTCGTTTCAGGAGTTGTAGGGTGCCCTGAAGTAAGTTTTGTTTGTTTGGAAACTTGTTATCTTTAGGTTTAAGTGTTTTATTTTATAGGGTTTTGATTAATTTAGGACGCCGTATGAGTTACTATTAAATGATAATAAAAACTAAGATAACTAATTATCATTAAGAAAATAATACCAAAAAAAATATAATATTAACATAAAATGTACATTTTATTTACAAATATACAATCTCCATCGCCCTAAGTCCCACATATGGGAGGCTTTAGAATAACCTTAGGCCTAAGGCGAACCCCACCACTCCCACAACTCTCACCATCATCTCCATCCCCCCCCCCCCCCCTTCCTCTTAATCTGTGCACGCTCTATGGTGTGATCATCCTGTGTTCCCTTCCTAGAGGGCTTGTTCACTACATGCTTCCTATGGGAGACGATAGTGGTCGAAATGTGATCTTCAGGAGATGACTCTGTCGGAGTAGGAGAGGGATCCACAGGCACAGAAGAATGTACTTGAAATAACATATAATCAATTTAGTTTATTTTTATGCTAAACTAAACATAAAATAACATATAAACAATTAATTTAATACATTATTTTATTGAAAAAAATCAAACATGTGTGTTGATGGGATCCTGAGATGGCCAGCTAGAGGGATCCTTAGAGGGCTCCTGAGCCGGCTCATCAGTTGTCTCCTAAGTGGGCCATGGACTCGCATATGTAGATGGTGCCGGAGCAGGAGACGGGTCCACAGGCGCAGAAGAATGAACCTGAAATAACATATAAATAATATAGTTTAGTTTTATGCTAAACTAAACATAAAATAATAAATATAAGCAATTAACTTAATACATTATTTAATTGTAAAAATTCAAACCTGTGTGTCGACGGGCTCCTGAGATGGTTGGCTAGAGGGCTCCTGATATGGCTCCTCAGCGGTATCCTGAGCGGGCTCTGGAGCTGGAGACATGTCGAAATCCTCGAATAAGAAATCAAAGTCCAGCTCCATGCCACCCCGTAGATCACGAGCTGGTCGCTCACCCTGTGACTGACAAATTGACGGTTGTGTAGGTGATTGCCACAACATGTGACATGAAAATAAATTCGGCATATATACAAGTGTCGACGGACGCTTTGAAGTCGATGGCCGGCAAGAAGTCGACAGGATCTCTGAAGTCGACGGAGGCTGCTAGGTTGGAGCTGGGCCTGGTATATGGTTGTCAGGCTCATCTACTAGACCACGGCCCCCTCTGGCCCTACACCCTCTGTGACCAGCCTCTCTGGCCCTACCACCTCGGCCACCAGCCCCTCTGGCACTACCACGTCCACCCCGCTGCCTGATGCCGGACCTCAGGAGCAGGCTCGTCGACACGTCCGAGCTCCTGCGCCTGCTGTATACCACCCTCGGCTAGCTAAACCATCCGCGCTGCATATCCCGCTGTCTCGGGGGCATCCATATGGTCCATGCTCTCCCAGCGCATCCTCTGTACGGTCCGTAACTGCATTTGTTTGCAAATATTAATGATTGAATAAATTTGTAACTTAATACATAAAATGATTAATTAAGTTTAAGACTAATAAAACTTACCAACGCGTCATACATTCATGAGAGAGCTGCATATCCTCAGCCATCTGCACGAGGCCTCGCGGGGTTGCCAATCAAGCCGCGAGTGATCTGAGCGTACCACTGCATGTACATCTAGACAGGAGTCGCATGTCCGACCACCGCTAGCTTCCCCACCCTCGGATCCCAACGGTGGACGTAGAGCTGCATAAAGGCCCGTCATGCATCGGTGATGGTCGTACGCTCATCCCACATGTAATGGTTATGCTCCCAAGTCAACTGCTCAGGTAAATTCTGTACATGGCCGAACTGTCGTAAGACGCGATCGGGCGCATGCTCCTCAACGATGTCCATATGTATCAACCGACACCGCGACCTCCACGAGGGCTCACCAGTGCTACAAAATGTCGGCAGCTGATCAAAAATCTAATCATACGGCGTCCATATAAAAGCCTATAAAAATAATTGAATTAGTTAATAATAAAAGACTAAAATAGTAAAAAATAAATAAAAAATAACACACTAATGTTAAATAAAAAAAACTTACCGTGTCCGACGTCAAACAATCCAGCTGATCTATGAATGGGAGAATACTGTGGTGCGTATCCGCATCTCGGATAACGCCTCCTCTCGTCCATTTCCGCGTGTATGGCATCGCCTCAACAATATAATCAACCGGAGGGGCAGCAGCTATGGGCTGAAAAGGTCTCATCCTAGTCCATACCCATATCTGAAAGGGTTATTAAAAAAATATTTTATCAGTCGTCGTTTCAAAAAGCTATTTTTAGAATAAAATTATATACATTTAAATATGGTGCTTGGAGGTGCGGGAAAAATGCAGCGATATTGGTCTTCACGCCAATAGACGCTAGACAGAATTCACGATACATGAAAGCTAGAACAGCAGCGCCCCAACTGTAACATTCCAACTCGCCCAGATGATCCAAAAAGGGCAAATACCTCAAGCTCACATGCGAACCCGATGTGTCCGGGAACAAAATGCCCCCGACTATGACAAGAAGGTACAAACGAGCACGTCGGTCAACATCAGCCTGAGGTGTGTCCTCTGTAATCGGATGCTACATGTCTATGAGGCGCAAGTGCTCGAAGAAGGAAGAGATCAACAGCCGACTCTGTCCCCATTTATGACCCTCCTAAGGCACGAAACCAGTGAGCCAGGTCAACTCCTGCCGATAAGACGACATCTGCTGGGGCTTCTCAATATATAAAGCGCGTCGATCGACCTGGAGACCGTAAAGGACCTCCACGTCCTGAAGGGTGATGGTGGTCTCACCAATGAGGAGATGAAATGTATGGGTCTCCGATCGCCATCACTCAATCATGGCCATCACAAGAGCCCTGTCATGCTGTACGTGACTAGCAGTGACGCAACGGTAGATACCACCCCGATATAGTATCTTTAAGACACGAGGATGTGGGGGCCGAGAGGCTAAAATATCCCATGCTTGCTCCACAACCCTGGGATGGACCAAGCGAGCGAGATCTACATTCGAATCCCGTACTAGCTGGGACCTATGCTGCTGTTGTAGGTGAAACACCTCTGGCTGGAATGGCCCCGGATGAAGGGGCGCGGGATCCATGGAGGTGTCGTATTTGTTTTTCGCATTTTTAATTACATGTATTATTAATTATGTAATCTTTAATCAAAAAATTATAGCTCCACTCACTGGTCATTCTGAGACTTAGTATGTGACCGCACACCAAAGTTTGCGGTGCCGCATACTGAACGCATATTCAGCTCTTTTCCTTCTTTTCACACCATTTTGTCCTTTTTGTGCCCTGGAATCAATGCACCTGAAATAATAGCAATACACACCAAGAATAGCCTCATATCATAGATTAAGAACACAAAAACCAAAGCAAAGAGACTAAAATAAGTGGTAAAATCACCACTTATCAACACCGCCAACTTAAACTCTTTGCTTGTCCCCAAGTAAATTAAAACCAAAATTTCAATGAGGACCTATCAATTCACTCTGAAGTAGTATCACTATCATTCATTAATTAAGCACAAAACTCATGACTTTGGTTGGTACAAATAATTAGGCTACAAGCATGTGAATCTTTAACCAAATAACTCCCTCATTTTCAAATACAAACTCAAGAATGCAATGGAGTTTCAAAACAATCAAGTAAAAACAACCAAGCCTCAAGAAGTGACTCAAAACCACTAGGTTACTAGATATGCTCATTTGACTCAACTTGAAATTTCTCAACATCACCAATCTATCGTAATTCATATGCCTTCACAAGAAAAAAAGTCCCAAAATCACTATATTCACAACAACAACAACACAAGGGACATATACACAAAGTCACTCACACTCAACAAAGAAATTCTAGTGCTAACAAATATCACACCATAAGCTTGGACTTATTTTCAATTATCACTAACTCAAGAACATTCGGTTGGAGATCACCTAGGGAATTTTTTTTAAGCTTGTAATGTAGGCTTAGGGAAGGGTAGGATAAGTATTTGGGATACAAGTGACTACGCCCTCCTTGAACACTACACAATACTTTTTGTCCACATTCCTCTTCATTTCAAAACATCACTCCTTCCTTTGCATACTAGTTTCCCCAATTATTCCAACTTCTTTTTGCGCAACCATTTGCTTGATTTCTAATGTTTTTGTTCTTTTCTAATTCTTTTTTTCACAAAGATACATAATTTTTTTTTCACAAAATGTTTGTAACTTTTTTGTATTTTTCAAATTTTCTTCATTTCTTTTGACTTTTCCACAACACCAATCTTCACCACTTCTCAAGCAACACTAACACCCTCAACTTAGGCTTTTGGCCTCAAATTCACAATTTAATGTTCAAGGAGGGAAAGATTCAAAAGAGAAGATTTCATCAAGAAGGGTAAAGGCTTGTAATGTGGCAATCAAAGGAAAAGTCATAGGCTCAAATGTGGTTACTAGTGATATTATTTTTGCAATGGTAAACTAGAAAGACTAAAGAGGCTTTTTCAAAAATCACAAAGATAGCCCAAGGTCATCTCTCCAACCAACATAATCAAAATTAGCATTGAAAGACTAACCGGGCAAGTTCTAGATGATAAAAGTAAGCACAAGAATTATTCAACAAACACTCACCACACATAACATATGAAATAGTCAAGATGGATCAATTTCACTTCCTAAGCAAGAGCAATTAGAGCAATATCTCATAATCTAAAGTAAACCCATCTAGTAGGTAAAGAGTCACAAAATGAGCCAAAAAGTTGTCACAAAGATCATTCTTTCTATGCATCTTGCTTTTCATTTCACTTAACTTTCACTTGTTGGGGTATGCTCAATTAAACGCTTCACATGCAAGAGACTAACTCTATTAGTACCAAACAAGCCACAAGTTTTCACATTTTTGCTCAAAGGAGAACCTTCACCTAAACTACAAGACTAATTAAAGAAGCTAAGAAAGAAAATAAAATAATAAAAGTGAATGATCCACAACAGGCCAACAGAACAAAATTTTCAAAAATTTGGCCATGTTCCATTTGCAACAACATCTATCCACAGCCACACCAACAGTCATAAAGCAAGACTGACAAGGACACATAATCATCATAGATGGTAAAATAAGCCCGGCAAGGGCACGCAATATCCATACATAACATAGAAGCCCAACAAAATCTCATTGAAAGTCTTCCAACCAAATCAATAAATTTCACTCTAAGCTTTTCCAAGCCTTAGAGTGTGCTATCAAGAACAACTAATATAATATAATCTCATGTAACTTTCCTATCCCTAGCAAAAGTTATTAGATGAGAGTTATGCACCAAATTCTTGTTAATTAATCTTTCCCAACTCAATTCTCCTCTTTTGAGCTCAAATCGAAGTAAATGGCCGGGTCTTAGGGTTAGCTAATCCCTTAAGAAACATTAAAGAACAAGATTAACTAAAACAAACATTAACTCACTTCATTAGGAATAAAAATCATTCAATACATAAGCAAAAAAAGAGTTTCAATCCAAACTT